>NC_135233.1:736881674-737506674 GCF_051348905.1 Ranitomeya variabilis
GATCGTGGGATTTTATCTCTCTTTTTATACATCCTAAAATCTTGTTTGCTTTTGCGGCTGCTGCTTGACATTGAGTACTGCTGCTCAGCTTACTTGTCCTTCTCTTATTGTATAGTCCCAAGTATACTCCCATTTAATGTAAATGCAGCAATGTGATTACTCCATCCTAGGTGCATTACTTTACATTTATCTACATTAAATCTTATTTGCCAAGTGTTTGCCCATTCAGTCATCTTATTCAGATCATTTTGCAATATTGCAATGTCAAGGTCAGATTTTAGTATCCTACATAGTTTTGTGTCATCAGCAAAGACTGACACTTTACTCTCAATCCTACCCACAAGGTCATTAATAAAGAGGTTAAAAAGAATCAGTCCTAGCACAGATCCCTGCGGTACCCCACTGCTGACTATATCCCATTTAGAGAACGTATCATTTATGACAACTCTTTGCTTCCTGTCATTTAACGAATTCCTTACACATCGGCATATAGTTTCCCCCAGTCCTTGCTTTTGTAGGTTAAGTATAAGGGTATGTGCACACGTAGGAAAAGAGGTGCAGAATTTTCGGAACAAAATCCGCATCTCGTGGCAGAATCCGCAGCCGTGGATTTGCCGCGGTTTTTATGCGGATTTTGTGCATTTTTTATGCGGAATTGCTGCGGATTTTGCCACTGTGGAATTTTAACATGGAGGGGTGCAGAAACGCTGCAGATCCGCACAAAAGAAGTGACATGCACTTCTTTGAAATCCGCAGCAATTCCGCACTGATTTTTCCGCACCGTCTGCACATCTTTTTTTTCCCCATTAAATAACATTGTACTGTACATCACAGTGTGGATCTGCAGCATTTCTGGGCGGAAAAATCCGCTGCGAATCCGCAGCAAATCCGCATCGTGTGCACATAGCCTAAGGCTATTATGTGGAACTGTCTCAAATGCTTTTGCAAAGTCCAGATAGATCACATCAGTCACATTACCTACATCCAGATTCGCACTCACCTCCTCAGACAAACCCAACAGTTAGTTAGACACGACTTATTCTTCATGAATCCATGCTGGTTGTCAGTTATTATTATGTACACTATATTTCTGCAGGTCATCTTTAATAATGCCCTTAAAAATTTTGCACTCTACTGATGACACGGCTTACCGGATGGTAGCTGCCTGGATCCACCACCTTTCTTAAATATTGGTACCACATCAGCCATCCTCCAATCGTGTGGCACCAACTCTGGTACAAGAGAGTCTAAGAATATGAGATACAGCGGTCTGTCAGTTATTGAGCATAATTCCCTCACTATCCATGGATGAATGCCATTTGGGCCAGGGGACTTGTCAATGTTTAAATTGCTCAGACGTAGATGCAGTTCCTTTTGTGATAAACTAGGTATATCAGGTTGTGAATTTTTATTTTTGCCTTGTTGAATGATCCCTGTAACAGGCAGCTCATTGTTGAACATGGATGAAAAGTGCCTGTTTAATATCTCAGCCTTTTCTTTATCCTCTGTGATTATCTTGTTATTGTCATCTTTTAAGGGGCCAATACCATCTATTTTTTCTTTTTGGCATTGATGTATTTATAAAAAAATGTTGGATTTATTTTAATGTTGTTGACGATTTGTTTCTTTATGGATAACTTTGCTAGCTTGATTTCTTTTTTACATTTCTTATTTAGATCTTTATACTCCTGAAATGCTATTTCAGTATTCTCGGCATTCAAGATTTTGAATGCCCTTTGTTTTTATCTTATTTTGTTTATTTTGTACTGTTTTATTCATCCACAATGGTTTCTTTTAAATTCCTTGACATTTTATTGCCTGAGGGTAAAAGTTACAATGACGCTGTCCCAGTCTATATGATTAAGCTTTTCCTTTAATTTGTTGAAATCAGTTTTCTTAAAATTGCAGGCTTTGGCATTTTCACTTTTGAATGTTTGACTAAAAACTTACCATGTTATGGTGACTGCTTCCCACATGATCCCTGACATGTAGATCTGAAATTGTATCTGGTCTATTTGACAGAACCAGATCCAGCAGATTACCTCCCTTGGTTGGTTCATCTACCAGCTGAGAGAGGTAATTGTCTTGAACTGTGGAATGAAACTGTAAGAAATTGTAGCTTTTAGCACAGCCAGAAGATTCTATGTCCCATTGAATATCTGGATAGATAAAATCCCCCATTATAAGAACCCTATTAATGTTTGCTGCCTTTTTAATTTGTTGCAGTATTTCAACCTCTACCTGTTCAGCTATATTAGGAGACTTCAAATTCCGTCCGTATCCCTAATAGCTCTCATAAGCAGTGAAACAGAAAGCACACAATTCACTTTATATAAAATCAATCTTTTTATTAACCCCTTAACGACCGCCGATACGCCTTTTAACGGCGGCCGCTAAGGGTACTTAAACCACAGCGCCGTTAATTAACGGCGCTGTGGAAAAAGTGAATAGCGCCCCCCAGAGTCGGATTTTCTCTGGGGTCTCGGTTGCCGAGGGTAGCCAAGACCCCAGAGAACAGGATTCGGGGGGGTTTTACCGACCCCCGAGTTGCGATCGCCGGTAATTAACCGTTTACCGGCGGTCGCAACCAAAAAAAAAACGCGATTGGCCATTTAATTTCTCTGTCCTCCGATGTGATCGCACATCAGAGGACAGAGAAATAGGGTCCCCGATCGCCCCCAATAGCCCACCAATACTCACCTATCTCCCCCGGTGCTCCTCGTGGCTCCCGATGGGCGCATGCGCAGTGCACCCGCCGCCCGGCACCCGGAAGATCTTTGGGGTCTCGGCTGCCGGGGGTAGCCGAGACCCCAAAGAACATGATCGGGGTCGGTTTTTACCGACCCCTGTTTTGCGATCGCCGGTAATTAACTGTTTACCGGCGACCGCAAAAAAAAAAAAAGAAAAAGCGATCTGCAATTCTCTGTCCTCTGATGTGATCGCACATCAGAGGACAGAGAAATAGGGGGATTCGGGGACCCTATCATACTTACCCGGTGTCCCTGGGTCCTCCTGCGTCTCCTCCTGCCGGCTGGCTTCCCCCTCGGGAAAGAAAATGGCGGGCGCATGCGCAGTGCGCCCGCTGTTGTGAATTTGGTTTTTGGGCTCCCCCGGTGGTCACTGGTGGTACTGGACTTGTGTGCTTTTCTGTCTCTGTTCACCTGTTTCCATCTGGATATGGGTGTATCCTATTTAGCCTTGCTGCTCAGTCATTCTGGCGCCGGCCATCAATGTAACCAGAGCCTTTCTGTTGCATGTACCTGCTCCAGTCTTCTGATCAGCTAAGTTGGACTATTTAGTCCTTGGTCTATTTATGTATGTTTTGTCCAGCGTGCAGTTATGTGACTCTCTGCAGCTGGAAGCTCTTGTGGACTGAAATTACCACTCCGGTGTCATGAGTTGACACATGAGTTTAAGGTAATTTCAGGATGGTATTTTCTAGGGTTTTGTAGCTGACCGCGAAGTCCCCTTTTGTATTTTTCTGCTATCTAGTTAAGTGGGCCTCGCTGTGCTAAATCTGCTTTCATACTACGTGTGTCTTTTCATCTGATTTCACCGTCATTATATGTGGGGGGCTGCTATCAACTTTTGGGGTATTCTCTGGAGGCAAGCCAGGTCTGTGTTTCTTCTTCCAGGGGTAGTTAGATCTCCGGCTGGCGCGAGGCGTCTAGAGAAAACGCAGGCACGCTCCCCGGCTACTTTTAGTTGCGTGAATAGGTTTAGTATCGCGGTCAGCTCCAGTTTCCATCACCCGAGAGCTTGTCCGTTTTTCTTATGCTCCTAACGTTCCCCTGCCATTGGGAACCATGACAGTATGGCCGGCCGAGGGTTAAAACTGTTGGCAGAAGAAAGGAGAGGAAAAGAAGTCTGCAGATTTTTTTTTTTTTTTCTCCACCTCTGAGCTTGCTCTATAGTTGACTCAGTTGCATTTCTGCTCTAATTTGCAGCTTTTGTCTCTCTCTCTCTCCTTCTAATCCTTGAATGGCTCTGATCGCACCTGATTAAAATGGATTCTCAGAGTTTGACTGCAGGTTTGAATAATCTTGCTACGAAGGTTCAGAATTTACAGGATTTTGTTATTCATGCTCCTATGTCCGAACCTAGAATTCCTATACCAGAGTTTTTCTCCGGGGATAGATCTCGTTTTCTGAATTTCAAATATAATTGTAAATTGTTTCTTTCTCTGAGATCTCGCTCCGCTGGAGATCCCGCACAACAGGTTAGGATTGTGATTTCCTTACTGCGGGGTGACCCTCAAGATTGGGCTTTTGCATTGGCACCAGGGGATCCTGCGTTGCTCAATGTGGATGCGTTTTTTCTGGCTTTGGGGTTGCTTTATGAGGAACCTAATTTAGAGATTCAGGCTGAAAAAGCCTTGATGGCCCTATCTCAAGGGCAAGATGAAGCTGAAATATACTGCCAAAAATTTCGTAAATGGTCTGTGCTTACTCAGTGGAATGAGTGCGCCCTGGCGGCGAATTTCAGAGAGGGTCTCTCTGATGCCATTAAAGATGTTATGGTGGGGTTTCCTCCGCCTACAGGTCTGAATGAGTCCGTGACAATGGCTATTCAGATTGATCGGCGTTTGCGAGAGCGCAAACCTGTGCATCATTTGGCAGTACCTTCTGAGAAGGCGCCAGAGAATATGCAATGTGATAGAATTCTGTCCAGAAGTGAACGGCAGGATTTTAGGCGAAGAAATGGGTTGTGCTTCTATTGTGGTGATTCAACTCATGTTATATCAGCATGCTCTAAACGTACAAAAAAGGTTGATAAATCTATTTCAATTTGCACTTTACAGTCTAAGTTTATTCTGTCTGTGACCTTGATTTGTTCATTATCGTCAATTACCGCGGACGCCTACGTCGACTCTGGCGCCGCTTTGAGTCTTATGGATTGGTCCTTTGCCAGGCGCTGTGGGTTTAATCTAGAGCCGCTGGAAGTTCCTATACCTCTGAAGGGTATTGACTCTACGCCATTGGCTAGTAATAAACCACAATACTGGACACAAGTGACTATGCGTATGAATCCAGACCATCAGGAGACGATTCGCTTCCTTGTATTGTACAATTTACATGATGTTTTGGTGCTCGGATTGCCATGGTTACAATCTCATAACCCAGTCCTTGACTGGAAGGCAATGTCTGTGTTAAGCTGGGGATGTCAGGGGGCTCATGGGGACGTACCTTTGGTTTCCATTTCGTCATCTATTCCCTCTGAGATTCCGGAATTTTTATCTGATTATCGTGATGTTTTTGAGGAGCCTAAGCTTGGTTCACTACCTCCTCACAGAGATTGCGATTGTACCATAGATCTGATTCCGGGCAGTAAATTTCCAAAGGGTCGTTTGTTTAATCTATCTGTACCTGAACATGCTGCTATGCGAGAATATATTAAGGAGTCCCTGGAAAAGGGACATATTCGTCCTTCTTCATCTCCCTTAGGAGCCGGTTTTTTCTTTGTATCTAAAAAAGATGGCTCTTTGAGGCCGTGTATCGATTATCGACTCTTGAATAAAATTACAGTCAAATATCAGTATCCTCTGCCACTGCTGACTGATTTGTTTGCTCGAATAAAGGGGGCTAAGTTGTTCTCTAAGATTGATCTCCGTGGGGCGTATAATTTGGTGCGAATTAAGCAGGGGGATGAGTGGAAAACCGCATTTAATACGCCCGAGGGCCATTTTGAGTATTTGGTGATGCCTTTTGGTCTTTCAAATGCCCCTTCAGTCTTTCAGTCCTTTATGCATAACATTTTCCGTGAATATTTGGATAAATTTATGATTGTGTATCTGGATGATATTTTGATTTTTTCGGATGACTGGGACTCTCATGTCCAACAGGTCAGGAGGGTTTTTCAGGTTTTGCGGGCTAATTCCTTGTGTGTGAAGGGTTCTAAGTGTATTTTGGGGGTTCAAAAGATTTCTTTTTTGGGGTACATTTTTTCCCCCTCTTCCATCGAGATGGATCCTGTCAAGGTTCGGGCTATTTGTGATTGGACGCAACCTTCTTCCCTTAAGAGCCTTCAGAGATTTTTGGGCTTTGCTAATTTTTATCGTCGATTTATATCTGGTTTTTCTGATGTTGCTAAACCTTTGACTGATTTGACTAAAAAGGGTGCTGATGTTGCTGATTGGTCCCCTGCTGCTGTGGAGGCCTTTCGGGAGCTTAAGCGCCGCTTTTCCTCTGCCCCTGTGTTGCGTCAGCCTGATGTTGCTCTTCCTTTTCAGGTTGAGGTCGACGCTTCCGAGATCGGAGCTGGGGCGGTTTTGTCGCAGAAAAGTTCCGACTGCTCCGTGATGAGACCTTGTGCGTTCTTTTCTCGAAAATTTTCGCCCGCCGAGCGAAATTATGATATTGGTAATCGGGAGCTTTTGGCTATGAAGTGGGCTTTTGAGGAGTGGCGTCATTTGCTTGAGGGGGCCAGACATCAGGTGGTGGTATTGACCGATCACAAGAATTTGATTTATCTTGAGTCTGCCAGGCGCCTGAATCCTAGACAGGCGCGCTGGTCGTTGTTTTTCTCTTGGTTTAATTTTGTGGTCTCATATCTACCAGGTTCTAAAAATGTGAAGGCAGATGCCCTTTCTAGGAGTTTTGAGCCTGATTCCCCTGGTGATTCTGAACCTACAGGTATCCTTAAGGATGGGGTGATATTGTCTGCTGTTTCCCCAGACCTGCGACGGGCTTTGCAGGAGTTTCAGGCGGATAGACCTGATCGTTGCCCGCCTGGTAGACTGTTTGTTCCTGATGATTGGACCAGTAGAGTCATCTCGGAGGTTCATTCTTCTGCGTTGGCAGGTCATCCTGGAATCTTTGGTACCAGGGATTTAGTGGCTAGGTCCTTCTGGTGGCCTTCCCTGTCTCGAGATGTACGAGTTTTTGTGCAGTCTTGTGATGTTTGTGCTCGGGCCAAGCCTTGTTGTTCTCGGGCTAGTGGATTGTTGTTATCCTTGCCTATTCCGAAGAGGCCTTGGACTCACATCTCTATGGATTTTATTTCTGATCTTCCTGTTTCTCAGAAAATGTCTGTCATCTGGGTGGTGTGTGACCGGTTTTCAAAGATGGTTCATTTGGTGCCCTTGCCTAAGTTGCCTTCCTCATCCGAATTGGTTCCTCTGTTTTTTCAAAATGTGGTTCGCTTGCATGGTATTCCTGAGAATATCGTTTCTGATAGGGGGACCCAGTTCGTGTCTAGATTTTGGCGAGCGTTCTGTGCTAGGATGGGCATTGATTTGTCTTTTTCGTCTGCGTTCCATCCTCAGACTAATGGCCAGACTGAGCGAACTAATCAGACCTTGGAGACTTATTTGAGGTGTTTTGTGTCTGCGGATCAGGATGACTGGGTTGCCTTTTTGCCGTTGGCGGAGTTTGCCCTCAATAATCGGGCTAGTTCTGCCACTTTGGTTTCTCCTTTCTTTTGCAATTCGGGGTTTCATCCTCGTTTTTCTTCTGGTCAGGTGGAGTCTTCGGATTGTCCTGGAGTGGATACTGTGGTGGATAGGTTGCATCAGATTTGGGGACAGGTGGTGGACAATTTGGAGTTGTCCCAGGAGAAGACTCAGCGTTTTGCTAACCGCCGTCGTCGTGTTGGCCGTGGTCTTCGTGTTGGGGACTTGGTGTGGTTGTCTTCTCGTTTTGTCCCTATGAGGGTTTCTTCTCCTAAGTTTAAGCCTCGGTTCATCGGCCCGTATAAGATTTTGGAGATTCTTAACCCTGTGTCCTTTCGTTTGGACCTCCCAGCATCTTTTTCTATCCATAATGTCTTCCATCGGTCATTATTGCGCAGGTATGAGGTACCGGTTGTGCCTTCCGTTGAGTCTCCTGCTCCGTTGTTGGTTGAGGGTGAATTGGATTACGTTGTGGAGAAGATCTTGGACTCCCGTGTTTCCAGACGGAAACTTCAGTATCTGGTCAAGTGGAAGGGCTACGGTCAGGAGGATAACTCTTGGGTGACAGCCTCTGATGTTCATGCCTCTGATTTGGTCCGTGCCTTTCATAGGGCTCATCCTGATCGCCCTGGTGGTTCTTGAGAGGGTTCGGTGCCCCCTCCTTGAGGGGGGGGTACTGTTGTGAATTTGGTTTTTGGGCTCCCCCGGTGGTCACTGGTGGTACTGGACTTGTGTGCTTTTCTGTCTCTGTTCACCTGTTTCCATCTGGATATGGGTGTATCCTATTTAGCCTTGCTGCTCAGTCATTCTGGCGCCGGCCATCAATGTAACCAGAGCCTTTCTGTTGCATGTACCTGCTCCAGTCTTCTGATCAGCTAAGTTGGACTATTTAGTCCTTGGTCTATTTATGTATGTTTTGTCCAGCGTGCAGTTATGTGACTCTCTGCAGCTGGAAGCTCTTGTGGACTGAAATTACCACTCCGGTGTCATGAGTTGACACATGAGTTTAAGGTAATTTCAGGATGGTATTTTCTAGGGTTTTGTAGCTGACCGCGAAGTCCCCTTTTGTATTTTTCTGCTATCTAGTTAAGTGGGCCTCGCTGTGCTAAATCTGCTTTCATACTACGTGTGTCTTTTCATCTGATTTCACCGTCATTATATGTGGGGGGCTGCTATCAACTTTTGGGGTATTCTCTGGAGGCAAGCTAGGTCTGTGTTTCTTCTTCCAGGGGTAGTTAGATCTCCGGCTGGCGCGAGGCGTCTAGAGAAAACGCAGGCACGCTCCCCGGCTACTTTTAGTTGCGTGAATAGGTTTAGTATCGCGGTCAGCTCCAGTTTCCATCACCCGAGAGCTTGTCCGTTTTTCTTATGCTCCTAACGTTCCCCTGCCATTGGGAACCATGACAGCCCGCCATCTGCTGCCATCTGCCGGCCGGCAGGAGAGACGAGTTGGGGCTAAAATTAGGGTTAGGGTTAGGGCTAGGGTTAGGGCTAGGGTTAGGGTTAGGGCTAGGGTTGGGGCTAAATTTAGGGTTAGGGTTGGGGCTAAATTTAGGGCTAGGGTTAGGGTTAGGGTTAGGCTACTTTCACACTAGCGTTTTTTGGCTTCCATCGCAATGCGTCGTTGGAGAAAAAACGCATCCTGCAAAAGTACTTGCAGGATGCGTTTTTTCTCCATTGACTTGCATTAGCGACGCATTGCGACGGATTGCCACACGTCGCATCCGTCATGCGACGGATGCGTCGTGCTTTGGCGGACCGTCGGCACAAAAAAAGCTACATGTAACTTTTTTTGTGCGACGTGTCCGCCATTTCCGACCGCGTATGCGCGGCCGGAACTCCGCCCCCGCCTCCCTGCACCTCACAATGGGGCAGCGGATGCATTGAAAAAACAGCATCCGCTGCACCCGTTGTGCGGCGCTTACAACGCAAGCGTCGGTACGTCGGCCCAACACACTGCGATGGGCCGAGTACGACGCTAGTGTGAAAGTAGCCTTAAGCTTCTTTCACACTTGCGTCGGTACGGGGCGGTCGCAATGCGTCGGCCCGACGTACCGACGCATGGTGTGAAAATTGTGCACAACGTGGGCAGCAGATGCAGTTTTTCAACGCATCCGCTGCCCAGTCTATGTCCTGGGGAGGAGGGGGCAGAGTTACGGCCACGCATGCGCAGAAATGGCGGACGCAACGTACAAAAAAAAGGTTACATTGAACTTTTTTTGTGACGACGGTCCGCCAAAACACAACGGATCCAGTGCACGATGGACGCGACGTGTGGCCATCCATCGGTAATACAAGTCTATGGGCAAAAATGGCATCCTGTGGGCACATTTGCAGGATCCGTTTTTTGTCCAAAACAACGGATTGCGACGGATGCCACACGACGCAAGTGTGAAAGTAGCCTTAGGGCTAGGGTTAGGGTTGGGGCTAAAGTTAGGGTTAGGGTTACATTTAGGGTTAGGGTTGGGGCTAAATTTAGGGTTAGGGCTAAAGTTAGGGTTAGGGCTAGGGTTGGGGCTAAAATTAGGGTTAGGGTTAGGGTTGGGGCTAAAGTTGTGGTTAGGGTTGGGGCTAAAGTTAGGGTTGGGGCTAAAGTTAGGGTTAGAGTTGGGATTAGGGTTAGGGTTTGGATTAGGGTTGGTATTAGGGTTACGTTTGGGATTAGGGTTGGGATTAGGGTTACGTTTGGGATTAGGGTTGGGATTAGGGTTAGGGTTGGGATTAGGGTTAAGGTTAGGGTTGGGATTAGGGTTAGGGGTGTATTGGGATTAGGGTTAGGTTTGAGGTTAGGTTTGAGATTAGGGTTAGGGGTGTGTTGGATTTAGGGTTTTGATTAGGGTTATGGTTAGGGTTGAGATTAGGGCTGTTTTGGGGTTAGGGTTGTGATTATCGTTAGGGTTGTGATTAGGACTATGGATTGGGTTGAGATTAGGGTTAGGGCTGTGTTGGAGTTAGGGTTGGAGTTAGAATTGGGGGGTTTCCACTGTTTAGGTACATCAGGGGGTCTCCAAACACGACAGCCAATTTTGCGCTAAAAAAAGTCAAATGGTGCTCCCTCCCTTCTGAGCTCTGCCGTGCGCCCAAACAGTGGTTTACCCCCACATATGGGGCATCAGCGTACTCGGGATAAATTGGACAACAACTTTTGGGGTCCAATTTCTCCTGTTACCCTTGTGAAAATAAAAACGTGGGGGCTAAAAATCTTTTTTTGTGGGAAAAAAAATATTTTTTTATTTTCACTACTCTGCATTATAAACTTCTGTGAAGCACTTGAGCATTCAAAGTTCTCACCACATATCTAGATAAGTTCCTTAGGGGGTCTAGTTTCCAAAATTTGGTCACTTGTGGGGGGTTTCTACTGTTTAGGTACATCAGGGGCTCTGCAAACGCAACATAACACCCACAGACAATTCTATCAAAGTCTGAATTCCAAAATGGCGCTCCTTCTCTTCCGAGCTCTGCCGTGTGCCCAAACAGTGGTTTACCCCCACATATGGGGTACCAGCATACTCAGGACAAATTGGAGAACAAATATTGGCATCCAATTTCTCTTGTTACCCTTGTGAAAATAAAAACTTGGGGGCTAAAAAATCTTTTTTGTGGAAAAAAAAAATATTTTCTATTTTCACTACTCTGCATTATAAACTTCTGTGAAGCACTTGGGCATTCAAAGTTCTCACCACATATCTAGATAAGTTCCTTGGGGGGTCTAGTTTCCAAAATGGGGTCACTTGTGGGGGGTTTCTACTGTTTAGGTACATCAGTGGCTCTGCAAACGCAACATAACGCCCGCAGACCATTCTATCAAAGCCTGCATTCCAAAATGGCGCTCCTTCCCATCCGAGCTCTGCCGTGCGCCCAAACAGTGGTTTACCCCCACATATTGGGTACCAGCATACTCAGGACAAATTGGACAACAACTTTTGGGGTCCAATTTCTTTTGATACCCTTGTGAAAATAAAAATTTGGGGGCTAAAAAATCTTTTTTGTGGGGAAAAAATATATTTTTTATTTTCACTACTCTGCATTATAAACTTCTGTGAAGCACTTGGGCATTCAAAGTTCTCACCACATATCTAGATAAGTTCCTTGGGGGGTCTATTTTCCAAAATGGGGTCACTTGTGGGGGGTTTCTACTGTTTAGGTACATTAGGGGTCTGCAAACGCAACATAACGCCCGCAGACAATTCTATCAAAGTCTGCATTCCAAAACGGCGCTCCTTCCCTTCCGAGCTCAGCCATGCGCCCAAACAGTGGTTTACCCCCACATATGGGGTACCAGCATACTCAGGACAAATTGGACAACAACTTTTGGGGTCCAATTTCTCTTGTTACCCTTGTGAAAATAAAAACTTGGGGGCTAAAAAATCTTTTTTGTTAAAAAAAAAATATTTTTTATTTTCACGACTCTGCATTATAAACTTCTGTGATGCACTTGGGCATTCAAAGTTCTCACTACACATCTAGATAAGTTCCATAGGGGGTCTAGTTTCCAAAATGGGGTCACTTTTGGGGGGTTTCTACTGTTTAGGCACATCAGGGGCTCTCCAAACGCGACATGGCGTCCGATCTCAATTCCAGTCAATTTTGTATTGAAAAGTCAAATGGCGCTCCTTTGCTTCCGAGCTCAGCCATGCGCCCAAACAGTGGTTTACCCCCACATATGGGGTGTCGGCGTACTCAGGACAAATTGTACAACAACTTCTGGGGTCCATTTTCTCCTGTTACCCTTGGTAAAATAAAAATTTGGATGCAAAAAGATCATTTTTGTAGAAAAAATGCGATTTTTTTATTTTCACGGCTCTACGTTATAAACTTCTGTGAAGCAACTGGGGGTTTAAAGTACTCACCACACATCTAGATAAGTTCCTTAAGGGGTCTAGTTTCCAAAATGGTGTCATTTGTGGGGGGTTTCCACTGTTTAGGCACATCAGGGGCTCTCCAAACGTGACATGGCGTCCGATCTCAATTCCAGCCAATTCTACATTGAAAAAGTAAAACGACACTCCTTCTCTTCCAAGCTCTGCGGTGCGCCCAAACAGTGGTTTACCCCCACATATGGGATATCGACGTACTCAGGAGAAATTGCACAACAACTTTTGTGGTCTAATGTCTCCTGTTACCCTTGTGAAAATAAAAATTTGGGGGCAAAAAGATCATTTTTGTAGAAAAAATGCGATTTTTCATTTTCACGGCTCTACGTTATAAACTTCTGTGAAGCACTTGGGGGTTTAAAGTGCTCACCACACATCTAGATAAGTTCCTAAAGGGGTCTAGTTTCCAAAATGGTATCACTTGTGGGGGGTTTCCACTGTTTAGGCACATCAGGGGCTCTCCAAACGCGACATGGTATCCGATCTCAATTCCAGCCAATTCTGCATTGAAAAAGTCAAACGGTGCTCCTTCACTTCCAAGCTCTGCGGTGCGCCCAAACAGTGGTTTACCTCCACATATGGGGTATTGGCGTACTCAGGAGAAATTGCACAACAAAATTTGTGGTTAAATTTCTGTTTTTACACTTGTGAAAATTAAAAAAAATGGTTCTGAAGTAAAATGTTTGCAAAAAAAAGTTTTTCTTCCACATTTTTTCAGTTCCTGTGAAGTACGTAAAGGGTTAATAAACTTCTTGAATGTGGTTTTGAGCAACTTGAGGGGTGCAGTTTTTAGAATGGTGTCACACTTGGTTATTTTCTATAATATAGACCCCTCAAAATGACTTCAAAGGTGATGTGGTCCCTAAAAAAAACATGGTGTTGTAAAAATGAGAAATTGCTGGTCAACTTTTAACCCTTATAACTCCCTAACAAAAAAAAATTTTGTTTCCAAAATTGTGCTGATATAAAGTAGACATGTGGGAAATGTTATTTATTAACTATTTTTTGTGACATATCTCTCTGATTTAAGGGCATAAAAATACAAAGTTTGAAAATTGCAAAATTTTAAAAATTTTCGCCATATTTCCATTTTTTTCATAAATAATCGCAAGTAATATCGAAGAAATGTTACCACTAACTTGAAGTACAATATGTCACGAAAAAATAATCTCAGAATCAGCGGGATCCGATAAAGCGTTCCAGAGTTATAACCTCTTAAAGTGACAGTGGTCAGAATTGTAAAAATTGGCTCGGTGATTAAGTACCAAATTGGCTCTGTCACTAAGGGGTTAAACACATTTAATAAATAAACCGATAATGCAAAATTCCTCACAACCACAATATCTCAGTTATAAGGGACCGACAAGGCTACTAATCACAAAAAGCGCTGAATACTAGCAATATGTAATTATTAATCAACATGGGCTGAGCAAAAATAGTTTCTAAATCCCTCCAATGACATAAAATCAATCAAATATCAATACATATAGAGGGTGATAAACTTAGCGCTCCAGCCAATTACCATATAGTTTCAAACTACCACAGCAATAATGCCCGTATTACATACTTCCCTTATGTCATAATTAAAGCTTGCTACATGCCGTAGGCTTCATGGTAACAACAGAAAATTGCTATACTTACAGAGCTGTATGAAGAGTGCCCGGTCCCTCTACCCCGACGCGCGTTTCGTCCAAAAATTCTTCAGGGGGCATGTCGGGGAAGAGGGAAGTACGGTCTCTTATAGTGCCCTGTATCCAATACCAAATCTGCCCTGAACCTCATGTGATCAGTGGTTGTCCAGGTAACCCGGCGCGCCGAGTCGTTCCCCCGCCGCTACCAAGTGACTCATCATCCTCGGTTGGCGAGGAGCCGATGACACACGCAGCAGCTGTAACTGCTCATGTGCCCATCAGCTGACTCTAAGGACCGAGGAATTCCGAGTCTGCAGCCGGGAAGACCCGAGTCAGAGCACTCCACCTGACCTCCCTTATAACTGAGATATTGTGGTTGTGAGGAATTTTGCATTATGGGTTTATTTATTAAATGTGTTTAATAAAAAGATTGATTTTATATAAAGTGAATTGTGTGCTTTCTGTTTCACTGCTTATGAGAGCTATTAGTGATACGGACGGAATTTGATATTGTTGACAGCATACATAGATTATTGATCATTAAGTTGATTATAAATATTAGGAGGCTTGTAGCAAACTCCAATGAGCAACTTTCCATTATTGCCATCTCCATGTACATTTACCCATAGTGACTCTACATTGCTGTAACTCCCCCAATGTCTTCATTGAGCACAGGTTTTAATGTGGATTTTACGAAGATACACACCTCTCCACCTTTTTTTTCTTACCTGTCCTTTCTAAATGTAGTGTAACTCTTTACATGTATCACCCAGTCATGGCTCTCATCAAGCCAGGTGTCCGTAATGCCCACCATTTCGTATTCTGAGGGCAGCACAGTGGCTCAGTGGTTAGCACTGCAGCCTTGCAGCACTGGAGTCCTGGGTTCAAATCCCACCAAGGACAACATCTGCAAGAAGTTTGTAGGTTCTCCCGGTGTTTGTGTGGGTTTCCTCCGGTTTCCTCCCACATTCTAAAGACATACTGATAGAGAATTTATATTGTGAGCCCCATTGGGGACAGGGATGATAATGTGTGCAAACTGTAAAGGGCTACAGAATATGTTAGCGCTATATAAAAATAAAGATTATTATTATGTGACCATCATAAGAGTCTCCAGTTCATTCATTTTGCTTGCTAGACTTCTTGCATTTGCCAGCAAACATTAAATATTATTAGCACATTTGTTACTCCTATTCAGCTCCCTGCTTTCCTTACATATCCCAGCTCCCCTAATCCTTATTTACCCCTACTGCCTCTCTCTCTCTGTCTATTCTATCTATCCCCTTATTAGCACTACTACCCTCCCTCCCCCAGATACTAGTTTAAAAGCTCCTCCATCCATCTTACCATTTTTTCCCCAAGCACAACTACACCCTCCCCATTGAGGTGCAGCCCGTCCCTACCGTAGAGCCTGTAGCTGACAGAAAAGTCGGCCCAGTTCTCCAAGAACCCAAACTCTTCCTTCCTGCACCAGTTTCTAAGCCACTTATTTAACTTCCTCAGCTCCCGCTGCTTATCTGTTGATGCTCATGGCATTGGCAGTATTTCTGAAAACACCACCTTAGAGGTCCTGGTCTTCAGCTTCTCTCCTAGTTCCCTAAAATCATCCTTAAGGACCTTCCAGCTCTCTCTACCTTTGTCATTGGTACCGATGTGTACCATGACTGTTGGGTTTTCCTCAGCCCCACCCAGCAATCTGTCTATCCCATCCACAATATGTCGAATCCGAGCACCTGGCAGACAACATACTGTTCGGCATTCACGGTCTCAGTGGCAGATGACCCTGTCTGTCCGTCTAATTATAAAGTCCCCTACCACCAACATCTGTCTGGCCTTTGCTGCACTCCTATTTCCCTCTTTAATACAGCAGTTGTTTTCCTGGTTGCTAGGAGCAACATCCTGCTGTAGTGATCCCAGTCCTGGCTCTGCATTCCTAATATCAGCCAAACAGGCCTATTTACTAGGTTGTGCCAGATCTGGACTGGGCTCCCTGGCACTTTTTCCCCTGCATTCATGTGGTGATGGTAGTTCTGATCTTGTACACATGTGGCCAGAGGTGTATCTAGGGTTTCTGGCACCCGGGGCAAGAATTCAGTTTGGTGCCCCCCCCAGCGATTTTCACACTTAGGGTACATTTCCACTGGCGAGAGACAAATCGGTCCGATTAATGGACCGAAAAAACGGAGGAAAATCATGCGAGTGTCATGCGATTTTTTATCGCAACATCCGTATGACATCCGTATTGCTGTCCGATTTTTACGCACCGGTGTCCTTTGAAAAGCCGGCAAATCAGCACTGTGTACAGTAAAATCACACTGACAGGTTAGAATAGAGAAGATATATACACATAGAATAGGTATACAGTTAGGTCCATATATATTTGGACAGACACAACATTTTTCTAATTTTGGTTATAGACATTACCACAATGAATTTTATACAAAACCATTCAGATGCAGTTGAAGTTCAGACTTTCAGCTTTCATTTGAGGGTATCCGCATTAAAATTGGATGAAAGGTTTAGGAGTTTCAGCTCCTTAACATATGCCACCCTGTTTTTAAAGGGACCAAAAGTAATTGGACAATTGACTCCAAGGCTATTTCATGGACAGGTGTGGGCAGTCCCTTTGTTATGTCATTCTCAATTAAGCAGATAAAAGGCCTGGAGATGATTTGAGGTGTGGTGCTTGCATTTGGAAGGTTTTGCTGTGAAGTAAACATGCGGTCAAAGGAGCTCTCCATGCAGGTGAAACAAGCCATCCTTAAGCTGCGAAAACAGAAAAAACCCATCCGAGAAATTGCTACAATATTAGGAGTGGCATTATCTACAGTTTGGTACATCCTGAGAAAGAAAGAAAGCACTGGTGAACTCATCAATGCAAAAAGACCTGAGCGCCCACGGAAGACAACAGTGGTGGGTGATCGCAGAATAATCTCCATGGTGAAGAGAAACCCCTTCACAACAGCCAACCAATTGAACAACACTCTCCAGGAGGTAGGCGTATCAATATCCAAATCTACCATAAAGAGAAGACTGCATGAAAGTAAATACAGAGGGTTCACTGCACGGTGCAAGTCACTCATAAGCATCAAGAATAAAATGGCTAGAATGGACTATGCTAAAAAACATCTAAAAAAGCCAGAACAGTTCTGGAAGAACATTCTTTGGACAGATGAAACCAAGATCAACCTCTACCAGAATGATGGAAAGAGAAAAGTATGGCAAAGGTGTGGTACAGCTCATGATCCAAAGCATACCACATCATCCGTAAAACACAGCGGAGGCAGTGTGATGGCTTGGGCATGCATGGCTGCCAGTGGCACTGGGTCACTAGTGTTTATTGATGATGTGACACAGGACAGAAGCAGCCAAATTAATTCTGAAGTATTCAGAGACATACGGTGTGCTCAGATCCAGCCAAATGCAGCAAAACTGATTGGTCGTTGTTTCATACTACGGATGGACAATGACCCAAAACATAAAGCCAAAGCAAGCCAGGAGTTTATTAAAGCAAAGAAGTGGAATGTTCTTGAATGGCCAAGTCAGTCACCTGATCTCAACCCAATTGAGCATGCGTTTCACTTGTTAAAGACTAAACTTCAGACAGAAAGGCCCACAAACAAACAGCAACTGAAAACCACCGCAGTGAAGGCCTGGCAGAGCATCAAAAAGGAGGAAACACAGCGTCTGGTGATGTCCATGAGTTCTAGACATCAGGCAGTCATTGCCAACAAAGGGTTTTCAACCAAGTACTAAAAATGAACATTTTATTTAAAATTATTGAATCTGTCCAATTACTTCTGATCCCTTTAAAAACAGGGTGGCACATGTTAAGGAGCTGAAACTCCTAAACCCTTCATCCAATTTTAATGTGGATACCCTCAAATGAAAGCTGAAAGTCTGAACTTCAACTGCATCTGAATTGTTTTGTTTAAAATTCATTGTGGTAATGTCTATGACCAAAATTAGAAAAATGATGTCTCTGTCCAAATATATATGGACCTAACTGTATATACATATATATATGTCAGTGAGACACCTATTTATGTATATTTATTTTTAATGCAGCGCTAGATAGCATAAAAGCCACTAATTCAATTGCCGGCTTTTTCCTTCTCCTTCACAAACCCGACAGGATATGAGACATGGTTTACACACAGTAAACCATCTCATATCCCGTCTTTTATTACATATTCCTCTTCACTATTGTAACAAGTGTCTGTGTGTCAAATTTAGGGTCTCTAGCTATGAAATTAAAGGGTTAAATTGTGGAAAAAATTGGCGTGGGCTCCCGCGCAATTTTCTCCGCCAAAGTGGTAAAGCCAGTGACTGAGGGCAGATATTAATAGCCAGGAGAGGGTCCATGGTTATTGGCCCCCCCGTGGCTACAAACATCTGCCCCCAGCCACCCCAGAAAAGGCACATCTGGAAGATGCGCCTATTCTGGCACTTGGCCTCTCTCTTCCCACTCCCGTGTAGCGGTGGGATATGGGGTAATGAAGGGTTAATGCCACCTTGCTATTGTAAGGTGACATTAAGCCAGATTAATAATGGAGAGGCGTCAATTATGACACCTATCCATTATTAATCCAATTGTCTGAAAGGGTTAAAAAACACACACACACATGATTAAAAAGTATTTTAATGAAATAAACACAGCGGTTGTTTTAATATTTTATTGCTCTCTCAATCCATTTTCAGACCCTCGCTTGGCAAAACAATAAACACACAATATACATACCCTCTCTGATGAACTGTCACGTCCCACGAGGTAATCCATCTGAAGGGGTTAACTAATATTACAGGCATGAGCTGCGATAAACCACTCGCTCGTGTCTGTAATCCCCGGGTGCTGAAAGGAAAGCAGTGATCTATACTTACATTCAGTCGCGGTGATGCGCCCCTGCTGGATGTTCTCATGAACTGCAGCCTGGGAACTTTTTCCCACGCTCCAGGTCATATGAGGACATCCACCAGGGGGCGCATCACCGCGACTGAAGGAAATGTAGGTCAATGACCTACATTTCCTTCATTCGCCGGGGAATTACAAGCACGAGCACAGCTGCTTTTGCAGGGCTCCTGCTTGTAAATTATTTTAACCCCTACAGATGGATTACCTCGTGGGACGTGACGGGTCAGCAGAAGGTATGTATATTGTGTGTTTATTGTTTTGCCAAGCGAGGGTCTGAAAATGGATTGAGAGAGCAATAAAATATTAAAACAACCGGTGTTTATTTCATTAAAATACTTTTAAATCATGTGTGTGTGTGTTTTTTAACACTTTCAAACAATTGGATTAATAATGGATAGGTGTCATAATTGACGCCTCTCCATTATTAATCTGGCTTAATGTCACCTTCCAATAGCAAGGTGGCATTAACCCTTCATTACCCCATAGCCCACCGCTACAGGGAGTGGGAAGAGAGTGGCCAAGTGCCAGAATAGGCGCATCTTCCAGATGTGCCTTTTCTGGGGTGGCTGGGGGCAGATGTTTTTAGCCACGGGGGGGCCAATAACCATGGACCCTCTCCTGGCTATTAATATCTGCCCTCAGTCACTGGCTTTACCACTCTGGCGGAGAAAATTGCGCGGGAGCCCACGCCAATTTTTTCCGCCATTTAACCCTTTATTTGAGCAGCAAATTTTGCACATACACACTACTAACATTAGTAGTATGGAATATGCAAAAAAAAGGGGGATATGAGATGGTTTACTGTATGTAAACCATGTCTCATATCATGTCGGGTTTGGGAAGGAGAGAGCAAAAGCCGGCAATTGAATTAGCGGCTTTTATGCTATCTAGCGCTGCATTAAATATAAATATACATATATAGGTGTCTCACTGACATATATATATGTATATATACACATTCTATGTGTATATATCTAGTCTATTCTAACCTGACAGTGTGATTTTACTGTACACCGCGCTGAATTGCCGGCTTTTCAAAGGACACCGGTGCGTAAAAATCGGACAGAACTCGCATGGTGCGAGTGCTGTGCGATTTTTTTTTCTCGCACCCATTGACTTGCATTGGCGAGTCTCGTCCGAGACTCGCAGCAAATCGCAGCAAGCTGCGATTTTTTTCTCAGTCCGATTTCGGCCGAGAAAAAAATCGCAAATGAAAAGACACCTATTGAATAACATTGGTCCGAGTGCAATCCGATTTTTTATCGGATTGCACTCGTCCGTTTTCCTCGCCAGTGGAAATGAGCCCTAAGTCATGTACCGACGAGCTCCTCTCCCTAATGCTCTGAATGTTCAGTGAAAAACTGAGAGAAGCAGAAGAGAAGCTCGTTGTCACAGGACCATACGTATGAAAATCGCATATGAGTGAGGTGTCCATGTGACTACTACTGGAACCTGCAGAGCTGAATCCTGACATCGCAGCTTCTGAATTCTCACAACTAATGCACTGCACACTTTTAGGGTTCTCCCTGGCCAGTGGACAGTCATGTCAGCACAAGTATGTGATTTGTATACTTCTGATCACATTCCGACTAGACGTGCCCGGCCTCGCTCAGTTCATTTTCATTGAGTGAGGCCACACATGTCTAGTCAGCACGTGACCACATGTATGTAAATCACCAGCACCAGAGAATTCTGACAGCGTGCAGTGCGCACTGTGAGAACTCAGAAGTCTGTCACAAAGAATGACTGCAGACTCATCACAAACCTGGACATTCCCTTTAATGCTCCTAACATAAATAAAAACATGAGAGTTAGTAAGTATCACAAATAACATTTACATCCAGGTACCTTATAGATGGCGTCGTCTCTGGAGCCGTTCTCCTTTTCTTCATCTTGTCCAGGCCCCATGATGAGTTTTCTCATCCACAGCCATCTCTGCAGACTTCCATCTTCCCCACACTGTCCCTCTTATGGTACATGCTCTTTACACGGACCTCCCCTTTCCATACTTGCCCCCATTTTCACACTGTCCTCTCATACTGTGTCCCCCTATAGGGCTTAGTATTTATACTGTACTCTCATCACATTCCCCCTCCTTGGTATACTGTCCCCTCCTGGCTGTGCCCTTAACACTGTCCCCTCATGCTACACATGCACACATCCCAACACCCTCACTACCCGTACTTTGTCCACATACGTTTTTCACATCGCTACCCATACTGTGTCTGCGTACATTCCCCCCCCCGTTTGCTCCCCAAACTGTCTGCACCCATCCCCCATACTGTTTCCTCATATATGCCCCCCATTTCCTGGTATTGTTTCCTCATACATGCCCCCCATCTTCCCCTTTGCTCTTTATTCTGTGTCCTCAAATCTCCCCCACACATTAAATCCCCCATCCCTACTCCAAATATCACCCCACACATTAAACACCCCCATCCCCATAACAAATCTCCCCCACACATTAAATCCCCCCATCCCCACTCCAAATATCACCCCACACATTAAATCCCCCATCCCCATGACAAATCTCTCCCCACACACATTCAATCCCCCATCTCCACTCCAATTCTCCCCACACACAATAAATACCCCCATCTCCACTCACATTAAATCCCTTCCCCACAATAAATCCCCCCATCTCCACTCATATTAAATATCCCCATCCAATAATAAATCCCCCCATCCCCACTCACATTAAATCTCCCCCCCCAATAAATCCCCCACATCTCCACTCACATTAAATCCCTTCCCAACAATAAATCCCCCCATTTCCACTCATATTAAATATCCCCCATCCAATAATATATCCCACCATCCCCACTGACATTAAATCCCCCCCACAATATATCCCCCATCCCCACTCACATTAAATCCCCCCCACAATATATCCCCCCCATCCCCACTCACATTAAATCCCCCCTACAATATATCCCCCCCATTCCCACTCACATTAAATCCCCCCCTGCACCTTCGGTGTCTTCAGCTCCACTGGAGCACTTACCACTATTGTTGAGCATTCCGATACCGCAAGTATCGGGTAACGGCCGATACCGAGTTCCGATACTTTTGTGATATCGGAAATCAGAATCGGATCCATATTCATGTAAAAAATAAAGAATTAAAATAAAAAATATGGATATACTCACCTCTCCGGTGGCCCCTGGACCTTACCGCTGTAACCGGCAGCCTCCGTTCCTAAGAATGAGCGCGTGAAAGGCCTTCGATGACGTCGCGGCTTCTGATTGGTCGCGTGCCGCTCATGTGACCGCTCACGCGACTAATCACAGGCCGCGACGTCATCGCAGGTCTTAAACTGCTCATTCTTAGGAACGGAGGCTGCCGGTTACATCGGTAAGGTCCAGGGGCCCCCGGACGGGTGAGTATATCCATATTTTTTATTTTAATTCTTTATTTTTTACATGAATATGGATCCCAGGGCCTGAAGGAGAGTTTCCTCTCCTTCAGACCCTGGGAACCATCCAGGATACCTTCCGATACTTGAGTCCCATTGACTTGTATTGGTATCGGGTATCGGTATCGGCGATATCCGATATTTTTCGGGTATCGGCCGATACTATCCGATACCGATACTTTCAAGTATCGGAAGGTATCGCTCAACACTACTTACCACCGATCTGCGTGAGTGACGTCAGCAGCGTGATCACATGACCTGATCACGCTGCTGGCGTCGCTCTGACCCGGCAGTCAGAGCTTCAATTGTACTCGCTTCTCAGATGCATTACAATTGAACACTGGGAGCCGGCGCGTTGCAGCTTCTCTGTGCCGGCTGTCAGCATGACAGTCGGCACAGAGAACAGCTGACTCCCAGTGCGGGGGGCGGCAGAATGCAGCCGCCGGGAGAGACACTTCGGACCGCCGCTTTAGGCAGCCCGACTGCGCCCCCCAGCCAGCTGCGCCCGGGGCACATGCCCCGGCTGCCCCCCCTTAGATACGCCACTGCATGTGGCAGTCCACAACTTGCAACATGGCTATGATAAAAGTAAAAAATTTGAGATTATGAGGAGCATGTGGCCAGATTGTGCTCAGTTTATGCTCTAAAAACTCAGTGTAAGTTAGCTTTTGTTCACGTTTATTTTTTGGAGCAAAATAATTAGCAGAATCTCTCCAAATCCTCCTCAAATACTCAAAACTTGGTTCTGGTGATGTATTGATATAAATACATTAAATTAATTAAATAACATTTTTTGAGGACCTTGGGATTGGTTCAATGTGGCATTGTGGCCCTTGGACCATACTACCGAAATCCAGGCATATCCTTAGGTGCCTATAGTCCATAGGTCTTTTTCCCCAGTTCGAGTGTACAGATTTGCAGATCTTAGAACAGATATTGGTAGCAGAGGAAAGCAGATGAGAAAGCATCTTTTCTCCAAATTTGGATTTGAGAAACAGGTTCAGTATGATGACATTCACATCTCCTATACAGCTGATATGCCAATGGCATTAACACTTATGACATGATAACTGCATACTTGTAGATTGTGAGCCCTCGCGGGCAGGGTCCTCTCTCCTCCTGTACCAGTCATGACTTGTATTGTTTAAGATTATTGTACTTGTTTTTATTATGTATACCCCTCCTCACATGTAAAACGCCATGGAATAAATGGCGCTATAATAATAAATAATAATAATACACAAATTAATAATTCTAAGAACTTATAGCGTTGACTGCTTTGTCTTATATATGCCAAGTAGTATAGAAACCATGAAAAAACAACATCTTCAAAGTTTGCACAGAAATTTATAGGATAAAAAGAGATGTTCTTAAGAACAGTCCATAAAGATATCATTATCCTATTAATCCAACAAAACACAAACACTTCAGTTCACGTCCTTTCCACGCACACAAGTCGCCTTCATCACGGAGGGAATGTGAATAACAGTACAGTGTTTCTTCAAATTTACGTAAGAATGATGTGTAGCATTTTAATTTTGGAAATAAATGGATAGGTCAGCTGTTGCCAACAGGTTAAAAGTTACAATTCTGGAAACATGTAACATGACAGAAAGAGGATCTGACAACTCCACAAATTCGGAATCGAGTCCATGTTAATAAATAAAGGGGTCATTTCCGAAACAGTAGTTTAAACTGCTAATTGAAATTGTTTTTGTCTTTTTTTTTTCTTTTTTACAAACAAAGCTATAGAAATACAGTATATACATGGTACTAACAGTACACATACACTAAAAAAGCTGCTATGCTCCAATCCATACTGCACAGAATGCCTTTATATTGAATCCACAGAATTATACAAAAATGTATGTCTACTTCAATTAGCAGGCACTGTGCAGAAAAAGTGAATGAGCAAATGCTTTATTTGTATTAGTAAACATATACACTGAATCACAATGTGATTTAATGAGATTTCTCCAAACATGTATGAAAAAAATGATGGGGATACATTACATCAGTTCCACTTTTTCTTAAAGATAAGTGCTGGCACACAAGCTCTGTGCTATGTCGTTTGGACTCTTGGCTACATCTGTACAAGTGCACATAATTATAGAAATGTGTCTTCTACCCTGTTATATCCTCACTCCAGTGACTGAGGACTGAATTGCACATTTTTCTTCATCAAGACAGGAGTAAGCAAACACGAAAACAGAATAGCAGACAGGAAAAAAGGGGGGTTGTGGTTCCAAGAAAAGGGGTGTCTGGGGAAAAAAAAATCCACTTGGCCCCCATTCCACCATTGGCATGCCCATACTATTCTAATTATCATGAAAGGGCTGTGTGTGTGCGGAGAGATTGTCTCGCTGGCTTCCTGGATCAGTGAAATCTAGGGAGGTTGAAATTTCATCCTGTATCTCTTATGACGCTCAGCAAATATCTCCTCCCTCCCTTGTCGGATTATTTTACACCCTAGGGGAATTTTGGTCTTTTAGTTCAACACTTTTGCTCTGTTCCCAATTGAGGTGCTGTTGAGGGGGAGTTTTCAAAGAAATGTGAGTAGAATAAACATTTACAGATCTCTTTTGCCATCTAGCCTGTACAAGAAACCACAATATTAACTATTCATGCTGCCTTCTACTGCACTCTGTGCGGATTAAAATCATAAAGCCTAACACTAATGTGTCTAATATGGTATTAGACATAAAGGTGGCCTTTGTTAAAATAAAAAGTACAATATTAGCCATTAAAACGTTTTCAATTCAAAGTGCATCATGGGTAATAGGGAGATGACGATGAAGTGTTGCTACTCCAATGCAAAACCTTTACCCTTCTAACAGTTCCACACCTTATATAACAAAGTACTATTCTCATTGTAGCAGCAATAAGTCATTTAAGCAAAAGAAGTCTATATAATTCCAGTCGTACGTTTTCCTTCCACTAAAGACATTGAGGGGGTGAGTAATTCATTGGTCCACTCTCTTCTTTATGACTGTAGTTGCAGGGGAAAGTGAAGTGGAAAGGAATGCTCAGCATCCTATGAGATATGGATGGCATGGCTATTCTTGCAGGACCTCAGATGAGTAGAGACAGCAGGAAGTTAGTTTCTATTCGGCAAAGGCAGTGGCAGGTGGACGAATAGGAGTAAGAAGTGGACCAGCTGGTGTAATATGATGAAGTGTACGTAGACTGTGCTGCTCCCATTTCCCATGCAAGATACCCTGTTAGCCAAGATCCTAAAAAAAAAAAAAATTATACACATTAGTTCACTTACTGCATAATGGAAAAGTAAATATTTTATATCAATATATTTTATTTAGTAGCTACATAATGCCAACCTAGTCCAGAGTGTTGCACATAAAATATATTTTCATACCGGGTTATATGAAATTAGTAAAGAACAATTAGGAAGGAATGTGTGAGGAGACAATATGGGTATGGGAGGGTGGGTAATGTACATAGAGACAGTATGGGTGGGTGTATGTGGAGACCATATGTGCATGGGTGAGAATATGTGAGGAGACGGGAATGTGTGAGGAGACAGTATGGGTTGGGAGATGTGTGGAGATAATATGGGTAGTGGGGAGAATATATGCGAAGTATGGGTGAGGGAAGAATGTTTGAGGAGGCCCGAAGGGGGGAATATGTAAGAAGACAGTATGGGCTGAGGGGAGAATGTGTAAGCAGACAATATGAGCAAGGGGAATATGTGAGGAGACCCTATGGGCAGGGGGAATATTTGAAGTGGCAGCACAGTGGCTCCATAGTTAGCACTGTTACTTTGTAGCCTGGGGGTCCTGGGTTCAAATCCAACCAAGGACAACATCTGCAATTACTTGGTATGTTCTTGGTATGTTGGTTTCCTCTGGGTACTCCAGTTTTCTCCCACACTCCAAAGACATACTCACAGGGACTTTAGATTGTGAGCCCTAATGGGGACAGTGATGATGTTGTCTATAAAGCGCTGTGAAATTAATGACAAGGGCTATGAAAGTATCATGCTCTGTTGATAAATGACAATCCATGCTGAAATTTGATTTATTTGTGGTTTGTCCTGAAGTCTGAGTGACTCTGAAATGCGTTGACATTAAACCAACAATTCTTAATTTCATCGATATATAGCCTTTGGAAGCTGCATCGGGTGTGAGTTATGCTTTTCTAGGTGTTGCTTCTCACACAACCCCTTAAGGTGAGCACCCCCTACCCTTTTGCTTTCTCTTTAATACTTGGATAAGACCCTATTGCACTTTTACATTGTTAATCTAGCTGTGAAATTAATGTCACTAAGTGAATGAAATAATAATATAATATAAATAAAATAATGATGAGTTGGGGGTACTGGGAGGGGACAGTATGGGGGTGAAAAATGTGAGGGGGCACAGTACAGATATTGGGTAATGTTGTGTAGTGTGGGGAGGCAGTACACTGTGTTCCAAATTATTATGCAAATAACATTTCCTCATATTTTCTCTAAATTACCTATCTGAATTGCAGTCATTGTTATTTTCCAGTCACCTACTATTCTAGTATAATTGCAATGTTTTGGAACAAACTGCCTATGAAAACAGTATCTTTTAAAAAAAATAAACACTCAAAATGCATGTTCCAAATTATTATGCACAGCAGAGTTTTCAACCTTTTTTATTTTATTTTGAGCAAAAACATGGTCAATTGTGAAGTTATAAGCATTATCAGCTTATTAAAATGTGGACAGAATACCTTCTCAGAGCTGTTGCTTAGATGTGAACTGCCTCCCGCCATCATAGACACTCCTTTTGATGATGCTCCAGAGGTTCTCAATGGGGTTGAGGTCAGGGGAAGATGGTGGCCACACCATAAGTTTGTCCTCTTTTATGTCCATAGCAGCCAGAGATACAGATGTGTTTTTTGCAGCATGAGACGGTGCATTATCATGCATGAAAATGATCTTGCGGCGGAAAGCACAGTTCTTCCTCTTGAACCATGGCAGGAAGTGTTGTTTTAGAAACTCCACATAGATTATGGAGTTCATCTTTACCCCTTCAGGGATCAAAAAGGGGCCGACAATCTCTCTCCCCATGATTCCAGCAAAAAACATTACTCCACCTCCTCCGTGTTGGCGCCTTAGCCGTGTTTTCATGGGGTGTCCATCAACCAGCCATCCTCCACTCCATCCATCTGGACCATCGAGCTTTGCACGGCACTCAAACAGTTTGGAAGTCAGTCTTCATGTATCGTTTGGCCCACTGGAGCCGTTTCTGCTTGTGTGCAGTGGATAGAGGTGGTCGACAGGATGGCTTACGCACAGCTGCAAACCTCTGAAGGACCCTGCATCTTGTTGTTCTGGGGACGTTGGAGGCACCAGCAGCTTCAAAAACTTGTCTGCTGCTATGACAAGGCATTTTTGCAGCTGCTCTTTTAACCTTACACAATTGCCTGTTGGAAAGAGTCCTCAATTTTTCCTTATCAGCACGCACACTTGTGTGCTGGGAATCAGCTACATACTTCTTGATTGTGCGATGATCACGATGAAGTGTCTTGGCAATGTTGATTGCAGTCATGCCTTGACCTAAATACTCCACAATTTGTTGCTTCTCAGCAGCCGACACATCCTTTTTCTTTCCCATTTTGGCAAAAAATGTAGGCTGCTTAATAATGTGGAACAGCCTTCTTAAGTATTCTTGCCTTTATTTGGACACAGCTGCCAAACTAATGTGCACAGGTATCTGCAATTGCTTTCAGTGATATAAAGAGCCCTGACACACATCACCATCAATGAGTTTAAATGACAAACAAAAAAATTCTAACCTTATCACTCCTAAACTCTATGTGCATAATAATTTGGAACACAGTGTATAGACAGAGAAAGGCATGGGGTACAGTATGGAGGGGACTTTCATGTCCCATGATTAGGGAACCCTACAGACAGTATTGCATTATCAATGTGCTGGTATAGTGTGCTGTTTTTTTGTTATGCAATAAGGTTTGCCGTCTTTAGAAGTTTGTCCTTCCTCTCTCCCTGTCTCTCTCTGATGTAGCTCTGATGTCAGCAACCCCTCCCTTCTTCCCCATTGTCTTCCTCATTTACTGTATTAGCATTCTAAAAAGCCCATATGTTTGCAGCTCTGGTCAGAAAAGTCTTTTTTTTACCTGCTGTATGTGTGGATATCTAAAATAATTCAGCTGTAAAATAAACCTTCTTGTGAAATCTTCACACATGCCTCCTATAGTCGAGTTCAAGCTATCTGATGATATATCTGTGTGTGAGTACTGGATTATAATGCGTCAGCCTAGAAATTTTGTCTCAAGCACTCTACACTTGCAGCCTAGCTATGGAGTCAGAATAGGGACAGTATGTACAGGGGGAGGGTAAGGAGGGGGCACAGTATAGAGACTTGACAGTATAGGGGTACACAGTAATAGGTGTCCCTATCCCTATACAGGAGAGAGGACAGTATGGAGGCCATATACCATAAGAGAGACGGTATGGGAGTCATCTTACAGGGAGAGACAATTATTCTTGTGAACAACATAGAGCAGATATTTTTATGCAAGAGAATTCCTGCTGAAGACCGGAGAAGAGGAAATTCTTCAGTGGAGAGCTGTGGATGTGAAAAGTCATCATAGTGTCTAGAAAGATGAATAAGAAGATTCACCTTTGGTTTTAATCTGAACTCAAAGTGGATCTGTCATTAGATCTCCCAGTGCAACTCTATACATTAGTAAATAGCTCTTTTAGACCTGGTGTGTCTAGTATATTTACTTTGAAAATCCATTGATATTAAGATGAGCATTTTATTTGTAGAGCTATAGAATCAAATAGCATTTGAGCCCAAGTGTATTCAATCTCCACACACCGAGCTTGACTAATAGCTGCAGCTTGTACAGAGCATTGTGAGATCTCAACCATCCCTCCAAGCAACCATAATATTCTGTCTACCTTCCACCATAAGGAAATGAGAAGGAAGAAATGGTGGATTATTAGGAGCTGCAAACCGGTCGCAACGAGCTTTAGTTTTTGCGGTGTTATTATTGACGCGTTTCGAAGTGTAACACACTTCTTCCTCAGGATCCAATCACCTACAGACACATTGACAGAAAAGACAGTTTTAAAGAAACGGATTTCAAATAAAGGTGCCAAAGAAGCAGATGACATGTCAGAGTTCACTTCTTAACCATTCCAATGAAAGAATGATTACAATTATCCCAGTATAAAATATAGCCATACATTAAAATATTGTTTGTATTAAGCAAAAACCAGGTGTGCTATATTATGTTTAAAAAGTTTGAAAGGAAAATACTTTAGTTTCTTCTATTAAAAAAATAAAAATTGTGTGGAAAATAAAATCAAACACAACTGAACTGATGATTTTTTATGGGGATGCAGATGTCCATGAAGGATGCTATTGAGTGAGCCACGGAAAATGGAAGTACTGAAAGAGGATTCAGGAGTGAACCACAATTATAGAATAAATAGGTCAAACAAAAATGTGTAAAAATTGGATATGGATCAACAACACAAAATGTTGTCTTATACTACTCTATTAGGATAGCATATCCTGTTTCAATAATTAGATTATTGTCAGATAAGATTTTATTTGTGATTATTTGCCCCCGCGCTCTCCTACATTTCCACCAGAAGGTGCCTACTGAATAGAAATACAGCAATTCAGTTTACATAAAATTCAGTAATAAATCAATGCGCAGTGAACTCCCTCAGTGCAAGCAAAATATTTTTGGGACATGTACAGTAAGATATGCTTTTGACAGTTGCAATGTTGGGCATTATGTTCACATTATATCAGGCTAGACGTAATATACATTGTATGATACATTTTCTGTGACTTGGAATCTTACTATCTATTCCAGTCTTCCTTGGGATGTTTTATTGCAGAAACATCATGGCTAGAGCAGTTGTCTTGGCTTTAGATAGTTACAGCTGAGTAGACAGGTTGCTGGGAGGAGACCTTGAAATAAAAAGGGGGGTGCTAGCTGGTTGATTAGGTAGTTGTGGTTAAACTGAAAACAGATAAGTAAGCAGAAAGGCCACAAATTGTGTGTGTAGAAGGTAGGACAAGTAGATAGCAAACCTGGTAACTGGAATAAGAAGTGGCAGTATACTATCTAACATACTGTGTAAAGGTACCTTCACACTAAACGATATCGCTAGCGATCCGTGACGTTGCAGCGTCCTGGATAGCGATATCGTTGTGTTTGACACGCAGCAGCGATCAGGATCCTGCTGTGATATCGCTGGTCGTTGATTAAAGTTCAGAACTTTATTTGGTCGTCAGATCGCCGTGTATCGTTGTGTTTGACAGCAAAAGCAACGATGCCAGCCATGTTTTACAATGGCAACCAGGGTAAATATCGGGTAACTAAGCGCAGGGCCACGCTTAATAACCCGATGTTTACCCTGGTTACCAGTGTAAAATGTAAAAAAAACAAACACTACATACTCACCATCTGATGTCTGTCACACGTCCCCCGCCGTCCGCTTCCTGCACTGACTGTGAGATCCGGCCGTAAAGTGAAAGCACAGCACAGCGGTGACATCACCGCTCTGCTGTTAGGGCCGGCGCTCAGTCAGTGTAGGAAGCGGACGCCGGGGGATGCAAAGGTGAGTATGTAGTGTTTGTTTTTTTACATTTTACGCTGGTAACCAGGGTAAACATCGGGTTACTAAGCGCGGCCCTGCGCTTAGTAACCCGATGTTTACCCTGGTTACCCAGGGACCTCGGCATCGTTGGTCGCTGGAGAGCGGTCTGTGTGACAGCTCTCTAGCGACCAAACAGCGACGCTGCAGCGATCGGCATCGTTGTCTGTATCGCTGCAGCGTCGCTTAGTGTGAAGGTACTTTACAAGTGATGACATCATAAGGGGTGCTAGCCTGTTAAATGATGCTGTTGCCAGACAGTCATGGTAGCTGCACCATGGAGTATGGATGGCTTATGCTAGGATGTAGTAAGGCTTCAAAGATTCAGATGGTTCAGGGACTACTATTATACTACAAGTATATTTACAGATCCAAATTGGACACCTAGCATCTCACGATTCACAGGCCTGATGCTCCACTGATCAAGTACTAGGAGCCATCAGCCCTCCACCCCTGAAAGCTTATTCCATGAATTTAAGGTTATCTTCTAATATGCCGGAGGAATCAAGTTGCATGTGGTGTCAAATTTAGATCTGGAAATATACTCATATGAATAAAAATCACTTACGGTATAACCAGAGTCAATTAGCCTAAAATACAAAGGAAATGTGTCATATTTAATTCTAGGCCTTTTAGAGATCATTTCGTCTTCAACTTGCTTAACTGTTCACAATAACAGTCATTTTGACCAGGGGTGCCCAAACTTTATATGCCACTGCACATCTGTTACGGTGAATGAGTTTGTAATAATTTAGAAGGATTATTATTCTGGGACAACAATACTGTTCTTACTGGCATGGCATAGCTTCTTTAAATAGACATTAATTAGATTTAATTGCTTCATTATTTGTATAGTTGGCGAGTAGAACGAGATGATGCTGTGGTGTATAAATGGAGCTATTTCAGCACTAGTGATGCTATGTACATGATTATAGAGAACTGTATACTAAAACGTGCAAATTAGCTCTGACCATTCTTATTCATATGGTAAAAAAAAATAAAATCCATCTTCTTAGATTTTAAATAACAAACTAAAACTAATCTAGAAGGTAATTATAGTAATTACAGTATTTACATATCAATATAGACATGAAAAATCTGTCATATCTTGATAGAGTGTAGGGCGTCCGTTTTTGGAACTTGGCGAGTGCGCAGGCCATCTAAAAGATGTTATGTGCATATACCATTACATTGTCAACTAGAAGTCTAAATAAGTGTTATATCATATCGATGGCCTTTTGGTCCATCCATAAAGGTTATTTTGTATAGTATATACCACATTTGGATAATTTTAAAAATCCAAACTAAAGTTTCTAAAGCAGAACTTGACCTATGGAATTATAATAGCTGCCTTACTACACAACATAGGACACAGAATATGAGATAAGCAGTCATTTGACTACTGGTAACAGTGAGGGTGAATATTGTGATCTGACCATTGGTCAACGAGTTTTAAAGATAATACATTTTTAAATTTCCTTAAGAAACTGACCTGTGGTGCAGATATTGGAAACTGCAGCATGTCTTTTTATGCTGCAGCGGTCACATGTATTAATATAAAGGTCACGATTGATCAAGATCGGTGTGTTGGAGTGAGACGCACAAGATTCATTAAAAGGTGCACAGCTATAAATAAATCAGCCATGTATTTAAAGTGCCGTGCACCTAGCCACAAAACGTACTCCTGTCAGGGACTGCAATAAGCTTTGTAGCATAAGGAACGCCACAGCTCATGAATTAGACAAAAACGTCCGACTCACGATCCACCTCATCTGGGGCTGGCAGAAACTGGCGTAAAAACACCAAAAAAATCCAACATTTTTAGCACTTCAACTTTCAGTTGGCTTAATGTTATGGCTGATTTGTGCATTTATCTGGTTGTGATGGTTTGCATTGCTGATTTACTGTAACCATAGCTAATATAATATTATATCTACAATCCTCAACATTGAAATTGCAACACAAAGAAGGAAAAGTCATGGAATTATGGAAATCACATTCTGGATAGACATGTTAATAATATGCAAACGATGGAAAATTGAAACAAAATTTTCAAAATATCTCGATTTATTCGGTATCAATTATTAGCTCCATGTACAGAAATACACACACTTACAGCCTTGTCATGTTATCAGTGAGGCTATTAGTGGTTGTCTGAAAAATGTTCTGCCATACTGAATGCACTTGGGCTCACAAATAATCAAGATTCGCTTCTGGCAGCTCCCTTTATCATTGCAGCTAACCAATGACATCCCAAATGGAAGCAAAGTCGCTAACGGCAATGGGAGCATTTTTAGGCAACACAGGCAGCTCACAGTAGCACCTGGAGCATGCAACCTGACATTGTCATGTTGAAAAACTCTTGGGACACTTTCAAGTTCCCTCGTGAAAACTTCATGGCATTGCCTACATGTCTCCTTCCCAATCTTCAAGTGTTATTAGGTCCAATATCAAAGCAGGACCCATCGTTGAAGTGGATAGGCCCCTTTCCAGCCTCCACTGCTGTTTTGTCTTGCATCATAATAGGCTTTAAGAGCGGTGATATGAGGTCAATAGAACACCTTGATTCTGATGAGACCACATGGGCAACGACATGAAGTTTTTTTCGAGGGAATGCCACATTCTGCTACTCCCAGGATTATGGAGTGGGATGGCATAACGTACGGAAGCGATACCCCTCCATTGCTGTTTTGGTTTGCACCATAATATACTTTGAGAGCGATGGTGTGAGGTCAATGGAACACCTGATGCTGGAATTCTGGCTTGCAGCCCAATGTCATACACATGCTTTCTGTTGGTTTATGTAGACACTGTTGACGACTTAGGCTTCATATGTGATGTCCAATTTCTCTTACAGTACAGAATGCTTCAATACGCGACATTCGTTGATTCTGATGAGACCACATGGGCAATGCCATGAAGAGGTATTTTCGAAGGGAATGTTACATTATGCTACTCCCAAGATTCTGGTGTGGCATGTCATAACGTATGGAAGCAGTACCCCTCTAGTCTGTAAGTTCGGTAACTGCACTACTTTTCCTTCTTGGTGTTGCAGTTTTAATGTTGAGGAGTGTCTATTATAATTTATAATATATAGTTGTACTAAAAATTATATCTAGTGGTATAATAGCAACAGGGAATACAGAGATTTATACAGCAACTGGACTCATCAGACTCTAGGCCAGTCTATCACATAAAAGACCAGCGATAATGTAAGTGACCCTTGATGCATAGTGACATACTGCACCATACTGTCTATACAGTAGCTTAACCAGGCACTATACAAGTGCATTTTTATTTTTTTTCTATCAGGTATATTACACCTATAGTGTAACTGATATTTGCCCTAGGTGTACATTACATCAAGGCTCAGAAGCTTCATCATGCCTCAATTTCAGAAATGTTGCAAGGTTTTTTTTTCTGTTATCTAGTGTTTGTGATTGTGAAGTTATTTGCTCTTCTCTGTACGGATCATTGACTCTTGGAAGTTTTCAGCTAACACAACTGTAATAAGTATAAAAGACAATGTTTAGCATAATATGAATGGCGTACACCACATATTACAATTATTCTATTACAGGCATAGTTAATAGCAGGGAATTAAGTAAAACTATCTAAATGGTCTTTAAAAACCACTTCATCTTTTTATTAAAAAATTGAAGTAAAGGCTGCCTGAAAATAAAAATCTACTTAAATAGAATTAGTTATATTTGGATAATATGGGAATATTTCTTTTTTTCGGATCATTAATGTATGCAGCAGGCAGACTAAGGGCAGCCAGCTATAAAATGTCTAATCTAGCTTCTAATGTGTTTCTCTGAATTGTTCGCTTTAATTTTAGCGATGTCATCTGTGATTAGAGGCCAGATGGTTTATAGCATACCATCGTCTTTATTTATAACTCATCAGCAACTAATTTATACAGAAATTATTACTGAATTCAATGAATTAAGTATGACGATATTACTGCTACTGAGCTACAGTCAAGCTGTGTTTGTATAGTTACTGGAATAAGAAATCAACATGATACTGTATCTCTTACATATGTTGCTTCAAACATTACAACATTGTCTAAACTTAGTATGATCATGATCATATAACCATAAATCTCCATTTGTGGCCCATCCCTCTTAAAGCTACAGCATACATACTTTGATTGCTATAGAAAATGCACATTGATACATGGACAAATAATGAGAAATGCTGGGATTGGAATCAAAACAAAAGGAAGCACAAGTGCATCAGTCCCACTGTCAGTCTAAATAAGTGAATGATGACAGGTGAGACAACCAATGCCTCCTTCTTTCTACAGGAAGATTTTAAAACACTGTAATTAAAGCTATTTAATTTCTTTAATAAGTTAGACAGCATAAAAAAAAAGTTTGCATCTGACTTGCCTTTTCTATGTGCTGCCATTCTCTTGCAATGAGAACTTAAATCTTTCATATTGTACAGCTGGTTTCCATGGAGCTTGACCCCTAGTGCCTGCCCAGGCTGAGAGTGCACAGTAATTACATTACAGGAGACAAGTAAACTTCTAATATCCCACCCAGCTTTCTTCAGCCCATTGATTTCTATACATCAGTTAGCTGCTCCCCTCCCTCTCCTTCTCAGCTCCTGACAAGCTGCTGTTATAAATCTTGCAAAATCACCAATGCACACCATCAGTAGTTTCCAGAGTAGTGCTCCTAATCAAGGATCTCGCTTTCCTGAGCCGTGTACTTATTCACATGAAATATATCTATTTATGAATATAGTGATAGCAGTGTACACTCCAGAAAAAAAACACTGAAAGCTGAATGTTTTACAGCAGAACTTGTGCTGAGCCTTAAATTTCCACTAATGCCGTAGTCACACCAAACAAAATCGGTCCGAATCTCCCTGCCAAGAGTCGCAAGAGTGTAATGCAAGTGTCATGCGAATACAATCCAATCTCTCACACCTAGCATCCGATTTACATCCTAGTGCAGTGCGATTGCTATCCGATTGCAATGTGATTTTAACATGAACATAGAGCAATTCTCTGTGACATTTACACATTGTTTTCAAAGGAAATATTCGTCATATAGATAGATAGATAGATAGATAGATAGATAGATAGACAAAGACCGTTCTGTGAGGTCGAAACGTTGCACCACTTGGTGCCCACAATTTTTCCTTGAACTGGAATGCTGCCTGATTTTTTTCCATTTATATTTTGCGTTGGACAACTGCATTATTCAGGAAGTATTGCACCCAAAATCTGCTCAAGTTTGTGCTGCTATCTGTCTTTTCTATTTAGATAGATAGATTGAATAAAAGTCGACAATTCATGTGCCACATACAGTAAAATCACAGCGTGACAGGTTAGAATAGAATAGATATATACACATAGGATAGATAGATGTATAGATGTCAGTGACACACATATATATATATATACAGTATATATATATTACACAGATACTGTATATACTCGTGTATAAGCCGAGATTTTCAGCACATTTTTTTGTGCTGAAAACGCCCCCTCAGCTTAAACACGAGTCATGGTTCAGAAAGCCGGAGGTTGAGCGGGGACCCGGCAGCTGTAGCACAGTGACAGCTGCAGCCACCGGCTTCCAGAAGACATCAATGTTCACCCTCCGTCTCTGCATCTTCGTCCCTTCATCTCTGACCCGGCACCGGCAGCGCTTTCCTGTTCCTGTGCTCAGCGGTCAGGTGGTACCGCTCATTAAGGTCATGAATATGGACGTGACTCCACTCTCATAGGCGTGGAGCACATATTTATTACCTTAACGAGCGGTACCACTTGACTGTTTAGCACAGGAAGAGCTGCTGCGCCGGGACAATGGAGATGCAGGGACATTCAGCGAAGGAGCGGGGAGGGTGAGTATGACAGGGGAGGACGGAGAAGCCATGCATACAAGGATGGGACTGGGAAGCTGAGCATACAAGGATGGGACCGAGGGAGCTGAGCATACAAGGATGGAACTGGGGAGCTGAGCATACAAGGATGGGACCAGGGGAGCCGAGCATGCAAGGATGGTACCGGGGGAGTCGAGCCATGCATACAAGGATTGGACCAGGGGAGCTGAGCAAACAAGGATGGGACCGGGGGAGCTGAGCAAACAAGGATGGGACCGGTGGAGCTGAGCATGCAAGGATGGTACCGGGGTAGCCGAGCCAAGCATACAAGAATTGGACCGGGGGAGCTGAGAATACAAGGATGGGACCGGGGGAGCCAAGCTATGCATACAAGGATGGGACCGGGGGAGCCGAGTCATGCATACAAGGATGGGACCGGGGAGCCGAGCCATGCATACAAGGATGGGATGGGGGAGCCATGCATACAACAGGGGGAGCCACACAGGGCAGGACAGGACAGGGGAAACCACGCATACTGGAGATGAGAGGACAATACATACCCGGCTTATACTCGAGTCAATAAGCTTACTCAGTTTTCTATGACAAAATTAGGTGCCTCAGCTTATACTCGGGTCGGCTTATACTTGAGTATGTACGGTAGATAGATATATACATAGATAAATAAATAGATAGCAGAAAACCCAGCAATTCAGCAGCCGCATAGTGTAAAATCACAGCAGGAGCCGACAGGATAGAAGAGATGGATTTCACACAATAAATGCAAATAGAATAGGTAAATATACCGATGTCTGTGACATATACAATTAGTACAGTTTGTGTGCAGCTTACTGTACATGTATTTCATTAATAAAAGATTTTTCTGAAAAAAATGTCGTGGACTCCTGCATAATTTTCCTAACCAGCAGAGGGAAAGCCGACAGCTGGGGGCTGATGTTTATAGCCTGGGAAGGGGGTAATACCCATGAAGCTTCCCAGGCTGTAAATATCAGCTCACAACTGTATATTTAGCCTTTACTATTAAAATGAGGAACCCCAAAAAAATGACATAGGGTACTCCTATAATTAATAACCAGCAAAGACTATACAGACAGCTGCGGGATGATATTATTAGCATAGGAAGGGCCATGGATACTGCCCCCCAGACTAAAAACATCAGCTCTTTGCCACCCCAGAAAAGGCGCATCTCTAAGATGCGCCAATTTCGGCGCTTAGCCTCTCTCTTCCCACTTGCCATGTAGCGGTGGTAAGTGGGGTGATAGTTGGGGGGGTTGATGTCACCTTTGGATTGTCAGGTGACATCAAGCCCCAAGGTTAGTAATGGAGAGGTATCAATAAGATGCCCTCATTACTAACTCCATAGTCACATTGTATGAAAACACAAACACCCAGAATAAAGTCCTTTAATTGAAAGAATGACACAGACTCCTTTACTAAATCTTAATTAAACCATACTTACGACCTCGCCCATTCCACCGACGCCCTTGTCATCTGCAAAAGAGTTAAAAATTAAAAACAATATTCCTCACCTTTCCGCTGAGATGCTGCTAATCTTTTTGTCCCATGACGGGTCTAGCTCTGCTACATCTAGATGGCAGGCTGCTTAGTTGCAGGATGCAACCATATAGCCTGTCATCCAGCAGAAACACTGAGCAGCGTGTGCTCAGTGTCTCCCTGTAAACTCCTATTCCCTGTCTGAGGGCACCGCGTGCGTGAGAAAGTTCTCCTGCTCGCAGTGCCGTCAGACAGGTCATGCAAGTTCACAGCCAATTAACTAACTTCACCTTATAGATGTCAATGCGAGCGCCATGGGAAAATGCAGGTTTCAATTTTTATCGACTATTTTCATAACTCACATAGAAGTCAATAGAGAAAGCTGCGCATGTAAACACACTTCATCAGCAGCAGCTTTGGTACATTATACCCCAGTCTCAAAAAAGTTTCAGGTCTCTGAGGTTGGCTCCACATCTTTGACACATTTACGGTATGACCAATGGAAAATGCCATAAATGTCTGAGATGAAAATAGCCTTTAACTAATATATTACAGAAACTAAAAGATATCATATTAAATATATAATCACATAATGATATGTAAACACTAAAGAACAACAAAAATATCTACAGCACAAAGTCTTGTCTATTACAGATGTTTTCCAGAGTTGGCATCTACTTGATCTCCAAAAGTGGTCACAAGATGGCAGCACAGTATAATGGTCCTTATTCACAAGTCCATTTTTAATATTACACCTTATTCACATAAAGTAGCTTTGATGCCATGTATTATCAACTGTTAGTATGGATCTAATAAATTGGAAAAATGTATGTCTATTCAAGAAGCAACCAACACCACAAATGCACTGCACTAACTTAAATCTATGTGTTTACTCAATTGTATCCGTAGATAAATAATATTAAGAGATGACGGACCTTGGCATGCATGTATAAACACAAAATTAATGATGCTTAAAAAAAATTATCTAGATTTTTAACAGTTTAGAACTTCATGAGCATTGTTCAAACAGCTATTTAATTCAGAGAGTAGTCAATGTTGAGCCTCACATTATGGTCTTCTTGTGGAGAAATGTTATATTCTTTCTGTAACACCCCAGGTTTCTGGTTGTTACAGTGGCATTGCTTTCCTCACGGGGAGAGTGATGTCACGCTTGGAAGCGAGGAAGGATCTCTTTTATCAGGTAATCACAAGCATGCAACATGTTCATACTCCAGGCCAGAACGTGGAGCTCTGATCCAGTTTGTGGGTGGCTCCCCTATATATATTCTGGTCTGGAGGGGAAGTTAGTCAGTGAGTGGCAGACAGCAGACTAGTAGTAGTAGTCTGTCAGAGAGACAGAGGAGAAGGGACAAGAGGAGAAGGGACAAGAGGGACCATGCAGCCACGAGAGGTGCTGCAGCTCCTGGAAAGAGATAGAAAACAAGCTGTAGAGAGTGTGTAGGGGAAGGGAAGTGCAGGGGAGTGAAGAACTGGAGGTTAGCTGCGACTGAGCTACCTCCCTACTGAATGCAGATATCGGTATCTGGAAGACCGGGGTTGTGAAGGACTCTACGTCTCAAAGCATAAACCAGGGATAAATTTAATACACCGCACACTCTAGGGGTATAATTTGTGACAAACTCAGAATTTATTGAAGTGCTATAAGTTTATTATTCAACAATGCAGAAGGCGACCAGAAGTCAAACTTCAAGACAACGTTTCGACTCCTCCCGAGTCTTTATCGTGTGGTCGCTGGAAAGAACAAAACATATATAAGCAACTGTACAGAGAATATATACAATAAACATTATGTTCCATAATGTAGCGCACAAAGCCCGAAAGAGGGAAAATATATACATATATACATACATAAACACATAACATAGCATATAACAGGTATTATATCCTGTCCCAGGTGAAAGAGAGATTGTCACTCCGTAGGTAAGACCATGGATGTTATGTGTTTATGTATGTATATACAGTTAGGTCCATATATATTTGGACAGATGTTGACAGATGTTAAGGAGCTGAAACTCCTAAACCCTTCATCCAATTTTAATGTGGATACTCTCAAATGAAAGCTGAAAGTCTGAACTTCAACTGCGTCTGAAATGTTTTGTTTAAAATTCATTGTGGTAATGTCTATAACCAAAATAAGAAAAATGTTGTCTCTGTCCAAATATATATGGACCTAACTGTATGTATATATTTTCCCTCTTTCGGGCTTTGTGCGCTACATTATGGAACATAATGTTTATTGTATATATTCTCTGTACAGTTGCTTATATATGTTTTGTTCCTTCCAGCGACCACATGATAAAGACTCGGGAGGAATCGAAACGTTGTCAGTTTGACTTCCGGTCGCCTTCTGCATTGTTGAATAATAAACTTATAGCACTTCAATAAATTCTGAGTTTGTCACAAATTATACCCCTAGAGTGTGCGGTGTATTCAATTTATCCCTAGTGTATTAGGACGATTCAGTCCTCTACACCTGCACCTCGTCTTATTTTATCCCTAGTGCACACCATTTCTTCTCCATTCAAAGCATAAACCGGCAGGACAGCTGGATTACAAGTCACCTGTCCACATTGAAACCTGAGAACACAGTAGCGCATAGATCCCGGGTCGTGATAGAGATCCTGAAAAAAGGCTCGAGCTACCTGTCGTACGGGTAGTGTCCTACCAACCTGGAAGACAGAGAACGTGAGGAGCTTGTGAGAGGCTTAAGGCCGCAAGGGACTAAAACACAGCGCTAGAGGGAAGGCTTCTAACCCCACCTGGTAAGGAGGACTCCCAACTCACTACCAAGCCGGCCAGACCACACCTGTATTCGTGATCTGGTACTCTGGACCTTGGCTGCCTGAATTCATCAGTAAACCAGGTAAAGAGACTGCAACCCTGTGTCCTCCGTTTCTTCCTACACAACCAACCACCTGTACCTACCAGTCCGGGAGCCCTGGGGACCCAGCTTCACCTGTGGGAAGCCATACCATCCCTGCTGCCACAACATCACCCCAGAGGACCCCTATAAGCAGCATCAGTCACCTTTGACCGAGTAACACAGGTGGTGTCACAAACTTTTATTATTTCACAAACCCCTTTAAAGACCATCCCTTTTACTTGGGCGCCCAGGGCCACAGACCGGGTCGTCGCCACCGTGACACATCCCCTTTAAGTACCAGACCCGGTACCGAGTACCCAACGGCCCTGGCGGGCATTCCATTTCCTTATGCTAATGATTTCTTCCAGGCTCTGGGGCGTGTTGTGCGTGGAAGAAATCCCTGCCCCCTGTCCTCACTGTAATACTTACCTCCTTCCATCAGCGTCAGTTACGGCGTGGGAATCCTGCACCTGCGCCCTGCACTCCATCAGAAATACATACTTCCTCCTCCCTTCTGTGGGCACTGCATTCAGGGATCTTCGGCGCATGTGAGCCACTGTGACTTCCGGTGGGGGCGCCGATAATATGCTCACCCCACTTCCTCCCTGCACAGTCATAGCTAGGAACCATGTGTACATAGCGATGACTATGCAGGTAGGAAGTGGGGAGAGCACCTAATTGGCGCTCACGTTGGAGGTCACTGGAGCGGATGTCGCTTGCGCCTGCGCAGAAGATCCCTGAATGAGATGTCCATAGAAGGGAGGATGAGGTACGGATTTTTGAGAGAGTGCAGGGCGCAGGCACAGAATTTCAGTGCCACCATAACTGGCGCTGATGGGAGGGGGTAAGTATTACAATGAAGACAGGGGGCAGGGATTTCTTCCAAGCACTGCACGCCACGGAGCCTGGAAGAAATCATTAACATAAAGAAAGAACATAACATTTCTCAACAACAAGACCGTTAATATGAGGCATACAGGTAGGGCTAGTGTAACATTTTTATTACGTGTTACCTCATATTAATAGGTCATATAGGTCCCAGGGGTGATAGATTCTATTTAAAAGTGCAAAAGATGTTAAAGGCAACCTGTCAGCACGTTTTTATATAAGGAAAGGAAGTACAGCTATTTAGGTACTTGTACCACAATTAGAATTATACAGTGGGTAGGGAAAGTATTCAGACCCCTTTACATTTTTCACTCTTTGTTTCATTGCAGTCATTTGGTAAATTAAAAAAAGTTCATTTTTGTTTTCATTAATGTACACTCTGTGCCCCATCTTGACTGAAACCCCCCCCAGAAATTTAGTAATTTTTACTAATTTATTAAAAAAGAAAAACTGAAATATCACATGGTCATAAGTATTCAGACCCTTTGCTCAGCATTGAGTAGAATCACCCTTTTGAGCTAGTACAGCCATGAGTCTTCTTGGGAATGATGCATCAAGTTTTTCACACCAGGATTTGGGGATCCTCTGCCATTCTATCTTGCAGATCCTCTCCAGTTCTGTCAGGTTGGATGGTGAACGTTGGTGGACAGCCATTTTTAGGTCAGGGCTCTGGCTGGGCCAGTCAAGAATGGTCACAGAGTTGTTCTGAAGTCACTCCTTTGTTATTTTAGCTGTGTGCTTAGGGTCATTGCCTTGTTGGAAGGTGAACCTTCGGCCAAGTCTGAGGTCCAGAGCACTTTGGGAGAGGTTTTCAGCCAGGATATCTCTGTACTTGGCCACATTCATGTTTCCTTCAATGACAACCAGTTGTCCTGCCCTTGCAGCTGAAAACCACCCCCATAGCATGATGCTGCCACCACCATGTTTCACTGTTGGGATTGTATTGGGCAGGTGATGAGATGAGTAGTGCCTGGTTTTCTCCACACATACTGCTTAAAATTATCACCAAAAAGGTCTATCTTCTTCTCATCAGACCAGAGAATCTTATTTCTCATAGTCTGGGAGTCCTTCACGTGTTTTTTAGCAAACTCTATGCGGGCTTTCATATGTCTTGCACTGAAGAGAGGCTTCCGTCTGGCCACTCTGCCATAAAGGCCCGACTTGTGAAGGGCTGCAGTTGACTTTGTTGATCTTTCTCCCATCTCCCTACTGCATCTCTGGAGCTCAGCCACAGTGATCTTGGGGTTCTTCTTTACCTTTCTCACCAAGGCTCTTCTTCCATGATTGCTCAGTATGGCTGGACGGCCAGGTCTAGGAAGACTTCTGGTGGTCCCAAACTTTTTCCATTTAAGGATTATGGAGGCCACTGTGGTCTTAGGAACCTTGAATACTGCAGAAATTTGGTTGTAACCTTGGCCAGATCTGTGCCTTGCCACAATTCTGTCTCTGAGCTCCTTGGCCAGTTGCTTTGACCTCATGATTCTCATTTGGTCTGACATGCACTGTGAGCTGTGAGGTCTAAAGGCCCCGTCTCACATAGCGAGATCGCTAGTGAGATCGCTGCTGAGTCACAAGTTTTGTGACGCAACAGCGACCTCAGTAGCGATCTCGCTATGTGTGACACGTACCAGCGATCAGGCCCCTGCTGCGAGATCGCTGGTCGTGTCAGAATGGCCTGGACCTTTTTTTGGTCGTTGAGGTCCCGCTGACATCGCTGAATCGGTGTGTGTGACACCGATCCAGCGATGTCTTCACTGGTAACCAGGGTAAACATCGGGTTACTAAGCGCAGGGCCGCGCTTAGTAACCCGATGTTTACCCTGGTTACCAGCGTAAAAGTAAAAAAAAACAAACACTACATACTCACCATCTGATGTCCGTCAGGTCCCTTGGCGTCTGCTTCCTGCTCTGACTGAGCCGCCGTAAAGTGAGAGCACAGCAGTGACGTCACCGCTGCGCTCTGCTCTCAGTGTATGGCGGCACTCAGTCAGAGCAGGAAGCAGACGCCAAGGGACCTGACGGGCAACAGATGGTGAGTATGTACTGTTTGTTTTTTTGGTAACCAGGGTAAACATCGGGTTACTAAGCGCGGCCCTGCGCTTAGTAACCCGATGTTTACCCTGGTTACCCGGGTGCTGCAGGGGGACTTCGGCATCGTTGAAGACAGTTTCAACGATGCCGAAGTCGTTCCCCTGATCGTTGGTCGCTGGAGAGAGCTGTCTGTGTGACAGCTCCCCAGCGACCACACAGCGACAAAACAGCGACGCTGCAGCGATCAGCATCGTTGTCTGTATCGCTGCAGCGTCGCTGTGTGTGACAGGGCCTTTATATAGACAGGTGTGTGCCTTTCCAAATCAAGTCCTATCAGTTTAATTAAACACAGCTGGACTCCAATGAAGGAGTAGAACCATCTCAAGGAGGATCACAAGGAAATGGACAGCATGTGACTTAAATATGAGTGTCTGAGCAAAGGGTCTGAATACTTAAGACCATGTGATATTTCAGCTTTTCTTTTTTATTAAATTTGCCTAATTTTCTACATTTCTGTTTTTTTCAGTCAAAATGGGGTGCAGACTGTACATTAATGAGAACAAAAACAAACTTTTTTTAACTTACCAAATGGCTGCAATGAAACAAAGAGTGAAAAATTTAAAGGGATCCGAATACCTTCTGCACCCCCTGTGTATATATACAGTATATATATATATATATATATATATATATATATATATATATATATATATATATATATATATATATATATATTAGAGATCAATTGTGCCAATTATGAGAAATCTAATGAGGAAGCCACATGCATATGATCCTGGAAGTGCACTAGGGGCATGTCAATCCACTTGGAATGATCAGTCAAAGTGCATTGAAACACCCCAGTGCTGTTCAAGTCTGATTTGCATATGGTTTGTAAACTATTTTTCCTGTGACTGACAAATCTGATCTGTACAAAAAAAGGATCATTTTTTGGAGGATGACAACTTCCTATTCAGCCATACCATTACTTCCATATGTAACAACGAGATGACAAGTAGCCCTTAAACTTAGTACGGTAATCACTAAAGGTTTTGCCAATGTCTCTAAATTCTAGACAATGAAGGTTTTTACAAAGTCAAATTATTAGCACAGTCTACTTCTAGCAAAATTCATAGAACCCGATTCTTTAAGACTGGCATTTAATAAATGAGATGTGTGCCTCCGTCACTACAGCAAGGGACTGGAGCACATTTCTGCTCTAAGTTACACCAATAAAATCGCATAACTTTTGAAGAATTTGTCGGGTGGGCCATGCTTCACCCACAGTGGCAGGTTGCCAGGGCTGGCCTGAAAACACCAAAAGGCACCACATTTTTGCACAAATCCAAGTTGCGTAAACATTTTTAGACTTTTTAAAGTGTTTTACTCCAGAAATCGGTCAAACACTTTGATGAATTGTAGACATTATTTATAGATGCTGTAAACATTAGTTTCAAACAGCATGGATACTTTTGGTGCACATCACTGTCCCACCTCGTTAGCAACCAAACTGCATGCCACTTATAACTGGGCACAGTGCACAATACCAAAGTATTCTCAAGTATTCTCCAAGGAGAAAAGTGGTGGCACCATCCAACATGGGAGCGGCTATGAGATTTAGGCTAGGGAATAGCAGTTGCGATTTAGGCTAAGGAATAGAAGACTTTTAGATTGTGTCCAATCTTGAATTGTAACATTCCATTTTCAATAGTGACATTATATTGACAAGCACTTTACACTACCAGCAAAAGCTTTGAAATGTCAAAACTCTCATACACACGTTTGTTTTAGTGTTTTCCATACTGGATCTGAAAACTGCATATGCAATGTTTTTAAATCTGCAGCAGGTCAATTCTTTCAGCTTTCTAGCTGTGTTTTTGCAAAGTTTATTCACATAAAAGCAATTAAAGTGCAAAGTTTTTTGTATGCGTTTTTGTTGAATAAACTAACTTTATTATTTATGATCATTTATTATTTATTTATTAACCCCTTCCTGACATGCTCCATATATGTATGGTGCTGCAGGAGCTGTATTCCTGCAAACCGCCATACATACTTTACTACGATTGCGCCGGCTCACACCGAGCGTCACCGGGATCAAATTCGGGTGTCAGCGCTATATGAAAGCTGGCATATTGCAGCAATAACCATAATCCGTGCTAACATAGATTGCAGACATTAAATCCCTCTGATGCTGCTGCCAACAGTGACTGTGACACCGATGGGCATCACAGAGGAAGGGAGCTCCCTCTCTGTCCCCATCGGCACAACGCAATTGCGTTCTGCCGATGGTCTCCAAGATGGTCGCATAGTCACAGAGGGACGGTGGCCTGTAAGCTCCTGCTCAAAGCAGGAGCTGACATGCCTCCTCCCTGTCTGCCAGATGCTGATCTTATGTCCTGCGATCAGGGCAGGAAAAGTTGTTGTCCCATACTGGGACAAGGTAAAAAAGTAGAAATTAAGTTTTTAAAAATTGTAAAAATATTTTTTAAAAATCACAAAATAAAGAACAAAAAAAATGAAAAAATATTAATCCAATACATACATTTATTTATGTTAAAACAAAAATAAACAAATAAAGTACATACACTCACTGGCCACTTTATTAGGTACACCTGTCCAACTTCTTGTTAACACTTAATTTCTAATCAGCCAATCACATGGCGGCAACTCAGTGCATTTAGGCATGTAGACATGGTCAAGACAATCTCCTGCAGTTCAAACCGAGCATCAGTATGGGGAAGAAAGGTGATTTGAGTGCCTTTGAACGTGGCATGGTTGTTGGTGCCAGAAGGGCTGGTCTGAGTATTTCAGAAACTGCTGATCTACTGGGATTTTCACGCACAACCATCTCTAGGGTTTACAGAGAATGGTCCGAAAAAGAAAAAAAATCCAGTGAGCGGCAGTTCTGTGGGCGGAAATGCCTTGTTGATGCCAGAGGTCAGAGGAGAATGGGCAGACTGGTTCGAGCTGATAGAAAGGCAACAGTGACTCAAATCGCCACCCGTTACAACCAAGGTAGGCCTAAGAGCATCTCTGAACACACAGTGCGTCGAACTTTGAGGCAGATGGGCTACAGCAGCAGAAGACCACACCGGGTACCACTCCTTTCAGCTAAGAACAGAAAACTGAGGCTACAATTTGTACAAGCTCATCGAAATTGGACAGTAGAAGATTGGAAAAACGTTGCTTGGTCTGATGAGTATCGATTTCTGCTGCGACATTCGGATGGTAGGGTCAGAATTTGGCGTAAACAACATGAAAGCATGGATCCATCCTGCCTTGTATGGAGCATCTTTGGGATGTGCAGCCGACAAATCTGCGGCAACTGTGTGATGCCATCATGTCAATATGGACCAAAATCTCTGAGGAATGCTTCCAGCACCTTGTTGAATCTATGCCACGAATAATTGAGGCAGTTCTGAAGGCAAAAGGGGGTCCAACCCGTTACTAGCATGGTGTACCTAATAAAGTGGCCGGTGAGTGTATATTTGGTATTGCTGCTTCAAAAATGACCTGGCCTATAAAACTGTCCCACTAGTTAATCCTTTCAGTGAACATCGCAAAAAATAAGGTGACATACAGCTCCATCATCAGAAAAATAAAAGTTATAGCTCTCAGAATAAAGCGATGTAAAAAACAATTATTTTTTCTATAAAATAGTTTTTATTGTGTAAAAGTGCCAAAACATAAAAAAATTATGTGTGCGATATTGCTGTAATTCTACTGACCAGAAGAATAAAGCTGACTTATCACTTTACCATACGGTAAACAGGATAAAAAAATACTAAAAAACAATTCCTATATTGCTGGCATTTGTTCCTTCTGCCCCACAAAAATCGGAATAGAAAGCGATCAAAAATGTTATATGCCCGAAAATGGTACCAATAAAAACATCAATTTTTCAGGCAAAAAACAAGCTCTCACATGACTGTCGGCCAAAATATGGAAAAATTATAGCTTTCAAAATATGGTGAAGCAAAAACTTTGTTTTGCAAAAAAAGGCTTTTAGTGTGTGACAGCTGTAATTGCATCGACCCGAAGAATAAAGTTGTCTAATCATTTATACCGCACGAGGAACGGCGTAAAAAATAAATAGAATTAATTCTTCACCTGCTGTTGATTTGATCATTCTGTCTCTCAAAGATCGCAGTAAGGCTCGGCTTACATTTATCCTGCGCTCTGCGCTGAGCACTTACACTTGGGTCTCCATGTAAATCTCAAATACCCCATTCAGACGGAACTCAAAGATTCCCTATAATGAAACAGATGGAGGCACTGTGGACGCCGTCTGGCCTGTGATCCGATGGTGTCCGTCTTTTTAGGACTGCATAAAAGCACTGTCGTCCACAGTTTTGCGCACTTCTGAAAAGATGGACACCTCTGAACAGAGGCCAGACAGAGTCCAAAGTAACTCTGCTGCCTCATTATAGTGAATGGATTCCTCGGGGGTGTCATCTGAATCACATCATTCGGAGATTTAGATGGAAACCCCGATTTAAGTGCTCAGCATAAAGCAACGGATAAATGTGATCCCAAATGTTATGTAAAATGATCCAAACAAAAGTTTCAACTCAACAAGCAAAAAAAGCATAGGACCATCATCTGTCAATGGAAATATAGGGGGCTTCCATGTTACTGGTAGTACAAAGGCTCTTGAAAAGAGCTATGGCTTCTCATCACCCTAATAAAATCGTGCAAATCTTGCAAATTTTGCGCTCCCAAATCCACAAGCCCCTCTCCCTTCTGAGCCCGAGTGTGCCTAAACCACATTTAGCATCCACATGTTTGGCATTTCTGCAGTGATGAGAGCCCACTTAATTTATGGGTGCATGTCTCCAGAAGCACAGGCACAGTATAACATACTGGGCACTACACTGGCAGATTTGCAATTTTCACTGCTGCTTTTTTTTGGCAAACACCCAAAATCAACACTACAGCTATAGATAAATTTCCAGAGGGGAGATTTTTCCAAAATGGAGGGGGATTCTGCTCTTCTTTCACTTAAGGGCTCTGTAGATGGAGCCCGCAAACTGTTCTACTATAATTTGTTCTCCAAGAGTTAAATAGCGCTCCGTCCTTCTCGAGTCTTGCTGTGTGGCTAAGCGGTGCTGTATAGCCACATATGGAATATTGCCAGCAGAAATTGTGTGACAAATTTTGGTGCCGTGTTTACCCATTTTCCCATGTGACAATGTAAAATCTGGGAGTAAAACAATTTTTTTTGCGTAAAAATGTAATTATTTGTTCTTCACTGCCCAATGGTATAAAATTCTGTGACACCCATGGGGTCAATATGGTCACTGCACTTTAGATTAATTAATTGAGAGGTGTAGTTTGTAAAATGGAGTTTCTTATGGGGGGGTTCTGCTGTTCTGGCCTCTCCATGGCTCTGCTAATGTGAAATAGCACCCTCAAATCATTCCAGCAAAATGTGCACTATAAAATGGCTCTCTTTGGAGCTTTGCACTGTGCCTCTAAAATAGCTTTTGACCACATATAAGGCATTGGCATACTCATTTTGTGGTCCATTTTCAGTATTGAAAATTAAAAACTTGAGTCCAAAGTAACATTTTAGTGGAAAAAATGTTACATTTTCCATTGACTCAGCCCACTGTTACACAATTCTGTGAATCGCTTGAGGGATAAAAATGCTCACTACACCCCTAGATGAATTCCTCAAGATGTGTAGTTTCCAAAATAGGGTCACTTGTGGGGGTCTCTGCTGTTTTGGCATGTCAGGGGGCATTTGCAATCTGTTCCAGCCAAAATTGCGCTCCAGAATTCAATAGACTCTCATTCTCTTCAAAGTCCATCCGTGTGTCCAAGCAGTAGTTTTCCACCGCATATGGGCTATCTTATACCTCTTTAGTTATCCCGCACTTAAAGGTATTGTCTGGGCCTTTTATATTGATGGCCAATCCTTAAGACAGATTATCAATATCTGATCGTGTGGGTGTGACACCTGGTACCCCCCCCCCCGGATTAGCTGTTCTCGGTGGGGAGCTGCATTGCTTCATCAACTGCGTGGTGGCTGCAGCCAGGTACAGCACATCCGCCCACTATTAATTTGAATAAGGGGGATGTGCAGTTCCCAGCTGCGACCACTATTTTGTACTGGCTATGGCACCAGGAACAGCTAATCAGTAAAGGTGCCAGGTGTCGTTCCCCAACCAATCAGATGTTGACGACCCATCCTAAAAATAGGACATCAACAAAAATTCCCGGACAACACCTTTAATCTATTCAACTGTGTACCGATTAAGACATGTTGGCAATAACATAATCTCAGAACACAAATGTATAAAAAAGACACATTAGGAGAAACAGCTACACTAGAACAGTTACATATATTTAGCAACCAGGAGAGTTGATTTTTGAGGTAAAATGTTCTATTTTTCACTTTTTGGTTATTTCAGAAAAAAGTAAATATATAAATATGTTTTACCAAGTATTAGCCAAACATGATATGATAAACTGACAAAGAAACATATGAGCACAGCAGATGTGGTAACTTTTTGATTGCTGTTTTTCTGTCATAAACATTACAAATTTCGAAGGAATTAAAATTTGTACGGATGATATATTCACAAACCTTTATTTATTTTGATTTCGAATACGGAGACACCTTCTTTTGACTGGTGGCTCCAAATCTTCTGTCCCTGTGGTGAGAATTGGAGATGAGATTATACATGGTGATATTGCAGTCTTTTCTGCTGGTTTTGGCACAGGCTGGATAACACAGCCTGTTTTAGGCAACATCCTCAAAGCATAAGCATGGTCCTCATCTGCGGGGTTGTTTAGATTAGGATCTTGTTTGTCCCCTGGTGTCAGAGACTCTTCTACAAGACCCTTCTTGCCGGCTTCAAGCTCAGAGTGGCAATTTGAAGCACAGTTATTTTCTTTAACAGATTCCAACTCGCTAACTACTGGCTCCTTGTCTATTGTCTTTTTCTGCTCATGTGACTTATCAGAGCTTTTAGTGCCCTCTGTGCTCTTTGTGCCATTTACAATTACATTGCAAACTGCTGCACTGCTTTCATGGCCTGGGTTACTTGGTGCCCGTGAGTTTAAACCACAAAAATTTGAATCACTGGACGGATACAACTTTGTTTCCACTGGGTTACTACCATCCATACAGTCATTACAGTTGGTTCTGTCTGAGTTACCAAAAGCCAGGCTTACAACACTGATGGGTTCTGGTTCAAGTTTTAACTGAGTTTTAACAGCTTTATGAATTACATTATTGAGTCTAGACCTATGTGCCACAGTTAAATCTATGACCCCATCCTGTGGTACCTGATGTGTGTTGGGGATGCTAGGTTTACTTTTTCCTGGGCTTACTGTCCTCAAAGTCAAATCCACTAGTTCAGTTTTCAAATGTTCTTGAACATCTGTAGCCTGGTGAGAAGAGTGCCCTGAACAACCAGGTGAAGTATCAGAAGGTTTTGAAGAGCTTTGTTTGTACTCCCTCATAGGCAAAGAATCTTCCTTTGGCTTTGCTCCTGGGCTGTCACTGGATGAACCTGGAATGATGTTTTCACCATTACTGGAGAAGTCCTTTGGAGGCTTTGAATCCATTGGATGAGGAATAGGTATAGGAATCGGAATTGGAACAGGTAAGGGAACTATAACTGGGTATGGCACTAAAAGGGTAGGTGGTGGCACTAAAGGAGCAAGTGATGGTAAACCAAAATTCACCATCTGAGGCATGTGTATAGGACCGTTTGGTATCATGCTCATAGGAGGGAAAGGAAGACTAGGTAAAGGACCTCCAGGTGGATGTGGTGGAATCAGTCCTGGTGGATTGCCTGGCATTGTAGGGGTAGATGGTGGGTGAATGTGAGGCGATAACATTGGTCTATGCATAGGACTTGATGTAGGTCCCATCATTCTAGGACCACCTGGTGGTGGACCCATACCAGGAATTAATTGATTTGACAAAGGACTATTAGGATTTGAGTGATGAGGACCCCTTAGAAATGGTGGTCGCATCTGTTGTATAATTTGTTGTTCCATGAATATGGGCAAAGGTACCGGTCCTCTATTTGTCATAATCATCGGTGGACTCCTGGGTGGCATACCCATTGGAGGCACAATGCTGGCAGGTGGTGGAACAGGGACTGGGGCTATATTTGGACTTTCATTTAGAGGAATGGATTTGGGAACCGGTGTGGGGATTTTAGTAACTGAGCTGTTGGCATTTTCAGAAGGGGAGGCAGTGGTTGAGGCTGATGATCCAGGACCTTGCATTTGGCCAGCTGCAGACACTGGGGAAGGAACCTTTCTTCGAGCATCTGTCAGCGGTATATTCCAGGAATCTGGAGTTAGCAGCTGTACCCCTGTGCCTTCTGCTTTATTGTCAACTGGAGGATGTAATGTGTTGCACAGTCCAGCTGGAAGGTTGGCTTGTGTTTCTTTGTAAAAAATGTCCATTTTGTACTGATTTAGACACTTTGCACTGCAGAATTGAAGCCTTCTTTCTCCATCTCCAAAGTCCAGGTATTCTTTTGTATGCCGTATGTGCTTACACCAATCACATACCTAAAATAAAGTAACAAAATGAGCAATATGAAAAAATTAACAATAGTATACAACAAAAATACATGATACACATCAAAACTTTCTAAATAACACCAGCTCTTGTGCTATCTCAGATGCTGATATGATTGTTTATTAAAAGAGGTTGTCCAGGGCTAACTAACAGATAGGTGTCCTTCTTTTAAATAGAAGCTGATCTGCAGTACCAGGGAACAGCCACTATGCAGTGTATGGAGATCGGCTTTTTTGACTATATAAATTATTTAAATATGGGCGGAATATGTTAGCACTATATAAAAATAAAGAGTATTATTATTATTATTATTATTATTATTATTATTATTATTAAATATGGCTGCCCATGGAGTTAATAACAGTTTATCAGTGGGGTTCCTTGGTATTAGATTCACATCAAACTAATATTTATGATCTACTCTATGGAAAGGACATCGACAGCCTTGGGACCGTGAGTGCTGACACCGCTGGAACGGAGCTGGCACAGAGTTGGCACGGGAGGTGAGTATAGGCTTTATTATTTTATTGAGGCCGAACATTCAGTTTAAGAAAGGGCTGTCCTAATCGTGAATAACCCCTTTAAATTCTAGGAGTTATTCCAGAAAGACTTACTAGCCAGGATAGGAATATGATTGTAAGTAGTTACTCTAAGGACTCATGCACGCAAGTGTATTTTGGCTCTAAACAGCCTCCTAGTTATGCAGAGTAGTTAGAGTGGGGAAAATAAGTATTTGATACGCTGATGATTTTGCAAGTTTTTCCACCTACAAAGAATGGGAGGTCTGTAATTTTTATTGTAGGTACAATTCAACTCTGAGAGACAGAATCTAAAAATAAAAAACAGAATCTCACATTGTATGATTTTTAAACAATTAAATTGCATTTTATTGCATGAAATAAGTATTTGATCACCTATCAACCAGCAAGAATTCTTGCTCTCACAGATCTGATAGTTTTTCTTTAAGAAGCCCTCCTACTTTGCACTCATTACCTGTATTAATTGCACCTGTTTGAACTTGTTACCTGTATAAAAGAAACCTGTCCACACACTCAATCAGTCACACTCCAACCTCTCCACCATGGCCAAGACCAAAGAGCTTTCTAAGTACACCAGGGACAAAATTGCAGACCTGCACGAGGCTGAGAGGGGCTATAGTACCTTAGGCAAGCACATTGGTGAGAAGGCAACAATTGACTGTCAGTCTTCCTCGGTCTGGGGCTCTATGCAAGATCTCTCATCATGGCGTAAGGATGATTCTGAGAAAGGTCAGGAATCAGCCCAGAACTACATGGGAGGACCTGGTCAATGACCTGAAGCGAGCTGGGATCACAGTCTCAAACATTATCATTAGTAATACAGTATGTCGTCATGGATTAAAATCTTAAAGCTCACGGAGGGTCCTCCTGCTCACGCCAGCACATGTCCAAGTCTGTTTGAAGTTTGCCAATGACCATCTGGATGATCCAGTGGAGGCATGGGAGAAGGTCATGTGGTTAGATGAGACCAAAATAAAACTTTTTGGTATCAACTCCATTCGCCGTTTTTGAAGGAAGAAGGATGAGTACAACTTCAAGAGCACCTCCCTACAGGTAAGCATTAGTGATGAGCGAATATACTCATTACTCGAGATTTCCCGAGCACGCTCGGGTGTTCTCCGAGTATTTTTTAGTGCTCAGAGATTTAGTTTTCAGCTGAATGATTTACATCTGTTAGCCAGCATAGGTACATGTGGAGGTTGCCTGGTTGCTAGGGAATCCCCACATGTAATCAAGCTGGCTAACAGATGTAAATCATTCAGCTGCAGTGAAGAAAACTAAATGTCCGAGCACTAAAAAATACTCGGAGGACACCCGAGCGTGCTCGGGAAATCTCGAGTAACGAGTATATTCGCTCATCACTAGTAAGCATGGTGAGGGAAACATCTTACTTTGGGGGGTGCTTTTCTGCAAAGGGGACAGGATGTCTGCAGCATATTTAAGAGATAATGGATGGGGTCATGAGATTTTGGCCTACAACCTCTTTCTGTCAGTAAGAGCATTGAAGATGGGTCATGGTTGGGTCTTCAAGCATGACAATGACCGGAAACACACAGCAAGGGCAACTAAGGAGTGGCTCCGTAAGAAGTAGTTCAAGGTCCTGGAGTGGCCTAGAAAGTCTCCATACCTGAATGTTGCCCAGTGACAGCCCCGAAACCTGAAAGAGCTGGAGAAAATCGGGATGGAGAAGTGAGCCAAAATCCCTGCTGCAGTGTGTGCAACTTGGTCAAGAACTACAGGAAACATCTGACCTCTGTAATTGCAAATAAAGGTTTCTGTACCAAATATTAAGTTCTGCCTTTCTATTGTATCAAATACTTATTTCACACAATAAAATGCAAATTACTTATGTAAAAATCATACAATGTGATTTTCTGGATTATTTTTAAGATTCTGTAACAATTGTCACAAATACTTATTTTCCCCACTGTATCTGGCAAGCATATACTTCTGTGGAGTCTACTAGATGTGTCTCAGGTTTCGGCAAAGCATGGCATTAAGTAAACTATTATGGACCTATTCTTCCTCTGAAAGCAATGCTTCTAGTAAGGATAGCTTTGTAATATGGCTCCACATCTAGTACGGTATGCAAGTACATAGAACCTACGATTCTGCCAGGTACATGGAGCACAATAATGAATTTGTATGGTATCCGTAGGACCTCACATTTGGTTTCTTTAGAACAACATTCCAGCACCAAAGCGCATTGCCTACTTTCAATACCATTACCTTTTAACTCTAAAACTAACGTCTTAAGATTCCTGGTAACTGCTTCTGTGAAATTATTGTGATTTCATTAACACATTAATTTCATAGCACCATCCGTTCTCACAGATGGCTAAGACATGATCTACAATGCAAATACAACTCTTGTTTGCACTAATGCCTTTCCTTTGTGTGGCATTTTGAACCAGAATTAATATGGGTTATCTTGCCATTGCTATAAACAGATAAACAGATGTCAGCGGTTCTCCTGATGCCTTCATTTTTGGACAGGATAGAAGAAATGTATCATTTACCCATCCGTGATGTTTGCGCTTTTCCAATTATTCATAAATCAATACATTGCCAAATATAATTCAATTCTGAAAGAAATAAACCAACTTCCAGCAATCAAAAATAGAACTACGGTATATGCTAAGATAATATTTAGACTGTTTGTATATCTCCACACTTCAACAAAATGCAGTAACTTTTCATGTTAATAGTTGCTATTAGCAAACCAACATCTGATCCCTCATTCCTGTCATATGTGACAGTCCAATTAACTCAATTTGCGAGCAGCCAGGGGCCTGATTTACTTTACTTATTGCAATATGGAAGTGCACAAGGGAGTGAAGACAAAAGCATAGAGCAACGGCATCGATAATGTTACATCTTAGATGCTGGGAAACATCTATCAAAGTAAGTTATGAAAGCCTCCAAAAATTATGAAAATTATATTTTTACATCCATACATTGACTTTTTTCCGTCACCCCCAAAAAGCATTTTAAATGGGTTATATAGTGTTGTAGGGGACTTAGCCACTATAACAACCATATTAGCATAGTATACTAGCACTGCACCTGTTTCAGTGCCGGAAAAAAATAACTTGTCATTCATATGCTTCTGGCACCCTTGCCGTGGCCAAGAGCTTGGCGCACCTGTATGCCTCCTACTTTGCATATTGGGGCCCTTCTTCTGCTTCTAATTGACAGTACGTGCTTCCCAGAGTGATCACTGTCTGAATGCTGCTGGCTGGTAAGTGGCCTCACATTCTCCTCCCTGTCTCCATTCCCCTGATGCAGCTCAATGCACTCCCAGGTGTATGAGTGTAGCAAGCAGCGTCAGAAGAAAGGAGACAGGGAGGAAAAGGCAGGCGGCAGCATTCACAATTATCAATCAGAAGCAGAGGAACTTTCACAATGTGCAAATGATGAGGCATCAAAGGTGCATCAAACTATTGGCCACACCAAGGGTGCACCGCAGCATTTGAATTAAAATATATTTTTCAGCACTGTCCCGGTAACAGGAACGGTGCTAATATGATTGCTATTGGGGCTAAGTCCCACTTTATAACCTATTTAAAATGCATTTTGAGGGTGACCGACTGCTTTTAACAGCAAAGGGATAGAATTTGCAGTGTCTTTTCTTCCTGCTGGAGAAGATATGTTTTGTTGTGCCAAGTCGCATGTTTTGTGAGGCAAGTAGCATCCAAAATTTTTACAAACTTTGCATTACTTCTTATTCTTCTATCCATGTTATATTCTCCCTATAAAGGGGTTTTTGAAAAATCACAAGTGATCCCCTATGTACTGTATATTCTTCAGCAATAGTGAGAACAAGATTCTAAAACCCTGAGAATAGGGGTGTAGGGTCCAACAATAAATGGAAACGAGGTATGCATGCTTTTTATTGTCAAGAACATTCCCAAGCAAGGCATAGTAAGCGCTCATCTAATTCCGGAAGTCCCACTGATAATGAATTGTTGTTTCTATGTTAGGTTTCTTTCACACTTCCGTCAGCTGGCGGCCGTCAGAATGCGTCACTGTGACGTATCGACGGATGTCTTAAAAATAGTGTAAAACGAATGTAGCGCATTCAGTTTTTTGACGGATGCGTTGAATTAGGCACTGCCTGAATTTGAATGTAGAAAATTCTGGAGAGAGATTGATTGATTTTTCCCTGACTAGAAAATCCTTCCAGGCATGCTCAGAATAAAAAAACGCGATACGTCGCTGGATTCCAGTTTTTGACGGTCAGCGACGGATCCTGCGCCCATAGGCTTCCATTATAGCCAACGACGGACAGCGCAGGACCCGTCGCTGACCGATTTTCTGACGTGCAGAAAAAACATTCCTCTGAACGTTTTCTCCACCTGATGGACAGCAATTTTTCGACGGATCCAGTGCACGACGGATGAAACGGATGGCCATCCGTCACAATCCAAGTCTATGGGAAAAAACAGGATCCTGCAGAACAATTTGCAGGATCCTGTTTTTTCAAAAAACAACGGATCTCGACAGGAGCTAAATGACGGAAGTGCGAAAGAGGCCTAAGACCACCTTGACGTTGGTTGATGGGCAGACATGATTTTTTGCAAAGTGTCTCATTCATTTTTCCTAATATTCAAAAGCCATATTGGTATTCATATTTCATATATTTCACATTGACATGCTTTAGCACAATAGAGTGCAATGTTATTTTGTATATTGTATATGGAGGTAGCACTCCTGGTTTGCACCTATTCACACTAGTTTGGATGTGCCAGTCAGTTTTTGTTGTTTCAATGAATGGAGCGGAGGTATGATCACCTTCAATCCATTCATAGCAGAGTTCTACAGAATCCAGTTTCAGGATAGCTGGGGTCCCATAGGAATATGGGATAGAATAGGGGATATCTTTCCATTTTGGGAAACCCATTTAACAGTAAGGCCATGTGCACACGTTCAGTATTTTTCGTGTTTTTTTTCCGCGTTTTTTCGCTATAAAAACGTGATAAAAACGCGAAAAAAACGCTTACATATGCCTCCTATTATTTACAGTGTATTCCGCATTTCTTGTGCAAATGTTGCATTTTTTTCCACTAAAAAATCGCATCGCGGAAAAAAAAGCAACATGTTCATTAAATTTGCAGAATTGCGGGGATTCCGCACACCTAGGAATGCATTGATCTGCTTACTTTCTGCATGTGGCTGTGCCCACCATGTGGGAAGTAAGCAGATCATGTGCGGTTGGTACCCAGGGTGGAGGAGAGGAGACTCTCCTCCACGGACTGGGCACCATATAATTGGTAAAAAAAAAAGAATTAAAATAAAAAATAGTGATATACTCACCTTCGATGGCCCGGAGTCTTCCCGCCTCTCAGCGATGCATGCTGCCGCTTCCGTTCCTATAGATGGTGTGTGTGAAGGACCTGCGATGACGTCGCGGTCTTGTGATTGGTCGCGTGACCGCTCATGTGACCGCTCACGTGACTGCGACGTCATCGAAGGTCCTGCACACACACCATCTATAGGAACGGACGCCGCTGAGGAGATCGGCTGTCTGCAGAAGGTGAGTATAACCATTTTTTAAATTTTTTTAATTATTTTTAAACATTCTATCTTTTACTATTGATGCTGCATAGGCAGCATCTATAGTAAAAAGTTGGTCACACTTGTCAAACACTATGTTTGACAAGTGTGACCAACCTGTCAGTCAGTTTTCCAAGTGATGCTACAGATCGCTTGGAAAACTTTAGCATTCTGCAAGCTAATTACGCTAATGCTAAAAAAAAAACGCGAAAAAAACGGGAAAAAAAACGCAAAAAAAAATGCGGATTTCTTGCAGAAAATTTCCGGTTTTCTTCAGGAAATTTCTGCAAGAAATCCTGACGTGTGCACATACCCTGAGAGTTTATTTTACAGTATATCTGAAAAGCAGGTCATGGATAGTTAAATTTTCCTTTCTTCTGTCTTACGTATCTGACATCTTACATCTTCTGTCTTACCCTACTAGTGCAATGTCTGCAAAGACTTTTTTTGGTGATTTCTACTTTCAGCGGTGAAGTTTTTAAAAAACAAATTTTGCCAGAATTCAGTGCTGCATATAGTGCTGCCTTTTTACAGTATAAGTACAGCGAACCTTAAAGGGAAGTGACTGCCAACAAGCTGAGGACAGGGTTCAATAGCAACCAGAAGAACTATGAACGCAGCTTTGGACCATAATACAGCCCAATTCAACGTTTTATGTAGATTATATCTAAACATAACTCGTATAATGTTTAGGGGTGAACCCACACTTTCATGCAATAAAAAGTTTATCCAAAAAATATTTATGATTTAATTAAAAATATTCACTTACCATTATACACTTTATAATATACTTTCTTTTTATTACAAATCAGTGGCAAAGTGATAATCTAGGGGACAACGGCTACAAAAAGTGCCACTCATAATTTTCGAATAAATTGACTGCTATGTTACAGCAACCAGTATAGTCACACATTATAAAGCAATGTATACACCTAAATAAGTCCCATAATAGTAATGTAAACCTATAGAACACTTTTTCCACGATTTACCATTTGAATACTATAACATTTCTTTGATCTGGTGCCTACTATTCCAGTAGAGACAATATTCTAGATGGAACTCCTTTTTATTTTTTTTAATATATTGCTTAACCATTTGTAATCTCACAACACTCGAAGTTCAGTCACTCGTAACAAGGTGACAATGATTTCTTAGTGGTTATACATCTTTGCAAATGGAAATACAAATTTACTGAAACAATTGAAGCCAATATATACAGAATATACCACTTTGCAATATAACTTTTGCTATTGATGTGCAGAATCCAGTGATTATTTAGTGGATTATGAATACAAACAAGCTCTGTACCCAGATTCTATCTAAGCTGCCCAGCATAAAGACTATTCTTTCTAGCAACTAATTCGACAGCCTTATCCATTCAGATGTCACAGAGAAGGCCTCAGTGACTGAGGAGACTCAGTAAGGAGAAATGGAGGACTGATCAGACATTAGAGCACAAGCAGCGAGAGGGTATAGGTTTAAGTAGCACCTATTTTTTAAATGGAAGGACTGGACAAAGGGCATTAATTAGATTTTTTACTCTGAGGGGTCATCCTGAAAAGGTGGTCAAGAAACCATGAAAAAAATCAAGAGGTACCCTCTAACGCGACAATAAAAAATTTTCTATTTCTTTTTAATTTTGGGAGAATGAAGATGGTATCTCCTGAAGGTTAGTAATAAAAATGATCAACAGTGAATGAATTGAACAACTGGTATAAAAAATTACGGTAGTTGATAAAATGGTATAATTGTTAACCATAGCATTGTTCAAGAAGAAAAACTAATATTGCTTAATATTGCTAAATATTTAATATGAACCTAATTAAAGGGGTTGTCCAGTCTTGGAAGAGAAGTCTGCAGTCACACTATGTGACATGTGCAATGTACCCCCTGTAAGGATTCCCATGTAATGCCCATGAGTAATTTGTATACTTGTATTCACGTGCCAACTAGACTCACCGGGCTTTTCTGAATCTGAGAATAGAGAGAAGCAGGATTAAACTAGTTGGCACATGGCCATGAGAATGGAAATTGCATAAATCAGGTGACCTCCCACCCACACGGGCAATACAGGTGAATCATAACAGTGTGCACATCGAATACTATCATGATTTCGCAGCCTGCAGTCACATAAACAGCCCCTTTAAGATTTGTGCTGGTCACTCCAAAAAGATGGGATAATAACAACACCCCTGGACCTTCAAGCCCCATATTATGAGAAAAATCACTTAATGGAGTGAAGATTAGGTGCTACACATTTATTATTATAATTTGTTGAAATTATGCACGGCTATTTATTTCTCTGTAGCAGAGAAACGCCGTGATAAAAAAAAGTTAAATTAGTCTCATTGTGGGGCCAGCTATTTATATTTCCATGGCATTTTGCCCGACTACTACTTAAAAGCTGAATGGATGTGAGCTCAATCCACTTCTTTCCTGTGAAACATTGTACTCCAGTATACCACATAAAAGACATGGAATCAGCAGAAATATTAGTCTCTTTTGATAAAGTAAAATCTAAGCCCGGTCTCTGGGATCCTGTAACTTAGTTAGTAAGTGTTTCATTTGGCATTCCTATACAAGAGAAAAATGGTTTACAGATATAGCACTTTGAACAATTGTACTTGTGTTGTACAGATGCGTGAGAGTGGTATTTGTACGTTCCAATATATTTTAAAAAAAATTCAATTTCAGGGAGTGTTTCATAGGAATATATTGGCTTTTATTATTTAAACTTGATGTTACAAAATTAACTTAATGATATTAATGTGATCATATTAAACCTATTAATATTTAAAAAAAGTATATTTATAAGCAGGGCCCGCTTATAAATATACTGTTACAGTACTGTTACAGTATACTGTTTTTAGGGACACAGGCCTTCTAAAAGTGCAGGCAGGGATGCACGCATACAGGGTTCAACCTGAATAGCTGCAATGACCAGGGTCGGCATCACCACCAGACTCTCACCCGGGGCACTGGATGGCAGGGGGAGCCAACTCGCCATCGGAGACAATGGGATGCTATGGGGTCGGTGAGTAAGGGAAGCCTGTTGCCAACTCTGGCACCAGAATCCCCACTCAAAAACTCACCTCTCCAGTAGCTCCAGTGTCTTCAGCGTCTTCTGACTCTGTTACGTCTCATGGCAGATGGCGCAATGAGGGGTCCTGTTACTGTGCAGGGCGGCACTGTGTCGCTTTTTTCTTGGTCTGATGTAGTATAAACGTTGGGGAAAAAATGGGGAATGTTCTCTGGAAGCGATCAGCTATAGATAACTGTGTCTTATTTTCCACACAGACGAGTCCTGTCTGGAAGAAGTGATGTCAGTCTGCACTGGATGAAGAAGAAAAGCGAAGATGAAGGACTTTGAACTGCAGATGTCAATAATGAGTTAGTGTGTTACCTGTAAACTGACACTATACACTGTACTATATTAAGAGCTCTGTCTCTGGTGGTCACTGTATTACCTGTTCACCCTATACAAAGCGCCTGTGTATAATGTCACCGGTGATCACTATATTACCTGCATACTATACAGTATACACAGGAGCTCTGTATATACTGTAATGTCACTGGTGATCACTGTATTACCTGTATACTGACACAATGTACAGAGCTCCTGTGTATAATGTCACTGGTGATCACTGTATTACCTTTACACTAATACTATATACAAAGCACCTGATTATAATGTCACTGGTGATCACTGCTTTACCTGCACACTATACACTATATACAGAGCTCCTGTGTATCATGTCACCAGTTGTTGTGAATTAGACTTTTTTGGCTCCCTCTAGTGGTTACTAGTGATATTACTCTGGGATTTCCTTCCCTCTGTTTGCACCCAGCTGGGTCGTTACTTCAGGGGTGTTGCTATATTAACCTCCTGGAACCTTAGTCCAGTGCCTGGCATCGGTGTTATCAGACACATTCTGTTTGCTCCTGTTTGCTGGTCCTGGTTCGTGCTAAATTAAGCTAAGTCTTGCTTCTTTGTTTTTTGGGTTATTTGTTTGCTTTCATTTTTGTCCAGCTTGTACTAAATGTTATTCCTGACCTTGCTGGAAGCTCTAGGGGGCTGGTGTTCTCCCCCCGGGCCGTTAGACGGTTCGGGGGTTCTTGAATTTCCAGTGTGGATATTTTTGATAGGATTTTTTGCTGACCATATAAGTTATCTTTCTATATTCTGCTATTAGCTAGTGGGCCTCTCTTTGCTAAATTCCTAGCTCATTCTTATGTTTGTCTTTTCCTCTTACCTCACCGTTATTATTTGTGGGGGGCTTCTATCCAACTTTTTGGGGTATTTCCTCTGGAGGCAAGAAAGGTCTTTCTTTTCCCTTCTAGGGGTAGTTAGCTCTCCGGCTGGCGCGAGACGTCTAGGATCAACGTAGGAACGTTCCCCGGCTGCTGGTATTTGTGGTGCTAGGATTAGTTATATGGTCAGCCCTGTTACCACTGCCCTATGAGCTGGTTTTCTGTATTTACTGACTTAGCATTATTCCTGAGACCCTCTGCCATTGGGGTCATAACAGTATGCCAGGCCAATATTGAATGTTTAAAGCATTGCAGAAGTGGGATAATAAGAAAGGAAATTCTGAGGTTTTTTTTTCCTTCCTTCTCTTCCTCCCCTTTACCTTTGAGTGGCGTGTGCTTGCTGCAGACATGAATGTGCAGACCTTGATTACAAGTGTTGACCAGCTGGCAGCTCGTGTGCAGGGTATACAAGATTTTGTTACCAGTAGTCCTATGTCTGAACCTAAAATACCTATTCCGGAATTGTTTTCTGGAGATCGATTTAGGTTTAGGAATTTCAAGAATAATTGTAAATTGTTTCTTTCTCTGAGACCCCGTTCATCTGGAGATTCTGCTCAGCAAGTTAAAATTGTTATTTCTTTTTTACTGGGCGACCCTCAGGATTGGGCTTTCTCGCTAGCGCCAGGAGATCCGGCATTGGCGAATATTGATGCGTTTTTTCTGGCGCTCGGATTGCTTTACGAGGAACCCAATCTTGAAATTCAGGCAGAAAAAGCCTTGCTGGCTATTTCTCAGGGTCAGGATGAAGCTGAAGTGTATTGCCAAAAATTTCGGAAATGGTCTGTGCTTACTCAGTGGAATGAGTGAGCTCTGGCCGCAAATTTCAGAAATGGCCTTTCTGAAGCCATTAAGAATGTGATGGTGGGTTTCCCCATTCCTACAAGTCTGAATGATTCTATGGCGCTTGCTATTCAAATTGACCGGCGTTTGCGGGAGCGCAAAACCGCTAATCCTCTGGTGGTGTTGTCTGAACAAACACCTGATTTAATGCAATGTGATAGAATTCAGACTAGAAATGAACGGAAAAATCATAGACGTCAGAATGGGTTGTGTTTTTACTGTGGTGATTCTACACATGTTATATCAGCATGCTCTAAACGCCTAACAAGGGTTGTTAGTCCTGTCGCCATTGGTAATTTGCAACCTAAATTTATTTTGTCTGTGACTTTAATTTGCTCTTTGTCTTCTTACCCTGTTATGGCGTTTGTGGATTCAGGTGCCGCCCTGAGTCTTATGGATCTGTCATTTGCCAAGCGCTGTGGTTTTGTTCTTGAACCGTTAGTAAATCCTATTCCTCTTAGAGGTATTGATGCTACGCCATTGGCGGAAAATAAACCGCAGTTTTGGACGCAGGTGTCCATGTGCATGACTCCTGAACATCGGGAGGTGATTCGTTTTCTTGTTCTGCATAAAATGCATGATTTGGTCGTTTTGGGTCTGCCATGGTTACAGACCCACAATCCAGTCCTGGATTGGAAGGCAATGTCAGTGTCAAGTTGGGGCTGTCAGGGAATTCATGCTGATTCCCCGCCGGTGTCTATTGCTTCCTCTACTCCTTCAGAAGTTCCTGAGTATTTGTCTGATTATCAGGATGTATTCAGTGAGTCCAGATCCAGTGCTCTGCCTCCTCATAGGGACTGTGACTGCGCCATAGATTTGATTCCAGGTAGTAAATTTCCTAAGGGAAGATTATTTAATCTGTCAGTACCTGAGCATGCCGCAATGCGTTCATATATCAAGGAGTCTCTGGAGAAGGGGCATATCCGTCCATCCTCTTCCCCTCTTGGTGCGGGATTCTTTTTTGTGGCTAAGAAGGACGGATCTTTGAGACCTTGTATTGACTATCGGCTACTGAATAAAATCACTGTAAAATTTCAGTATCCTTTGCCTCTCTTGTCGGACTTGTTTGCCCGGATTAAGGGTGCCAAGTGGTTCACCAAGATAGATCTTCCTGGTGCATACAACCTTGTGCGCATTAAGCAAGGTGATGAATGGAAGACTGCATTTAATACGCCCGAAGGTCATTTTGAGTACTTGGTGATGCCTTTTGGGCTTTCTAATGCTCCCTCAGTATTTCAGTCCTTTTGCATGATATTTTCCGGAAGTATCTGGATAAATTTATGATTGTTTATCTGGACGATATTCTGGTTTTCTCTGAAGATTGGGACTCACATGTGGAGCAGGTCAGGATGGTGTTTCAGGTTTTGCGTGAGAATGCCTTGTTTGTTAAAGGCTCAAAGTGTCTCTCTGGAGTACAGAAAGTTCCCTTTTTGGGGTTTATTTTTTCCCCTTCTGCTGTGGAGATGGACCCAGTCAAGGTCCGAGCTATTCATGAGTGGACTCAACCCACGTCAGTTAAGAGTCTTCAGAAGTTCTTGGGTTTTGCTAACTTCTACCGTCGTTTTATCGCTAATTTTTCTAGCGTTGTTAAACCTTTGACGGATATGACCAAGAAAGGTTCTGATGTTGCTAACTGGGCTCCTGCAGCCGTGGAGGCGTTCCAGGAGTTGAAGCGCCGGTTTACTTCGGCGCCTGTTTTGTGCCAGCCTGATGTCTCACTTCCCTTTCAGGTCGAGGTGGATGCTTCTGAGATTGGGGCAGGGGCCGTTTTGTCACAGAGAGGCCCTGGTTGCTCGGTAATGAGACCATGTGCTTTCTTCTCTAGGAAGTTTTCGCCTGCTGAGCGGAATTATGATGTGGGCAATCGGGAATTACTGGCCATGAAGTGGGCATTTGAGGAGTGGCGTCATTGGCTCGAAGGGTGCTAAGCATCGTGTGGTGGTCTTGACTGATCACAAAAATTTGATGTATCTCGAGTCTGCTAAACGCTTGAATCCTAGACAGGCCCGCTGGTCATTGTTTTTCTCCCGTTTTGACTTTGTGGTCTCGTATTTACCAGGTTCAAAGAATGTGAAAGCTGATGCTCTTTCAAGGAGCTTTGTGCCTGTTGGTATTCTTAAAGAAGGAGTTATTTTGTCAGCCATTTCTCCTGATTTGCGACGTGTGTTGCAGAGATTTCAAGCTGGTAGACCTGACTCTTGTCCACCTGACAGACTGTTTGTTCCTGATAAGTGGACCAGCAGAGTCATTTCCGAGGTTCATTCCTCGGTGTTGGCAGGTCATCCGGGAATTTTTGGCACCAGAGATCTGGTGGCTAGGTCATTTTGGTGGCCTTCCTTGTCACGGGATGTACGGTCATTTGTGCAGTCCTGTGGGACTTGTGCTCGAGCTAAGCCTTGCTGTTCCCGTGCCAGCGGGTTGCTCTTGCCCTTGCCTGTCCCGAAGAGGCCTTGGACACATATTTCCATGGATTTCATTTCTGATCTCCCGGTGTCTCGGGGTATGTCTGTCATCTGGGTGGTATGTGATCGCTTTTCAAAAATGGTCCATTTGGTGCCTTTGCCTAAGCTGCCTTCCTCTTCTGATCTGGTTCCTGTGTTCCTTCAGAATGTGGTTCGTTTACACGGCATTCCTGAGAATATTGTGTCTGACAGAGGATCTCAGTTTGTTTCCAGGTTCTGGCGATCCTTTTGTGCTAGGATGGGCATTGATTTATCGTTCTCGTCTGCCTTTCATCCTCAGACTAATGGACAAACTGAGCGAACTAATCAGACTCTGGAAGCTTACTTGAGGTGTTTTGTTTCGGCAGATCAGGATGATTGGGTGACCTTCTTGCCGTTGGCTGAGTTTGCCCTAAATAATCGGGCTAGTTCCGCTACTTTGGTTTCGCCATTTTTCTGCAACTCTGGTTTCCATCCTCGTTTTTCCTCGGGACATGTGGAGCCTTCTGACTGTCCTGGAGTAGATTCTGTGGTGGATAGGTTGCAGCAGATCTGGAATCATGTGGTGGACAACTTGAAGTTGTCACAGGAGAAGGCTCAGCGTTTTGCCAACCGCCGCCGCGGTGTGGGTCCCCGACTTCGTGTTGGGGATTTGGTGTGGCTGTCTTCTCGATTTGTTCCTATGAAGGTCTCCTCTCCTAAATTTAAGCCTCGCTTCATCGGTCCTTACAAGATATTGGAAATCCTTAATCCTGTGTCCTTTCGCTTGGATCTTCCGGTTTCGTTTGCTATTCACAACGTGTTCCATAGGTCTTTGTTACGACGCTACGTTGTGCCTGTGGTTCCTTCTGCTGAGCCTCCTGCTCCGGTGTTGGTTGAGGGCGAGTTGGAGTACGTGGTGGAGAAGATCTTGGATTCTCGTCTCTCCAGGCGGAGGCTTCAGTATTTGGTCAAGTGGAAGGGTTATGGTCAGGAGGATAATTCCTGGGTGGTTGCCTCTGATGTGCATGCGGCCGATTTGGTTCGTGCCTTTCACGCTGCTCATCCTGATCGCCCTGGTGGTCTTGGTGAGGGTTCGGTGACCCCTCCTTAAGGGGGGGGTACTGTTGTGAATTAGACTTTTTTGGCTCCCTTTAGTGGTTACTAGTGATATTACTCTGGGATTTCCTTCCCTCTGTTTGCACCCAGCTGGGTCGTTACTTCAGGGGTGTTGCTATATTAACCTCCTGGAACCTTAGTCCAGTGCCTTGCATCGGTGTTATCAGACACATTCTGTTTGCTCCTGTTTGCTGGTCCTGGTTCGTGCTAAATTAAGCTAAGTCTTGCTTCTTTGTTTTTTGGGTTATTTGTTTGCTTTCATTTTTGTCCAGCTTGTACTAAATGTTATTCCTGACCTTGCTGGAAGCTCTAGGGGGCTGGTGTTCTCCCCCCGGGCCGTTAGACGGTTCGGGGGTTCTTGAATTTCCAGTGTGGATATTTTTGATAGGATTTTTTGCTGACCATATAAGTTATCTTTCTATATTCTGCTATTAGCTAGTGGGCCTCTCTTTGCTAAATTCCTAGCTCATTCTTATGTTTGTCTTTTCCTCTTACCTCACCGTTATTATTTGTGGGGGGCTTCTATCCAACTTTTTGGGGTATTTCCTCTGGAGGCAAGAAAGGTCTTTCTTTTCCCTTCTAGGGGTAGTTAGCTCTCCGGCTGGCGCGAGACGTCTAGGATCAACGTAGGAACGTTCCCCGGCTGCTGGTATTTGTGGTGCTAGGATTAGTTATATGGTCAGCCCTGTTACCACTGCCCTATGAGCTGGTTTTCTGTATTTACTGACTTAGCATTATTCCTGAGACCCTCTGCCATTGGGGTCATAACAACCAGTGGTAATATTAGCCTTATTAGTATTGTGGTTTTTATTAATGATCAGTATTGCAGTATCCGATCACTATGTCATGGGTAATATGTGATCTGGTCATGATGTGGCTGTATTTTTTGCTCTGTATGTGGTATTATTCAGTCACTATGTGGTCTGGTCATGGTGTGACTGTATTTATTCCCTGTATGTGGTATTTTTCAGTCACTATGTGCTGGTAATATGTGGTCTGGACATGATGTGGTGGTATTCATCCCCTGTATATGGTATTATTTGTTCCTATGTGGTGGTAATGTGTGATCTGGTCATGGTGTGGCGGTATTTATCTTTTGTATGTGGTATTATTCAGTCACTATGTGGTTTCAATATGTAGCCTGGTCATGGCGTGGTGGTATTATTCGGTCACTATGAGGTGGTAATATGTGGTCTCGTCATAATGTGGTGGGATATTGCCCGACTAATTAATCTCTCTTCTCGCTACACTCCTGCTTCCCCTCTTTGTAAATCCCTTCACTGGCTCCCAATTTTCCAGCGCATCCAGTTTAAATTACTAACACTGACCTACAAAGTCATCCATAACCTTTCTCCTCCGTATATTTCCACATTAATCTCTCAATATCTTCCCTCACGTAATCTACGGTCGTCCCAAGGCCTCCTCCTCTCATCCACGCTTATTTGCTCCTCACCCAATCGCCTCCAAGACTTCTCCCGTATATCACCCATCCTCTGGAATTCAGTGCCCCAGCACGTCCGGTTATCCACTACTTTTGGATCCTTCAAAAGAAACCAGAAAACCCACCTCTACAAAGAAGCTTACAGCCTGTAAAGACCACACGGCCACCTCAACACCATTGGAGCTACTGCAATCCCCGATCTACTGTTTCCTTAATCCTGTAGAATGTAAGCCTGCAAGGGCAGGGTCCTCTTCCCTCTGTACCAGTCTGTCATTGTTAGTTTTGTTTACTGTAAGTGATATTTGTATTTTGATGTAACCCTTTCTCATGTACAGTACAATGGAATCAATGGTGCTATACAAATAAATAATAATAATAATATGTCCTCTGTATGTGGTATTATTCAGTCACTATGTGGTCTGGTCATGGTGAGATTGTATTTATGTCCTGTATGTGGTATTATTCAGTCACTGAGTGGTGGTTATATGTGGTCTGGTCATGGTGTGGCAGTATTTGTCCCTTGTATGTGGTATTAATGGTTGTTTAAAAAAATGTAAATGTATGTCACTCATTCCCTGTGGTGGTATTTATCCCCTGTATGTAGTATTATTGGGTCCTATGTGGTGGTAATGTGTGGTTCTGGTCATGGCGTGGTGGTATTTATTCCTTGTATGTGGTATTATTGGTCTTGGTATAGTGGATTGTGTTGTGTATGGAGGTCACTTGTTCTCTCTGATATCAATATGGGGAAGATTCTTGTTTTCCAATAGAGATTAAATATTTGGACTTTTAACCTCTTCCTATTCTGTGACTATTGCATAGTTGCAAATATGCAATGTGATGTACCAGTTAGTGGTATTGACAGGAATTGGTGTGTATCACACAGACAGAAGTCTGTTGCGTTCTGAATCCAGGACAGGTTGCTGGGGTTTGTAGTCCCACAAGCCTGTTTTCTTAGTAAAGGGCTGGATTTAGGGTTAACCAGAAGTGATGGGTAGGACTGGTTAACCACACACCTCCCAAGGGGTGTGCTCCTGTGATGTCAGGAAGGTCCTATATGCTGCCTGTTTGAAGCACATGGGGAGGATGCCCATATGTGAGAAAGGAGCTGGCTAGTGCTCCTTTCAGTCCAGGAAGCACTCAGGGTCCGGACAACCGACAGGACCTATATGAAGCCAGGCTGGGAAAACCTGAGGAGCAACTGTTAAGCAGGTAATCCAGAGCCTGGGGGAACTGTGTGTGTTTGGCTCACACCAAGCCTGAGTACTGGACTCCAACCGAGTGTGTGTGGCCACGGGCCTGATGGAGCAAAGCCCTGTTATGGACACTGTTGTTTTGTTTTGCCGGATCTGAAGACTGTTTATTTTGTATTTGTGCTGCTGGGTTTTATGGAGTAATAATCCCTCACGGTCTTTTAAGGAAAGACAGTCTTGCCGTCTATTTTATCGCTGCCAAGCGAGTATGCCAAAAACCCGCTAGTGAGCGCTATCTCACAGCATTTACAGTTATTCTACGGTGAAAACAAATTATCAACTATCCTAAGGCCATGTGCAAACATTCAGTAGTTGAATATTTTTCCTCAGCTTTCTGTATTAGGAAGTGGCAAAGAAAGTCATATTTCTAGTGGACTCACTCCGGACTGGCCCACAAGGGAACAGGTAAATCAAGTGGTAGGCCTCTGTGCAGGATAAAGTCACTTCCCGCCACCATGAGCAGTAGATGGCCCAATACAATTGACTCACTATGTACAGACAAAAGCATCATCCAATCATTCACTGAACAAACTACCTATCTTATTATATAGAAGCAAAGGTACATTTGTTAAAGGGTAATATAATATTTGCATGTAGCCGAAAAGTGGGTCCTCAGAATCAATGTTACTGGTGGGCTTTTGCCACACAAGTCTGAAACTACTAGCAGATATGTTAAGAGCTAAAGTTTAACATAAATAACATAGGAATCTGTTATGATCCTTAGTGGTTGAGGATCACAAATTACTCCAGCAAGGTGACTAAACATAGGACAAGCTCTAGGGAGGTGGAAAACTGGACTGACCGCAAAACTGAACCTATCCAACCACACTAGAGGCAGCCGGTGAACGTGTCTAAAATCCTAGACGTCTCGAGCCAGCCTGAGGAACTAACTACCCCTAGAGAGAAAGAAAGACCTCTCTTGCCTCCAGAGAAATAATCCCCAAAGATATAGAAGCCCCCAACAGATAATAACGGTGAGGTAAGAGGAAGGCACATACACAGGGGTGAAAGCAGATTCAGCAAAAGAGGCCCACTAATTCTAGATAGCAGAAAATAGAAAAGGGGTCTATGCGGTCAGTAAAAAACCCTTACAAAATATCCACACTGAGATTTCAAGAACCCCCACACCAACTAACGGTGTGAGGGGAGAAACTCAGTCCCCAAGAGCAACCAGCAAGTAAGAAATCACATTTTAACAAGCTGGACAAAAAACATGATGAACGCTGATAATCAGAAACTGAACAAACAAAAACTTAGCTTGTCTTGGAGAGACTGGGAGCAAGGTAGCCACCAGGAATCTGAAGAGCACTGAATACATTGATAGCAGGCAAGGAACTGAGTATCCAGGTGAGCTAAATAGGAAACCAACCAAGGATAATGAAACAGCTGATGAAGCCAACCTGCAGAAAGACAACACTACACAGTACCGCTTGTGACCACTAGAGGGAGCCCAAAAATAGAGTTCACAACAGGAATCCTCAAGAATAAAAAATGAATGTAATATAATAATCTTATTAGTATCTTATAATATGCTTTTGTTAATGTAATATCGAATATAATTTCCTATGTTAAAAAAGTGTTTCTTTTCAATGACTCCCGTTTATAATCGTTTAACATGGATACAGACAACTATATTTTCAACAGAATTATAAATGTGTGAAAAAAAATCAATGCTTTTTGTTCTGTTATACGGCTGACACAGCTATAATTACATTAATGACCAAAAATGTGTTGGAGGCAAGTTCTGGTTTTAGCCGACACTGACTTTTTGCCTTAGGCATAGCTCACAGTCACTACCACTAGAAGAGGGACAAGCAGCTGCTAAAACACCCAATGAGCTCTGGTCTCTGGAGTTTCAAAAATAAATAAAAGCTGAAAAAATCCCAACTATTTGCAGGCAAAATGACAATGGTTATAATTATTAAGAATTTTTTTAGTGTTAAAGAAAAGACATAGTATTGTGCTGCTTTGCTACCCAAACTATATTTTAGTCTTTTAAGGAGTTAGATTTTCTTGTATTTTTCTCCATACTGCCTTTATATGTAGTTTGTATGTCTATCTAGTATAATGTTATCTCATAGTCCTTAAGTGTATGCCATTTAAATATTGTGCCAAAGAGAAGTTAGTGGGGGCACCACGGTCGGTGGGACTCAAATCAAGGCCTAAACAAATGCCAAATATATGCTGAGAGAAAAAAGGTAGGCCTTATGAATGGGAGTCACCACCAAATCAGTATCAAAAAACAGCTTTATTTAACATGTATGCAAGAGACAAAACACACTAAAAACATTTAAAACAACAAAGGGATATAAGATACCCCCATAGTTTCAAAGGGCCCAAAATAAGGCAGAAGAACCGCACCTACCCAAGCAGAGTATAATACACATGTCTAATAACTAAATATAGCCTAAATAACAGTGTGATAACACAGCAAAAGTAGCCCGACCAGCCCCATACAATTGTTCACGTGAAAGAACATAATAATGCCCTAGGGGTAAGTATGGCCTACCAAGCACCATATGGTAAATGTGCCATAGTTGCCTCAAATGAAGCGATTAAATAGAGACCATATAACCAACAATGTCGGCGGATAAAGGCAATGTAGTACAGGCGAATATGGAAAAACATCTAATATACTAACCAATAACCACCACACCTGCAACAGACCACCTAGAGTACGTAAACCAAAGGTGGGATGTGAAGATAACCACATCCCATGGGTACCGATGTCAGGCAAAGTCAGGCAAAATCAATAAGGCATGTGTACCCTGAAAGAAGAAAAAGGTGCGGGCAGCAGGCACCCAACGCGTGTCGCCACACGCTAGTGGCTTCGTCAGGGGTGATGCGTGTAAGTCCTGCCTCTTGCGTAAATGCAAAATAATTGGTAACTTACCGAGAACAGCTGTGTGGCTGCTACCGGCGCCGCATGGAATGTGTGCAATGGCGTTTGCACCCGCCGGGCCCGGCGTGTAAGCACTGCGCATGCGCCGGCATCACGGAGCGGAAGTGTATAGTCCGCTTTCGGTTGCCAAGGCAGCACGCGCACTGCAGTGAGTACGCTTGCGCAAAAAGCCCAAAAAAAGAGTGAAGTAAGCACAGACTGGTATAGGATATCAATCTGTCGGCGATAACGTTGCCTAGAAGCACCTAAGTGCAAAGTATTAAATACCATAACTGAAAAAGGAGAATTAACATAAAAAATAATATAAAAAGATTCTTTTTTTTTGTAAAAAATGGGAACCATATACAGAAAAAGCCATGAAAATGAAAAAGATGAAAAAATAAAAATAAAAAAATATGTGAAAAAAGGAATAGAAAACTAAGAAATATAGAAAATACTCCAAAAATAATATATACCCAAATACAGAGAAATGGTAGATTCCAGGATACAGAAACATTGTTAAGGCAAACATTATCAAAAGCCCTATACTGACAAAAATACCGGATGGTAACCTAGACGGGGTATAGATGTCTCAATAGAAACAACCCGACATGTTCAAAGGCTAGCCCCACTCAGATACCCACTGTAAGGAGAAAAGCAACAAAGCAAACACCCCTAATAGGGTGTTGTGAATTTACTTTTTGGCTCCCTCTAGTGGCTACTAGTGATTTGACTCTGGGGTTGTCAGTCATTCCTTTTATGCTCACCTGGGTCGTTAGGTCAGGGGTGTTGCTATATAAGCTCCCTGGACCTTCAGTTCAATGCCTGGCAACGTTGATATCAGAGCTAATCTGTAGTGCTCTTGTCTACTGATCCTGGTTCCTGCTTGATTAAGCTAAGTCTGCTTTTTTGCTTTTTGCAATTCGTTTTTGTTTGCATTTTTTGTCCAGCTTGTATATTATCTGTATCCTGACCTTGCTGGAAGCTCTAGGGCGGCTGGTGTTCTCCCCCCGGGCCGTTAGACGGTTCGGGGGTTCTTGAATCTCCAGCGTGGATTTTTGATAGGGTTTTTGTTGACCATATAAGTTATCTTACTATATTCTGCTATTAGTAAGTGGGCCTCTCTGTGCTAAACCTAGTTCATCTCTGTGTTTGTCATTTCCTCTTACCTCACCGTTATTATTTGTGGGGGGCTTGTATCCTACTTTTGGAGTCCTTTCTCTGGAGGCAAGAGAGGTCTTTGTTTTCCTCTTCTAGGGGTAGTTAGCTCTCCGGCTGGCGCGAGACATCTAGCGACCAACGTAGGCATGTTCCCCGGCTACTTCTAGGGTTGGCGTTAGGAGTAGATATATGGTCAACCCAGTTACCACTGCCCTATGAGCTGGATTTTTGTACTTTGCAGACTTGCTGATATCTCTGAGACCCTCGCCATTGGGGTCATAACAATAGGGTATACTAAGGGAGATGGTCCGACGAGAGAAACAAACAGAAGTTCACTAGCAACACAGGAAAAATGCCAAGTAATAATGCAACTTATTGTTTATAGAAACCGGTGAATAATACATCTTTGTTAATGCCCATGGGAATGACACAGTTCAAATCAAAGATCCATTTGGACTCCCGCTTTAAAAGTTCAAGGGTGACATTTCCTCCCCTAATGTTCATATTAACTGCTTCAAGTCCAAGAACCTTCGTGCCAGCCCATTGTGAGTTGTGTTCTGCCAGGAAGTGCGCAGCCACAGATGTGAGGGTTTTTCCCTTTGCCTTGTCCCTTTTTGCCGTTGTAATGGTGGAAAAATGTTGCTGTATGCGTCTTCTGAGTTCCTGTGTAGTTTGGCCCACGTACACTTTTGGGCATGAACACACCAACGCATAGACCAGGTTCCGGGACCTGCAATTAAAGTACACCTTAGTGGGAGTCTATGGAAACAAAGAAGGCACCGTAATTCTTTCATTACCACTGGTATACGGACAAATACTGCAGTTTCCGCAGGGAAAAGTGCCCATCAGTCTGCCCCCTCTACGGATTTTAGTGACAGGGCGCTGGAAGTGGCTATGCCTTAAATAATCCCTAAAACTTCTAGCCCTTCTGGCTATTAAATTGGGTTGAGGGGAAATATGGGGGAGCAGCTTAGATTCACTTTGTAAAATACCCCAGTATTTCGATAAAATACCCCGTATGTCTTGCCACTGGTTGTTAAACATTGTAATAATTCCCAGTGGTCTCTCCGTAGTTTTAACATTGCTTTGTGTCCAAAGGGCCAATTCTATAGAGTCAGGAGAAATTGTAGTGACCATCAAGACTTCACCACACATTCTCGCGATCTCACTGCACGTTTTCGGGAGAGGGGCTACCCCAAACGGGTTATTTCCCGTGCTTTTTCTGCAGCTAATCATAGCAACAGGGGGGACCTTTTACAAAGCAATGTTAAAACTACAGAGAGACCACTGGGAATTATTACAATGTTTAACAACCAGTGGCATGACTTACGGGGTATTTTATCGAAATACTGGGGTATTTTACAAAGTGAATCTAAGCTGCTCCCCCATATTTCCCCTCAACCCAATTTAATAGCCAGAAGGGCTAGAAGTTTTAGGGATTGTTTAAGTCATAGCCACTTCCAGCGCCCTGTCACTAAAATCCGTAGAGGGGGCAGACTGATGGGCACTTTTCCCTGCGGAAACTGCAGTATTTGTCCGTATACCAGTGGTAATGAAAGAATTACGGTGCCTTCTTTGTTTCCACAGACTCCCACTTAGGCGTACTTTAATTGCAGGTCCCGGAACCTGGTCTATGCGTTGGTGTGTTCATGCCCAAAAGGGTACGTGGGCCAAAGCATATATTTGCCATTTAAATATTGTGTTTCTCACAAATTACAACGGAGGAAAAACTCATCTGTATATGTTCTGGTTATCCTCCATAAACATAAATTATACCAGCATTACCTAGTATGCTCATATAATAGTTGACTTGCATGAAAGTTAGATAGTTGGTTAAACTATGTGGAATTGGCTAACACCAACAGTGGTGCTTCCTTGACATGGATGTTCTAATAAATACTTGAATTCGACATAATATAACAATATAGAAGTTTATTTGCATTTTTTTGGAACTCTATATTGTGTTGCTCCTATCTTATTGCTCTTGGAAATGTATGAATTATTTAAAAACTGCAATTAAAAAATGCTAAATTAGCGACTACAGTAGATAGCAGGGTAGAGGCCACAATTAGACAGTAGAAATGTCTTGGCTTTTCCCTTGCTCTTAAAATAACTAGTAGCGACACAATAATAAAAGTACCATGTAATAGCAGTATGTACTAGATGACTGAGGTAATAGGTGCTTAAAAAATACCATTTTATCCCATTTATATGAGAATGCCTGGAACATGAAGTGTTCAAATAAGTGCTACGTTTTGCTTTGGTTTTACTTTAAAGTCTTTGACTTTGTCTACACAATGATTAATTGCTTCCACTCGGGAAAATTTGTTTGTAGCTATGACAGCTTTTAGTCAAAAAGCTTAGGTGTTAAATAAATATTGCATTTAAAGTAGCGCTTGAGCATTTTTTACACATATAATGCTAACTCACAGCAATATTCCAGTTGTATAATTTGTTTTATCTCAGTTCAGGTGCATTCATACATTCTGATCCTTTCATTAGGGACAACTCTTTCTTGTGATCTGAAGCCTGACTACAAATACAGTACCCACTTTCCTATGTGCATAGAGGTCAATGAGTGTCTTCCTATGAATTACAGGATGACAAAATCACCTATCCAGTCACTCCAGGTAGCTCACAGAAAACTCCTCTCCCTACTCAACTACATTCTCTGTGATTACGCTTGCAGCTGAAGATATCAATGCTGTTTTACATAAGAGACAAGTATTATAGTAAATGAGTCCATACAAAAATCAGCTGCAGATATAAAGCTCCACTAAATTACATTGTTTATATCTATGAAATATATGTGCAGTATCTCCTGTTTTTTATGAGATGCTGCTTCTATCTGTCTCCTCTACTTCCTGTATTTCAGAGTTGACATGGGAAAACCTATTACAAGCAGAAGGCAGGCTCAAGCTGCATTATGTAGAATACTCATACTGCAGTGCGACTCGGAACAGCAGTTGTCTGTCACTGATCAATCACTTACTGCCCTTTAATAGAACTCATAGAAGAGCAACAGTAATGTGGTGAAAAAGTGATCTTTTTGCATAACAATCAGAAAAAAGCACAGTTTGTATTAGGAGGACCATATTTGAGGGGTAGAAGGAATCAACATAGCATATAATGCAGAAATTTCACAATAACTAAAACAGGTAAGCACATGGCATACACTAGAGTGTTATGCACCACATCCTTCTGAATAAAAGGTTGCTCTCTTTTCAGCACTGAGGAAGGGAATCATTGTAGATCACCGTTTACTTTATTGTAAAGTGCATTTGAACAGCAAGGCGGCTTGTTGTTGAAGGGAAATAGAGAGAGGAAAAAAAAAAATCTATAAATCTTCAGCATAGCGAGTGTGAGCGAGCTGAGTGTGACCTGAGCGTAAGTGTGGACGGCGGTAAGTGTGACTTGTGATTCAGTGACTTTAGAATCAGGGAGTTTCCAAGGGAGGAATTGCTGCCTGTTTTTTTTTTTTTGTTAATACTTTGTATTTATTTTTAATTAACGTTTGTGTGGTGCAATCCCCATTAGGAAATGTGCTCCACTATTGTTAATGCCATCCAGTGCACATCTTGCCACATGTATGCAGTCCTTGATCAGCCGGTCGAGGGTGCATACTGCTGTGCGAGATGTGAGCACGTTGTGCATTTCGAAGCCCAGATTCTGGATCTAAATGTGCAGCTGGCAATACTGAGATCCATAGACAATATGGAGAGGAGTCTTCTGCTCACTGAGCAGACGCTCAATGGGATAGATGAGGGGGGGGATGGTAGGATGGAGCTGCAGGACAGTGAGGCAGTTAGCTGGGTGACAGATAGAAGGCGGGGTAGAGGGAAGAGTGCCAGGGAGGCTAGTCCTGATCTGGCACACCCCAATAAGTTTGCTAAGTTGGCAGATGAGGGGGGTGCCAGTACAGGGGTAGCACTGCTGCAGCCAGGCATGCCCTCTGAAAGCCGGAGGAGTGACTGCTCCAGTAAGGAGGGAAATAGGAAAGCAGGGCAGGCCAGATAGGTGCTGGTAGTGGGGGACTCATTTATTAGGGGAACAGATAGGGCAATCTGTCACAAAGACAGGGATCGTCGAACGGTGTGCTGCCTACCTGGCGCTCGAGTCCGACACATCGCTGATCGGGTGGACAGATTACTGGGAGGGGCTGGTGAGGACCCAGCAGTCATTGTGCACATTGGCACAAATGACAAAGTTAGAGGTAGGTGGAAGGTCCTTAAAGATGATTTCAGGGAATTAGACTGCAAGCTGAAAGCAAGGACCTCCAACGTGGTATTTTCCGAAATACTGCCTGTACCACGTGCCACGCCAGAGAGGCAACGGGAGATTAGGGAGGTTAATAAGTGGCTCAAGAATTGGTGTAGGAAGGAGGGGTTTGGGTTCCTGCAGAACTGGGCCGACTTCTCAGTTGGCTACAGGCTCTACGCTAGGGATGGGCTGCACCTCCATGGGGAAGGTGCAGCTGTGCTGGGGGAGAAAATGGCTAGAAGGTTGGAGGAGTGTTTAAACTAGGGATTGGGGGGGAGGGTATTCATTTTATAGGAGGGGAAGATAGTGCAGATAGAGACCTGGGCACAAATAAGGAAGCTGGGGGTGGCGGTGGCATGGGGGGTGGGGTTAGAACAGTTAGTAATTTAAGAAAGAATAGAGGTACAGAGAGGAACATCAAGTGCATGTATACTAATGCCAGAAGCCTCGCCAACAAAATGGACGAATTAGAATTAATGTTGTTGGAGCATAATTATGACATGGTGGGGATATCTGAAACATAAGTGAAAAACCAGCTAGAATATTAAAGGATATACTTATTTGATCAACCAAAAAGAACCGCACTATCCTAAAAAAATACTTTAATGATAATATCTAAAATTCACATAGACAATTAAATATACTTAAATGTATGCTACCAACATCAATCACCTGGGTTCGGGTAAGCTAGTAAAGTAGGAAATAATGGAGGTATTCCTGACAAAGTCCCTGTTAGGTGGCCCTATAGTAGCTTACACCTACCTAACAGCGGAGGTTGGCACCCTAGATTACGATGTGGCGCCCCCACTCCACGTCGACTGTCCCTTCTTGCCCTAATAGGTCCTGCCAGCTACCCACGCCCAGGTCCCCACAAACATACACACAAATTGACCAAAGGTCACACTAACTAAAAACGTGAAAAAAGTGAAAAAAAGTGTAACAAAAATGACTAAAAACAGCGCAGCAAGAAATATTGCTGTGTGAAGTTCCACTATATTGCAAGTACCCCAAGGCTATGTCTGCAAACGATGTAGATGAAAAGCTGTTCTTAGATAAATATCATAATACTCAGGCAATAGTCAAGAACTATGGGGTACAGTAGAGCACGAATATAATGTGCTCAAAAATACTCAGAGGTCATAAACAATAAGAACCTCTAGTATATATGCCAATGCGTTACTGTCTTTGTTAGTAAATAATGACCTACATTTCATAAAGGGCAGACCTATACATACGACCTATATGCAGAGTGGATACCAAGACAAGATGTCTCAAATCTAAATTGGCAGATATATCGGTTCACTTAGTAAATGTTCATATGTTTGGGTGATGTATTTACACCCTAGATACCATACAGGTTCAGCATAAGATATCAGGAATAATAAAAAAAAAAACAAAATATTCAACAAAACAAGAAAAACAAAATAGAACACAAATGAAAAGATGTCTGCTAGGTCAGGTATCACATATAATGTCTCTCATTTAGGTTGGGCAAACGCACATAAAAGCCCGAGAGCGACTGAGGCCAATCCCTCATTGTCCTCTCATCAATAAATGCTATACTTAGTCCTATGAAGGCTCATTTGTATGGGTGACATAAATTTGCACCCTAGGTGCCATACAAGTTCAGCATCATATATCAGAAATAAAAAATAAAAAATAAGCAAAATATTCAACAAAGCAAGAAAAAAAGTAAAAGACACAAAAAAAGCGAAGTTATATCAGGCATCGCATATAGTGTCTCTCATTTAGATTAGACCAGTGCCTATAGTAGCCCAAAAACATCTAAGGCCAATCCCTCATTGCTTTCTCATAGATAACTGCTATGCTCGGTCTGCCATAACAAATAGAAAAAAAGAAAAAAACTTATCTGAGTATGTGACATAATTAGTCCCATCTCGCCATCCCAAAATTTACTTTTTTTCTTGCTTTGTTGAATATTTTGCTTATTTTTTATTTTTTATTTCTGATATATGATGCTGAACTTGTATGGCACCTAGGGTGCACATTTATGTCACCCATACAAATGAGCCTTCATAGGACTAAGTATAGCATTTATTGATGAGAGGACAATGAGGGATTGGCCTCAGTCGCTCTCGGGCTTTTATGTGCATTTGCCCAACCTAAATGAGAGACATTATATGTGATACCTGACCTAGCAGACATCTTTTCATTTGTGTTCTATTTTGTTTTTCTTGTTTTGTTGAATATTTTGTTGTTGTTTTTTTTATTATTCCCGATATCTTATGCTGAACCTGTAATGTGGTGCCAATATTCAAAAAGGGGACAAAAACTGAACTCGGAAATTATAGGCCAGTAAGTTTAACCTCTACTGTGGGTAAAATCCTGGAGGGCATTCTAAGGGATGCTATACTGGAGTATCTGAAGAGGAATAACCTCATGACCCAGTATCAGCACGGGTTTACTAGGGACCGTTCATGTCAGACTAATTTGATCAGCTTCTATGAAGAGGTAAGTTCCGGACTGGACCAAGGGAGCCCAGTGGATGTAGTGTATATGGACTTTTCAAAAGCTTTTGATACGGTGCCACACAAAAGGTTGTTACATAAAATGAGAATAATGGGGATAGGGGAAAATATGTGTAAGTGGATTGAGAGCTGGCTCAGGGATAGGAAACAAAGGGTGGTTATTAATGGAGCACACTCGGACTGGGTCGAGGTTAGCAGTGGGGTACCACAGGGGTCAGTATTGGGCCCTCTTCTTTTTAACATATTTATTAATGACCTTGTAGGGGGCATTCAGAGTAGAATTTCAATATTTGCAGATGACACTAAACTCTGCAGGGTAATCAATACAGAGGAGGACAATTTTATATTACAGGATGATTTATGTAAACTAGAAGCTTGGGCTGATAAATGGCAAATGAGCTTTAATGGGGATAAACGTAAGGTCATGCACTTGGGTAGAAGTAATAAGATGTATAACTATGTGCTTAATTCTAAAACTCTGGGCAAAACCGTCAATGAAAAAGACCTGGGTGTATGGGTGGATGACAAACTCATATTCAGTGGCCAGTGTCAGGCAGCTGCTACAAAGGCAAATAAAATAATGGGATGCATTAGAAGTGGAATAGATGCTCATGAGGAGAACATAATTTTACCTCTTTACAAGTCACTAGTTCGACCACACTTAGAATACTGTGCACAGTTCTGGTCTCCGGTGTATAAGAAAGACGTAGCTGAACTGGAGCGGGTGCAGAGAAGAGCGACCAAGGTTATTAGAGGACTGGGGGGTCTGCAATACCAAGATAGGTTATTACACTTGGGGCTATTTAGTTTGGAAAAACGAAGGCTAAGGGGTGATCTTATGTTAATGTATAAATATATGAGGGGACAGTACAAAGACCTTTCTGATGATCTTTTTAATCATAGACCAGTGACAGGGACAAGGGGGCATCCACTGCGTCTGGAGGAAAAAAGGTTTAAGCATAATAACAGACGCGGATTCTTTACTGTAAGAGCAGTGAGACTATGGAACTCTCTGCCGTTTGATGTTGTAATGAGTGAGTCATTACTTAAATTTAAGAGGGGACTGGATACCTTTCTGGAAAAGTATAATGTTACAGGGTATATATATTAGATTCTTTGATAGGGCGTTGATCCAGGGAACTAGTCTGATTGCCGTATGTGGGGTCGGGAAGGAATTTTTTTCCCCATGGTGGAGCTTACTCTTACCACATGGGTTTTTTTTGCCTTCCCCTGGATCAACATGTTAGGGCATGTTAGGCTATGGGTTGAACTAGATGGACTTAAAGTCTTCCTTCAACCTTAATAACTATGTAACTATGTAATACTTAGTAACATAACACTCGAAGAGAGGCCCAAGCTTGTGCAGAAAATGAAGAGTTGCTAAAATAGAGAGCAAGGCAGTGGCTATATGAGTTAAACACAAAGGTTAGAGAAACTAGTGAGGACACCAGTCTCTGAATACAACTAGGCCTCTGACAGCCCTATGCAGGGGCTCCAGCACGGGAGACTCCCTTTCCTTCCATGAATTGGAAACAAGCTTCCATCTCAACTGCTGCTATTGCAAGATTAGCTCCTTCACAGACTAACTGTACCACTTGGATGACACTCATGACACTGACCTGGAGAATCATAATAGCTGGTCAGTTTTATCATTTAGTGAACATGGTAAAAAAAAAACCAACAACTGTGGAATTGCACTTTTTTTGCAATTTCACCGCACTTGAATTTTTTTCCCATTTTCCAGTACACGATATGTTAAAACCAATGGTGTCGTTCAAAAGTACAACTTATTCTGCAAAAAACAAGCCCTCACATGACCAATGGCCATAGTGACCTAGAAATAAAAAAGTTATGGCTCTGGGAAGAAGGGGAGCAAAAAACAAAAATGGAAAACTGTCCAGGGGTTAAGGAGTTCAAATTAAATAATAAATTTGTATACATTTGGATGTTCACTTTCTCTTTTATTCTGTAGCTCTGTTTTTCCACCAGTGCCGCCATTGTTCCATTGTTTCGGTAAAGTCTTCTGCTCTTTATAAGACCATGCATTATTCTTTAATAATAACCCAGAGCGCACTATATAGACGCAAAAATGTTGAAGTGATGTTTTAAGAATATCATGTAGTACATATCCTATGGTGTTTCATTATGATGTATCACAGAAATTGATGCAAATAAAATGTGTGAAATGACATAATTCAAGATGTAGGTTTTTCACTTTTCTAACAAAATGAAAATATTTATTCAACAGTATCTCATTTTTACAATAATTATAATCTACAGTTGAGAAGATAACTAAGAATGGAGACAAAAGGAACCGCATGACAATCCACTGATTTATTTTATCCTCATCTGACTCCTTTTTTCCCCTAAATCCAGGATTATCATACAAAAAACTCAATGAGGGAAAGTAATCAGAACCAATCAAAGAATCAAAATAGACTCTGTAATCAGGCTTCTCTTTATACTATGTCTTGTCAAGGTTCTTGCAGTCTACGTCACAGCTGGTGGCATCAGTGCTGTAGTATATCCCCCACATACTGTATATTGTCCCAAAGATAGAAATAACCTGCTGTGCAGGTGATACCTGTGTGGCATAGAAAGGTCTAGAGAGAACACATGTGCAATGACAATACCATTCATCATCTGAACATCCAGCAGGACTCCTTTGCTATTGTTCATGTTTCCAAATGTTTAACACTATGAGCAGCAGATGCTTGGCACAAACAAGTGACTCTTTCAACCCTATAGTTACTATATCTATCTACCATGTCATTATGGACTAATGCTACTCACAGATGCTCTCTGATGGATGTCTTTATTGTTTAGGAACCCAAGGACTGCACGATGTATACTGTTTACTGTACTTCTTACAAGAGTAAATATTCTTAAATCACTTGCCCCATCCATTTACACAAGGCTTCACACTTATCTCATACTGCAGGACTTAAGTCTTACAACAGGAATTTTATATTTCCCAGTCTTTCAATATTTTTGCATTATTAATATCCTATTTCTTAAGACGCTTTAGATAGAAGTTCTGTAAATGTCAACTTGCATTGGTTTAAAAGAGAGCAATAATGATTTTGACCTAAATGTGTGTCTCACAATATTCTTCTGCATAGATGTCACAATGTCAAAACACATTTCCTAATGGTAATTGCTTACCAAAACAGTAGTATGTGCTTTCCAAGAAAGAGATCACTGCAGGTGCGTTCTACAATGCATGAGTCCTCTGAGACCGACAAGCTACATTTATTCAATACATACTGTTATGAGTAATTACACAGCGATATAATTGATTCATTAAAAAAAAAAAGACAGATGTAGGCTCAGTACATTGCAGCTCATGAATGTAAATGATCTTTTCTTCTTTTAATATGTTAAATGTTCTTCATGAGAGTAATTAGAGGTGTTCAGAAATTAATTAGAGCAAGTGTATGGAGCCTAACTGATGATTTGTCTGAAGGAATCTCCTTCCTGAATATCTGACACACAGGCCATAAGAATGAAGATGGTGGTTGCTATACGTTTGTTAGTAATTTAGAAAGCTAACTACTATAGGAATGTAATATTAGAGGCATAAGTTAATGCAGCGGGGCATGCAAAATCTACCGATTTTCATAGATCATTTAGAATACCTGTGTTTGGTTATGCGGCAGTATGGTCTTTGAGCCCCCCCCCGGCACCTTGCCCGGGTGCCAACAAATACCTTTACACCCCTTTCAGCTATTCATCTGATATGAAATGATGCCATGTGAATGATGTTGTGCTGTAATAACAAGGCGAGATATGTAATCAGGGGCAGGGCCATATGTGCGGCCATCCAAGACGTACGGGCCCATGTGCACCTCCAAAGGAGATGGAACTCTACATTATGATGAGTTATTGGACTGCAAAAGGGCCCACATATTGTTATTGGACAGGGGCCTCCTTCTGCTGTGTCCACCAGTGTATGTATCAATGGTAGACATTTTGTAAAAATGGTGCTTGCAGAATGCTTCAAACTGCCTAAAAAACTGTCGTCATTTCAGCACAAGCTGGCACTTGGTGCTATACATGTCAGCCAATAGATTGCATCCCAAAACAACTTCTCATATGTAAGAGAACTGGTTTAATAGGACAATCAGAAGCACACAAAAAATATTCAGGCAGAAGAATAATCAAACGACTGCGATTCTGAAGTGTAAATATACATTACACGTATGAAATATGCTCAAAGCCAAATCATCAATCATTTGTAATAATAAACTAATATCTTTCTAGTTTGAGACTGTAATACCAGCTTAATGAAAAAGCACTTCAATCATCAATTCTAAGTGCTGACATGTGAATGAATAGTAAGGCTCACATGAGACATTAGGGTTCCGGCTTCTAGGTCAGCAAAATATAGGAGCATAATAATTTAGCAGTAAGTTTTGAGGCCCTGAAAACTGATCGCTTTCTACTCCTGAGTAAGAAATTCCAGCAATTTTACAATGGCTCAAATATATGTTACCAATCTATTTACTGCAGTGTTACTACATGATTGTTTTACATGGTTCAGCATCTATCATTTGAAGCTCCCTTTGTCCTCAGTCTTGAGCACCATCTATGTAAGACTTTTTTTTTGTAATTAGTTGCTCTTGGTAACAACCAATCACTATGATTAAAAGGGAAGCACTAAGGGTACTGTCACACATTGAAATTTCCATCGCTACGACGTTACGATTCGTGACGTTCTAGCGATATCGTTACGATATCGCTGTGTCTGACACGCTACTGCGATCAGACACCCTGCTGAGAATCGTACGTCGTAGCAGATCGTTTGGAACTTTCTTTCGTCGCTTGATCACCCGCTGACATCGCTGGATCGTTGTGTGTGACAGCGATCCAGCGATGTCTTCGCTTGTAACCAGGGTAAACATCGGGTACTAAGCGCAGGGCCGCGCTTAGTAACCCGATGTTTACCCTGGTTACAAGCGTAAACGTAAAAAAACAAACCGTACATGCTCACCCGTCGGTGTCCTTCAGGTCCCTTGCCGTCTGCTTCCTGCTCTGAGTGCCGGCCGGAAAGTGAGAGCAGATCACAGCGGTGCTGCGATCTGCTCTCACTGTACGGCTGCACTCAGAGCAGGAAGCAGACGGCAAGGGACCTGAAGGACACCGACGGGTGAGCATGTACTGTTTGTTTTTTTACATTTACGCTGGTAACCAGGGTAAACATCGGGTTACTAAGCGCGGCCCTGCGCTTAGTTACCCGATGTTTACCCTGGTTACCCGGGGGACTTCGGCATCGCTCCAGCGCCGTGATTGCAACGTGTGACCGCAGTCTACGACGCTGGAGCGATGATTATACGACGCTGCGACGTCACGAATCGTGCCGTCGCAGCGATGAAAATTTCAATGTGTGACGGTACCCTAAGGCACCATGTTGACAACAGAACAATGATGTCTTTATTAACAATTTGTCAGAGAAGCTGAGCCAGAATACAGAAAGCGAAAGCACAGCTGGATGACGTAGCAAGATACTTACAATTACAAGTATTTTGTGTAGAGATATTTACTTGAAACTATTTAATTTTGTAAGTCGGGAGAAAGGATATTGGCCAAATCGTATCTAGGATGAGAGATTATGATATATTCTTTTACTACTTTATGAATGGGAAAGAAGGCAACAAAGTTGTAACATGGGAGATCGCATAAATTACTGCCCAAATTCTAAATGAAATTTTCAAGCAATGGTTCACCTAATATGCAAGAACATAATGCTACAGGGTGCACGCAACTAGAGATGAGCTAACTTGTTCGGAAGCCGTTAACCAATCTCAAATTCGGAAAGGGAGTAGCACATTTGTTTTCATGTTGGATTCCCGAGCATTTTCACTCCCAGTTGGCAAAATTTGGGCACTGTTCGACAAATGATCTTGTTTCCACTAATGCTTTTATTCAGACTTAGGCTAGGATAGTGGTGCTGTATGATGAGCGGGGGGATGTGTTTGATAAGGGAAGGTGGTTGGGATAGATCAGAGGCGGAGTGTTATTCTTTTTTTTATTAACTTAATGTGTGGAGATTCCAGCAGCCAACCAGGGCGCAGAAACCATCCACCACGTCGAGACACGAGGACTTGTGTCATTAGCTGCCAAAGTCACATATCCCTCTCCAAATAAAAAGCGGACACGTGGCTTCGGCATCATTTTGTAACTGAAACAGGGTAGTAAGAATGCTGCTGCTGCAAGTAGTCAAATAGTTAGCTAGACGGTTTATTCTCAGCTAGTTCAGATAGAAAGGATCCTGTGTCAAATCGACCATTTAGCATATAAATCTGGAGTGCTAACTGCATGGTCTCGCCACCAGTCCACATTTCAGCATCTAAATCCTTTGTGCTAATTGTATGGTCCCTCCACCAGTCCACATTTCAGCATCTAAATACTTTGTGCCAATTGTGTGGTCAAGCCACTAGTCCACATTTCAGCATATAAATCTTAGGCTAATTCCGTGGTCCAGCCACCAGTCCACATTTCAGCATATAAATATTTTGTGCTAATTCTCTGGTCCCTTCACCAGTCCACAGTTCAGCATAAAAATCCTTTGTGCTAATTGTGTGGTCCAGCCACCAGTCCACATTTCAGCATATACATTTTAGGCTAATTCTGTGGTCCAGCCACCTGTCCAAATTTCAGCATATAAATCTTTTGTGCTAATTGTGTAGTCCAGCCACCAGTCCACATTTCTATATCTAAATCATTTGTGCTAATTCGGTGGTCCAGCCAGCAGTCCACATTTCAGCATATAAATATTTTGTGCTAATTCTCTGGTCCCTTCACCAGTCCACATTTCAGCATAAAAATCCTTTGTGTTAATTGTGTGGTCCCGCCACCAGTCCACATTTTAGCATCTAAATCCTTTGTGCCAATTGCATGGTCAAGGCACCAGTCCAGATTTCAACATATAAATCTTTTGTGCTAATTCTGTGGTCCAGCCACCAGTCCACATTTCAGCATCTAAATATTATGTGCTAATTCTCTTGTCCCTTCACCAGTCCACATTTCAGCATAAAAATAATTTGTGCTAATTGCATAGTCCAGCCACCAGTCCACATTTCAGCATATAAATCTTAGGCTAATTCTGTGGTCCCGCCACCAGTCCACATTTCAGCATATAAATCTTTTGTGCTAATTATGTAGTCCAGACACCAGTCCACATTTCAGCATATAAATCTTTTGTGCTAATTGTGTGGTCCAGCCACCAGTCCACATTTCAACATTTAAATCCTTTGTGCTAATTCTCTGGTCCAGCCAGCAGTCCACATTTCAGCATATAAATATTTTGTGCTAATTCTGTGGTCCTTTCACCAGTCCACATTTCAGCATAAAAATTCTTTGTGTTAATTGTGTGGTCCCACCACCAGTCCACATTTTAGCATCTAAATCCTTAGTGCCAATTGTGTGGTCAAGGCACCAGTGCACATTTCAGCATATAAATCTTTTGTGCTAATCCTATGGTCCAGCCACCAGTCCACATTTCAGCATATAAATATTTTGTGCTAATTCTCTGGTCCCTTCACCAGTCCACATTTCAGCATAAAAATCCTTTGTGCTAATTGTGTGGTCCAGCCACCAGTCCACATTTTAGCATCTAAATTCTTTGTGCTAATTCTGTGGTCCAGCCACCAGTCCACGTGTTATCAAAAATTATTTTGTGCTAATTCTATGGCCCTGCCATCAGTTCATATTTAAGCATATAAATGTTTTGTGCTAATTCTGTAGTCCAGCCACACTTTATCAGCCAATAAATACTGCCTGTTAATTTAGTGACAAGTGACTGAAAGGTCTGGGCCAAGGGTACAACTGATTAAAATACAACTGATTAAAAGAGGGTAAGAGTACATCAAACATGAGTGAGGAAAAATCGAGGTCATGGTGGAAGGGGGAATAGGCTTGGTTTTCAAGGTATTTGTGGAGTAGGTGGTAATTTTACTTAAAGCTCTACTGAACAAACACCGGATTGTCCTATCCAAAGACAACTGATAACTCATGTTACTGGATGGGCTACTCAACTCCCTTTCTTTGGCAGCCGCACAGTGGTATGCTTTGTAAATGAGGTCCAGAAAGAGCATGTGCTACAGTGGATGGCAAGGGCTGCCTCAATTGGCCTCTCCTCCTCTTCCTCCACCTTAACATCACACACAGTAATGTCCTCAGAGTTGGAACCCCAATTACCCTTGTTTCCCCATGTGGCAACTCTCAAAGCACCCAACTGACTATTCCATTGGCATCAGAGGTCAGCTCCAAAGTTTCACAGACTCAAGAGGAGGAAAGTGTCTGCACCAATGCCAACATTTTTTTCAGTTGGATCTAAGCCCGGATGTAGGAGAGTCCGAGCAGAATACAGACCCTTGTCACCAGATGTTAAGCTCCGGGGGTGGAGGTGATCCTGATGAGACTCAAATACTTGAGGCGCAAGAGGACTGCACTGTGCTGTTAGGTCAAGAAGAGGAGGAGGGTGACTCTCAGAACAAGGAGTGGTAGAACATAGAGGATGACGATGAGGTTGTAGATCCCAATTGGTGTGAACACAGAGGCACCCAGCAGAGTAGTGCAGCAGACAGGGTGGAGGAGGAGGAAGACGAGGAGGATACCTTGTGGCTTCCCGCATAGACACGGAGTGAGGAAACCATGACAAGCACTGTATCCTCACCTACAATTCTGGCCGTGACCAACAGCAGTCACGGGTCTGCAGTTCTCAGTGGTGGCAAGGGTTGCCTCACCTGGTCCTTTTTTGAGACCACAATGGATGACCCAATTCACGTTATCTTCCAACTCTTTAAAAAACAACTCAATAGAGGCAAATATTCCAATAATTTGACTACTACAAGTGTGGACCTGCATACGCGCGATCAATATTCGTTAATCTGGAAATCTTACGTCGTTAAAATGGGGCCTAGAAGGTCTTGCCAAACACAGGTCGCCCTATCAACCGCATCTGCTGCTTCTTCCTCCTCTGACACCGTGGCAGGGCGAACCACTGGATGCACGCCAGTACATCATCTACTGCAGTAACGCTGCTTTTCCTGTATGCCATATTGGCAGGTGACATATTATGTGCATTACTAATCATATACAGACTTCCTTGAAAAAGGCAGAGTGTGCCGAAACGTTTGAATTTTGATGTATGTTATTTTGTTGCTGGCTGCCTACTAATAAATCCATCCTTTCTGAGAGAAAAAATTGTGGACTTGTTGAGTGCCGAAGGTTATTCTCCTCGTGTTTTTGGCTTTCTTCCTTTGAGCACCACCTAACTTGATGAGTGCACCACTTTTGACCTTCCTATTATATCTCCCCTCATACACTGTGCTAGTGACCCTGTCACAACATGTTGCAGCGACTGTGGCAGCAACAACAAGCCCTAGTGCAGTATGTCTTTTTGCATAGCCTTGGCCATTGAAGTACAGACGTGGTGCAAATCACACTTGCGGAGTGGGCACAGATGAAGAACCTCTGCAGCCTTCTGCACAGTTTTGAAATGGCTACTAAGATGGTTAGTGCTGACAATGCTGTCATCAGCATCACTATTCCGGTCATCTACATGCTGAAGGAGGTGGAGGTTCCAGAGGGAGAGAACGAAGCAGAGGAGGATGCAGAAAGGATAACAATAGCGATAAGTTCTGGACCGAGGTCGCACAGGCTTTTACCATGGGACAACGATCGAAGGGGGCTCATGGTACCAGACAAACTGTTAGTGAAGGTGCAGGAGCCAAGGAACAAATGGAGGAGGACAAGGAGAAAGAAGAGATGGTCGTGCAACAGTCAGGAGATGAAAAGGATAATGATCCCCTCTCTGTTGTTCGTGGTTGGTGGGAGGGGACAGAGAAAGCAAGTTTGAGTGTTACTCCGCCATCAAAACACCATGGACTTGGACCTCATGGAAGTGCCCGATACATAAGCACCTTCTTGCTGTACTATCTGCAATATATTGTTAGGATTAAAAATAGTGCTACTACTACTGGGTTGCCACTCTGTTAGATCCGCTATACAAGAGTAAATTTTGCCAGATGTTTTCCCCCTGGAAACACAAACACAAAAACATCAACAAGCAGCAGCAGCAGTGTAAGTGGCAGAAGAAATTTCTGTGAGTCGTTTCACACAATTTTTACACCACCACGAGCACCAACAGAACAAAGTACTAACACATAGTGAACGACTGGAGAGGATGGTGCAGGAGTTTCTCAAGCTCAAGATCAAAGCCATCAGGGGGGGATGGACCCTTTTGTATTTTGGTCTTCAAAAATGGAAGAGTGGATTTAGCCTGCCAGTCAATCCTTGGAGGTTTTATCATGACCGGAAGCCAGCGTTCTCTCAGTACTGCTGCTCGTGGATTCCTGACGGATAAGCTCATCTGGCTGTCACCTGAAAGTGTAGACTTCCTAACTTTCATCAAGATGAACAAGTCATGGATCTCCAATGACTTTTGCACCCCAGTCACAGACTGGGCAGACTAGGCAATGGTGTAGCTTTCAGTCTGCTGCATTGATCTCATGTTATTGCAGTATGTGACACCTTTGTCGTGTCTTCTGTGGTTCCTGTTGCTACTGCTGCTGATGTTACTAACAAGTGCCTTGTGCCACACTGCAGCTATGCAGGTAACTGCAACTTCCACTAGATAGCAATAGAGTGGAAGGATAGTAACAAGTCTGCAAGAGCAGACCTGCAGTGCTGCAGCAAAGCTACCACCAGGTTGCAGCAGAATAGTCAAACAAGCCGAGTCAAAACCTAGACCATCATGCAGTACAAAGGTAAAAAAGGTAAAAACAAGCACAGAGTCAGAGGAGCACCAAAGGGTCAATACCAGACAAAAGGCAGAAGTATCAGAGACCAGAGGCAAAGTCAAGTCAGAGTCAAAACCGAATCAAACACTGGGAAATCCAAAAGCAATCAGGAAACACTAAGACAGGACAGACAGGGAAAGAGGAATAGACACGGGCAAGGTCAGAAGCACGGCAGGACCAATCAGGGTACTACGAGAGTCAGATACACAAGCTGTAGGCAGAAAATATAACTGACACCACCTGCAGGATGCAGCAGAGCTAAAAGCAAACCTGAACCCAGAATGAGACAGAGCAAAGTTAACCCTTGACATGATCAGCTCAGGAAAAGGGCAGACAGGATTCAAAACCCGGACTGGATCATGGCAGTACCCTCCTTTCAAGGGGGGCCACCGGACCCCCAGGTTTTCCAGGATAATGTGCATGAAACGCCCGAACCAGATGATCGGCATGGACGGAACGCACTGGAACCCGAGATCGCTCCTCAGGACCGTAACCTCTCCAATGAAGCAAGTACTGAAGCAAACTGTGAACCCTCTGAGAATCGAGAATCCGTTCAACTTCATACTCAGTCTGACCATCCACTGAGACAGGTGGCAGAGAGGATGGCGACCTAGCAGGTACCCAGCCAGGTACACATGGCTTAAGAAGGAACTTATGGAATACATTGGGGATCCAAAGCGACGGAGGCAAGCGCAAATGGAAGGCAACTGGGTTGACAACCTCAATGACCTCATAAGGACCAATAAACTTAGGAACCAGCTTAACGGAAGGAACCTTCAGAAGTACGTTCCTGGTAGACAACCACACCTTGTCTCCCTCCAGCAACTTAGGTCCCACAGATCGTCACTTATCAGCAAAATGTTTTTGTTTGCCCTGAGCCGCCCCAATGTTCTTCTGAACCTCCCTCCACACCTCCTCCAACCGCTGAACCATCGAATCAGACCTTGGACACCCCGAATGCAGCCTGGAAAATTCACCAAAATGGGGGTGAAAACCGTAATTACAGAGAGATACCAGTGGACTGTTTAACCCGATTATTGAATGCGAATTCAGCCATTGGCAGTGAGGAGCACCAATCATCTTGCCGAGATGTGTCAAGACACCGGAAAATTTGTTCAAGTGACTGGTCGTTTCTCTCTCCGTCTGCCCGTTGGTTTCAGGATGGTAGGCCGAGGAGAAGGTCAAATCAATACCCAGTCTCTTACAGAAAGCTCTCCAGAACTTGGACACAAATTGTACCCCTCTGTCAGACACCAAATACAGAGGCACACCTTGCAACTGCACAACATGCTCAATAAATAACTTGGATAAAGTTTCAGCGTTAGGTAGTCCTGCCAATGGTACAAAATGTGCCTGTTTACTAAATCTGTCAACCATTACCCAGACAACAGTTTAGGAATTGGAAGGAGGGAGATCAGTGACAAAATCCATGGACAAATGAGTCCAAGGTCTATCCGGATTTGGCAATGGCACCAATTCCCTGGCTGGCCGGTTATGGGAGCTGTTTAGCACGGGCACACGTATCACAAGCAGACACACACCTGGCAAGGTCAGGAGACAGGGAGGACCACCAGAACAGTCTAGCCATAGCTCTCCAGGTAGCCGAGACTGCTGGATGCCCACTGAGAGCAGAGTAATGAAACTCCTGGAGAACTCTAAACGATACTGAACAGGGACAAAGAGCTTATTCACAAGCAATTACGGAGGAGCAAGAGACTGAGCTTCACGAATCTCCCGCTCCAACTTGGAGGACAACCCAGGAACAACCACCACTTGCTGAATAATGGAGGAAGGAGGTTCGGGAGGTGATACCGGATCCAAACTGCGAGATAAGGCATCGGCCTTGACATTCTTGGAACTAGGCCGAAAAGTGATGGAAAAATGGAACCGTGAAAAAAAAGCGACCAACTTGCCTGCCTAGGAGTTAAGCGTTTTGCCAACTCAATGTAGGATAGGTTCTTGTGGTCCGTAATCACCGTAATCCGGTGAACAGCTCCCTCCAAAAAGTTCCTCCATTCTTCAAAAGCCAGTTTTATAGGTAATAACTCCCAGTCATCTAAATATATCACCACAAAGCATCTGATGGAGTCGGAAAAAACATTATTAATGAAATCCTGAAACACAGCTGGCGCATTGGTGAGACCAAAGGCCATAACCAAGTTTTCAAACAAACCCTCAGAGGTGAGAAATTTCCACTCATCCCCCTCACGAATACGAATAAGATTATATGCTCCCCTGAGGTCTAACTTGGAAAACCACTTAGCCCCAGACAATTGGTTGAAAAGATCAGGGATAAGTGGGAGAAGGTAAGTATTTCTCACCGTAATCTTATTAAGTTCACAAAATGTCAAGGGCGTAAACGGTCATCTTTTTTCTTAACAAAACAAAATCCATCAGCCACAGGAGAGACAGAGGGACGGATGTGTACTTTATGTAAACTTTCAGAAACATACTCCTTCATAGCGGAACGTTCCAGGCCAGAAAGATTGTACAGACGGGCCTTGGGCAATTTAGCACCCGGAATGAGATTGATAGCGCAATCATAGGAGCGATGTGGTGGTAAAACCTCAGCCTCTTTTTTGGAAAATACATCCTTAAAATCCTTCAGGTAATCCACAATACCTTCCAGACCAACGGATGACACCAGTACAGTAGAAAGACAATGTTTAAAACATTTAGGCTCCCATTTTACAATATCCCGAGATTCCCAGTTAATAACAGGATTATGTAACCGTATCCAGGGTAATCCCAACACCGGTCTTGCATGAAGATTGTCCAGAACATAACATGAGATGCGTTCCTGATGCAAGGAACCCACCTTGAGGAGGAACTCCTTCTGAGACAAAATTAACAGTGTTCTTAACCACGGAGTCTTATCAATAGCAATGATATGAATTGGTGTTTCAAGCCTAACTGTCCCTATCTGACACTTAGACACCAAGCGTGAGTCAATGAAGTTCATGGATGACACACAGTCCACGAAAGCTGAAGTGGGTGTAAAACAATCCCCATAACAAAGTTCTACCTCCAACAACATTTTTGACATGAGGAAAAAGGTACCTGAGAGTCTGAGTGATCTCCTCGGCAATCACCCAGACTTAGGTGTTTCTTGGCAACTTGTTAGTTGGTGGGTAAGAGAGGCAGTCCTTTTTCCAATGTCCAGGATCTCCACAGAAAAAACACAATCTCCTCTCTCGTCGTCACCTCCTCTCCTTCTCTTTCAGGTTGGTGGCCCCTACCTCCATGTCACGAAATCCACACCTCTGCCAATATGTCACAGATTCTCACCGTGACCGTCACCCCTACGTCACGGATCGGGGTGACTTTAGGCCAACAGATGGCTATCACATGTGCAGGGGGGCTTATCTTAGTTATCCCTCCACTGCTACAATGTGATAAAAACACACACAAGGCTATTGACCTCTTAGTTTACAGCAGGGGCTTATTTTAGTTATCCCACTGCTCTTCAATATAACACGAACTGCAGGGATTTATGTATATCCCGCTTACAGTTCGACTTGAAACCTGCAGCTCTCTGGCGCCCCCTTTACCCTCAGGTCAGATTAGGTACTGCACCTAGGATAATTAGTCGCCAGAAAGGCTGCCTGCTATGTACTGGCTATTGAGCATGCTGCAGCGAGGTGATTAAACTACTCCCGCTCAGGCAGGAACAATAATTATCAATGTCGCCGTCGCTACAACGCCTCCCAAAGGCACAGTGCACGGTATTGCTGCCACCAGCTTCGATTAAACGGGTCCGAAGCTAACCCAAAACAGTAGCGTAATTTCCTTCAGAAGACTAGGGTACGTTTTAGAGCAGGAAGAACGAATCTAGTATATTAAATATTATACTCCATAAAAGGTTTAAGGAAGTGTTTATAAACAGTTATATAAAGATGTTACAATATGAGACAATTGCAAATATGTACAAGGTAATTATAAAATGAAAGGATTAAATGAGAAAAGGTAACACTCACATGTTCTCAGGGCATTGCAGGCAACCAGGCTAGTGGGTGGAGTTCCCATATGTCCCAATTCATTAGGACGGCAGTCAGGCTTCTCAGGTCAAAAAACTCACTCTCCTGGGGGCCTGGCAGTGGCAGAAACTTATAAACCGCAGCCCGTGACATCACCACCAGGGCTGGCTTCCACAGTCCCTCCTATCTCTTCAGTCTTAGTAAATTTACACAAGTTTGTCTAATGCCTATAACTCCACTACAAACCATGTCATAGTCATAACAAACCCAGCATTCATCTCGTATTAACGTTGGCATTCTAATGAGATCAAATATGTCCTATTTGTGATGCATAATTACAGAATACAGATACAAATCCAAACTTTTTACCTGATGGAGTTAGAGGTTGCTCCTTACAGGGGTTGGTAGATCCGCCGATGGACTATAACAATATGCATTTATTATTCTCCTATCCCCAGTCGTTGGCCCAGAATCTTACAATATTAGGACAAAGGACCTCATGGTTTTAAAAGGGAGATTTGTGCCTATGCAAGCGTAATAAACCTTTCTGGGATTGGGGCAGGGCAGAGCATTGAGAAGAATAGCTCACACACACTTCAGCAAACAAAACACAGAGTGAAGGGAGGGGTTTTAGCCCACCGCATGGCACTAACAGGCAAGAGAGACTAACTTAAATTGTATATTTCATACAATATCGTGACACTCCATAAGTTCAGTATAGGGTGCCACATTGGAATTAGCCAGATGTAAAGGAGTCTCTTGTTGCATAACACCTCTCTCCCGCAAGATCCAATCCATAAAAATGGCCTGAGTCATAGCCTCCTCCAAGGAGCTGGGTGGCAGATTAAGAGCCAGAGCGTCCTTAAGATGATCCAACAGTCCTCTCCGGAACTGACATCTAAGTGCAGAGTCATTCCAGGTCCTGAACTCAGAGCAATACCATTCGGCGGTGAGTTTATCTTGGAAGAGACCCATGATAGTGTCCTCTGCCACTCTGACCCAGTCTGGTTCGTCGAAAATCAGTCCTAAGGCCTAAAAGAACCTATCCACAGACACATGTTCAGGGGCAGTAGCAGGTAATGAAAATGCCCAAGTCTGGGTTCCCTCACGGAGCAACAAAATAATTATACCCACCTGTTGACTCTTGTCCCCAGAGGATCGGGGTCTCAGGGAGAAAAATAACTTACAACTCTCCCTGAATGTACAGAATGTCTCCTACTCTCAAGAAAAAGTATCTGGGAGCCTGACCGTAGGTTCAGAAGCGTGAAACGAGATATCTATGGGGTTCGTGTGCCTACAGGCAGATTGGGAAATAGAACCCTGAACAGACCTAACCATCTCAGAGAGCTCTTTTTGAAACTGATGATGAGAAGTGACCAGGGCTCTATGGTCAACAGAAAAATCCTGCATCATTTGAGTCAGGCTAGACATCTGATCCGCCAGAGCGCGAAGCGGATCCATAAAGAGAGGAGTAAAGAGAAAAAAAAAACGTCAATGATCAGTTATAATGTCATGCTGCAACTATGCAGGTAACTGCAACTTCAGCTAGATGGCAATAGAGTGGAAGGATAGTAACAAGTCTGCAAGAGCAGACCTGCAGTGCTGCAGCGAAGCTAGCATCAGGTGGCAGCAGAAAAATCAAACAAGCCGAGTCAAAACCTAGACCGTCATGCAATACAAAGAGATAAACAAGCACAGAGTCAGAGGAGAGCCAAAGGGTCAATACCAGAAAAAAGGCAGAAGTACCAGAGACCAGATGCAAAGTCAAGTCAGAGTCAAACACCGGGAAATCCAAAAGCAATCAGGAAACACTAAGACAGGACAGGCAAGGAAGGAGGAATAGACACGGACAAGGTCAGAAGCACAGCAGGACCAATCAGGGTATTACCAGAGTTAGATACACACGCAGTAGGCAGAAAATATAACAGAGACCGCCTGCAGGATGCAGTGGAGCTAAATAGCAAATGTGAATCCAGAATAAGGCAGAGCAAAGTTAACCCTTGACATGGTCAGCCCAGGAAAAGGGCAGACAGGACTCAAAACCCGAACTGGAGATCATGATACCTTGGTTATGCAACAATCAGGTGTGTCCACCACTGTTACTTTTACAATTTGCCTATTTTTTAAAAAGCATCTAATATTCCTCCTCCTTTTGCTTCCTCCTGAGTCATGACAAGCCAAATTTTTGGTAAATGGGTCTATTATTCGGGTCTCCTTGTGTGTTGCCTGTACTCTTGAGTCAATTGATGCCACTTTCCCTCGTGTCTGCCCCTAATTTGAGCTGTTTTGGCAGCTTTTGGGCCCATCTGAAGGTGTTGTCTATGCGTTTGGCTTTGCCTCCCATTGAGTTCAATAGGGTTTGAATACGTTTTGCGAATTGTTCGGCGAACATCGGGAAGTTCGCCAATCGTAACCGGACCGAACCTTAAAAGGTTCGCTCATCTCTACGCACAACCCAAAATGACACAGTTTGCATTAAGGCTCGGGGTTATTAAGATATGCCTTTAAGACATTTCATTCAGATCAATAAGTTGCTAAAGTTTCCAAACCTGGACTTTTACAACTCATTCAGTGAATTCTCCAGACTCAGAAAACACAAGTGAATGATAGGTGGATCCAATGTGAAGAAAAGTAAAAAAATGATTTGCTGAAAAGGTGCTGTAGTTGGATGAAACTGGTCTTCAACAGTTAAAGCATGAGGGTAAATACAGAGTGCTGTGTGACCAATATGTAGATTCTAAGCTCGCGAGCAGGGACCTCACCCCTAATGTCACTGTTTAAATTGTCTTAACTTGTATTGAATTTATTGTCTGTACATGTCCCCGCTTAATTGTAAAGTGCTGCAGAATATTTTGGCGCTATATAAATAAAAATTATTATTATTATTATTATTATCATTATTATTATTATGTAGTAAATTGATCCAAGTCACCACAAATGGTTATGCCAAGGTTTATTTCATGAAGATAAAAAATATATAAAAATACTACACATTTCAGGGTTGTAAGGGTTCCTTCACCAGATGTATGTACGTGATAACGGAGACACAAAATAAACCTCGCTGCAACTGTTTGTGGGGATTTGGACCTATTTACTACATCTTGGTCGCACAGCCCTCTTACTGGTTTTCATGTTCAGCCATTTTCATTCAGCTACTGTGCCTTTTCAGCAGATTATTTTTTCCTTTTTCTTCACATTGGATCCACATACCATGGTTTTGCCGGCAGCATTTAGCTACTTACAAGTCCTACAAGTTCAAGTAGGTGCTGCTGGAGAAAATAGCCCAAATAGGGTATTATCCAAAATACAATTGGTTTAAAACAATCAAATTGCACTCACCAGATGGAGCTATATATTAAGCTTATAGGAGAGATTCGCTACAGTAGATTCACAGGTCCAGTAACGGCCACCAGATAGATAGAATTTGTGGAAAAAAACATGGACTTATTCTGCGCTGCTGTGGTATTTCCTGATGAAGAAGTCTCAGTACTTTGAAACATGTTGAATAAAACCACATTTTATTTAATATACCTGGATCTGCAGTTACTCAGCAGCGTAGAATAAGTCCACTTTTTTCCCAATTTCTATTTATCTGGAAGTCCTACAAGTTTTCTCGCACTCAACACTGGGTTAGTAACCCATCTTCCCACGTTCATCGGATGTGCACTATGTGAGCGAGATGACAGGTCGATCATTCACTTTAGGTGCAGTTAACTCTCTACCTTATTGTACACAGGACATTTTTCAACCAAATACCAAGCAAGCGTCAATTGTTCAGAAGTTATGCACAACACAGAAACTCAAACAAATATTGGAACCTATTCCTCTGTGATTTCATAATTTCAATAAATGTCAAATAAGTAATATTTGTGATGGCCAGAATGAAGTTGATTTAATAGATAAATAGAATTTGAATCAGTGCTATAACACACACTTGTAATAATGTCCTATGAACGGGATCCCATCTTGGTATATGTGTCCCTTATCCTGGGCCCCATCCTGGTATACATATGCCCCATCCTGGTATGTGCGTATATATATCCCATATCCTGGACCCCATCCTGGTATATATGTCCCCCATCCTGGGCATTTCCTGGTATATATCTCCCCCATCCATCCTGGTATATATGTCCCTTATCCTGGGTTCCATCACAGTTTAAATGTCCCTTATATTGGGCCCCATTCTGTTAGATTTGTCCCTTATCTTCGGCCTCTTCTGGGCATATATATCTCCCATCCTGGTATATGTCCCCTATTCTGCAGCTGATCTTTAATTCATAGAAAAAATAAATGACTCTACACACCTTCCCTCCACCCATCATGTGACGTCTTCTTTTGAAGCCAGCAGCTGTCTACAGCGTGCAACCGATAGGAGCGCATGATGTCAAGGCCAAGCACCCCCAGTCACGTGCATGCTGACGTCAGCGGCTTGTCTTTGATTGACCGACAGCATGTATTGCAGCGGACGGACCCTTGCATCGCAATACACTTCAATGTGTATGACACACATTCAGTTGAAGTTTGCATTGGAATTGGCACAGGCCCAGTTGCGGTCGTGACCTCTGCGATCTCGATTGTTATGCCCCTGACTGCAGAATATGATGGCACTATATATTTGGAGGAAAATAAATAAATAGTTGTTCAAGCTAGATTTCTAGTGAAAGCTCAAAAAAAAGTGACAGTATTAATGTTGTTAGCATCGATTTTAGGATTTCTAGTGTAATAACAGAAAATAAAACTGGGACCTTACCCCTATGGATTACCACCATTGCTTTAAAAAAGTACAAGTACCTATACTACTGGGAATTCCACATTCTCCTGTTGTGAATCCCCTCCATCCAGCCTGGCAGCTCCCCTAGAGCATGTTCATTTTAGAGGTAAAGAGGCCATTCAGCCAGCAATAAACAAGCAGCAAAATAACCAGCTGAACCCTGAAGGTAAGAAAGCACTTTGGTTTCTCCTGACTCGAAATATTGCCTGACAGGCCATTAGCACAGACTCTCTGAATTGTAAAAGAAGAACCCTTGTGGATTTAACTGATCTGTACATGGAAATATAAGTGATTTTACAGCTTTAGTTATATTTTAGAACCCTCTGCTATAGGTGTAACCTATACATGTTCTACATTTACTCATATCTGTAAACCACTAAACAGATTGGTATGTCCAATATATCTTACAAACATAAGTAACCATATTATGGTTGTCAAGTGGTTAACTATGAACCAGTAAAGTTAATTATATGGATAAAAATAGTTAATTAAAAAAATAGTGTGTTAGCACTTAATGAAAAACAGCAAATTATTTGATTGTCTAATAACTATTACACATTTTGGGTGATTTTCCTTCATCCGATAAATATACTGTAGATAGTGTGAACTGCCTATTTTTATCTGATGAAGGGGAATCTGTCAAAATATGAAATAGTTTCTAGAATATAAAATAATTAGTTGTTCTACTTCACGTGCTAATGCACCAGGTTTTGTTAACAACATTATTTCACAATCTTTAAGCAAATAACATGTACTATTGGTTCTCTGTACCTGACATCCAGAACAATGTCTGACGGTGTGCTTAAAGACGTTATCGGAACTATTTTATTTTTTTACTATTGGCCTAAGAACTAACAAGCAGGTAATTGTTAACTACTTGCCTATTCTGCCCTCTGCCGATCTCCGCTGGCTCAGAGTGGTCATAAACCACTCCTGCTAGCGTGTCTATGGATTACACTGACGTCACAACAATACAGCAGTTGCTTCTCTTCCAGTGACTGAAAAACCCGGTAAAGAAACAGCTGCTCTGTTCACGTGAAGTAGCAGAATTGCCGGCATGAGCAGTCTGTGATTGCCCTGAGCTGGTGCCAGGTAGTACATGCAAATAGTTAGCAACCATCTGTCTGTCAGTTCTTAGGTCCATAGCAAAAAAATAACATAGTTCTGGAAAATCTCATTAATCTGCTACTTTATATAGCACCAATACAGTATATAACATAGTGTTTTTGAAGTTCATTCAGTTAAAAAAAAAATCACTTTTCCTATAGGTCTCTCCCCAACTGCATGTCATTCTTTTCTCCAAATAAATACACTGCTCTAAAAAATAAAGGGAACACTAAAATACCACATCCTAGATATCATTGAATGAGATATTCCAGTTGCAAATCTTTATTCATTACATAGTGGAATGCGGTGAGAACAGTAAAACATAAAAATTATCAAAGTAAATCAAAATGAATATCACAAGGAGGTCTGGAATTGGAATGATACTCAAAATCAAAGTGGAAAATAAAATTACAGGCTGATCAAACTTCAGTGGAAATGCCTCAAGACAAGGAAATGATGCTCAGTAGTGTGTGTGGCGTCCATGTACCTGTGTGACCTCCCTACTGTGCATGGTCCAGATGAGGCAGCAGATGTTCTCCTCCCAGACCAGGATTAAAGCATCAGTCAACTCCTGGACAGTCTGTGCTGCAATGTGGCATTTTTGGATGGAACGAGACATGATGTCCCAGATGTGCTCGATTGGATTAAGGTCTGGGGAATGGGTAGGCCAGTCCATAGCTTCAATGCTCATTTTGCCTTTCTACCCAGTTATTTCTTCTCTGCTTCTCTCTTCTCTCTATGGCTATAAGTGTAAGGCCAACTTAACCGTACGATTACTGGCATTCCATCAATGCTATCTTATAGCATGTCTCAATAGCATGCCAAGAAGAGTGGAGGTACATTTAAAAAGGTTAGGCTCTATGGAGATGAATGCACAGCAAATTTTAGAGCAAAATAATACAATATTATGCAATATAAAGTCATGATTTAACTTAGTATTTGTAAAGCAAATTTTTAGGCTATGAAATAAGAATACTAAGTCTCCTAAGGTGACAAGGAAAACAAGTAAGCAATTTAAAAAAAGTTTTAAAAATATGAAAAAATAAAAAAGACAAAAGTTAAAATCAAAAATTTTACCACTTGAATAAAAAATAGCTATACAAGTTTTGTATCTGGTATCAATTTGGTACTTGTACTGACCTGGAGAATCATATTGCCAGGTCAGTTTCACCATGTAATGAACATGGTAAATAAAAAAAAATGTGGAATTGCACTTTTATTGCAATTTAACTGCACTTGGAATTGTTTTCCCATTTTCTAGTGCATCAGATGATAAAATTAATGGTGCAAATTGCCTCTGCTGAAAAAAAGAGGACTTAACTCTATAGCGCCACCTATTGGAAGTAGCGATCCTACAAGTCACAATCAACCCTTTAACGAGTCGTGCAATATGACTTAGGATAAATAATGGTATCATTCAAAAGTACAACTCATCCCGCAACAAACAAGCCCTCATACAGCCATATTGACGGAAAAATAAAAATGTTATGGCTCTTTTGAAAAAGGGGAGGAAAAAAATAAAACAAAAAAAAAATCAGAAAATGGCCCGAGGGTGAAGAGGTTAATCACATGGTGCCATAGGCCTAATGGAAAAGAGAGGAATTAGCTGGATAGAAAGGCAAAATGAGCAACTGTAAGTACACAGTGCTATATTAGATGATGGAAGCAATATAGATTTTGATTGGACTGCTTCTTTAACTGGCCTGATTGTGCTAGTCAGCATTAACATGAAGATTTAAGGTCCTCATAAACATTAAACTAGTGTTGGCCAAAGTTGCCAATATTGATAGATTTTGTCGGCAGCCTAATGTTCTCAGCGGTTCCTGACTTTCCCCTAACAGATAAGTCCAGGGGAGATAAGGATCCGGCATGTCTGATTTCGGACTGCCAATCCTTTTGTTCTCTAAGAGGTAAGCTGCCATCAGAGATGCCGGGCAGCAGCTCTCAGGACTCAGGAGTGCTGGCAGAGGGAGTGCCCCAGTGTATGTCAGGTGAGATAGTTGCCAGCCGAATTATCTAAACTACCCGGGGGGCTTTACTGGCAGACCACTAAATAAAACAACTATTAAAAGCACCATCCCTCCAGTTGGGCATTTGGTCTTACCATACCTGAAACGCAATCAGACGGAATTATTAACAGTTAGATCTAAGATATCTTATTTTTTAAGATTGCTTTTTTCACAAGCTAAAAAAAAAATCTTCATAGCAAATCCCTTGTTTTAATTAAAAAGCCCTCAAGGGTAATCTTAAAGATGAGATGTACTAATTCACACCGAGAAATCTCATCAATAATACAATCATTTCAGTTATCACTATGAGTCTTGGCAGATATTCAATGTTCCCACTTTACACAGTATGACATCCGTACAGATAAAAAACAACATCTTTATCAAACACCATGAAAAAGAAACATTTGCTAGCAGCTAATAGGCAATTTCAGTTTATTCTGTGAAATAGATTGTCTAATATACTGGAAAACATAAATCAACATCTCGAACTTAGTATCTGCCATATGAAAGTAAATATCCATTTACTCCTAAAAAAAAGAACATAATAGCCTGAAACTGGCGGAGCATCTCTGACCAGCGCAAAATAATCGAATGTGAATACATTAGCTGTTCAGGCGTGCTGTAAATCATGTCTTGGCAAACGGCTTGAAAATATTGCAGATAAACAGCCAATTAGGCAATCCATTCAGAGAAGTCCTTGCAATCACTAACCGTGTGCCAGATAGATACTACTATAGATTGGCCCCGGGCCAGGCTCTGGTTTTGGCATCGTGAGCACAAGAGGAAGGTATACACAAAGCCATGAGATATTATCCTTACAGATATATTTTTCTTACATTTTTCAGTTAAAATTGTTATCTATATACAGTATATAATCGTCTAAGGGGCACTTCCGTCTGTTTGTCTGTCTGTCACGGAAATCCCACGTTGCTGATTGGCCGCGACCAACCAGCGATGGGCACAGTCCGGCCGCGAATTCACCCCTTCTTACTCTGTCAGTGCCCCCTCCATACTCCCCTCCAGTCAGCGCTCACACAGGGTTAATGGCTGTGCTATGCAGTCCGTTAACGCTGCTATTAACCCTGTGTGACCAACTTTTTACTATTGATGCTGTCTATGCAACATCAATAGTAAAAAGATCTAATGTTAAAAATAATTACAAAAATAAAAAATCATTATATACTCACCTTCCGGCGCCTTTCCCGCTCCTCCATACATTGCGGTCTCGAGAGATAATGACGTAGCGGTCTCGTGAGACCGCAATGCATTCTTGGGACCAGAGCGTCGCGAGGAGCATCGCTAAACGCCTCGCCTGGATCCGGGGGCCGCCTGAAGGTGACTATATAACAATTTTTTATTTTAATTTTTTTTAACAGGGATATGGTGCCCACATTGCTATATACTACGTGGGCTGTGTTATATACTACATGGGCTGTGTTATATACTGAGTGGGCTGTGTTATATACTACCTCTCTATGCTATATACTACGTGGGCTGTGCTATATACTACATCGCTGTGCTATATACTACGTGGGCTGTGTTATATACTGCATAAGCTGTGTTATATACTGCATCTCTGTGCTATATACTACGTGGGCTGTGCAATATATTACGTGGCTGGGCAATATACTACGTGGCTGTGTTATATACTGCTTGAGCTGTGCTATATACTATGTGAACTGTGCTATATACTACGTGAGGTGTGCTATATACTACATAGCTGTGCAATATATTACATGGCTGTGTTATATACTGCATGAGCTGTGCTACATACTACGTGAGCTGTCCTATATACTACGTGGCTGTGTTATATACTACGTAGGCTGTGCTATATACTATGTAGCTGTGCAATATACATGGCTGGGCAATATACTACGTGGATGTGCTATATACTATGTGGCTGTGGTATATACTACATGGCCTGTGTTATATACTACGTGGCCTGTGTTATATACTACGTGGACTGTGCTATATACTGCGTGGGCAGTGTTATACACTCCGTGGGCTGTGCTACATACTACGTGGGCTGTTATACACTGCGTGGGCTGTGTTATATACTACGTGGGTTGTGCTATATACCACGTTGGCTGTGTTATATACTACTTGGGCTGTGCTATATACTATGTGGCTGTGCTATATGCTACGTGGCTGTGCTATATGCTACGTGGCTGTGTTATATGCTACGTGGCTGTGCTATATGCTATGTGGGCTGTGCTATATGCCACATGGGCTGTGTTATATACTACGTGGGTTGTGCTATATACCACATGGGCTGTGTTATATACTACTTGGGCTGTGCTATAGACTACGTGGCCTGTGCTATATGCTATGTGGCTATGCCATATGCTACGTGGGCTGTGTTATATGCTACTTGGCTGTGGTATATTTCTCTGCTGTATCTGTGCATCATGAATCATGGTATGTGTTAAAGAGGGGGGCCCACTGAGACTCTTTTGCCCGGGGCCCTCAAAAACCTGGAGCTGGCCCTGGCTTCACTGATTGGTCACGCCAGGCCGGCCACGAACAATCAGTGACAGGCGCAGTCCGGCTGCGAATTGGCGCAGAACTTGAACCACGCTTTGCTAATTGGACGCGCCCGGCCAGCCGAATCCTGTGTATAAATTGCATTATTCTGAAAACTTCATAAATAAACTACATGAATATTCTAGAACTAGGTGTTTCCAGCCAGCTAACGCTCGGCACGCTCATTGCTATCTAATTAACGCTGCTGGTGATTAAACTAAAGTAAATAATGACAACATTCAATAGCGCTTACGCAGGTGGTAAATTAACATGTGGTAATGTGTGGAGATGGAGTCTTGTGTGGTAATGTGTGGGGACGGAGCCTTGTGTGGTAATGTGTGTGGATGGAGCCTCATGTGGTAATGTGGAGGGACGGAACCTCGTGTGGTAATGTGTGAGGACGGAGCCTCGTGTGGTAATGTGTGGGGACGGAGCCTCGTGTGGTAATGTGGGGGGACGGAACCTCGTGTGGTAATGTGTAGGGACGGAGGCTCGTGTGGTAATGTGTGGGGACGGAGCCTCGTGTGGTAATGAGGGGGCCGGATTATGTGTGGTAATGTGGTGGGGGGCGTGATTATCTGTGGTAATGTGGTGGGGGGTGGGATTACCTGTGGTAATGTGGTGGGGGGCAGGACTATCTGTGGTAATGTGGTGGGGGGCGGGATTATCTGTGGCAATGAGGTGGGGGGTGGGATTATGTGTGGTAATGTGGTGGGGGGTGGGATTATCTGTGGTAATGTGGTGGGGGGGCGGGATTATGTGTGGTGATGTGGTTGGGGGCGGAATTATGTGTGGTAATGTGGAGGGGGCGGGATTATGTGTGATGTGGTGGGGGGCGGGATTATGTGTGGTAATGGAATGGGGGGGCGGGATTATGTGTGTTGATGTGTTGGGGGTGGGATTATGTGTGGTGATGTGTTGGGGTGCGGGATTATGTGTGGTAATGTGGTGGGGGGTGGGATTGTGTGATAATGTGGTGGGGGGCGGGATTATCTGTGGTAATGTGGTGGGGGCAGGATTATGTGTGGTAATGTAGGGGGGCGGGATTATCTGTGGTAATGTGGTGGGGGCAGGATTGTGTGTGGTAATGTGGTGGGGGGGCGGGATTGTGTTTGGTAATGTGGTGGGGGCAAGATTATCTGTGGTGATGTGATGGGCGGGCGGGATTATGTGTGGTGATGTGGTGGGTGGGTGGGCGGGATTGTGTGTGGTGATGTGGTGGTGGCAGGATTGTGTGTGGTGATGTGGTGGGGGGCGGGATTGTGTGTGGTAATGTTGTGGGGGGTGGGATTGTGTGTGGTAATGTGGTGGGGGCGGGATTATCTGTGATGATGTGGTGGGGGGCGGGATTATGTGTGGTAATGTGGTGGGCGGGCGGGATTATGTGTGGTGATGTGGTGGGCGGGCGGGATTGTGTGGTGATGTGGTGGGCAGGCGGGCGGGATTATGTGTGGTGATGTGGTGGGGGGGCGGGATTGTGTGTGGTAATGTGGTGGGGGGCGGGATTGTGTGGTAATGTGGTGGGGGGCGGGATTGTGTGTGGTAATGTGGTGGGGGGCAGGATTGTGTGTGGTAATGTGGTGGGGGGTGGGATTGTGTGTGGTAATTGGGTGGGGGGTGGTATTGTGTGTGGTAATGTGGTGGGGGCGGGATTGTGTGTGGTAATGGGGTGGGGGGCGAGATTATGTGTGGTGATGTGGTGGGGGTGGAGCTACGATGCAGGGGGCGGGATTAGCGAGTAATCACGATGCCTCTTATATATATAGATACCCGATGCGTTAGAATCGGGACACCATCTAGTTCTATATAAATACTGTAGGCTTGATCCAGTATTTATTTAATGCAGTGCCGGTTTTAACACAGATGAGATTGTGAAAATAAATGGACAAATACAGAATCAGAAGCTCAAATGACATTACATAGTGACAGAATGTAATATTCCTTAAAGGGGATCTGTCAGTAGGATCAACTCACCTAAATCGTCTATATGGGCATGTAGGTCATAGGAAGCTGAATAAAGGTTCAATGTGTTAGAAGGTCAGTGCATTGCCATGTGCATGGGAATTAAGGCAAATAACAGTTTTGTTTTTTCATAGGCTAAATGATGTCATATTTTGCTTTCGATTATAACAAAAATTGAAAAATAGATGTAAATCGTTGCTGTCGATTTCTCAACAATTGTTTAATCCATTTGTATCACTTTGAAAGTAAAATGTACTACAAAAAAAGAAAATGCTAAAGTGGACAGAACTAAAATGAAAACTAGTTTAAAGCCCTGTAGTCCGACTGTGCAGTGTAGACCATCCACCTCTGTCTCTAAAGGGAAGCTGTCACCATGATAATGCAGTCCAATCTGCGGGCAGCATGATAGAGAGCAGAGGGAGCTGAGCAGACTGATGTAACTGATTGATAGTTCTGTGATAAAAAATTCAATATAGTTTATTAGTTTATATATTTAATTATATATTTCATTATAATATGAGTTTTATTTATTTAAACTGCTGCTCATTGTGAGATTTTCAATCAAGTCGGCAGTCTTAATGATTGACACTTTTCCGTGTATAAGTGTACATACAAAGGTAGCTGTCAATCATTGATTAGGACCGCCCCCTTGATTGAAAATCCCAGAAAAATAAGTTGTTCAAATAAATACTACTCAGGATATAATACAATGAATACATTTCCACAAAACCATATATTAATCTACTGAGCTTCTCCTGATCTATAACATGGTGCCTGCAGACTGAATTACATTTTCTATGTGAAAATGTCACTCTAAAGAAGTTGTCCGGCCTCACGCTCTGTGTCTGCAGACTTGTGCATCTTCATATCACGCACACGGTGACGATTCTTTGGTACCAGGACCATGTAGTCATGCAACTGTAAGTATGTGATTTATATACTTGCAGCCACATTCCTACTAGACTGTATCTGGCCTCACTCAGTACACCTGCATTGAGAGGCTGTGCCTATCTAGTTGTCACATGACCGCATGTATGCAAATCACATATGGTAATTACAATCAGGTGAATTCTGCAGTCACAAAGAATGACTAGAGACTTGTAGTCTAAGGCCGGACAACCGCTTTCGGTTATAACATTGAGTAGCCTTATGTACAGAAACTGGCGTAAAACACTTCGAACAGTCGCAGAATGTTTGACCAATGCATAGTTGCCACTTTCTACTTTTGGTGTTTTTATGTTAGTTGCAAGCAGCTCCACCAAAATGAGCGGCAGGGCTACATCCACCAGTTAAATTCAGCAAAAAAGTGTCAATGTTCCGTGATTGACTGGAGTACCATTTCTGGTCGAGGAGCACAGAGGTACATGCCAGTGACAAGATGTGCCAAATTCATTAAGTGGTGTGAATTTGGCTCCTCTTATTTTGGCATGCTCCTCATTAAGACAGGTGTATGAAATGCCACTCTTCACTAACCTACATTTTTATTTCAATTTATTTGAAGCTCATACTCATGGTTATGCTCATACATTCAAAGCTAGGGAATCTAGACTCCATTAATGTTACTTTTCATCGAGTATTGATTTGCTAGTTAGGGAATATGCGATAGTTGTCGTAATAATTTATATTAGCAAGGAGTTTGTATGTTCTCCCCGTGTTTGTGTGGGTTTCCTCCGTGTTCTCCGGTTTCCTCCCACACTCCCAAGACATACTGATAGGGAATCTAGATTGTGAGCCCCAATGGGGACAGTGATGATATAATGTCTGTACAGCGCTGTGGAATTAATGGTACTATATAAGTGAATAAAATAAATAAATAAAAGTAAAATCAGATGAACCATCCAGTGTTTTTGGAGTTTGCTGACCATCAAGTGTGTATGGGGGCATCCTAACTCATGCCCAACATCATCTGAGAAGTGTTAGGCATTTAAAATGTAAGTATTCAATCCCTGTTGTCCTTAATGGAGATAATCTGCCAATCTGGAGATAATCTCCACCCTCCAGATACAGAACACATGGGCGCATTGGCCAAAAGCATCTTGCATGTGTATGTAAGCATTGAGACTGATAGCTGTTGGCCAAAAGAGAGTTTGTCTAAGAGCCATCTGATGTCTATGATCAGCTTTAGACAGACAGTTTGAAGATGGTCACTAGTCAGAATGAACTGACTAAAGAACAAGGTAACTAAATATTTGTAGTAATGTAGGGAATGATAACTATGGCAGTCCATTTAGGGCTCATTGCACTGCCATCACTGTTTTAAATGCCAGGCATTAAAAAGTCATATTTGATACTAGAAGATGTCACCTAAAGCTACTGCTACCTCCACATGTGTAAGGTTGGCAGCTTGTCATGTACTTGTTGGTAGAAAAAAGGAAATATGTCCATTTGTTTTACTCAGGCTTCAAAAAGTGTGATCACATTTTTGGGATCACATACACAATTCATCAGTCTGCAGAAACATTTACAGCTAGTATACATAATGTCAGATATGCATTAAAGGGAATTTTTAAACTAAACATGCAGTCTGATCTACAGACAGCATGTTACAGAAGAGGAGCTGAACAGACTGATATATAGATTTGTGGGAAAGGATTCTGTATAACTGTGGTCTGTCTCTATAAGGATGTCTCTAAAAGGATAACAGCAGAAATATGCCAGAAAAATAACCCCCTGCTATAGATGACGAGAGGAGAAATGGGGATTTCCAGCACATCCATCCAGTATAAGTAAAATAACCAAAATTTATTAGGACATTTTAAAAAACAATATTAAAAAAAGAGAGAAGAACTCTCTTCTCTCTTTTTTTAATATTGTTTTTTAAAATGTCCTAATAAATTTTGGTTATTTTACTTATACTAGATGGATGTGCTGGAAATCCCCATTTCTCCTCTCGTCTACATCAGCTGTTAATCACCAGCAGGTACGGCACCCACCGGTTATATTCATTTGCAACGGTTCTTAGATGCCTGTCTCGGCGTGTCAAGCTTCAACCCTTCCTCTTCCCCCCTCCTCCCCTTCTGAATTGTCCCTGCTATAGATGCTTTATTATTATTATTGTTATGCTTCATTATTGCTATCAATCTGACAATCGATCTGCTTCATCCTCAGGTATGTCCACTGGCTGTAATATCATCACCATCACCCATCTTTCCTGATCCCTCTCACCCTGTATCCGTGTGCTATTCCTGGTATGTCCACTGGCTGCAATATCATCACCAACACCCATCTTTCCTGATCCCTCTCACCCTGTATCCGTATGCTATTCCTGGTATGTCCACTGGCTGCAATATCATCACCATCACCCATCTTTCCTGATCCCTCTCACCCTGTATCGCTGTGCTATTCCTGGTATGTCCACTGGCTGCAATATCATTACCATCACCCATCTTTCCTGATCCCTTTCACCCTGTATCCGTCTGCTATTCCTGGTATGTCCACTGGCTGCAATATCATTACCATCACCCATCTTTCCTGATCCCTTTCACCCTGTATCCGTCTGCTATTCCTGGTATGTCCACTGGCTGCAATATCATCTGTTATGGACTGGTAATTTAGGAGCGACATGCGACTAGCTCTGGGCAGGTGGTAACTATACAGACCGCAGTTCCTGATCTTAACACAACACTAGCAGTAGCCGTGGGATGTTCCTGTCACTCCCTGGACACCTCGTCACAGCCGGAGAACTAGCTACCCCTAAAGGTAGAAACAGGAAAGCTATCTTGCCTCAGAGAAAATCCCCAAAGGATAGGACAGCCCCCCACAAATATTGACTGTGAGAGGAGAAGGAAATGACATACGTAGTATGAAACAAGATTTAGCAAAGGAGGCCAATTCTAGCTAGATAGACAGTAAGGGAAGAAACACTGTGCGGTCAGTAATAAAAACTAGAAAAAGTCCACCGCAGAGATATGCAAAAATCTCCACACCTGACTAAAGGTGTGGAGGGCAAAATCTGCAGCCCAGAGCTTCCAGCTTAGATGAATAGATCCATACTGATAAGCTGGACAAATGAGCAAAACATAGAATGTGCTGAGCAATAAAGTCCACAACAAGTGGACAGCAAAAGGACAAAAGGACTTATCTTTCCTGAACTGGACAGAGTGTCAGGGAAATCCAAAAGAGCAGTGGCTCCAAGCAGGAACAATTAACAACTGGCATTGATTGAGGAATAAGGCCAGACTAAAATAGCCGAGCCAGAAAGACGATCAGTGGGAGCAGCTGCTGATGCTAAATCCAATAAGCAGCTATACCACTCAAAACCACAGGAGGGAGCCCAAGAGCAGAATTCACAAAAGTGCTACTTACAACCACCGGAGGGAGCCCAAGAGCGGAATTCACAACAATCATCACCATCACCCATCTTTCCTGATCCCTCTCACCCTGTATCCGTTTGTTATTCCTGGTATGTCCACTGGCTGTAATATCATCACCATCACCCATCTTTCCTGATGCCTCTCACCCTGTATCCATCTGCTTTTCCTGGTATGTCCACTGGTGGCAATATCGTCACCATCACCCATCTTTCCTGATCCCTCTCACCCTGTATCCGTCTGCTATTCCTGTCTCCCTGCTGCCCCTCACTCCTGATCACACCTGGCCTATTTCATGTGCACTTAGCTGCCTACAAGTGCAGCATCACAGGTCTGTCTTGACCGTCGTCTGTCTTTATAAGGATGTCTCTAAAAGGATAACAGCAGAAATATGCCAGAAATGAGCCAGAAGTGAACAGAAGGTACGACTAACCACTGTTATTAAATGTACTAAACTTCTTTCCCTCCACACTTACTCATCATGCTGACATATGCTCTAACAGTTTTGGCTCCATTACTCCTCACTCTCCTTCACTATCCCCAAACCCCAGCACCCTCTAACCAAGTAATAATCTCTCCTTCCCTCCTGCTTCCCCACCTGACCTCCTCCACTGACTTGCTCCTCAACCTCAGATCACTCCTAATAAAACACAAAACAAGCCGCCCACTCTCCTCCCACCTGCTCTGTCTCTCTCTGCTTCTCCTCACTGCTGGCGACATATCTCCCAATCATGGACCCCCACATTATTGCCCCCTTCAATCGCTCCCAACCCAACATAAACACCCAAAATCTTTCCCACCTCAAATCCATGCCCTTGACGCCCACCACCCTGCTCCCTCTCTCTGAATCACTCAGGAATGCCAGCTCCATCTGCAATAAACTCCACATGATTCACAACCTCTTTACCTCTCGTAATCTTTCCTTCCTGGGACTCACCGAAACATGGCTGACACCCTCTGACACAGCCTCTCATGCTGTGCTATGTTATGGCAGCCTCCACTTCACCCACACTCCTCGTCCTGGCAACAGACAGGGTGGAGGAGTGTGCCTTCTCCTTTTTCCCAACTGTACCTTTAACCCAATTCCACCTCTACCCTCCCTTATCCTTCCCTCTTTTGAAGTCCACTCTATCCGCATCTACTCTCCCTCTAGCCTCCAAATGGCCGTCATATACAGACCTCTGGGCCCGACCACTGCCTTTATTGACCTATTCTCCACCTGGCTTCTTCACTTTCTCTCTGCTGACATTCCCGCCATTGTCATGGGTGACTTCAACATCCCCATTGACACCCACCAATCAGCAGCCTCCAAACTCCTGTCCCTTACTTCATCTTTTGGACTTACTCAGTGTTCCTCCTCAGCCACCCACACAGACGGACACACATTAGACTTGGTGTTCACCTGTCTCTGCTCTCTATCTAACTTCACAACCTCCCCTGTCCTGCTATCTGACCACCATCTTCTCACTTTCTCATCACTGTCCTCCACACCTGTCACCCATGTCCAGCAACATGAGCACCCTCGCAGAAACCTCACACATCTAGACCCTCGCACACTCTCTGACTCTATTCAGCCACTGTCCTTCATAGCTTCACTCCACAACACAGACACTGCCACTAGTTTCTACAATGCCACTCTGGCATCAGCCATCAACTCGGTCGTCCCTGTCATGCATAGCAGAGTGCGAAGTTTCAATAGACAACCCTGGCACAATAACATCACTAAAAAGCTTTGGCAAGTATCCAGAATTGCAGAACGGCGTTGGAAGAAAACGCTTTCACAAGATGATTTCACTACACTCAAACAAGCAACACTCGCATTCAAGTCAGCTCTAACCTCTGCTAAAGAGGCATATTTCACATCCCTTGCATCTTCTTTATCCCACAACCCCAAACAGTTGTTCAACACCTTTAACTCCCTCCTCCGCCCACCACTGCCCCCTCTGACTTCCTTAATCTCTGCCGAGGACTTTGCCATGCACTTCAAAAGTAAGATAGACCAAACAAGACAACCCCTTTGTATGCCAGACCAATGCCCTAACCCCATAACTTCCCTCTCCAAAATCACTGAAGGACAGCTTGCTCATCTTTTTTCCAAATCACACCTCACCACTTGTGCTATTGAACCCATCCCATCCACCTCCTCCCAAACCTCACCACTACACTTATCCCATCCCTAACCCATCTCTTCAATCTATCACTAATTTCCGGTACCTTCCCCTCTGCTTTCAAACATGCACAAACATAATCACACCTATCCTCAAAACGCTTTCCCTTGACCTGAGCGCTATGTCCAGCTATCGCCCCATATCTTTGCTCCCATTTGCTTCCAAACTACTTGAGCAGCACGTCCATGCTGAACTTTCCTCTCATTTTGCATCTAACTCTCTCTTTGACAACCTACAATTTGGCCTCCATCCCTACCATTCCACTGAGAATGCCCTGACTAAACTTACAAATGACTTACTTACAGCCAAAGCTAACAGACAATTCTCTATACTCCTCCTTCTAGACCTGTCCTCTGCCTTCGACACAGTTGACCACTGCCTCCTACTACAGATCCTCTCTTCCTTTGGTGTCAAAGAGCTCACCCTGTCCTGGATCTCCTAATTTCTCACCAACCGCACATTTAGCGTTTCCTACTCCCATACTACCTCTTCATCTTGCCCCCTCTCTGTTGGTGTCCCTCAAGGCTCTGTCCTAGGACCCCTTCTCTTCTCAATCTATACCCTTGGCCTGTGACAACCCATAAAGTCTTATGGCTTTCAGTACTATCTATATGCCAATGACACTCAGATCTTCCTCTCTAACCCAAATGTCACCTCTCTGCTCTCCAGAATCCCAGAGTGTCTATCAGCCATATCCTCCTTCTCCTCTCACTTCCTCAAACTTAATGTGGACAAAACCGAACTAATTATCTTTCCTCCATCTTGCATAACTTCCCTACCTAATCTATCTATCACAATAAATGAATTCACACTTTCCCTTGTCCCAGTAATACGCTGCCTCGGAGTGACCCTTGACTCTGCCCTGTCCTTTAAACCGTACATCCAAGCTCTCGCCATCTCCTGTCGCCTCCAGCTCAAAAATATTATCAGAATCCGTCCTTTCCTCAACCCTCACTCTACCAAAATGCTTGTGCATGCCCTAATCATTTCCCGCCTCGACTACTGCAACATCCTCCTTTGTGGCCTACCTTCTAACACTCTCACACCCCTCCAGTCCGTCCTTAACTCTGCTGTCCGACTAATTAATCTCTCTCCGCGCTACACTCCTGCTTCCACTCTTTGCAAATCCCTTCACTGGCACCCAATTTCCCAGCGTATCCAGTTTAAACTACTAACACTGACCTACAAAGCCATTCATAATCTTTCTCCTCCGTATATTTCTGAGCTAATCTCTCAATATCTTCCCTCACATAATCTCCGGTTCTCCCAAGACTTCCTTCTCTCCTCCACTCTTATTCGCTCCTCACCCTATCGCCTCCAAGACTTCTCCCGAATATCCCCCATCATCTGGAATTCTGTGCCCCAACACGTCCGGTTATCTACCACATTTGGATCCTTCAAACGGAACCTGAAAACCGATTTCTTCAAAGAACCTTACAACCTGTAATGACCACACTACCACCTCAACATCATTGGAGCTACTGCAACCCCTGACCTACTGTCGCCTTCCCCACAATCCTGTAGTAGAATGTAAGCCCGCAAGGGCAGGGTCATCTCCCCTCTGTATCAGTCTGTCATTGTTAGTTTTGTTTACTGTAAGTGATATTTGTATTTTGATGTAACCCCTTCTCATTTACAGCACCATGGAATTAATGGTGCTATATAAATAAATAATAATAATAATAACTTGTATATTTTTCAATCACACACCTGCTTATCCTGGGTCTAGCAGTCAAGGGGGTGGCCCTAATCAGTGATTGACATCTATCTCTGATTCATACCTCCCGCTTGAATTCTCAGTGCAGAATGAACAGAAATTTCAATAAACAAAATAAAAGTTATAATTTCCCATGAACCTCAATATCAATTTGCTCAGATCCTATGACTCAGTCTGCAGATGCAAAATGACAGATTCCATAGAAAAGTCTATTACTACTATTTACTATTGTTACACTATGTGCACAATTATTAGGCAAGTGAACATTTTGACCATCATTTTTATGCAGATTTTCCAATTCCAAGCTGTATAAACTTGAAGTAGATCAGGTGATGTGTATTTGTGTAATGCGAGTGGATGTGGCCTAGGGATACAACACCCTTTATCAAGGTGTGTAGATTTATTTGGCAGCTTGTTCCCCTCAGGTAAAATGGGCCAAAAAAGAGATTTACCTCACTCTGAAAAGTAAAAACTTGTTAAGCACTCTTGACATTGCTAAGACATCAGGGTGTGATCTCAGAATCATGAAAAGTTATGTTGCCAATAGTCAACATATTCGCGAAAAATGTGCTGAGAAAAAAAGCCGCACATTAACTGTCAAAGATTTGAAAAGAAACAAATGTGAAGTGAGTAAGAAGAGCCTATTATTCACCAGTGCTGTCATTTTCCATAAGTACAAGCTGTTCGGTGCCCAGAAGAACAAGGTATTCGGTGCTCAGAGACATGGCCACGGTAAGGGAGGCTGAAACCCGACCACCAATGAACAATACACAGAAATTGAAATTTGAAGACTGGGGGAAGAATTATCTGAAGACAGATTTTTCAAAGGTTTTATGGGATGATGAGATGAGAGTAACTCTTGATGGATGGGTCGTGGCTGGGTCAGTAATAAGCACAGATCTCCACTTTCCCTCAGACACCAGCAAGGTGGAGGTGGGCTGGTATTTTTAAAGATGAAGATTGAAGATGGACTAAAAATCAATTCCCAATTCTACTACCTGTTTTTAGAAGACAGTTACTTCAAGCAGTAGTACAGGAAAAAGTCTGCATTTTTCAAGAAAACCATGATTTTTATGCAGGACAATGCTTTATTGCATGCATTGACGTACTCCACTGCTTGTCTTGCTAGTAAAAGCCTTAAAGATGAAAGAATAACCCTCACCTGACCTAAACCGTATTGAGAACTTGTGGGCACTTCTTAAACAGGAGCTTACAGTGACGAAAAACCGTACTCCTCTCTGAATAGTGTCTGAGAAACTGTGGTTGGTGCTGCCCAAAATTTTTTTCAACAACAGATTAAGAAACTGTCATACACTGTGGATGAAAGGCTTATGACTGTTAAAAAGAAAATTGCTATATTGGTCACTGATAGTTTTCTGTTTAAATGTCCGAAATGTATTTTGTAGATTTTGAGTTGTTTAATTGTTATTCTCAATTCAACAGATGAAAAAAAGGAAATTTGTCCATCTTAATTGTTTTTTCTTTTTCATTTAGTTACATGGTAATTCTGAACACTAATAGTTGCCCAATAATTCAGCACACTTAGATAAAACATTTCTTTTACTTTCTTATATGTTCAGATTTCATAACCCTTTCAATTGACTGTCAGCATTGAAGTTGTTCAATAATAAAAATGAATCATCAGAATTACAAATTGCCTAATAATTGTGCACACGGTGTATTCAGCAACATATGATGAGGATATCTAAGGATATATCTATTTCCCTAAATATAATCATATATTTCATTGCTTTTAAAATATACAGATGTATTTGCTATTTACTTTATTGATTCAAGATAATGTACAAGGTTTTCATATAATTTCTGCTAAACTTCTCTAAAATACATAATATCACAGAATGTTAAATGACAAGCTCGGCCTGCTCTTTTAGACACTGTTAGCTTGTAAAAACTGAAGCATTTACACTTTGCTAAAGTAACATTCTCGACTTGTTTAAAAATGATTATTATTATTATGATTATAACATTTTTCTTACAAGTAGTTCGCAGTTATTCTTGAAGGCAAGTCTCGGAGTTTCCTTAGCATAGTGTTGCTGGGGAAAATTTTCACCATGTCCATCTTCATCTCTAGCCTGAAGGAAAATATAATGGCCTATTTAGGGTCTTGAAACAAAAATACCTACATGCATAACAAACAAATGGCAAAAATTTAAAGAAAGCAATGAAAAATAATAAAACTGAATTGACAAATATACCTTATATAAAACACATGAATCATGCAAAAGTTGTGATAGTACTTACATACTATTAGAATAATTAAAGAAGAACAATCATGGTAGTATGGACAACATCATATGGTATATTTACAAAGATTTAAAGAAGTTGGCCCAAAAACAACATTATCACCAAATCATGATCACTGTGGGTCCAGCGATTTAGACCTTAACCAATCCTGAGAACAGCTATAGTCTACATCCTGCATGACTTACCCTTCAACCTGAGATATCACCGCATTCTGTGGATTTTACATCATTTTTTCTTCAATGTGTTTTTAAAAAATTATTTATTTGTACTTCACAGTAGTTTGCTGAAAATTTTCAGTGCAGAATCTACCAGAAAAATCTGCACTAAATCTATTAACTTAACCTTAACCACTTCCTTTGGAATTATTTTTGGCGGTTTTCAGCATCCATTATTTTGGAAGTCAAAACTGGTAGTAGGTCCAAAACAGAGATACACATATACCATATTTTTCGCTTTGTAAGACGCTCCAGATTATAAGACGCACCACAAATTTTGAGGAGGAAAAAAACCTTTTTTTAATAAAATGGTGGTGCTTCTTATAATCCATGCGTCTTATTGCTTACCGGAGGTGGTGGCTGCTGTGAATCAGGGTCCCAGGGTTGCTGCTGGAGGAGGCAGGAGCGGAGCGCTGCTGCAGGCCGCAGACTGGGATTAGGGAGTGTGCAGGTGTCCTGTGCTGCGGGGGGCTCCTTTGCTGTGGGGGGGCTCCTGTGCTGCGGGGGGACTCCTGTGCTGTGGGGGGCTCCTGTGCTGCGGGGTGTCTCCGGTAATGCTGGCATCTCCGGAGCTGCGGTGGGGCTCTGCCAACATTTTGTGAAAGGCCAGAGTCCCCCAGCAGTTCATCCATGCTTTCCTGTGTGGTGGACTTCGGGAAAATGGCCGCCGGGAGGCAGAGCATGCGCAGATGGAGATCTCAGCACCAAGATTTCGGGAGATGAGATTTCAGAACTGAGATCTCATCTCTCGAGATCTTCGTCCCAAGATCTCCATCTGCGCGTGCACTGCCTCCGGCAGCCATTTTCCTGGAACGATCGCACAGGAAGAAACCATGTAACTGCCAGGGGGCACTGGCCTTTCACAAAATGTCGGCAGAGCCCCCTCCCGCAGCGGAAGACACCCTGGGAAGCAGCAGCGGACACCCCCTCATCCCAGCCTGCAATGGTACCAGTAAGCGGTATATCCACATTGTAAGACACCCCCCCATTTCCCCCAAAAATTTTGGGGAAAAAGTGCCTCTTACAAAGCGAAAAATACGGTATACATATAATATTATTTTTCAGTGTAGATTTAAAATCTGGTTGCAAATATTGATGCAAAATACTAACCAACAACTGACCAAAACACTGGTGTGTGAAGTATGCCTAAAAGAGGATTTCCTTCAATAATGTCAAAAGACCAGTAGCCAAAATCTAAAATCAGGTCTGTACCATATAGAGATATTGCCATATTTCCATTTAGCTGTACTAATCAGTTTTGCAAAAAAGTGCAGCAATAGGTCACATTGGAATAACTTGAATAGAATGTGAAAATAAAAATGTCTGTTAAGATCATTCCAAAATGTTGTCTGCTGCTCTATCATTTGGTTCACTACATGGCCAATTTTACATTTGGCCATCTTTTTTAATAGAGGTATATAGAGAGAACACCCCAGGGAAATTTTGCACTGCATGATAAAATAAGCAGTTTTCTTAATAAGGCAGGATAAAGCAATAGCTCTCACCATTGCAGATGGCGACTGAAGATTTTTCCATTAGCTCTGAGTTGCATGGCCCATAATTTTGATTGCGCCTGGTGTCCCAGATTATCATTTTTCATGTATTTTATGAGTATTTACTATATTTACCTTGAGGTTTGCAGAAATCCATGCGCATGCTACAGAATCAACCACTTCTGAATCTCGCACTTGTGAACATCTCATGTTTCCTCACCCTATTTGAACTGCAGGGTGTTGTATTTAAAAGAAATATTTTAGTTTCTCTCCTAAAAAACATATCCGTCTACTCATAAGGCCAAGTTCACACAACCGTTAGTAAATTAGGCTATTCAGATGTGTTTTTTTCACAGACCGAATCTGTGCATGAAAAACATCGCAGCATGCACAGATTGCTTCCGTATCTTGGATGAGACTCGCCTATTCAAGTCTATGCTCGCACAAAAAAAATCAGATCCCATTTGATAAACTGCATAACATTGAAATGTGACGGATACTTTGGAACTATTTCACATAGAAAACTGTATTTGATAAATGTTAATAATGTCTAAAAACAGATGCCTTATGGTTTGCAAACAGATAACAATTGAGATAAAAATCAGCCATTTTTTTCTATGTTCATGTGAACGTAGCCTAAGAATATGCATATAATGCTGTTCTGCTAGCAGAGCTGTCAAATTTTTCAAGGCAAATCTGCTTCAGATGTTTGGAGACTTTTTTTCCTGAAGCAGCTTTGCATTGTATCACCATCTCTTTCCTCCGTCCTTTCCACTATTATAATGGCAAGTGGCTATCTAGCGAAAACTGCTTGAAGTTTGAACATGTTACTTATTTTAGCCATTTAACAGTATCAGAATCCTGAACCCTTTAGCTGCTTAACAGTATCTGGAACCCAGCTGTGAATTATGACCAATGTCAACTTTTTGCAGCCGTTTCGCGACGCTTGTTCAGGAGGTTTCCAGGCAGAGTCCACCTGAAAAAGACGTCATGTGCTTTTACCCTAAGGCCGGTTTCAGAAGTCTGACTTTCATTGTCAGGGTATGTACTGCAAGTTGACACAGGCCTCCAAGCCCGAACTTAACAGCCCCTGTTGAATTGGATTTGGAGACCCCCGGCTGCTCCTGACATTGAAGTCCATACTCAAACTGTAAATGTTGCACATGTGAAACTGACCTATGTGTTTTCTATACCAGGTGATAAGTTGTGAGATAATTGTTCAAACTGTCAGAAAGACGCTCTTCAGTTTTCAGACAGCAATAATGAATGTAACACTGAATGCCACGTTTCTATAATGCTCCTAGTCGTAGATTATGGAACTGTCAAGAATAATAGAGCTTCATTATAAATGCAGAGATAAAGTATGTCTAGAGAATTACATATGACACAAAGGAAGCGGCATTGATGTAAATTGTTAATTAGGAAAGCTGCAATTTAAATAGTAGCATTAAGTAGAACCATTAATGATAGCTGATGGGATTTGTGATTTTTGCCACTGCTTTGCTTTCGCTCTCTGCAGAACGTACGAGAAGAATAAGGTGAGAGGAGTGCCAGGAACATGCTCATTAAAATGTTCATTTCTGTGACATTTGCACTCTGCTGCGCTCTCATCTGATAGCAGGGTTCTGCCCCTCTCTCCTTTTCATTTTTCCCCGTCTCCTGAAACTCACAGCTGAGCTGTCTAGAGCCCATATGGCTTGCATATCATTATGTATATTCCATTTTGCTCTGCATTAAATTCTGACTTGCTGGCACGTCGCCAACTCGTTTAAGAAAAATACCCGTGAACCAAAAGGAAAAGATGAATTGAAAGTAGGAAGCGTGAATGGGAGGAGGTGAGCGAGCCATTGAAAAAGCAGCAGGTAGTTATGTGCCATGTTCTGAGGTAAAATATCCAGTGTGTCCGTCTTTGCGGTAATAATCCATTGTGCTGAAATAGGGTGCTCATTTCCTTGAGAACACGAAGACCCCTGCGTTATAATGAAGCATTGTATATAGCATCGACTGGAAGTCATTATAAGGAACATCATCAATGGTATCCGAGCACAGGGTTCAATGTATCAAATGTAAATGTCTGTCATCCGCAACAGTTGTACAGAAAGGGATGGGGTATGGGTGCTAATAAGCCTGACACTGCACTTACTTATGTTGGAGTCTGACGGCTTCTCTAATAAATCGTTTTAAGACATTATTTTCTCTAAATATAAAATATGTTGGGGCCTGTGTTTAGTTACAAAGAATATGTGCCACGGGTATCAATCACAGCAAATAAAAGCACGCAAGTCTGGATTATAGGGAAGTCACATTGGACACCTGCTCTTGAACCTCCACCAATATGATGACCTAAGGACCCTCCAATATAAATCCTCCTTAATAGCTTATTCCTGAGTGTTAAGGAGTCTGTGAGCACAAAATGACTGTTCAAACCAAACACACGTGCTCGGTGTACTCTTGGCATAGCTCAGATACTGATAGCTCCTTCCCAGCTAATTGCTTTCCATCTATATCCGCCCTCTTGTTTCTTGATTGACAGCTCTTAATTTAAGTAAGGCAGAGATGGGCGGAGGTTGATGGGAAGCAATTAGGTGGGAAGATATACTGAACTGTTTGCTCACACCAAAGGCACACTGCTTGGTCTCATTTTGTGCTTACAGGCTACACATAAGTATTAGGGGTTAGTTCAAACAAGCGTATTAAAAATCTGTGTGCAGTCTGTATGCAAAAGAGGTAGCATATGGATAGCACAAGGACCAATGCAAGTCAATGTAGTAGTTCACATGAAATTTTCTACACGCAAACCGATGGTCTGTGTATATAAATTGCATCGTGCAAAACCATGCACTATTTTGATCTGTATTCTGGATCAGACTCGCCCGTTATAAGTCAATGGGTGCTCAAAAAAAAGGATCCCATACGGTTACCATCCATAAGTCATACAATTTTTGATTGATCCATTAGAGTTATTAAGATAGGAAACTGTATTTGTCCTTTAAAATTTATCAAATTATTCTTGAAAAAACTGTAAGCCATGTGCATGTACAAAACAGAACTAAACACAGAATTAAAAAACAGCAATATGGATATAACAAATTTACACAATGGATAAGCAAATAAGTCAGTTTTTTTTCTGAACAATTTGCTTGTGTTCATGTGGATGATGCCTTAGTCATGCTGAGTGTGTGCTGTTCTTTTTTTCTTATTAATGTACACTCTGTACTCCATCTTGACTGAAAGAAAAATGTAGTAATTTTTGCAAATTTATTAAAAAAGAAAAACTGAAATATCACATGGTCATAAGTATTCAGACCCTCAAAAATGAACTTTTTTGAATTTACCAAATGGCTGCAATGAAACAAAGAGTGAAAAATTTAAAGAGGTCTGAATACTTTCGATACCCACTGTATAACACATAGTATGTATTTTTTCATATATCACTGTACTGAAAAGGGCTACTGACCATTCCTTCTGTTTCAGGCAAATGCCAAAAGAACACTTTTGGGGCATATGTTTGCACTTTAAAGTCCATCGAGCATCCCCAATGTATGCATCGTCAGCATGCTGCAAATATGTAAAGTTTATTTAGTGTTCATGTTTTTCTTCATATTATTCAATGTAAAGGCCTTTTTATTGTTAGTTATTATGGTCCAAGGGGGCGGTATTCATAGCAGCTTAAAGACCCCCCCCCCCCCCCAAAGAACGCTGTAAACAACTTGGTAAAGACCATAACAATTAGTACTATGTAAAAATGCCTACATCTCTGGAAATGTAAGGTGCATTTAAAAAAAAATTAAAGTGGGAGTATTCAAGGCAGAAACATGAAGAAAATAAGAGCACAAATTGGTGACAGATCATCTTTAAACTCTACATTTTAATGTTTTAATAACGAATTTTGTTTATTTTAAGATGTTTCATGAAGTATAGATGTGAAAAATTAATATGATACAAGTATTATCTACTTAGTTGCATATCTGTATAATTTATTTCTTGCACACACAATAAATTATGCATTCATTTATTAAATATATTAAATTGTAATTTTACCTAAAGCTGTTTAGGAAATATTTCAACCACCTATAAGGGGCTTACCAAGGTAATATAAAGGCATGGGAAAAAATAACCTAAGGGCTTTGTATTCCCAATTCCTGGTCTGTTTTACTCAAGATGAATTCTTCATTTTCTGAATAAATAAATGCTTGAGAATAGATCTGATCTTCACTGTGTCTTTCAAGATAACGCATTAAGAATTGCTGCATTTATCGGTTAAACAATAGATGCTGTTTTGCTATAAAACCCGGAGTAGTTACAATATAGAGACAGCGCAAATCATTTACTGCTGGTTTACTAATTCCTTACTCTTAAAATGATTGATGAAGGAAGAAGCGCTCGGCATTCATACACAATGAAACATATTGTAGCTTACAGAGCAATTTTCACATTATTGCAGCTGAGATTTTCTGCAATATGGTGATTAAAGGACATATTGTGCTTAAAATGAGCTTTTAGTACACATATAGTTATAGCCATCTTGTTTTCACAGCTGCATAAATGAGTGTAAAGCAATAAATGTTTTATAGTGCAATGTAAACACATATTTAAATGTTTTTTACTGTTTCTATATGGAAAGACAATAAAAACGAAGAAAGCGAGTGGAGTTATGATAACATAAAAACATAAAATGTATAATGCTAAGGACAATGAAAACATGTATAATAAAAGATAAGTTAATTAAAATAAAAAAAGAGAAAGAGACTCTAGTAGAAGACTAAAATTTCCTATTACAGATAAAGAACATATACTCCAATGACCATTACTCCTAACATATATGGCAAAAATGTCCGCAGCCTTCATCACTTTTAATAAACAGGGGATCTTGCATGATAGTATATACTGTGTGGTGTATGCATTTGCACAGATCTACACAGAACTTTAATTATACGTTCAAATCTGGTTTATGGGGATTTTGTATTCAATCTGCTTCAAAATCCACATTAGCGAACCTTCCAATACTCTTTGAATACGTTTTCATGTGGTGTTTAAAGTAGATTTATTTTAAAATCCATGTAAAAAAACCTTCAGTGTTAATATTCTCTAAGGGGCCAATCATCAAAGCTTTCATGGCAGAATTCTGGCATAAGAGCTTTGAAAAGTCGCAAAATTAGGGTGCTACTTCATGATGGGCTATAGCGTGCAGTACACCTGAAATCTCACTCCAGTCACTAACTAGAGTTAGATTTCTGGTATAGTGCACGGAGGCGCATGCCACTCATCAAACGCTCCAGATTCATGAAGAGGTGTGCACCCCTTCACGAATCAGGAGCGTCACATTCCAGCACGCCTTCTCATCAAGGCTGGTATGAAAAATACCGGTCTTGATTAATTAGGCCCTAAATTAGGCCCCTTTCACACATCAGTTTTTTGCTATCAGTCGCAATCCATCGAATTTTGAAAAAAAAACAGATCCGGCGACTGATGCCGCCGGATCTGTTTATTTTCTCATAGACTTGTATTAGCGACGGACTGCTACGGATGGCCTCATGTTTCATCCATTGTTCGCCGGATTCGCCGAAAATTGTTTGTCCTGCGGTCGGAGACAACAAACATGGTAACGTTTTTTGTGTCCGTCGAAAAAACGGACAGCGACGGATCCGTTGTTGTCTGTCATTTGCTAGAATGGAAGCCTATATGCGCCGGATCCGTCAAATGACGGAATACGGTGATGGATTCCGTTTTTTTTAACTGAGCATGCTACGATTTTTTTAGGATTCAATTACCCGGATCAGCTATTCGGATCCGGTGAAAAAACAGTTTTTCACAATCTGCGACGGATCCGTTTTCAAAATTCGACGGATTGTGACTGATGGCAAAAAACTGATGTGTGAAAGGGGCCTTAGTGCAATAGTAACAGATTACAAAGTTGAAAAATTATATAAAAACATCTAGCTCAGTATATTATTCTGCAGTGTTAATCCAAAAGACCCCCCCAACTTCAAATATAGCAATAATAAAACATCCCTGGATCAGTAACTCATCTCCAGAAAACTAGTATAATAATTATACTGATTAACTACATGCTCAATAAATTTAGTGCCCTCACAAACACACAAAAATATGCAAGCAGTAGCAAGAAATCCTGGCATTCTTGGGAAATCTTTGGAAAGAGACCCCCAATAATCTTTGCTAAACTTCAAACTTTGGTGTCATATCCATTAGACTAATATCACACTCAATATGCATGGGAGTGCCAGCCAAGTGATTGTCAGAGAAGATATCAATTGGTCTTGTCTGATTTCAGACTGCCAATTACTCTGTTCTCCTGGAGATAAGCTGCCGCCAGACATTTCTGTCAGCGGCTTTCTTATAGAGAACATAGGAGCACTCGTACGAATGAGAGCTCCTGTGTATGGGAGAGATGGCTGTAGACAGAACGATCTGCCAAAGTATCGTTTTGCCATCAGCCGTCTGATAGCGGGCTTTACATTTTCCATAAAAATAATATAGCACTACTAAATAGGATTTTCCAGGATTTTATATTGATTGTACATGCATAGGATATGTAATAAAAAAAAGTGATCAGTGCAGAGCAACTTTAGGACCATCGTGATGAGAAAAAAAACTTTGGGCTGCATCATTCTGTTTGGTCTTCTGAATTCTGCAGCCATAACTAATGCATTTGTCTGGTAGAAAAGATGACTAAAACATAGATGTTTTCAAATTCTCACAATAAAAGACATTACTGCTAACTAAAGGTACCTTCACACTAAACAACTTTCCAACGAGAACGACAACGATCCGTGACGTTGCAGCGTCCTGGTTAGCGATATCGTTGTGTTTGACACGCAGCAGCGATCTGGATCCCGCTGTGATATCGCTGGTCGGAGCTAGAAGTCCAGAACTTTATTTGGTCGCCAGGTCGGCGTGTATCGTCATGTTTGACAGCAAAAGCAACGATGTCAGCAATGTTTTTACATGGAGCGTGAACGATAAGTGAGTCGCCGTTACGTCACTGGATCGCTCCTGCATCGTTCTGGAGCTGCTGTGTTTGATGTCTCTACAGCGACCTAACAGCAACGCTCCAGCGATCTAGTTTAGGTCGGATCGTTGTCTATATCGCTGGAGCGTCGCTTAGTGTAACGGTACCTTAACACGTTCTTACACTATTTGTACTGGTATTACCCAAGGAAGCTAAAGCCTTACCAATGACAAACATCTTGTTTCTTAGAGGACTACCATGCCTAATCTGATAAACCTTGTATCAATCAAAATCCAATTTATAAATCAAATCTAATTGATAAGAAGGATATACACTTCTTGTAAGTGACCAATTCACTGCACCTTGTAAAAACAGCCAGTCAGCAATTCCCTGCTCTTTCCCCACAGAGCCCTGCTGGACGCTGTTAATTAGGATGCTACATCATGTATACAGAAGTATGTTGGTCTACTGGCATTGCTGACAATAAGTTTTACTTTCCTTATTCTAACCTGCATAGATTTACTGATAGTGGCTAAAATTTACACAGCTTAGACAAAACGGATCACATGCTAGATGATACATTTGGCACATCTTTAGATACCTCTGTCTAAAATTATACTGACTCTTGAATGGTTAACTCTAGACCTTTTTTTGAGACACAGTCTTGGTGCTAATTCCTCCAGCCTAATCAATACCCATTTAAAGTAAATCCACTCAGGAATTTTCCCTGAATTCTGAATTGAGACTGAATTCTGTGACATTTTGGTTTGAAATGTGTCCTTTAGTCTTTTAAACCTTCCACCAAATGGGAAATCCATAAAAGATAGTATTCTATGGAGTAAAAATATCCTGGAAAACACCATCCAAAATGACAACTATTACGTAAGCGTCGTTGATTATATGGTTTTGCTGAAAAAGAAATTGTTGGAGTTGTTCAACAATTATTTGTCTAATATAATCAGAGGTAACAGAAGAAAAGGCTGAGAAGTGAGCACCCTTGTTCATTCCACCACATCTGAATGTGGCTTTAGAGTCCCCCAGAATGCTCCATCACCATCTACAGATAGGATCATCATTGCTACATACACAAACTTATATTAATTCTTTGTGCACCAGTTTGTAATCAACTGATTACCACTACTGTCAATGGAACACCTCTGATATAACTTGCCATTGCCTTCTGTTTAAGGCTGGGACTGGAAAGCAACACAGATCAGACAGACAAAGATTGCTCCATGTAGCTGCTATATCGCAGTGTAATACAGGTGACTGGAGTCACATTGCAATCTCTAAGGTAGGGGTGGCGAACCTTAAACCCGCAAAGAACTTTTCTCAGACCCCCTGGCAGATTCCTGAGGACCACAGTGGCAGTGACCGAGAAGGCACCTGTGTTTTGTCGGCTGCCAGCCCTTCAATTTCTTACCCTGCAAACAAACAAATGCAGCATTTGATACTCATCGATGCCACTGCCGCGCATGTGATGAAAGATAGTGCTAGTGTCAGGATGTACTATGTGAATGGATTAAGCTTGTGATGCGCTCCCATCCTACAGTAGAAGACAGTAGTGGCAATGTCTCCTGGGTCTCCTGTGATGTATATGCCCCAGCCCCATGTCTCCTGTGATGTATTTGCCCCTTCTCTATGGCTTCTGTGATATCTATGCCACAACCCCATGTCTCCTGTGATGTCTGTTCCACAGCCCCATATCTCCTTTGATGTCTATGTCCCAGCACCATATCTCCTGTGATGTCTATGCCTCAGCCTCATGTCTTCTATGATGTATATACCACAACCCCATATCTCCTGTGATATCTATGCCACAACGCCATATCTCCTGTGATATCTATGCCACAGCCCCATGTCTGCTGTGATGTACATACTGCAGTCCCATGTCTCCTGTGATGTCTTTCCCACAGCCCCATGTCTCCCTTGATAAATATACCGAAGCCCCAGATCTACTGTGATGTCAATGCCACAGCCATATCTCCTGTTATGTCTATACCGCAGCCCCTTGTCTCCTATGTTGACTATACTGAAGCTCCGTATCTCTGGTGATGTCTATGTTGCAAGCCTTTGTCTCCTGTGATAACTATTCCACAGCCCCATTGCTTCCGTGATGTACATACCACAGCCTCATGTTTCCTTTGATGTATATACAGTTGTATCGATATCTCCTATGTGATGTATAAAGTTCTCTCTGTGTCTATTTGATGTGTATACAGCAGACTCTATGTTTCCGATGTTGTGTATACTGCAGATCTCCCACTGCTTGAGTTCTTTAAATGTAACTTGAGCAATGATGAATTTCCCCCTGTTATGAGACCTGCAGTATAATATACATCTGTGTTCGGTACGACTTAGTGCTCAAATTCTTTACAAAACTTATAACACAGGCCTGAGCTCCAGACAGACATGAATCTGAAAAAGCAGTTACGAGTAGCAACATCATTCATACCACCTAACATCACAGTCACAGCAAAGAGAAGCAGCTCCAGACATCACATTAGGAGTGAGTTAATTCAATGTTTGGCCAAATGTAGCAGGGTAATTTTCAAGTTGATAATTTTGTATGGGCCCCGAAGGATGGTATAAAAATCCAAATGGCCGTTGGCAGAAAAAAGGTTCTCTACCCTAGCTCTAAGGTACTGGGATCATGATAAGCATGGCGCAAAAGTAGGAACTAATTTGATCTTTGCATTTTGCTTATTATGGTATCTTAGGATTTACAACGTGACCTCATACATCTGCACAAGAGAAGATAGTGATGTAAATCTATTGAAATGACAAGGTGTAACAAGTGTATTACACAGTGGTCACCTGTATTAATTTCACTTCTTTTAATACTATATAGCAGCGATGCCAAAGGGGTCACACAGAGCCCTCCATGCGGGGCTGGGGCTGGCAGGTGAGGAGTCTGGCAACACCAGTCCTTACTTCAGCTGGATCTGTGTCCTCAGACACACATCCAGCTGAAGTGTATTGAAGTGCGAGGCCGTGCGCCGCAATACACACTGCTGGCCAATCAGAGGCCAGCAGCTGACATCGGCGTACATGCGACTGGGTGCATGGCAGTGATGTCATGTGCATTCTGTCACTTGGATGATGAAATCAGCTGCCAGCTTCAGAAGACGATGCAGTGACCCGGGGGATGGGAAGGAAGGAAGGTGAGTAGAACTGTTTATTGTGATTTTTTTTCTTTCTATGCATTGAACAATGGCATCGGCAGGATGGGGGATATATACCAGGATGGGGGGGCATTTACAAGTATGGGGTGACATTTACAAGGGTGGGGTGACATATACAAGGATGTAGGCATACATACTAGAATAAAGAGCATATACAAGGATGGGGTAGCATATACCAGGATTGGGGACATATATCAGGATGGGGGCAAATACATGGATTGGATTGAGGGAGCATATACGAGGATGGGGGAACATATACCAGGATTAAGGACATATACCAGGATGGGGGTGATGTAGGGAAAATATGTATTTGTAGGCGATGTATGGATGTATGACCAGCAGTAAATTAGCATCTGTTCTTAGGCTGCAGCTCCTCACAAAGGTCATAACCTATGTCTGCTATGGCAAAGGTAGCTTTCCTGGTCACAGGGTCTCAGACCCCAGGGTGACTTCCTGAGAATTTCAAACATTTCACACCTCTGATGCCTTTGAAGAAAGATGCCAAATGGGACCTAGTGAACCCTGACAATGTCTACTTACTGTGGGACAGAAAGGTTATGACAAAGAGCGTTTAGTGGCCATGGTGCAGTCACAAACCAGGAATTAGAATATTAACATGAAAGGCTGGTCTAGAAATCTGATCTCCAGGCTAAGCCTATAACTTGGGCCCTACACAAAGAAAGTTGTTCACAGATTGAGGGCAGCTAAGCTGCTGTGACTCATTTCATATCCCCCCCCCCCCCCTTCCCAGGAAACGAATGCCAGACTGCAAAGTTTAGATATTTCTGTAAGTTTCTCCCTTTTATTTTATAACTGTTTTGCATATTTGTATGTCACTTTTTATTTCCACATTTTTATATCCTTCTATTGTAAGCACTGTACCTTTTCTATTAAAGCTTAAAACTTTAATAAGTTTGAACCTTGTATACTCTAAAAGAATCCCCAGCCCTAGAGTGTGTGACCCTGCTGATTGGCAGACAGTAGTAGCAATATCTCCGGGACTCATCGCCCTTATGTTCGGTGAGTGAAGGCAGCGTGTGCGAAATGGGGTGCGTGGTCCGTGTCGTGGTGTGATTTATGCTCCCATTGCAGTATAGGACAGAGGTTGAATGCTGGATTGAGTGAGAGGAAATAGATTAACCCTTGCAGGAGCAACCCCTAATCACGTGCTGAGAAGTGGGTATGTGACAGGTGCATATACCAGGATTGGGAGGCATATGCCAGGATTGGGGACATATACCAGGATTTGGGGCATATACTAAGATGTGGGTGCATATATCAGGATGAGGGTGCCTATACCAGGATGAGGGTGCATATACCAGGATAGGTAGAACATATACCAGGACAGGAAGCATATTCCTTAATATCTGCAGTTTTGTACACCTGTTCCTGTCTGTGGCTGCTCTCTGTTGCCCCACCTTCTCTCTGCTGCCCTGCTGCTCTCAGCATGAATTGCTTTTTCTAAACTAAAACCTCAGTATTCAGGTTAAATTGTAGTGTTGGCACTTTAAGATAAATAAGTTGGTTTTGGGTTGCAGTTTGGGCACTGGGTCGCTAATAGGTTCACCATCACTGCCCTATACCAAACCCCAAACCAGATAAGCATAAAAATGCATGAGCATTCATCTAATGTAAAGAGAAAAAGAGGCATTGTCGGCTAAACTTCATGGGTTAATATTAAAATTGCTGTGGGCACTTTGATTTAATCTTCTGTAAATTTGAAGTAAACACTAATTGTTTATTCAGCACCAAGGACAGAGCTCTGCAATTGAACAGCACTTGAACTCACCAAAAGCACTGGTCACCAATGTTTCTCTATCAAGTAAATTGTATATGTAGGTCAGTGTAATTAATGGACTTATTGCTGCCACAGAGAAACACTTGAATCCTGAATTCACCTTCCTTAAAAAAGGGATGAAAAATGGTAGGCACTGCTCTTGGTGCTGCAAATACAACACTGGTCACCAATATTTCTCTCAAAATAAACTGTACATGCATTTCAGGGGAGCGAGTGGGCTTACTACTGCAACACATTTGCCATAAACAGAGTGCATTTGGCAATCAGTATGAAACAAAGTCTTCTGCTATCAGATTTCAAATGCTAGAAACTTCTGTTTATCGACCATGACTTTTGTTGTAAAATATAACTAAGAAAATGTTAGAAAAATCCTACTAGAACAGCTAAACTTTATATTGGGTTAATCAGAGTTACTGTACATGATGGCAGCTGTGTACTGACTACTATTAACATGAGCTAAAGTGAACCTGACAGGTCCCCCACACCGTCACAATGTGTTTATTCTTATGTTAACACCCTGCCTGACAAGCCCTTTGTACAGTATAAGTGATTGCAGCTAATGGCAAAAAAATATCCATTTCAATATGCTAGGCAGTTTCAGACTAGTCGAAGGGGCTTTGGTTTCTCCAGACTGGTTGTCCCATTCACCATATAATAACACCCTTATGGGCCTGATAAAATGATTTGCAAAAGCTGGCATCCCCATCGGCCCTGTGCAAGTCAAGCGCATGCGCACAACTTTTGCCATTACATGTCAATGCGCAATGAAGCCAAGTGTATAACCCCCAGCTTCATAGACTAGCTGCGCATGTCCAGGGAGCACATTGTGATGAAGGAACCTGCAGGTTAAATCATCACAATTATGAATTTCATAGAGAAAAGTAGAACGGCACTAGGTTACACCTGCAGTTTTCTGTGGCTGCAGCAGCAAAAGTTCCCTGTACAATATCAGGTAGTATCTTGCACTGGCTTTGTGGTGCTCAACATTGATTAGCAGTCCAAGAGCAACATATACAAAGAAAGAAGAAAATGTGGCACTCACCAGCTTGTGCTGCGATAAAAAAGTCCTTTATTGCGCCATAGCATGGACTGAGGACATCATAATAACAGAACCTGGACCCGCTGAAGCGCAGTCTGCGCGAAACGGCCATCGTCCTCGGTCACCTTGCACCCTTGCATATACCTGCAGCTGTTATTATGATGTCCTCAGTTCACACTATGGCGCAATAAAGGACTTTTTTATCGCAGCACAAGCTGGTGAGTGCCACATTTTCTTCTTTCTTTGTAAATCATCACAATGTACTCCCCAGACATGCGCAGTGCGCCTATGGAGCTAGATGTACATTCCCTGGCTTTACTGCACACTGAAATGAAAAAATGCAAGTCACGCATGTGCGAGACTTATAAAGAGTCTACGGTGATGAAAATCATGCTATTATGCCCATAAGGGGTTATGATATGGTGAATAGGATGACCAATCTGCAGAAAGCAAAGCCCTCGGGACCAGTCTGCAGAAACCAACGCCCTCTGGACCAGTCTGCAGAAACCAACGCCTTCTGGACCAGTCTGCAGAAATCAACTCCCCCTGGACTAGTGTGCAAAAACCAATGCCCTCTGGACCAGTCTGCAGAAACCAAGCCCTCTGGACCAGTCTGCAGAAACCAAGCCCTCTGGACCAGTCTGCAGAAACCAATGCCCTCTGGACTAGTCTGAAACTAATTAGCATATTGGAAACAGATTTCCACCACTCATTTTTGCATACACTGAAATCACTTATACTGTACAAAGGGCTTGTCAGGCAGGGTATTAACATAAGAATAAACACATGGTGGCGATTTGAGGGACATGGGAGACCTATCAGGTTCACTTTAAATATTTAAATGTAATTGTCTAATTCTGAGCGCAACCACATCAAAAATTATAAGTGTTCTTCTGAATCATTTAATCGCATTATTTTAGTTTTCTTATTTTATTTTCTCTTTGAAAATTATTTAACTTTGCATTGACTCACGACTGTTTCTGTTTCCTGTGTGTGTGTACCGTATATATATTGCAATGGAGCAGTAGCACCGTATGCAGGGAAAGAGGCAGTGACCCACAAAGTTCAAACACAATAGTCTCTTTAATGTGTTACTTCACACATAAAGGTGCATAGCATTTTATAGTACATGTCATCAAAGTTCAATACACACAGTTGCATCTCATCTCAGTGCCCATTTCATAGCACTACACATCATATGGCTTTTAGATTACAGTCCCTAAACACATCGAACCTCTCCTTGTCCAGTATCCGTGGGGCGACCGCACGCCATATTACAGTCACCAAACACAGCTTCACATGTTGCAGACACGACACACGCCAGTCCTCATCTGACTAGTTCCCGTGGGTGTTCTGCACCGCTGTATCACAGACTCTTTACTCACACAGCCGTGCACAGCCCAGGGTATCCTCTAGGTAGCAGCCGGGCACCATATCCACCTATTTGCAATTATTACACATGCCAGCCCTCTTTTTGGCACAGGACATCCACCTCCTGTTCACCCCCAGGCACAGGACTGTCCGCATCCAAGACCAGTTACCATGGACGACTTGCATCGCTGTGTACACTGCGGTTGCCAGGCTATTCAGCTGCCATAGCTGCTGGCTCTGCTGGCCAGTGCTGCTTCACACAAACAGCCAGCGCTCTGCAGGCCTCTGCTCTGCACAACAGCACACACCAGACTGACATTGATGTTGCACCTAACACCTGACACACCCATAAATCTTACTGCAAGGTTTTTAACAAACAAACCGGTAGCTTTCAGCCACATGGAAAACCCAGACGAAAATCCGTGACTGCCATGCACACCTATGGACTTCATCTGTCTCCATGCACAACCTGGGGAGAACACACAGCGACCCCTACCTGTGACACAAGTCACTGCCTCACATATCCTCCCCCCAGTTCATACCTGTGAGGTTGAACACTTGTTACCCCATATGAGTGCGAGACAGGGCATCCGTATGACCCTGTGACATCTCCTCCCAAAACAACTTTTTTACTCACTCCTGCTAATACCTCTAAGCGGAGCCTATCGGGATTACACTCTGACCCTAATTTGGCGACCCCTATGGCAGGTATCTCAACATTTTCAGGTTCTACGCCCAACACAGCACATAAGCACATTCTCTGCTGCTTCCACTGCAGCTTTTGCTGCTGCAGAACCTCTTGCTGCAACTGCAGCTCCTGCTGCTGCAGAACCTCTTGCTGCAACTGCAGCTCCTCCGCAATGCAGACTTCAAGAACCCGCCAATCCACAGTAAATCTTCATAACCCCACCGAGTTACCGCCAGAAGCCTTCAATCTTCTTGGCCCCGCCGAGCAACAGCAAACTGTATTGAAAAACATTTTCCAGCAGATCTGCAAAATGTTATGCAGCACACTTTGGGGTATGCCTTAGATTACACTGCCCGCATTCTCCACCATATGTAATGGAGCAGTAGCACCGTATGCAGTGAAGAGGAAGTGACCCACAAAGTTCAAACACAAAAGTCTCTTTAATGTGTTACTTCACACATAAAGGTGCATAGCATTTTATAGTACACATGTTTGCAATCGTTACACATGCCAGTCCTTTTTCGGGCACAGGACATCCACTTCCGGTACACCTTCAGGCACAGTACTATCCACATCCGAGACCAGTTACCATGGACGACTTGCATCACTGTGTACGCTGCGGGTGCCAGGCTATTCAGCTGCCATAGCTGCTGGCTCCGCTGACCTGTGCTGCTTCACACACAGCCAGCACTCTGCAGGCCTCTGCTCTGCACAACAGCACACACCAGACTGACAATGACGTTGCATCTGACACCCGACACACCCATACCCCTTACTGCAGGGTTTTAACAAGCAAACCTGTAGCTTTCAGCCACATGGAAAACCCGAACCGGAAATCCGTGACTGCCATGCACAGCTATGGACTTCATCCGTCTCCATGCACAACCTAGGGAGAGCACACAGTGACCCCTACCTGTGACACGAGTCACCGCCTTACTATATATATATATACATATATATATATAAATATATATATATATATATATATATATAAATAATTTAATTTCTTTTATTTTTTTTTTAATTACTGTTGTTTTTTATTCTATTTAGATATACATATATACAGAATATGCAAATATATACAGTATGTATGAATATATAGAGTATATATATATATATATATATATATATATATATATATATATATATATCTGCCTTGCACCTGGGGAGGTAGATATATGTATATATATATATATCTATCTCCCCAGGCGCAAGGCAGCAGTGTGAAATAGTTGCTCCCAAAACATAATATATTGGTGTGCTGGCAGGATTTCTGGCAATATAAAGCAGAGTGATCACAGAGTGTAGCGAACCGCTTTTTCTTGGTTGGCTGCATGTACACATCCTGTGTTATCAGAGAGCGCAGCTGTCCTCTGTACACATCCACAGCGATAAATGCAATATCTATGAAAACCAATGAAGAAATTGCTTTAAATTAAAACATGCATCTTTATGAGTAGAATGCAGATCTGCAACCTAATTGTCACATTAAATGTTAGCTTGATTTATCTAAATTAAATTACACCTATTTATTTTCAATATGCTCAGAGGGATTTAAGTCATGAATAAAAAGCATAAAAAAGGTTTTTAAAGATGCCCACATCTGAGTTTTCTGTTTCAGTCTCCCACTGTGTAACTAGCTCAACAACTAAATATGGCAGTAGGTAAATACAGAGCATTGCAGAAATGTGGGGGCTGAACCTTGACAAATCATCTTAGTGCCATTAAATATATCAGACAGGAGAGAGCTGAACATTATATATTGAAACCGCAGTATGTAAAGCAGGTATTTAACTCATGCTTCTAAAGAAACTGCTGACAACACTACACATCCATATTTCTCAAAGAAAATCTATCACCAGGTTTTACCTAATCTGAAAACAGCATGATCGATAGAGATCTTGATCCCAATGATATGGCACTTACTGGGCACTTACTACGGCATTACTTGCCGTAATTTTGATAAAATTAATGTTTATCAGCAGATTATCACTGGAGGATCAATAAACCTGATACCATGTAGTCTTCTTTATTCATGAGCTCAGTATAACCCCACCTCCACCACTGATTGGCAGCTTGCTGCCTATGTAGTGTACATAGAAAACTGTCAATCAATGAAGCGGGCGGGGTTATACATAAAAAACTGATAGATTTGAAGCAGATAAAACAATAATTGTATCAAAACTATGGCATGCAGTCCAGTAGGTGATACATTGCTCAAATCAGGGTCTCTGCCCCTACATCATGGTGCTCTCAGCTCGGATAGTAAAAACCTGCTGATAGATTACCGTATTTCGCGGACTATAAGACGCACCGGACCATAAGGCGCACCCCAAATTTGGGGTGAAAATTGCAGAAAAAAAGATTTTTTATAAGATGGGGGTCCGTCTTATTGTCCGAATTTACAGTATCTTACCTGAAGGCTGGCGGTGGCAGAGCAGGGTCACAGGAGGCATGGTGTCGGCAGAGGTGGGGTGATGCGGTACGGCGTGCACCTGAGCAGGGTCCCTTCCTGCTTAGGTGGGCGACGCCACGGCCTGGTGTCCATGGGAGGGTTGCAGCACTGGTTACCGGCAGAGGTACTGGGATGAGGAGGTGCTGGGATGAGGAGGTGCTGGGATGAGGAGGTGCTGGGATGAGGAGGTGCTGGGATCAGGAGGTGCAGGGATCAGGAGGTGCTGCGATCAGGAGGTGCTGGGATCAGGAGGTGCTGGGATCAGGAGGTGCTGCGATCAGGAGGTGCTGCGATCAGGAGGTGCTGGGATCAGGAGGTGCAGGGATCAGGAGGTGCTGGGATCAGGAGGCGCAGTGACAGGTATGGTGTGAGAGGGTCCCTTTCCCCGGTGAGGTGATGCAGCAGCCCGGTAAGGAGCAGAGCCGGGTGAATGCTGTTGTTATCGGTGGTGGCGGCCATCTTCCGGGGGCCGCGCGAGCGCAGATGAAGCGCTCTGCTTCCCGGGGCTTCAGGAAAATGGCCGCGGGAGGCCGCGCGTGCGCAGATGGAGATCGCGCGGCCATTTTCCTGAAGCTAAGAACTTCAGAAAAATGGCCGCCGCGATCCCCATCTGCGCACGCGCGGCATCCCGCGGCCATTATCCTGAAGCCCCGGGAAGCAGAGCGCTTCATCTGCGCACGCGCGGCCCCCGGAAGATGGCCGCCACCACCGATGACAACAGGATTCACCCGGCTCTGCTCCTTACCGGGCTGCTGCATCACCTCACCGGGGAAAGGGACCCCGCTCACTGCGCCTCCTCATCTCCGCACGTCTGCCGCCGCACCTCTGCCGCCGCACCTCTGCCACCGCACCTCTGCCGCCACGGGTAAGCCTGCATTTCGACTATTAGACGCACCCCCCATTTTCCCCCCTTTTTTTGGGGGGAAAAAGTGCGTCTTGTAGTCCGAAAAATACGGTACCTTTCATGTTATGCTCCTATATTCATGTAACAAAAATGAGGAAAAACTGCATTTTACATATATAGTCTTTACCTCACTATCACATAAAACCAAATATACAGAGTAATTTACCAAGATTCAATATGTCTTTATGTATAAAGTTGCAATGTGACTTCCAATAATCCAATATTAGTCAATACAGTAGTTATGAAATGCAGCAGAGCATTGTCCTTATTGGTAATACAGTAAGAATACAGTAATTAACCAGAGTTAGCATGGGTTTGTAGCAAACAAGTCATGCCAGACTAATCTAATTTCCTTCTATGATGGAATCACTGACTGGGTGGATCAGGAAAATGGGGTTGATATAGTATCTCTCGACTTCAGAAAAGCATTTAATAAAGTATCTCATACTATCCTTATTGAAAAAGTGACCAAATATGGGACTGACAAGGCTACGGTTAGGTGGATTCATAACTGGCTCAGTGATTGTACTCAAAGAGTGGTAATAAATAGCTTCACATCCAATTGGAAGAGTGTTTCAAGTGGGGTACCACAAGGCTCTGTCCTGGCCCCAGTGTTGTTCAACAATTTTATAAATGATCCAGATAAGGGAACTGAGGGTAAACTAATCAAATTTGCAGATGATGCAAAGCTAGGAATGATAGCAAACACTAGAGAAGACTGGGAAAGGATTCAGAAAGATCCAGATAAGCTTGAACAATGGGCAGCGACTAAAATAATTATATTTAACAGGGAGAAATGCAAGATTCTATATCTGGGCAAGAAAAACAAAAATTACATCTACATAATGGGAGGAATAGAACTAAGCATCAGCACGTATGAAAAAAACCTGGGTATACTAATCTATCACAGACTGCACATGAGTGAACAGTATGATGCAGCACCAAAAAGGGCAAACACAGTTCTAGGATGTATTAAGAGAAGCATTGAGTCTAGATCATGTGAAGTAATTATCTCCCTCTACTCCTCCTTGGTCAGATGTCATCTGGAAGTCTTCAAACAGATGCTGGACAGTCATCTATCCGATGACGCATGAGGTCCTTTCTAACTCTAACATTCTATGATTCTATGAACCCCAGTAGGCCTTGTCTTGAGGGTTTCCGTACAGAAAACTGTTATGGTTCTCAATGGCAAGAGAACATAGCCCAGCAAACATAGGTACTAGCTCTTGGAAGGATGGAAACTAAACTGACCATGAACTAAACCTGCCGCACAACTAACAGTAGCCGGGTAGCGTTGCCTACGTTTTTATCCCTAGACGCCCAGCGCCGGCCGGAGGACTAACTAATCCTGGCAGAGGAAAATATAGTCCTGGCTCACCTCTAGAGAAATTTCCCCGATAGGCAGACAGAGGCCCCCACATATATTGGCGGTGATTTTAGATGAAATGACAAACGTAGTATGAAAATAGGTTTAGCAAAATTGAGGTCCGCTTACTAGATAGCAGGAAGACAGAAAGGGCACTTTCATGGTCAGCTGAAAACCCTATCAAAATACCATCCTGAAATTACTTTAAGACTCTAGTATTAACTCATAACATCAGAGTGGCAATTTCAGATCACAAGAGCTTTCCAGACACAGAAACGAAACTACAGCTGTGAACTGGAACAAAATGCAAAAACAAACGAGGACTAAAGTCCAACTTAGCTGGGAGTTGTCTAGCAGCAGGAACATGCACAGAAAGGCTTCTGATTACAATGTTGACCGGCATGGAAGTGACAGAGGAGCAAGGTTAAATAGCGACTCCCACATCCTGATGGAAACAGGTGAACAGAGGGGATGATGCACACCAGTTCAATTCCACCAGTGGCCACCGGGGGAGCCCAAAATCCAATTTCACAACAGTACCCCCCCCTCAAGGAGGGGGCACCGAACCCTCACCAGAACCACCAGGGCGATCAGGATGAGCCCTATGAAAGGCACGGACCAGATCGGAGGCATGAACATCAGAGGCAGTCACCCAAGAATTATCCTCCTGACCGTATCCCTTCCATTTGACCAGATACTGGAGTTTCCGTCTGGAAACACGGGAGTCCAAGATTTTTTCCACAACGTACTCCAACTCGCCCTCAACCAACACCGGAGCAGGAGGCTCAACGGAAGGCACAACCGGTACCTCATACCTGCGCAACAATGACCGATGAAAAACATTATGAATAGAAAAAGATGCAGGGAGGTCCAAACGGAAGGACACAGGGTTAAGAATCTCCAATATCTTGTACGGGCCGATGAACCGAGGCTTAAACTTAGGAGAAGAAACCCTCATAGGGACAAAACGAGAAGACAACCACACCAAGTCCCCAACACAAAGCCGAGGACCAACCCGACGCCGGCGGTTGGCAAAAAGCTGAGTCTTCTCCTGGGACAACTTCAAATTGTCCTCTACCTGCCCCCAAATCTGATGCAACCTCTCCACCACAGCATCCACTCCAGGACAATCCGAAGATTCCACCTGACCAGAAGAAAATCGAGGATGAAACCCCGAATTACAGAAAAAAGGAGACACCAAGGTGGCAGAGCTGGCCCGATTATTGAGGGCAAACTCCGCTAAAGGCAAAAAAGCAACCCAATCATCCTGATCTGCAGACACAAAACACCTCAAATATGTCTCCAAGGTCTGATTCGTCCGCTCGGTCTGGCCATTTGTCTGAGGATGGAAAGCAGACGAGAAAGACAAATCTATGCCCATCCTAGCACAGAATGCTCGCCAAAATCTAGACACGAATTGGGTTCCTCTGTCAGAAACGATATTCTCCGGAATACCATGCAAACGGACCACATTTTGAAAAAACAGAGGAACCAACTCGGAAGAAGAAGGCAACTTAGGCAGGGGAACCAAATGGACCATCTTAGAGAAACGGTCACACACCACCCAGATGACAGACATCTTCTGAGAAACAGGAAGATCCGAAATAAAATCCATCGAGATGTGCGTCCAGGGCCTCTTCGGGATAGGCAAGGGCAACAACAATCCACTAGCCCGAGAACAACAAGGCTTGGCCCGAGCACAAACGTCACAAGACTGCACAAAGCCTCCCACATCTCGAGACAGGGAAGGCCACCAGAAGGACCTTGCCACCAAATCCCTGGTACCAAAGATTCCAGGATGACCTGTCAACGCAGAAGAATGAACCTCAGAAATGACTTTACTGGTCCAATCATCAGGAACAAACAGTCTACCAGGTGGGCAACGATCGGGTCTATCTGCCTGAAACTCCTGCAAGGCCCGCCGCAGGTCTGGAGAAACGGCAGACAATATCACTCCATCCTTAAGGATACCTGTAGGTTCAGAGTTACCAGGGGAGTCAGGCTCAAAACTCCTAGAAAGGGCATCCGCCTTAACATTCTTAGAACCCGGCAGGTAGGACACCACAAAATTAAACCGAGAGAAAAACAACGACCAGCGCGCCTGTCTAGGATTCAGGCGTCTGGCGGACTCAAGATAAATTAGATTTTTGAGGTCAGTCAATACCACCACCTGATGTCTAGCCCCCTCAAGCCAATGACGCCACTCCTCAAAAGCCCACTTCATGGCCAAAAGCTCCCGATTCCCAACATCATAATTCCGCTCGGCGGGCGAAAATTTACGCGAGAAAAAGGCACAAGGTCTCATCACGGAACAATCGGAACTTCTCTGCGACAAAACTGCCCCAGCTCCGATTTCAGAAGCGTCGACCTCAACCTGAAAAGGAAGAGCAACATCAGGCTGACGCAACACAGGTGCGGAAGAAAAGCGGCGCTTAAGCTCCCGAAAGGCCTCCACAGCAGCAGGGGACCAATCAGCAACATCAGCACCCTTCTTAGTCAAATCAGTCAATGGTTTAACATCAGAAAAACCAGCAATAAATCGACGATAAAAGTTAGCAAAGCCCAAAAATTTCTGAAGACTCTTAAGAGAAGAGGGTTGCGTCCAATCACAAATAGCCTGAACCTTGACAGGATCCATCTCGATGGAAGAGGGGGAAAAAATATATCCCAAAAAGGAAATCTTTTGAACCCCAAAAACGCACTTAGAACCCTTCACACACAAGGAATTAGACCGCAAAACCTGAAAAACCCTCCTGACCTGCTGGACATGAGAGTCCCAGTCATCCGAAAAAATCAAAATATCATCCAGATACACAATCATAAATTTATCCAAATAATCACGGAAAATGTCATGCATAAAGGACTGAAAGACTGAAGGGGCATTTGAAAGACCAAAAGGCATCACCAAATACTCAAAGTGGCCCTCGGGCGTATTAAATGCGGTCTTCCACTCATCCCCCTGCTTAATTCGCACCAAATTATACGCCCCACGGAGATCTATCTTAGAGAACCACTTGGCCCCCTTTATGCGAGCAAACAAATCAGTCAGCAGTGGCAACGGATATTGATATTTAACCGTGATTTTATTCAAAAGCCGATAATCAATACACGGTCTCAAAGAGCCATCTTTCTTAGCCACAAAGAAAAAACCGGCTCCTAAGGGAGATGACGAAGGACGAATATGTCCCTTTTCCAAGGACTCCTTTATATATTCTCGCATAGCAGCATGTTCAGGCACAGACAGATTAAATAAACGACCCTTAGGGTATTACTACCCGGAATCAAATCTATGGCACAATCGCACTCCCGGTGCGGAGGTAATGAACCAAGCTTAGGCTCTTCAAAAACGTCATGATATTCAGTCAAGAATTCAGGAATCTCAGAGGGAATAGATGATGAAATGGAAACCACAGGTACGTCCCCATGCGTCCCCTTACATCCCCAGCTTAACACAGACATAGCTTTCCAGTCAAGGACTGGGTTATGAGATTGCAGCCATGGCAATCCAAGCACCAACACATCATGTAGGTTATACAGCACAAGAAAGCGAATAATCTCCTGATGATCCGGATTAATCCGCATAGTTACTTGTGTCCAGTATTGTGGTTTATTACTAGCCAATGGGGTGGAGTCAATCCCCTTCAGGGGTATAGGAGTTTCAAGAGGCTCCAAATCATACCCACAGCGTTTGGCAAAGGACCAATCCATAAGACTCAAAGCGGCGCCAGAGTCGACATAGGCATCCGCGGTAATAGATGATAAAGAACAAATCAGGGTCACAGATAGAATAAACTTAGACTGTAAAGTGCCAATTGAAACAGACTTATCAAGCTTCTTAGTACGCTTAGAGCATGCTGATATAACATGAGTTGAATCACCGCAATAGAAGCACAACCCATTTTTTCGTCTTAAATTCTGCCGTTCACTTCTGGACAGAATTCTATCACATTGCATATTCTCTGGCGTCTTCTCAGTAGACACCGCCAAATGGTGCACAGGTTTGCGCTCCCGCAGACGCCTATCGATCTGGATAGCCATTGTCATGGACTCATTCAGACCCGCAGGCACAGGGAACCCCACCATAACATCCTTAATGGCATCAGAGAGACCCTCTCTGAAATTCGCCGCCAGGGCGCACTCATTCCACTGAGTAAGCACAGCCCATTTACGGAATTTCTGGCAGTATATTTCAGCTTCGTCTTGCCCCTGAGATAGGGACATCAAGGCCTTTTCCGCCTGAAGCTCTAACTGAGGTTCCTCATAAAGCAACCCCAAGGCCAGAAAAAACGCATCCACATTGAGCAACGCAGGATCCCCTGGAGCCAATGCAAAAGCCCAATCCTGAGGGTCGCCCCGGAGCAAGGAAATCACAATCCTGACCTGCTGAGCAGGATCTCCAGCAGAGCGAGATTTCAGGGACAAAAACAACTTGCAATTATTTTTGAAATTTTGAAAGCAAGATCTATTCCCCGAGAAAAATTCAGGCAAAGGAATTCTAGGTTCAGATATAGGAACATGAACAACAAAATCTTGTAAATTTTGAACTTTCGTGGTGAGATTATTCAAACCTGCAGCTAAACTCTGAATATCCATTTTAAACAGGTGAACACAGAGCCATTCCAGGATTAGAAGGAGAGAGGGAGAGAGAGAGAAAGGCTGCAATATAGGCAGACTTGCAAGAGATTCAATTACAAGCACACTCAGAACTGAAGGGAAGGAAAAAAAAAAATAAAATAAAAATCTTCAGCAGACTTCTCTTTTCTCTGTCAATTAATTTAACCCTTTTTTAGGGCCGGTCAAACTGTTATGGTTCTCAATGGCAAGAGAACATAGCCCAGCAAACATAGGTACTAGCTCTTGGAAGGATGGAAACTAAACTGACCATGAACTAAACCTGCCGCACAACTAACAGTAGCCGGGTAGCGTTGCCTACGTTTTTATCCCTAGACGCCCAGCGCCGGCCGGAGGACTAACTAATCCTGGCAGAGGAAAATATAGTCCTGGCTCACCTCTAGAGAAAGTTCCCCGATAGGCAGACAGAGGCCCCCACATATATTGGCGGTGATTTTAGATGAAATGACAAACGTAGTATGAAAATAGGTTTAGCAAAATTGAGGTCCGCTTACTAGATAGCAGGAAGACAGAAAGGGCACTTTCATGGTCAGCTGAAAACCCTATCAAAATACCATCCTGAAATTACTTTAAGACTCTAGTATTAACTCATAACATCAGAGTGGCAATTTCAGATCACAAGAGCTTTCCAGACACAGAAACGAAACTACAGCTGTGAACTGGAACAAAATGCAAAAACAAACGAGGACTAAAGTCCAACTTAGCTGGGAGTTGTCTAGCAGCAGGAACATGCACAGAAAGGCTTCTGATTACAATGTTGACCGGCATGGAAGTGACAGAGGAGCAAGGTTAAATAGCGACTCCCACATCCTGATGGAAACAGGTGAACAGAGGGGATGATGCACACCAGTTCAATTCCACCAGTGGCCACCGGGGGAGCCCAAAATCCAATTTCACAACAGTACCCCCCCCTCAAGGAGGGGGCACCGAACCCTCACCAGAACCACCAGGGCGATCAGGATGAGCCCTATGAAAGGCACGGACCAGATCGGAGGCATGAACATCAGAGGCAGTCACCCAAGAATTATCCTCCTGACCGTATCCCTTCCATTTGACCAGATACTGGAGTTTCCGTCTGGAAACACGGGAGTCCAAGATTTTTTCCACAACGTACTCCAACTCGCCCTCAACCAACACCGGAGCAGGAGGCTCAACGGAAGGCACAACCGGTACCTCATACCTGCGCAACAATGACCGATGAAAAACATTATGAATAGAAAAAGATGCAGGGAGGTCCAAACGGAAGGACACAGGGTTAAGAATCTCCAATATCTTGTACGGGCCGATGAACCGAGGCTTAAACTTAGGAGAAGAAACCCTCATAGGGACAAAACGAGAAGACAACCACACCAAGTCCCCAACACAAAGCCGAGGACCAACCCGACGCCGGCGGTTGGCAAAAAGCTGAGTCTTCTCCTGGGACAACTTCAAATTGTCCTCTACCTGCCCCCAAATCTGATGCAACCTCTCCACCACAGCATCCACTCCAGGACAATCCGAAGATTCCACCTGACCAGAAGAAAATCGAGGATGAAACCCCGAATTACAGAAAAAAGGAGACACCAAGGTGGCAGAGCTGGCCCGATTATTGAGGGCAAACTCCGCTAAAGGCAAAAAAGCAACCCAATCATCCTGATCTGCAGACACAAAACACCTCAAATATGTCTCCAAGGTCTGATTCGTCCGCTCGGTCTGGCCATTTGTCTGAGGATGGAAAGCAGACGAGAAAGACAAATCTATGCCCATCCTAGCACAGAATGCTCGCCAAAATCTAGACACGAATTGGGTTCCTCTGTCAGAAACGATATTCTCCGGAATACCATGCAAACGGACCACATTTTGAAAAAACAGAGGAACCAACTCGGAAGAAGAAGGCAACTTAGGCAGGGGAACCAAATGGACCATCTTAGAGAAACGGTCACACACCACCCAGATGACAGACATCTTCTGAGAAACAGGAAGATCCGAAATAAAATCCATCGAGATGTGCGTCCAGGGCCTCTTCGGGATAGGCAAGGGCAACAACAATCCACTAGCCCGAGAACAACAAGGCTTGGCCCGAGCACAAACGTCACAAGACTGCACAAAGCCTCCCACATCTCGAGACAGGGAAGGCCACCAGAAGGACCTTGCCACCAAATCCCTGGTACCAAAGATTCCAGGATGACCTGTCAACGCAGAAGAATGAACCTCAGAAATGACTTTACTGGTCCAATCATCAGGAACAAACAGTCTACCAGGTGGGCAACGATCGGGTCTATCTGCCTGAAACTCCTGCAAGGCCCGCCGCAGGTCTGGAGAAACGGCAGACAATATCACTCCATCCTTAAGGATACCTGTAGGTTCAGAGTTACCAGGGGAGTCAGGCTCAAAACTCCTAGAAAGGGCATCCGCCTTAACATTCTTAGAACCCGGCAGGTAGGACACCACAAAATTAAACCGAGAGAAAAACAACGACCAGCGCGCCTGTCTAGGATTCAGGCGTCTGGCGGACTCAAGATAAATTAGATTTTTGAGGTCAGTCAATACCACCACCTGATGTCTAGCCCCCTCAAGCCAATGACGCCACTCCTCAAAAGCCCACTTCATGGCCAAAAGCTCCCGATTCCCAACATCATAATTCCGCTCGGCGGGCGAAAATTTACGCGAGAAAAAGGCACAAGGTCTCATCACGGAACAATCGGAACTTCTCTGCGACAAAACTGCCCCAGCTCCGATTTCAGAAGCGTCGACCTCAACCTGAAAAGGAAGAGCAACATCAGGCTGACGCAACACAGGGGCGGAAGAAAAGCGGCGCTTAAGCTCCCGAAAGGCCTCCACAGCAGCAGGGGACCAATCAGCAACATCAGCACCCTTCTTAGTCAAATCAGTCAATGGTTTAACAACATCAGAAAAACCAGCAATAAATCGACGATAAAAGTTAGCAAAGCCCAAAAATTTCTGAAGACTCTTAAGAGAAGAGGGTTGCGTCCAATCACAAATAGCCTGAACCTTGACAGGATCCATCTCGATGGAAGAGGGGGAAAAAATATATCCCAAAAAGGAAATCTTTTGAACCCCAAAAACGCACTTAGAACCCTTCACACACAAGGAATTAGACCGCAAAACCTGAAAAACCCTCCTGACCTGCTGGACATGAGAGTCCCAGTCATCCGAAAAAATCAAAATATCATCCAGATACACAATCATAAATTTATCCAAATAATCACGGAAAATGTCATGCATAAAGGACTGAAAGACTGAAGGGGCATTTGAAAGACCAAAAGGCATCACCAAATACTCAAAGTGGCCCTCGGGCGTATTAAATGCGGTCTTCCACTCATCCCCCTGCTTAATTCGCACCAAATTATACGCCCCACGGAGATCTATCTTAGAGAACCACTTGGCCCCCTTTATGCGAGCAAACAAATCAGTCAGCAGTGGCAACGGATATTGATATTTAACCGTGATTTTATTCAAAAGCCGATAATCAATACACGGTCTCAAAGAGCCATCTTTCTTAGCCACAAAGAAAAAACCGGCTCCTAAGGGAGATGACGAAGGACGAATATGTCCCTTTTCCAAGGACTCCTTTATATATTCTCGCATAGCAGCATGTTCAGGCACAGACAGATTAAATAAACGACCCTTAGGGTATTTACTACCCGGAATCAAATCTATGGCACAATCGCACTCCCGGTGCGGAGGTAATGAACCAAGCTTAGGCTCTTCAAAAACGTCATGATATTCAGTCAAGAATTCAGGAATCTCAGAGGGAATAGATGATGAAATGGAAACCACAGGTACGTCCCCATGCGTCCCCTTACATCCCCAGCTTAACACAGACATAGCTTTCCAGTCAAGGACTGGGTTATGAGATTGCAGCCATGGCAATCCAAGCACCAACACATCATGTAGGTTATACAGCACAAGAAAGCGAATAATCTCCTGATGATCCGGATTAATCCGCATAGTTACTTGTGTCCAGTATTGTGGTTTATTACTAGCCAATGGGGTGGAGTCAATCCCCTTCAGGGGTATAGGAGTTTCAAGAGGCTCCAAATCATACCCACAGCGTTTGGCAAAGGACCAATCCATAAGACTCAAAGCGGCGCCAGAGTTGACATAGGCATCCGCGGTAATAGATGATAAAGAACAAATCAGGGTCACAGATAGAATAAACTTAGACTGTAAAGTGCCAATTGAAACAGACTTATCAAGCTTCTTAGTACGCTTAGAGCATGCTGATATAACATGAGTTGAATCACCGCAATAGAAGCACAACCCATTTTTTCGTCTTAAATTCTGCCGTTCACTTCTGGACAGAATTCTATCACATTGCATATTCTCTGGCGTCTTCTCAGTAGACACCGCCAAATGGTGCACAGGTTTGCGCTCCCGCAGACGCCTATCGATCTGGATAGCCATTGTCATGGACTCATTCAGACCCGCAGGCACAGGGAACCCCACCATAACATCCTTAATGGCATCAGAGAGACCCTCTCTGAAATTCGCCGCCAGGGCGCACTCATTCCACTGAGTAAGCACAGCCCATTTACGGAATTTCTGGCAGTATATTTCAGCTTCGTCTTGCCCCTGAGATAGGGACATCAAGGCCTTTTCCGCCTGAAGCTCTAACTGAGGTTCCTCATAAAGCAACCCCAAGGCCAGAAAAAACGCATCCACATTGAGCAACGCAGGATCCCCTGGAGCCAATGCAAAAGCCCAATCCTGAGGGTCGCCCCGGAGCAAGGAAATCACAATCCTGACCTGCTGAGCAGGATCTCCAGCAGAGCGAGATTTCAGGGACAAAAACAACTTGCAATTATTTTTGAAATTTTGAAAGCAAGATCTATTCCCCGAGAAAAATTCAGGCAAAGGAATTCTAGGTTCAGATATAGGAACATGAACAACAAAATCTTGTAAATTTTGAACTTTCGTGGTGAGATTATTCAAACCTGCAGCTAAACTCTGAATATCCATTTTAAACAGGTGAACACAGAGCCATTCCAGGATTAGAAGGAGAGAGGGAGAGAGAGAGAAAGGCTGCAATATAGGCAGACTTGCAAGAGATTCAATTACAAGCACACTCAGAACTGAAGGGAAGGAAAAAAAAAAAAAAAAAAAAAATCTTCAGCAGACTTCTCTTTTCTCTGTCAATTAATTTAACCCTTTTTTAGGGCCGGTCAAACTGTTATGGTTCTCAATGGCAAGAGAACATAGCCCAGCAAACATAGGTACTAGCTCTTGGAAGGATGGAAACTAAACTGACCATGAACTAAACCTGCCGCACAACTAACAGTAGCCGGGTAGCGTTGCCTACGTTTTTATCCCTAGACGCCCAGCGCCGGCCGGAGGACTAACTAATCCTGGCAGAGGAAAATATAGTCCTGGCTCACCTCTAGAGAAATTTCCCCGATAGGCAGACAGAGGCCCCCACATATATTGGCGGTGATTTTAGATGAAATGACAAACGTAGTATGAAAATAGGTTTAGCAAAATTGAGGTCCGCTTACTAGATAGCAGGAAGACAGAAAGGGCACTTTCATGGTCAGCTGAAAACCCTATCAAAATACCATCCTGAAATTACTTTAAGACTCTAGTATTAACTCATAACATCAGAGTGGCAATTTCAGATCACAAGAGCTTTCCAGACACAGAAACGAAACTACAGCTGTGAACTGGAACAAAATGCAAAAACAAACGAGGACTAAAGTCCAACTTAGCTGGGAGTTGTCTAGCAGCAGGAACATGCACAGAAAGGCTTCTGATTACAATGTTGACCGGCATGGAAGTGACAGAGGAGCAAGGTTAAATAGCGACTCCCACATCCTGATGGAAACAGGTGAACAGAGGGGATGATGCACACCAGTTCAATTCCACCAGTGGCCACCGGGGGAGCCCAAAATCCAATTTCACAACAGAAAACACACGATCATTTAACTACCTGTGCAACATTATGGAAATTGTCAAAACAAGGCATATTTAAGTTTTTTGGAAAACACTTTTGTATCTCAATAAACTACTTAATTACATATTTTCCATCTACTATTGACGAGTGAAACATATTAATTAGTGTTTAAGAATATGCACTCTTTGGGATAAGTTATTCCAATAGCCAATCAAGAATTTATTGATTATATAGTATATTTAACAAAACTATGTTTGGCTGGTTACTTAGTAGTAGTAGATTTTTCTATGACGGATAATTTAAATAGTCCTTTGAAACATTCTATATTTATACAGAATTAACTTTATGTTGAGAACTGTAAAGAAACACACAAAAAATATCTAAAATTTGTCCCTCCAGAATTATCTTGTAATTAGTATAATTTGCAAGTAAATTCACCATCAACTTCTCAGCAATGAAAATAACTACTTTCTGATTAATTCACTGGAGGCAAATTAGGTTCAGATGAAAACACTAATTGATTGTATTTAGATCAAATGCAAACCAGTTGCACAATAGTAAAGATGAATTCAGAATAGTCTTTAATGCTCATCAGAATTTCATTGCATAATTATTTGGTTTCCAGTCCAATCTCTATACTGATGACACCCAATTATACACTTCTCCTGATATCACATTTCCTTAGCCTCTGCCCAGTTCTATTCCCTGCCTATAGCCACATTCCCATGCTTGACTGACAACTCACTGACAGTGTAGTAAAGCTAGTGTGCTATCAGTCAAGCAGAAGAAGGTGGTGCTAAGCGGTGAGGCAGAGGCTGGAGAAGTGTTTTGGCACATCCAAATAACTTCAATCTAAATTGCTTAGGGAATAACTCAGCATGTTCTTTTAAAAAAAATTCAGGAGCAAAAGATTTCTTAAATAAAGGTATAGATTTCCTTATGTTTCAAAGAACGACTTGCTTATTTAAGCAGTTTGGGGTCAGGGTGGAATATGTTGGCAGATTCTCTTAAACTGGAGACTGAGCGAGCCTACACCTCCGAAAATATAAAAGTTTAGCAGCGTAGAGTTCATTCCACATATGTAGGGTCGGACTGGCCCACCAGAGAACCGGAGGATTCTCTGGAGGGCCCAGTAACTGACACCTGCTGGCATACAGGGCTGACAGCTGCCTAGGGCCCTCCGCTGCTCCAGGGGCCCCCAGCCAGTGGTATGTCGCTAATAGCGGCACACCATGCAGCTGCTATGGGGCCCTTGAGTCAGGGGTGTCCGCCTGGTGCCAGCAGAGCAGCAGTGGGAGACAGGAGGCAGAAGCCTGTCCCTGCTGCTAAAGAGAAATTAATATTCACTCTTCCTCATGCCCCCATGGGCATGAGAGGGGTAAATATTAATTTCACTGTTAGCTGCAGGATGCAGCTAACACACCACATGTAAAGCTGGTGCGGCTGTAACGGAGGTGGGGGGGGGGGGCCTGCAGGCAGCTAACATTGAGGGCAATCTGGCTTGTTTATCTAGCCCCCAGGCTCAGGGGGGCCCATGCCCAGATTACCCAAATGTGTGGCGAGCAGGGAGCGATGCCTGCAGCTCCGCTGCTTACCGGAGAAAATGGCAGCGGAACTGAAGGGATCTGTCCTGCTTCATGCCCGGAGCTTCCTGTCTGTTACAGCAGCACAGCTGGATGATGTCAGCATTCAGCACGTGGCTGTGCCAGAGAGAAAAGCTGCTGGCGATGAAGATGCTGCTGGGGAACGTGCAGAGAGGTGAGTGGTGCTGTGTGTGTGTGTGTGTCTCTGCATCGGAATGTGCAGAGAGGTGTGTGTGTCTCTGCGGGGGAACGTGCAGAGAGATGTGTGTGTGTAGGTGGTGGAGAGAGCAATGATGGGGGTGATGGAAAGGATGATGGGGTGGGGAAGGAGGCAATGATGGAGGTGGTGGGGGAGAAAACAATGATAAAGGTGGTGGAAAGGGCAATGATGGGGGTGGTGGGGGAGAAGGCAATGATGGAGGAGATGGAGAGGGCAATGATGGGAGTGGTGGGGGATAAGGCAATGAAGGGGTGGTGGAAAGGACGATGGGGTGGTGGGGAAGGAGGCATTGATGGAAGTGGTGGAATGGGTAATGATGTGGGTGATGGGGAGAAAACAATCATAGAGGTGGTGGAAAGGGCAATGATGGGGGTGGTAGGGGAGAAGGCAATGATGGAGGTGGTGGAAAGGGCAATGATGGGGGTGGTGGGTGAGAAGGCAATGATGGGTGTGGGGATGAGGATAATGATGGAGGTGGTGGAAAGTGTAATGAGGGCGGCTACATTATATTCTATGAGGGGAGCTACATTATATTCTATGAGGGCACTACATTATATTATATGAGGTAGGCTACATTATATTCTATGAGGGTTGCATTATATTCTACGAGGGGCTACATTATATTCTATGAGGGGGCTACCCAACCCCTGCTACATAATTAAGACGTGTACTACCTTATATTATACCCTGATATTAGCGTGTTTTATCGCACAATTGGTGGTCTTGTATTTATTTATATGCAGCTACATAGTGGGACCCAAGAATGATTTTCTCTAGTGGGCCCAGTTCGACACTGCACATATGCCTTTGTCTACAGGTATATAACTTCACAAAATCACCAAAACTGAAGAATCCAAATGTCTCTATGATGAAGATGCAAGTAAATCTTTTAAAGAGGACCTTTTAACAGGACAAACCTTGGAAGTTCTTGCTCTTCTTTATTCCTGCTGCTCACCTGAGTATTGTAGGGTTTTCTTTAAATCCATCATATGGTTTCAGAGATAAGTGCCATTTATTTAGTGCAAATTCTTAGAGTCTTTACAAGGGGGCAGTGCTCACAGGGGGATAATACAAAGCAGCCTCAAGACCCACCCCAAAAAATCCTGTGAGTAACGCCCCTTTGTAAAGTTATTAAAAATTAGCACGCAATGAAAAGGTCCATACCTCTCTAACCATACAACAAATTTAATTAAAAATTAAAAATAAAAAAAACAACGCAATATTCAGGGGAGCAACGGGAATAGCAAAAGAGCAAAAATTGGCCTCTGTTGACCTGTTGATAGGACCTCTTTAATCCCACCCCTCAAGCCAGTTTTCAACTTCATGGCCAAATTTGACAATTCTGACCCGTGTCACTATATGTAGTAATAACTCTGGAACACTTCAACGGATCCCAGTGATTCTGAGAATTTTTTCTCATGATATATTGTACATCATGATAGTGGTAAAATTTGTTCACTATGACTTGCTTTTATTTATGAAAATATTAGAAATTTGGCAAAAATGTCACAATGTTTTAATTCTTATGCACTTAAACAAGAGCGTTACGCCACACAAAATAAATAATACATAAATTTGCCACATCTACTTTTCATCTGCGTCACTTTGGAAATATAATTTTTTTTAAAGTTAAAAGGGTTAAAAGTTGATCAGCAGTTTCTCATTTTTCCCACAAAATTTAGAAAACCATTTCTTTAGGGACCACATCACATTTGAAGTGATTTTGGGAGGCCTATATGTAAGAAAATACCCAAAAGTGACACCATTGAAAAACCTGCACCCCTCAAAGTCCTGAAAACCACATTTAAGAAGTTTATTAACTTTTCAGGTGCTTCACAATAATTAATGCAATGTGGAAGGAAAAAAAATCAACATCTTACTTTTTACCAGAAAAATTTAACATTTTACTTTAGCTCCAAATTTTTTACTTTCACAAGGGTAACAGGAGAAAATGGACCACAACACTTGTTGTGCAATTTCTTCTGAGTATGTGTTAGGGCTAGTGGAATGCACCAAGTAAATAGATTAAGTTATTGGTGCATTCGCAGCCCGGGGTCCACCGTGCAGGAGGAACCTGCTGCTAGCAAATGGCACTATATGACAGTATAAGCAAACTATGTTACTTCACAGAGTCGCCAACAAAAGAAAGCACTATGCCCTGTTAGACTCACAGGAGTACACAGCTAACTGATGAGCTGATAGCAGTCAGTGGTCTTGCACACACACAAACTCCTCACCAGAGGTGCCGGTATTCTAGGGCTTATTTCAGCCGGGACCCTGAATACATACACACAAAACTCCTCACTGGAGGTGCCGGTATTCTAGGGGCTTATTTCAGCCGGGGCCCTAAATACATCCACACAAGACCACACTGGCGCAAAGCACATAACATAGATTGATACTAGCTCATGGCCGTGCGGTCATGCAAACCTTTTATAGCTGCAGCAACTACAGGACCTTCCCAGAAGGACCAATGGGAGGCTGCCACAGAACTTCAGCAACTTCAGGACCTTCCTAGAGGACCAATGGGAGTTGCTGAAGTATCTGAGCATGTGACCCTTGATCTCCAATGAGAGATCTTACCCTGGGCAAGCTCAGAAGGGGAAAAGTAGGACTTAGTCCCAAAGACGTCTGCTCGCCGCTGACCAGTACTGGCTAAAATGGCAGAAGCTGGAAAGGCAGCAGTAACCCTTTGCACAGTGTCAGACTGAGCGAGATGCTGGGACCAACGCCTCAGCTGAGCAGGCTCCACTGCGGCAGGAGAAGAATGGGAGACCACAGTGGAGATGGCTCGAGATTCCCCCTGTGCAGAGGCGGGAACTCGACCCCTAACAGTATGTCAACATGCCATATGTGGGGGAAAACTATTGTTTGGGTGCATGGCAGGGCTCGGAAGGGAAAGATCACTGCTTGATTTTTTTTTAACGCAAAAATGGCTGGAATTGTTAGCGGGCGCCATATTTAGTTTGAAAAGCCCCTGATGTGCTTAAACAGTGGAAACCTCCCACAAGTGACCCCATCTTAAAAACTAGAATCCGCAAGGAATGTGTCTAGATGTATGGTGAGCACCTTGAACTTCAGGTGCTTCACAGAAGTTTATAATGTAGAGCTGTGAGATTCAAAAATCACGTTTTCCACAAAAATGTTCTTTTAGTCCCAATTTTTTTTTATTGTAACAAGGGTAACAGGAGAAATTGCACAATACAGTTTGTTGTGCAATTTCTTCTGAGTATAATGGTACCCCATATGTGCTGGAAAACTAATGTTTATGTGCACCTCAAGTCTTGGAAGGGAAGGAACACCATTTGACGTTTTGAATGTAAAATTGGCTGGAATTGTTAGAGGATGCTATGTAGGGTTTGGAGTGCCCCTGATGTGCCAGTGAAATTCCCAACACGTGATGCCATTTTAGAAACTATAACCTTCAAGTAATTTACTTAGATGTGTGGTGAGCATCTTGAACCAACAGGTGCTTCACAGAAGTTTATAACGTTGAACTGTGAAAATGAAAAAAAAAATAATTTCCCCCCAAAATTTTTGTTTTGCCTTAAATTTTTCATTTTCACAAGGGTACAGAGACAAAATGGACCATGCAATTTGTTGTGTAATTTCTCCAGGGTACATCCAGCACCATATTGAAGTTCAAATTTTGTTGGAATGGTTTGAAGGTGTCCATGAAGAATGAACAAAAACCAGCAAATCAGGATTTTTTATGGGGGTTTATGCTGTTCCACGTGTAGTAAAATTGATAAGGAAGCTTTATTCTTCAGGTCAGTACAATTACAGCGATAACACATTTATATCAGTAGCAGCCGCCATCTCCTATCTCAGTAATGGGAAAGTGTCTTCACCGAATACAGATTTTACCTGAGAATTTAGAATTTTGAAAATGAATGATCAGTCTTGGAGGTGAAAAAAGCAGATTTCTCTAGCAAAATATATTACAAACTTTCGTATTTTCATGTCTACTATTGGCAAGATTCCTTATAGACATGGAGATGAATACTATCTCTAGCTCCTCTCTCTTACCCTTTCCATAGAATTTTATCAGTGACAATTGTCATACCCTATCTCAATAATAGGAAATTCTGCCTGCACTAAATACAAATTTTACCGAAAAATTAAAAATTTTGAAAATGACTGATCAGTTCTAGAGGAGAAAGAAGCAGATTTCCCTGAGAAAATATATCGCAAAGTTTCTTAACACTAGAACTACTGATGGAGTCATTTTGACTCCTTTAGTTTTTTATTTCTCTTCTGTGACTACATTTTTCAGAATTCCGGCTTGAAACTCGGTGACTTTTCGTCAAATATGATGTGAAAAAAGATTTTGTGAGAATAAATAATTTTGGTAAAAAATTTGCGCGTTTTTTTCAAAATTTACCAAGAACTACTGAAGGGAGTCATTTTGACTCCCTACTATATTTTGAGGTCCTTTTGTCACTAAATGTTGCTATAAAGTTTTGTGCATAATTTTTTCACTCTGTCTTATTTACCCTGATGTTCATATAGATGTAGTTCAATTTACATGTCAACTTTTCACATTTTCCTTGTGTTTTACCTGCTTGTATTACTGTGTAATGCTGAACAAAATAGCTTGTTTACTCTAGGCTCTTATCTTATGCTAATGAAGGGTGGTGTTTTTCTAAGGTCCTAGCAGGAGACAGTATTCTGGATAGTAACTTTACTTTCAGTTCAGCTGAAGAGACAAAGAGAACAGACGCAGACATACGAGCTCTGAAGACTCATACAGGTATGAATTGTTATGAAATAGTTTAGCTGTCTGTCAACTGATTCAGCCCACCTACTTTTGAAGGTGGCAGAACAGTTATTATTTCTTTTAGTTTTCATTTCATTTCTATTTTTCAGCAGGGAACTATATAGAATTATGGAATTTGTGAGGAATATGGAGAGAAGACGTTTGATAAAGCCTCAGGATATTCTGGCTACTTTGCAATCCATACCGGAGGATGAATCGGAATCCGAATTGCAGGAACATGTATTTGATTCTGACAGTGATGAAGATTTCATTCCTCAGAACATATCAAGTGAATCTGAAGACTCAGAAGGAACAAATCCAGAAGGTAAGTAGTTATGTGTATTTATTTGTTCTTCCACACACTGAGTTAGGGCCTGTGCACACTAGCAGAATTCTGGCTGAATAGCCATCTGGATATTCTTGCCGCAATACAGGCTGTACCTGCCCGCTCATGCCTGAAGCTCCGCTCCGAACCCCGGGCTGGAGCCGCTGTCAGGGACAGAGCAGCGCTTGCTTACGTGCGAGCACAGCTCCGTCCCAGACAGCAGCTCCAGCCCGGGGTTCGGAGCGGAGCTTCAGGTATGAAACTCCGCTCTGTACCTGAGCGGGCAGGTACGGGCCGGATTGTGGTGAGAATATCCGGTCGGATATTCCGCCGCTAATCCAGCCAGTGTGCACGGACCCTTACAAAACAAAAATTCTAAATATTCATCAACTTTTTTCCAGATATTCCAAGCACATCAACTGGGGATCGGGCTCATGCAGTTATGTTGCCTCGTGACCATCCTCCTAGTCGTGGACAGAAAAAATCAGCAAAACGTCCCAGAAATGAAAGAACAACAGATAACGATGGCGGCGAAGGTAATGCAACAACAAACACCAGAGAAGGCGAATCTGAAGGAATACTAGTTTCAGCGGATGGTATTCAATGGAAACCTGTTGAAATTGGACAACACTTGCCTGGTAGGCGTGACAGCCAAAATATTCTTCGAGAAGCGCCTGGCCCTACAGGATACGCCAGAAGAAATATCATTATCGATAGTCCTTTGAGCGCATGGCGTTTATTTTTTGATTCATATATATTGACACATATAAAGAACTGTACGCTTGCAGAAGCATGCAGGAACAATAATTTACAGTTTACTCTATCTGATGAGGAGCTAGATGCATTCATTGCGATATTCTATGCTCGTGGAATATCTGGCACGAACCGTCACTCGATTAGCAGTATTTGGTGTAATGACTGGGGAATACCGTTTTGCAAAGCGACAATGTCTAGGGACCGCTTTGTTGAAATTATGAGGTTTCTCAGATTTGATGAGAAATCTACTCGATCGGAGAGACTGCAAACGGACAAGTTTGCTCTATTTTCTACTGTGTGGGACAGGTTTATTGCAAATTGTATTGCGTGTTACAAACCTGGCCCATACATAACGGTGGATGAGCAACTTTTCCCAAGCAAAACTAGGTGTCCATTCACGCAGTACATGCCTTCCAAACCAGATAAATATGGCCACAAATATTGGCTAGCTGTTGATAAGGAGAGCAAATATCTGGCAAATGGCTTCCCTTATCTAGGCAAAGATGACACACGCCGTGCTGAGGACCGTTTAGCTGACCATGTGGTAATGAAGTTATTGGACCCGTTTTTGAAAAAATGTCGCAATGTTACAACCGATAATTATTTTACTTCAGTAAAATTAGCTAAACAGCTAAAAAGCAAAGGAACAACCATCGTGGGAACACTGAATAAGATAAGGTGAGAAATGCCTAAAGAAATAAAATCCATGAAAGAGGAATTGTACAACACTAAAGTGTTTAGAAATGAAGACAATTTTACACTTACAGTATATCAAGGAAAGCCCAACAAAAATGTTGTCATTTTGAGTTCCGTCCATCCAGATGTTGTTGTTGCGTCTGATTCCGCTAAAAAAACCTCCAGAAACGGTAAAGTTTTACAATGAAGCAAAATATGGAGTAAATGTAGTGGATCAGATGGCACGAAAATATACCACACAAACATCCACAAGGAGATGGCCTGTTCATGCATTTGAAAATGCCTTAGACTTTGTGGGTATAAATGCATGTATAATATTCAAGGAGATTACCCACCAAAAAATGTCACGCAAGGCATTTTTGCAAACGCTTGTGAGAGAGTTGAGTGGTCCTTATGTCACAGATAGGGAAAAGGGTTCCACGTCCCAAGTTTCTACATGTTCAGAAGTGATGGTTCAAACAAAATTTTGCCAGATCAAAGAAAAGTGCAAGAAAAATAGATCTGTCGGCAATTGTAAGACTTGTGGTAAGTCTTTGTGTGGGCAATGTACTGCCATAAATCAAAGGCAATGCCTAAAATGCGAAACACCAAATGTTTAGAAGGTGAATTCTGCGCCATATTTTCATTTTTATGCTCCTCCACCTACATTTTCTCTGCTTTTTGTTCTTCAGTTGTTGTTTATATGTGTGCACTTGAATAAAAAAAAATGTTTGAAAAACGTCTATTATAATTATTGTTATTTTCTGTAGAAAAATAAGAAAAGCAGAAAAAAAACAATCAAAAGCATTACTGTTGGATCTCACAATAATAATACATTACAAAAAATATAATTATTAATAAATAACCACAAATGAAACTCTAAAAATAAACGAAAACAAGCAAGGAGTCAAAATGACTCCTTTCAGTAGTTCTAGGCGGGGTCACGAGTCCAGTAGTCCTAGTGTTAATTTCATGTCTACTATTGATACTATTTATTTCTGAAATACAAATTAAAAGACGGTTACTCTTTAGGTTAGAGAGTTATCAAGTGTTACTGTCACGATCCAGTTTTGGATTTGTGGCAGATCTGGTTTACCTCAGTTTAAGACCTTTTTTCCTTTCTGGTCATCGGGGGTTAATGCAGTTTTCCCCTCCCGGTGGCCGCTGGTGTTATTGCATTGCTGCTGGGTCAGCTGATGTTTGTGGTGACCACTCCCTCCATCCTTTAAGAGGTCACCTGGTTCATCAGCTGACTGTCGGTGTTAGTTCATTCTAAAGCGACCAAGCTGGGAGAAGGAGCTTGCTGGGAACTGTTGTTCTACTGCTGTGTTCAGTGAATCTGGTGTTACTTCCTGCTGTTCTGTGCCTTGCAGCATTAAGCTAAGTGTTGTTTACCTTTATCTAGTCTGTATTTCCTATATTTGAATTGTTTTGCCCTGTGCACATTATAGTGTTTTCCTGTGTGTCTGCGGCGTGGTGCGTTTATTAGTTTTCCCTGTCTGTGCTTTCTGTAGGGGTTGGTGAGAGGTCTTATCACTGGGTGGCGGGTGGAGGTTTCATCTTAGTACTGAAGCAGGACTCAGGGTCAGGCCTGGCGGCCCAGACATGCACACCTTCAGTGTAAACTCTGGGAGAGGGACAGACAGGGTTTCCCTAGTTTGAGGGATATTGCAGGGGCCCGGGTAATCAGCTGTAGTCTACCCAGTACCCCCGTGACATTAACACCGACCGTCACATTTTTTCTGGTGAGTCATGGCTCAAATAATAATAATAATAATCTTTATTTTTATATAGCGCTAACATATTACGCAGCGCTTTACAGTTTGCACACATTATCATCGCTGTCCCCGATGGGGCTCACAATCTAAATTCCCTATCAGTATGTCTTTGCAATGTCAGAGGAAACCGGAGTGCCCGGAGGAAACCCACGCAAACACGGAGAGAACATACAAACTCTTTGCAGATGTTGTCCAAGGTGGGATTAGAACCCAGGACCCCAGCGCTGCAAGGCTGCTGTGCTAACCACTGCGCCACCGTGCTGTCCATGCAGTCCTTTGCCCAACTGCTCCAGACTCTCACCACTGAGCTCAAGGATCTGCGTGGTGAGGTGGTGCAGCAGCTGCAGCAGTTGTTGGGGTTCTGGGCCTCGGCTCAGGTACAGGCTCTACCAGAACCCAAGATATCTCTCCCTGACAGGTTTTCTGGAGGGAGAGATACATTTTTGGTTTTAAGGAGGCCTGCAAGTTATACTTCAGGCTCTGCCCTCGTACATCAGGGAGTGAGGAACAACGGGTGGGAATCATCGTTTCTCTTCTTAAAGGTGATCCACAATCCTGGGCCTTCTCCCTGCCGACCGCTTCACCATCTCTACGGTCAGTGGACGAGTTCTTTGCACCTCTGGCGCTGGTATATGGTGACCCGGACGGCGTCTCTTTGGCGGAATCCCGACTCCGTAAGATCAAGCAGGGGGGCCGGCCGGTGGAGGACTATTGTTCAGAGTTCAGGAGGTGGGCCACTGACAGACAGTGGAATGACCCGGCCCTTAGGAGCCATTTTGTGCAGGGTCTGTCCCCTAGGTTTCAAGATACTCTGGTACAGTACGCCGCCCCCAAGTCGTTGGAGGCCGCCATGTCCCTTGCCATCAGGGTGGATAGACGCTTGAGGGAGAGGCATACACCTAATGTGCCCCCTGTAGTCCTTGCTAGGGAGGAGGTCACACCTGACCAGGCGGACAAACCCATGCAGGTGGGAGGAGTTGGTTTCCAAACGGGGTTGTCTGGGGTTCGCCGTGGTGTGGGGGCATGTTTTTACTGTGGGCAGATTGGTCATTTTATCAATGTATGCCCAGCTCGTGCCAAAATTCCTGTTCCATCTAAAAAGCCGCGTCCCCCTGGTTGTGTGGAAGGAAGCGACCAGGGAGTGTATATTTCCTCCATTTTCTCGTCTCAGTGTACCTTACCTGCTGAGGTGGTTGTTGGTGGGGTAACTGAGAATGTTCCGGTGCTTGTGGACAGTGGAGCAGTAGTCAATTTGGTGGATGCTCATTTTGTCCAGACCCATGACCTGATGAGTAAGTCGCTAGCTAGACCTCTAAGCGTCCAGGCCATTGACTCTGCCCCGCTCAGCCAGGGGAGCATTACCCATGTCGTAGACAATATACATCTGCGTATAGGGGCTTGTCATGAAGAGTCCCTGTCATGCTACGTCTTGGAGGGCATACCAACTCCCATGGTCTTAGGACTCCCTTGGTTGAAAAAACACAACCCGGTCATAGACTGGTGGTCCAGAGAAGTAGTCAGCTGGGGTCAGTCGTGTGAGGACTGCTGCCCAGGAACTACGATCTCTGCCGTCCTTCTACAACCTACCCCTTCTACTCCAGTGGGGGCAGTAGAGGTGCTTGAAGGGAGTAGGGGCAAGACTCTACCCTCACTACATTCTAAACCAGTATGTCAGAGACCTCTTAGGAGGAGGGGTCAGAGGAGGGTGGTGGTTCCCTCGATGCATAGTGGGGGAGTGAGTTTGGCGACACAGGGGGATGCCTCTGTCGGTTCTGTAAAGAGTTCACCATCTTGTGGCAGATGCATGCGTGAAAATAAACGTTCAGGTCCGGACCTGTGTGTGAATGATTACGTATGGGTGTCCACCAAAATATCAGGTGGAAGTGTGGAACTGGAATCTGGAGTTCAAGGGTAATTGGGCCATATCGGGTGTCAGCCATTGTCAGTCCGAAGATTTACCAGTTGGAGTTACCCTCAGTAATGCCCATACACAACTCATTCCACAGGTCGGCGCTCTGGAGATTTGTGCCACCTACGTTGTTATCTCCATCGTGCTGTGTCCACCGTAAACCTGAGGGTCAGGTGACTGAGGAGGTGAGCTCTGGTGAATCGAGACGTTCTCACTGTAGGTTTTTTACTGGTGAGGACCAGTGTTGAGGGTCCAGAGGCCTCTCATTGAAAGGGGGTTACTGTCACGATCCAGTTTTGGATTTGTGGCAGATCTGGTTTACCTCAGTTTAAGACCTTTTTTCCTTTCTGGTCATCGGGGGTTAATGCAGTTTTCCCCTCCCGGTGGCCGCTGGTGTTATTGCATTGCTGCTGGGTCAGCTGATGTTTGTGGTGACCACTCCCTCCATCCTTTAAGAGGTCACCTGGTTCATCAGCTGACTGTCGGTGTTAGTTCATTCTAAAGCGACCAAGCTGGGAGAAGGAGCTTGCTGGGAACTGTTGTTCTACTGCTGTGTCCAGTGAATCTGGTGTTACTTCCTGCTGTTTTGTGCCTTGCAGCATTAAGCTAAGTGTTGTTTACCATTACCTTGTCTGTATTTCCTATATTTGTATTGATTTGCCCTGTGCACATTATAGTGTTTTCCCGTGTGTCTGCGGTGTGGTGCGTTTATTAGTTTTCCCTGTCTGTGCTTTCTGTAGGGATTGGTGAGAGGTCTTATCACTGGGTGGCGGGTGGAGGTTTCAGCTTAGTACTGAAACAGGACTCAGGGTCAGGCCTGGCGGCCCAGACATGCACACCTTCAGTGTAAACTCTGGGAGAGGGACAGACAGGGTTTCCCTAGTTTGAGGGATATTGCAGGGGCCCGGGTAATCAGCTGTAGTCTACCCAGTACCCCCGTGACAGTTACATGGTCATTCTATGTTCAACTATTTGACAGAAGTAAAGACCCTCCAATACGTGACAATTAGAGAGCAAATATCATCTTCATTGCTAATTATTCAACCATAAAGTCATGGTAAAACATTGTTCAAAATCACTATTACGGTAATTCCACACTTTCTTTTATTAAGTAACATCTTTACCCTTCCTAAAATTAAAATTAGGTTAGTTGTGTTCATTTACATTTCAATTTTTTTTTCATTTGTGACAAATGTAGAGCACATTGTCAAATTTACAATTGGTGTGCCTTCGTTGCAGTGTTCTCATTGGATTATGTAACACATAAAGATCACACATTTTCAGTGCCGTGTGCCCACGAGATTCCAGTGTATCCATCTGTGACATGAGCAGAACATACTGCACCACCAAATAATGGGTGTCACAACCAAATAAATAGCAGTTGTTGTGCTGTACACAGGCAGAATCATTGTGAGAAGGAGAGAATTCACTACGGTATAAACAACTTTAGGGGGAAAAAATAATAAATTACTGATAGGGGTTTGTTATAAATCTCCAAAAATAATGGAAGCAATGGAGAATATCCTCGTAAAGCAAATAGATGAAGCTGCGACTCAAGGAGAAGTCATTATTATGGGGGACTTCAACTACCCTGAAATAGATTGGGGAACAGAAACCTGCAGTTCCAGCAAAGGTAATCGGTTTTTGACAACTATGAGAGACAATTACCTTTCACAACTGGTTCAGGACCCAACAAGGAGGGGGGCACTGCTAGACCTAATATTAACCAACAGGCCAGACCGCATATCAAATATAAGGGTTGGGGGTCACTTGGGGAATAGTGATCACAAAATAATAAGTTTTCATGTAACCTTTAATAAGATGGGTAGTAGGGGGGTGACAAGGACACTAAACTTCAGGAGGGCAAATTTCCAACGGATGAGAGAGGATCTTGGTGCAATTAACTGGGATGATATCCTGAGACATAAAAGTACCGTATTTTCCGGCGTATAAGACGACTTTTTAACCCCTGAAAATCTTCTTAAAAGTCGGGGGTCGTCTTATATGCCGGGAATCGTCTTGTACGCCGGGTGTATATGGTGGGTGGGGGGGGGGAAGTGATCCTGATGACGACGAGGGGGCGTCTCACAGGAAAGTGAGTATCCCCCATTACCTTATCGTAGCGCTGCAGCGTGGGGTCTCTGTGCTGGGAGCAGCGGCTGCTGTGCTGTGGGGCGGCGGCGGCGGCGGCTCCTCTTCTGCAGTGTGGGGCCTCTGGTGCTGTGGGGCGGCGGCGGCGGCGTATCTTCATGCAGTCGGGGCTCCTCCGGCATCTCCTTAAAGCCTGGAGGCCCCGCCGGCAACTCCATCGGTACAATGTGGTGGCCTCCGGGAAAATGGCCGCTGCTCAGATTCAGATCTCGTGTCCCGAGATTTCGGGACGAGATCTGAATCTGAGCATGCGCAGCCCCCAGCGGTCATTTTCCCGGAGGCCACCGCATCGCACCTATTGAGCTGCCTCCGGGAAAATGGCCGCTGCATTGCGTCTCCGTCACTTTTGTTCTCACTCTGATAGACCTCTGCTTGCTGTCAGTGAATGGAGCGCTCTTGGTTACATCCAAAGACCTGTGGGAGCACCTGCACTGATACACTGTAACAAAGCACAGGACGGGGGAGAGTTGTACTGCTGCTGCGTTTTACTTCAGACAATAGCCTGGACTGATACATTGTAACAAACTCTCTACAGAATGAGTGTGCAGAACAAGTTGTGGATATGTGATGCAGTTTGGGTTGGTCCCAGCAGGTGGCGTCTGCACTTTTGCCAGTGTGATATAAAAGGTATGTTTTACACACTGCTCTCCCGGAGTCTCCCAGCAGAGGGCGCCCTGACACCACACTGACATATTACCATTTGATGTAGTATCACCGGGGTCAGATCACTATGGGGACTCAGGGATCCTCACACCCCATACATGCAACTAGAGCCCCCCACTGTCAGGGCATGCTGAGACCATTTTCCCGGAGGCCACCACATTGTACCGATGGAGTTGCCGGCGGGGCCTCCAGGCTTTAAGGAGATGCCGGAGGAGCCCCGACTGCATAAAGATACGCCACCGCCACCCCACAGCACAGAGGCCCCACACTGCAGAAGAGGAGCACAGCAGCCGCCGCTCCCAGCACAGAGACCCCCACGCTGCAGCGCTACAATAAGGTAATGGGGGATACTCACTTTCCTGTGAGACGCCCCCTCATCGTCATCAGGATCACTCCCCCCCCCCAAAAAAAAAGGCACATATTCACCGGCCCTATAAGACGACATACGGTGTATAAGAAGACCCCCGACTTTTAAGAAGATTTTATATTTTAACTGGTAAAGTTGGGGGGTCGTCTTATACGCCCAGTCGTCTTATACGCCGGAAAATACGGTACACAAAGAAAATGGGAGACGTTTATTAGCATCCTGGATAGGACCTGTGCACAGTATATACCGTATGGGAATAAACATACTAGAAATAGGAGGAAACCAATATGGCTAAATAGAGCTGTTAGGGGCGCAATAAGGGACAAAAAGAAAGCATTTAGAGAATTAAAGGAAGTAGGTAGTGAGGATGCATTAAATAAATACAGAAAATTAAATAAATTCTGTAAAAAGCAAATCAAGGCAGCAAAGATTGAGACAGAGAGACTCATTGCCAGAGAGAGTAAAAATAATCCCAAAATATTCTTTAACTATATAAATAGTAAGAAACTAAAAAATGACAGTGTTGGCCCCCTTAAAAATAGTCTGGGTGAAATGGTGGATGAGGATGAGGAAAAAGCCAATATGCTAAATGACTTTTTTTCATCAGTATTTACAACAGAAAATCCCATGGCAGACAAAATGACTAGTGAAAAAAATTCCCCATTAAATGTCACCTGCTTAACCCAGCAGGAAGTACAGCGGCGTCTAAAAATCACTAAAATTGACAAATCTCCGGGCCCGGATGGGATACACCCCCGAGTACTGCAGGAACTAAGTACAGTCATTGATAGACCATTATTTTTAATCTTTAAAGAGTCCATAATAACAGGGTCTGTACCACAGGGCTGGCGTATAGCAAATGTGGTGCCAATATTAAAAAAAGGGGCAAAAACTGAACTCAGTAATTATAGGCCAGTAAGTTTAACCTCTACTGTGGGTAAAATCCTGGAGGGCATTCTAAGGGATGCTATACTGGAGTATCTGAAGAGGAATAACCTCATGACCCAGTATCAGCACGGGTTTACTAGGGACCGCTCATGTCAGACTAATTTGATCAGCTTCTATGAAGAGGTAAGTTCCGGACTGGACCAAGGGAACCCAGTGGACGTAGTGTATATGGACTTTTCCAAAGCTTTTGATACGGTGCCACACAAAAGGTTGTTACATAAAATGAGAGTAATGGGGATAGGGGAAAATATGTGTAAGTGGGTTGAGAGCTGGCTCAGGGATAGGAGACAAATGGTGGTTATTAATGGAGCACACTCGGACTGGGTCGCGGTTAGCAGTGGGGTACCACCACAGGGGTCAGTATTGGGCCCTCTTCTTTTTAACATATTTATTAATGACCTTGTAGGGGGCATTCAGAGTAGAATTTCAATATTTGCAGATGACACTAAACTCTGTAGGGTAATCAATACAGGGGAGGACAATTTTATATTACAGGATGATTTATGTAAACTAGAAGCTTGGGCTGATAAATGGCAAATGAGCTTAAATGGGGATAAATGTAAGGTCATGCACTTGGGTAGAAGTAATAAGATGTATAACTATGTGCTTAATTCTAAAACTCTGGGCAAAACCATCAATGAAAAAGACCTGGGTGTATGGGTGGATGACAGACTCATATTCAGTGGCCAGTGTCAGGCAGCTGCTACAAAGGCAAATAAAATAATGGGATGTATTAAAAGAGGCATAGATGCTCATGAGGAGAACATAATTTTACCTCTATACAAGTCACTAGTTCGACCACACTTAGAATACTGTGCACAGTTCTGGTCTCTATAAGAAAGACATAGCTGAACTGGAGCGGGTGCAGAGAAGAGCGGCCAAGGTTATTAGAGGACTGGGGGGTCTGCAATACCAAGATAGGTTATTATACTTGGGGCTATTTAGTTTGGAAAAACGAAGACTAAGGGGTGATCTTATTTTAATGTATAAATATATGAGGGGACAGTACAAAGACCTTTCTAATGATCTTTTTAATCATAGACCTGAGACAGGGACAAGGGGGCATCCTCTACGTCTGGAGGAAAGAAGGTTTAAGCATAATAACAGACGCGGATTCTTTACTGTAAGAGCAGTGAGACTATGGAACTCTCTGCCGTATGATGTTGTAATGAGTGATTCATTAATTAAATTTAAGAGGGGACTGGATACCTTTCTGGAAAAGTATAATATTACAGGGTATATACACTAGATTCCTTGATAAGGCGTTGATCCAGGGAACTAGTCTGATTGCCGTATGTGGAGTCGGGAAGGAATTTTTTTCCCCATGGTGGAGTTACTCTTTGCCACATGGGTTTTTTTTGCCTTCCTCTGGATCAACATGTTAGGGCATGTTAGGTTAGGCTATGGGGTGAACTAAATGGACTTAAAGTCTTCCTTCAACCTCAATAACTATGTAACTATGTAACTATAACCAAATTGCCTGCATCCGCAGGACATTTCTATACAGTACATCTTCCTCAATGATACTCCAAAAGAGTTGGCAAGAAAAGCACCCAAAATTTATATTATTATTTGCCATTTTTGCAGCAAATTAAGGTGAAAAACAAAACTGAATTTTTTGGACTGCTTACAGAGAAATGAAAACAGGAATGCAAATGGTTTCTAGAATTGATTGTGTGTGCCTTTATAGGTAAAAAATTCTTTTAAGCTGATTTGTGTTCTTATTATGAACAATCACGCTAAGCTCCAATACAGAAAGCAAAGTACTCACATCTGTGTGGCCAATGATTTCTGCAGCCATTCCAACAGTAGTATGGCAGTTTGTCAGCTCCTGCTTGCCTCCAGCATGCAATGTATTTTGTTAGGAGACCAGATTTTTGCTCTTATTGAAGCATCTGTGCTTCTGTGTTGCCAGGTGTGTGAATCCATTTTGATGACTAGCCAGGCCCTGTTAAGCCTAGCGGGTGATGCTTTGCATGTTGGTTTAGATGTGTAGGACAGAAAAAGGCAACCACAATGTGACGGTCCGTGAAGATATTCAGAATTTATTGGACACCGGTAAACACATCAGATGTCTATTACAGTTCTGTAATATGAAGTTCCAACAGAATCTGGGATGTACAAAGATATTCATCAAATGCTAATATTATGGGGAACACTTTTGGTCCACATTTATTATCCATACTCTAGCCTTAAACCGTATTTTGCTGGATTAAAATGCCAAAAAAACCATACGAGAGCCAAACTTCTTAATTCATTTGCAGTATTTCTAGGTGACCTTGAAGTTGATCACACACTGTGGACTTCTAGTAGGCGCAGGAACTGATAACAGTTGATTGATGGGAGTGTGGAGTGTCAGAACCCATCAATCAACTATTGATGACCTATGCTAAAGCTAAGCATTCGTGGAAAACCCCTTTAAAACAGGAAATTAAACCAAACAAGATACAATAGGCCTTTTTGATGATATCTGGGATGTGTGGACCACATTTACAAGCTAGTGTACAATATGGTGAGCCCTCAGCTTATCTCCCTGACTCTAAAACGCCTTTAAATGACCAAATAATCCTTCCTACGACCTTCAGGGGTCTTCAGTTAGTTCCCTTAATCATCCATTTCCTCCGCTTTTCTTTTTTTTTTCTGTTCATCTCTTCTTATCCCTTCTCCTTGTGTTTTTCCATTTGACCCCCGTGGGTGGGACTCATGTACTACAATGTGTCATTATAGAACACTACTCATCCACATGAATAATACACAATAAAACCTTTTTTGAAACTAAGACAGAAAAAGAAATTCACGCCTCCTATCAGCAGGTGTAGATTTGTATGAAAGAATGAGCCATTTTCTTGTTTTTTGTTTTACTCTTTCCCTTTTGATGAATACACTCGAGTTACATGTAAACGGAGACCATGGAGCAGATTTCCATTAAAGCTTTAATTAGGCAGTGCGATTTGGGAGTTTTTCGCACTCTCCAGGTAGAAGCTTAAAGGAAAGACTCATCCATTTCCCTATTTTTAGATAGAGAGAAAATACATTCAACATCTGCACATAAACCCCTTAATAACTTAATAACGTAATAACACAATGATGTATCGAAGAGCCACACAATTGCATCATCTAAATCAAACCATTGCAGAAAGCGTATCCTAATGTATAAATTCAGTAATTATTCAAGAAAATGATGTATACGCCATTCTTAATGAAGGGGTTTGGTGAAGTAGGATACGCCACATTCATTAAGAGGCTGGATTCAGGGACCAGAGTAGATTTTTTGGCGTAAGTAATGGTGTAACTTCTGATTAATTCTGTGGACGGGCACAGCCACAACCCCGGTCTGCCTATGTTCTACCCACTTTGGCACAGCTGGTCGGGACTTGAGTGAAAAAGCAAACAGTCACATTTTTTTGTGAAGATTCACATTGCGAAAAAAAATTGCTAATTGCCAGAAAAGTTGTATAAACACTTTGAGGAATTGGCCCCTACATGTTTGCAAAAATATTAAAAGTAATAAAGCTGCAAAAAAAAAGTTAAAAATATAAGCAATCAAAAGGGGTAACTATAACTGGTACTACTAGGGATGGAGAGCACTGTAATCATCGCCTTTCATACTTTATTTTTTTTACTACAAAAATGTACAGTATTTGCCAACCATTGAGTTATTTTTGAACAAGCTGAACAGCTTCCTAGAGACAGATAGCTATGAATCCCTGTCAAAATACATAGGGGCATTTATTACTGCAATTATGTCAATTTCATAATTGCACTGAATAGAACTAAATTAAAGCTGAATTCCACAGTTTCACTATAATTTCACATCAGTATTTTGCTCCTATAGAAAATTGCTAAACTTGTTTGATAGTGTGCTTAAATATAGTATTTCATGTTTGTAGCTGAAGATCACAGTTTCGAGTGCTATCCGAATGTCAGATCAAAATCAAGCATGCTGAGATTTTTTCCCTGGACTGGTCCAGTCTGAGGGAAAAATCGGACATGTGTGCACGACCCCATACCATAGCATTGGTCCAAGCGTGATCCAATGTTTTGTCGGATTGCACTCAGACCGATAATACAGTCATTAAAGTAACTTTTTTATATATATTCGTCTGGTTTGAAGATTTTGTTTGTGTTTTTTTTAGTTTGCCACTGGGCAGAGTTTAGGGTTTCCAGATGTTTTCACTTGATTAATCATTTGCGTCTTTTCAAAAAGTCACAAATTTTGTCCCAAATGTACTACAAATGATTTCATTTAAATCAGGTATTTTGGCGAAAACTTTGTGACATTTTAACAGAGCATGCAACTTTTTTAGCTAAAAAGTCAAAGCCAATTAACTCCTTCACCACCTTGTGATTTTCTGTTTTTGTGCTTTCGTTTTTTTCTCCCCTTCTTCCCAGGGCCATAACTTTTTTATATTACCATCAATATAACAGTATGAGGACTTGCTTTTACTTCAACTACATAGTGTACTGGAACATGGGGAAAAAAATGACGGTCAGTAAGGCTGGGGGTCACACTTGGCGTAAGACAATACGCCACGTATTATACGTCCGTACTACGGCCGTAATACGGAGAAATGTTCCCAAAATATTGATCCGTAGTCAGGGTGTGTCAGCGTATTTTGCGCATGGCATCCTCCGTATGTAATCCGTATGGCATCCGTACTGCGAGATTTTCGCGCAGGCTTGCAAAACCGACATCTAATGGATTTATGTGCTCAAATGTTCGGTAAAACATATATGCAGTATATATATATATATATATATGTCATTGAGACACATATATATATATATTCTGTATTTATATTTAATTCAACGCGATATATGTGAAAAGTCGGTAAATCAATTGCCGGCTTCTCATTTCTCCTTCACAAACCCGACATGATATGAGACATGGTTTACATACAGTAAACCATCTCATATCCCCTTTTTTTTGCATATTCCACACTACTAATGTTAGTAGTGTGTATGTGCAAAATTTGGGTGCTGTAGCTGCTAAAATAAAGGGTTAAATCGCGGAAAAAATTGGCGTGGGCTCCCGCGCAATTTTCTCCGCCAGAGTGGTAAAGCCAGTGACTGAGGGCAGATATTAATAGCCTAGAGAGGGTCCATGGTTATTGGCCCCCCCCTGGCTACAAACATCTGCCCCCAGCCACCCCAGAAAAGGCACATCTGGAAGATGCACCTATTCTGGCACTTAGCCACTCTCTTCCCACTCCCGTGTAGCGGTGGGATATGGGGTAATGAAGGGTTAATGCCACCTTGCTATTGTAAGGTGACATTAAGCCAGATTAATAATGGAGAGGCGTCAATTATGACACCTATCCATTATTAGTCCAATTGTTTGAAAGGGTTAAAAAACACACACATGATTTAAAAGGATTTTAATGAAATAAACACAGCGGTTGTTTTAATAATTTATTGCTCTCTCAATCCATTTGCAGGCCCTCGCTTGGCAAAATAATAAACGCACAATATACATACCTTCTGATGTCCGATCACGTCCCACGAGGTAATCCATCTGAAGGGGTTAACTAATATTACAGGCACGAGCTGCGATAAACCACTCGCTCGTGCCTGTAATCCCCGGGTGCTGAAAGGAAAGCAGAGTGATCTATACTTACATTGAGTCGCGGTGATGCGCCCCTGCTGGATGTTCTCAGGAACTGCAGCCTGGGAACTTTTTCCCACGCTCCAGGTCATATGAGGACATCCACCAGGGGGCGCATCACCGCGACTGAAGGAAATGTAGGTCAATGACCTATATTTCATTCATTCGCCGGGGAATTACAAGCACGAGCACACCGCTGCATTAGCAGGGCTCCTGCTTGTAAATTATTTTAACCCCTTCAGATGGATTACATCGTGGGACGTGACGGTTCAGCTGAGGGTATGTATCTTGTGCGTTTATTATTTTGCCAAGCGAGGGTTTGCAAATGGATTGAGAGAGCAATAAATTATTAAAACAACCGCTGTGTTTATTTCATTAAAATCCTTTTAAATCGTGTGTGTGTGTGTGTGTGTGTGTGTGTGTTTTTTAACCCTTTCAAACAATTGGATTAATAATGGATAGGTGTCATAATTGACGCCTCTCCATTATTAATCTGGCTTAATGTCACCTTACAATAGCAAGGTGGCATTAACCCTTCATTACCCCATATCCCACCGCTACAGGGAGTGGGAAGAGAGTGGCCAAGTGCCAGAATAGGCGCATCTTCCAGATGTGCCTTTTCTGGGGTGGCTGGGGGCAGATGTTTTTAGCCACGGGGGGGCCAATAACCATGGACCCTCTCTAGGCTATTAATATCTGCCCTCAGTCACTGGCTTTACCACTCTGGCGGAGAAAATTGCGCGGGAGCCCACGCCAATTTTTTCCGCCATTTAACCCTTTATTTTAGCAGCTACAGCGCTGAAATTTTGCACATACACACTACTAACATTAGTAGTGTGGAATATGCAAAAAAAAAGGGATATGAGATGGTTTACTGTATGTAAACCATGTCTCATATCATGTCGGGTTTGTGCAGGAGAAATGAAAAGCCGGCAATTGAATTCCCGACTTTTCACTAACACCGCTGCGTATTTCTCGCAAGTCACACTGCTGGTCCGTGTGGAATCCGTATTTTTCTCGCCCCCATAGACTTTCATTGGCGATTTTTTTGCGCAATACGCTGACAAACGCAGCATGCTGCGATTTTGTACGGCCGTAGAAAGCCGTATATTACGGATCCGTAATATACGGCTGATAGGAGCAGCCCCATTGAGAATAATTGTGCCGTATGTTATGCGAGTTTTACGGACGTAGTTTCTGCGCTCTTACGTCCGTAAAACACGCATGTGTGACCCCGGCCTAAGAGTGCGCAAATACCAAACATGTATACGTTCTTCTTTTACTTAAGTGGTGAAAATAAAACCCTACATTTTTAAGAAAAAAAAAGTCACTTTTTTCCAAGATCCGAAGCGTCTCCATTTTTCGGGATCTAGGGCTGGGTGAGGGTTTATTTTTTATTTTTTGCACCCTGAGCTGACATTTTTATAGATAACATTTTGGGATAGATATCATGTTTGGATCACCTGTTCTTGCAATGATGTGGTGGCCAAAAAAACGTAATTCTGGAATCTCAATTTTTTTTCCTCGTTATGCTGTTTACCGATTCAATTAATATTATTATATATTTTGATAGATTGGACATTTCTGAACATAACGATACCAAATATGTGTATTTTTTTTTCGGATTGTTTATTTTAAACAGGGGCAAAGGGGGCGTGATTTGAACTTTTGTGTTTTTTAGATTTTTTTAAAACTTTTTATTTAACTTTTTACTTGCTTCAATAGTCCACGTAGAAGATTTGCAGCTGCGATTGTCTGATCACCTGTGCTACACATAGAAGTTCTTCAGCATAAATCATGATCTCCTATGAATGCCGGCCACCCACCGATGTTCATAGGAGATTTACAATGACAGGCACAGGGGTCTTCTGCAGACCCCAGGCTGTCATGATGACCCATCGGCACCCCCCAATCATGGGACAGGTGCACTGATGGGCATGTCTTGTTACTTATTTCCGTGTTAAATGCTGCTGTCAAACTTTTTAACAGCTGTGGGTGGATCTCAGGCTGTTAAAGGTCATGTGTAAGGAAAGATGCGGGCTCAGCGCCGGAGCCCGCATCAAAGACAGGGAGACGACATATAGGTACGTTCAAGGTTATTAAGGGGTTTAAGACAAAAAAGAACATTTATATTTATGAACCATTGTGCGTCACTTTGATGAAATTGCCGCAAAAAAAAAAAAGCCAGCGAAAAACACAAAACAAAAAAGTCACTTCAACAAATAAATTATGATGAATTGGGCCCAAAAATTGTAAAAAGCAGACATGGTTGTAGATCCATTAAACCCACAAAAGAGCCCTGCAGAAATTCCATTGGCATGGAGATATTTCATAAAGTATTCTTTCGATTTTTAATCCAGTCTATTCATTTTGGCGGCATCTCTCTTAATTTTAGTGTGTTCAGGTCTTCACTCACAGATGGCTGAGCAGCAGATGAGGAAATCAATACGAGTGGCACTGTGCGCTCTGTCAAGCAAATCCAATCCATACCCAAACGGCACACTACGTTTACCTTGTCGTGTCATAAAAATGCAAGCAAAGGAAATAGCGTATCAGGAATTGAATTATTCTGGCAGCAAAAAGGTCAATGTAGGTAGACATATTTATAGAACAACACATGACATACCCGATGGCAAAATGGTCAATACAACTAAGTATACAATCCCCCTGTACATCAATAGAGGGAAAATGTCAGCTGCAGTGGTTTCTGGCAATTAATTGAATCATGTCACTAATTGGTCACCGTTGGGTTTCTGTGGTAACTATTTCCTCGCAAACGATTGTGTTAAATGTAGCTTGGAAACTGCACGTAATACGCAGGGCCTTCTACTGAACAAAGGGGATGGTGCAGCTGTGCCCGCAATTGTTCCCATACTGAGAGGCTTTCACTGGTAGAAACAAATTACAGCTGTGCCAAGCTCTACGCAGCCATGTATGCAGGCGGCGTTCAGACCTGCTACTACCGGACACAATTTATACACGCCTCCGTGTCAATATTTTATTAATTTTAAAGAGAATTTCTACCCATTTACTTTTTTTCCGTTTAGGTGAAATTGCAGTTTATTTTTCTTTGAATGTCGTTGAATCGGAACGTCATTTGAATTTTCAAATGTAATTTTTATGGCAAACATTTGGGCCGTCGTCATTCATAACTCCTACCAAGTAACAGAATATAAACAAGCATAGTCTGGGATACTAGTCGTCCGCACCATGTGGATATTGCATTTGTAGTTATCAAAGAGGAAGAAAAGGTTCCCAGTGAATTGGGCACATCAAATTAGTTATTACTGAAATTGGAATATTCACAAACAAGAAATGTGTATGTGCGCAGCACTCTGTGAATACCAACAATGAAAGAGTTCCCTTAAGTGCCTGCCAGGGATTTCTTATAATAGCGTAGTCGTCTCATTTAGTTATTGTCAGTGTGTGGGTGCGTAGGCGAATACGTGGGTGGTCAGCCAGTTTTAGAGAACAGTCTACTGCAAACAGATGGAGGAAGAACATTTCCAAATCCCGCATGGTAAAGCATATCTGCTAGTGTTTAATGCAAGTCACTTTAGCACCTGTGCACGGGAAGAGCTTCCAGATTCTGCAGACAGGAAAATAAAACCATTTACTAGTAAAAAAAAACAAAAACTCAGGGTTTATGCTAAGATAACTGCATGTTTACAAGTAAAAGCAGAGCAGGGTGCACTAAACAAACACAGCCTGGCATACGGTCCAGATTGTTTCACAGCTACTCATCAGTGGTACCCGCCCTTTAATGATGCCAATCAGTGCCCTTTCAAATTGAATATTTTATAGTACACGTCCAATGGCTTTCTAGAAAGACATAACATTACACGTTATATTGCTTGAAATGGGTCATTGATTCAGTGATTTATTCTAGTACCCTATTGGTCTTGGACAGAAATATGAGCCAGCTGGCTAATACCCCAAAGGAATAGGTTTAACATAATTGACTTTTTCAACCATACTATGTGACTATTTGTGCAATGTGCGCAAAGATGCTTAGAAATGGCATTAAACTTACAATCTGTGCAGGGCAGCATGGTGGCTCAGTGGTTAGCACTGCAGCCTTGCAATGCTGGGGTCCTGGGTTCAAATCCAACAAAAGACAACATCTACAAGGAGTTTTTATGTTCTCTGTGGGTTTCCTCCAGGTTCTTCGGTTTCCTCCCACACTCCAAAGACATACTGATAGATATTCTAGATTGTGAGCCCCAAAGGGGGCAGTGATGATAATGTCTGTAAAGCGCTGTGGAATTAATGATGCTATATAAGTGATCAAAATAAATAATATGAACAAAATAATTAACCTCTTAACATCCAATGACGGGCAGTGTCCGTCATTGGACACCTCCCTCTGTTTTTTGTCTAGTAATAAGGCAGTTTTGATACATTTTCCAAGCTGTATTTATTTAGATAACATTTGTACATATAGTGGTTCATCACTAGTTTTAATGTTATGGCTGATCGGTATATATGCCTGAGATTATGTTAGCGGCTTTCTTTAAGTCAGGAACTAAACACAATTTTTACCTAGTCTTAGAAGCTCAAGAGAACAAAGTCGTTATTACACGAGTAGTCACTGTCAGATGACATGCCAATACCTTAAGCTATGTGGTGCTGGCCAGTTGCAGAATCTACAACAAAGGTCTGCTAAGAATATAATGCATGGAAGTGGCTAAGACAGCTGCCAACTGTTTCACAGCAAACCTCCCTTTTAGAAAGGACTAACATTTTACTGAAAGATTTCTGTCTGAAATTTCTAGATGTGGGTTTGTGCTTATCAGCTAGGAAAAATGCGAACATCTTGGACACATAAACTTATCTTGATGATTATGTTTCTTATTATTTGGGAAATTTCAATGATAAATTTGAATAAAACTGTGCGATATAAAATAGTTGTATTTCACACAGCTAATAAAACAAGAAAATCTAGTTTCAAATGTAAACTGAATTTATTTCTTTAGATCGCAGTTTGATTGTGTTTAGTCCATGGGCAGCAGTTGTGTGCCCCTACCAATTAATGGCAGAAGACAGTAAGGTCTGTGACAAAGAAAATGAGTTATGGTGCATGTCTACTACACAATTATCAGCGGACAAGCGTTACTGTCACGCTTCAGTATCCGGTACATGAGAGGGGGTACGGTTCTGAGGAGAGGATGTGGGTACCAGCATCTGATGTCATACAGCCAGACTGGTCTGAGATTTTCACGTGGAACACCCAAATAGGCCTGGTCCTGGGGTTCCGGAGGTCCCTCGTAGAAGTGGGGGTACTGTCACGGGGTTACCGCGACAGTGTGGAGCCACCAGAAGACTGCACTGTCTGATTGCTCCTACTCCGACGCTGAGTAGAAGCACTTCTCCTTCATTTCAAATGTGTTTATTTCTTCTGGCAGAAGAGGAGTTAATCGGTTATGTTGGAAATCCTTGTTCTCGCAGCTGAGCTCGATTAGCCACTCCTTTCCCCTTTATAATCTGGGCACTATTGCAAATTCTTGTCAGACCAAGCATTTGATGCATGGCTAATGGAGGGGGAGAAGTTCATATGAGAAGGAGAGTTGGAGGAGTTATATGTGACTGTTGTTTGGTTTATATGGTGGCAATTCCCTATCCTTCTCTACTTTGGTTTATTCCCCTACCTCCACGCCCCCCTACATTCCTCTGTTATATGTGAGTGAATATTTTGTATGCCTGGAGTTTTCTGTTAACCCTTGTTTGTGTTGCCTTGTCGGTTTGGTGTACTACAGTGCACAGTAGTGCTGCTCTTCCCTTGGTGAGGGAAGGGAACAGATGGAGGGCTAACTCAGGAGAAGGCAAGGTTGGATGCCCCGACATCTTCATCTTCAGAAGTATACCAAGGAGTAGGGCGAGCTAGGGCACCCCCTAGTGTTAGGAACAGTGAAGGAGCCCCTGTCCCGGGTCACACAACGGCTGTGTTGTGACAGTTACTAGATTCAACCTTGCCGGGTAAACAGGCAGCTGATCCACTGACATTTAGCTCATTTGGCAGGTGATCAGTTTACTATCACATGCTCGTTACCCATATTAGTGCAGTATAAATGTACGTTAACTCCTTAGCAAGACATGACATACAGGCAATGTCGGACAGTGTTTGCCAAGGGCCCACCAGTAACTAACTCCAGGGCCCCCCTTTTCAGCTAAATGGAAATATGACATTATCCTCAATCACAAATTTATATAACACTTAGCTGTACTACCTGGCTTCGCCCGCGTTAACAAATAGTTAGAAATGTAATTATTCAAAGTCAAAAACTAAGCTAATAGCAGCATTTCACAACATATATTTCAACACCAGAGATATTCCACACAGATTTAACTAAATTGGCCAAGTAATGTGAAGTAATCTTCTACTACTTATTCGAGAGCCTGTTGATAAACGACATTCTTAGTTTTTCCTTCAGGTGCAAAGACGAACAGATTTTTGGCTGTTCCAACTCTTGAATAGGCCACATAAAGTTGACCATGAGAAAAGCATGGAGATTGTAAATCGATTCCAACTACTTTCAAGGACTGTCCCTGAGCCTTGTTGATGGACATAGCAAATGCCAGTCGAACAGGAAACTGGAGGCGTTTAAAATCAAAAGGCAAATCAGATGGAATGAGAGGAATTGTTGGAATGAAAACATTTTCTCCTGTGGCACATCCTGTCAAAATGGTTGCCTCAATTACATGTGGAAACAGGTTCTTAATCAAGAGTCTTGTTCCATTACACAGCTTTGGTGGATCCAAATTTCTCAATAGCAGAATAGGTGCTCCAGGTTTTAGAAAGAGATTGTGAGGAGGAAGTCCTTGTGGCTCCAAGGAATTGAGGAACTCAGTTGGATATGGCTCTTGAGGAAGCAGCTGCTGTTCTCATGTGTGTCAGCCTTGTTTCTTGGTCTTCACATTTTTCATTGGCCCGTAATGCAGCTTTTCTTTTAGCATCAGCTGACATTCGTGCCATGGAATTCCTTTTCTTATGAGGCATTATTGTGGTAAAAATAGTCTGTAACTGGCAGTTTCTATATCCTCTCACACAGAGGTAATGTGACTGACATCAGCCTTTCCACCAACACACCCTAACTGACATGCTATTACGTCAGACAAGCTTTGTTATACTGAGAATGTCCTTTGTTGCCTATATTAACCAATCAGAGCTCAGATTAATTAACTGTAGCAAAATAGAAGCTGAGCTGTGATTGGTTGCTATTGGCAGCCTGATAAATCCCCAGCCAAAAGAAAGCCCTCCCCCTGGCAGTATATATTAGCTCACACATACACATAATAGATAGGTCATATGACTGACAGCTGCCGTATTTCCTATATGGTACATTTGTGGCTCTTGTAGTTTGTCTGCTTATTAATCAGATTTTTATTTTTGAAGGATTATACCAGACTTGTGTGTGTTTTAGGGCGAGTTTCATGTGTCAAGTTGTGTGTGTTGAGTTGCGTGTGGCAACATGCATGTAGCGACTTTTGTGAAATGAGTTTTGTGTGGCGAAATGTGTGTAGCAACTTTTTGTGTGTCGAGTTGCATGTGACAGGTTAGGGTTGCAAGTTGTGTGCAGCAAGTTTTGCGCATGCCGAGTTTTGCGCGTGGCGAGTTTTATGTGTGGTGCTTTTGAGTATGTGCAAGTTTTGTGTGAGGCAACTTTTGCATGTGTTGCAACTTTTGTGCATGTGGCAATCTTTCTGCGTGTGCAAGTTTTGCGTGTGATAAAGCCTATGCAAAACGCGCGTCAGGGGGTGGATCCGGTCCTTTGGCATTATACCACATCACTATGGGTAAGCTATTTGGCTAATAGATGCACTGCAAATTGTCCTTCTCTGTTGTGGTGATACTGGTCACTATGACAGCCTGAGGGGGACGTACTATGTTAAAGATATCCAATGCTTATATTAACATTGTATATGTAGGGTAATTGCATTGGATACCATTATGAGCCAGTATGATTTGCGGTGGTTTTCACTAGTACCATTGTGATGGTTTATATTTAATTTCCTGCCTTTACATTTTTTTAATTATATTTATGTGTATGGAACTCCATTTTTTTTGCTTCTTATTAAATAATACTGAAATTGTACATTGTTTCTAGAGAAAATCGTCATAGTATAAAAAAGTAGCAGATAGACCTGCAAATATTCCAGGTTCCTTTAACATTAATAAGTATAAAATATTTTGCTTTGCTCTCCAATGTCACAGCATCAGGAATACAGTAATAGTACAAATAGCACTAATTTGTTTGCTGAAGTAAAATAAATGAAATAATACATTTTCTACTGGTTGAATAAATTTTCTAAAAAGAAAAGAATGGAAAGCTGGAATACAAAGATAATGCCAGCTAGATATAATTTGTTAATTGCTATCTGCAAGACTTTAATGTGGTCACATTGAAATATATAGTAAACTAAATGACAGATTCCCCTGCTGTTGTCATTGTTGAATACTGGAACACTTCTAATTATTTATTTAGTGCTGCTATAGAAAATTGTCATGTATAAACTATCCCTACTGTAACAACCATTATGCTATAGCTAAACAGCTTTTATTGCTACAAGTCAAAATTTCTCCCTGGGTTATTCAGTGCATGTCACTTTATGTTTTCATTAATAGAGCTTCATACAAACTATGGAGTGCGATATTGTCACAGCACAGCTGTCGGGTGACCCGGGACTAGGGGCTCCTACCCTGTCTCTAACACTAGGGGGTGACTTAGCTAATCCTGCTCCCCAGGATACTTCAGATGGTAGATGCCGGGGCCTCCACTCTTGCCTTATCTCCTGAGTTAGCCCTCCATCCGTTCTCTTCCCCCACCCAGGGAAGAGGGGGCGCTACTGTGCACTGCAGTACACCAACCCGACAAACAAGGCAACACAAACAAGGGTTAACATAAAACTCAAGGTATACAAAAAATTCACTCACATATAACAGAGGAATACATCAGGGCATGGAGGTTTGGGAATAAACCAAAATAGAGAAGGATAGGGAATTGCCAAACATACAAACCAAACAACAGTCACAGATAACTCCTCCAACTCTCCTTCTCATATGAACGTCTCTCCCTCCGTTAGCCATGCATCAAATATTTGCTCTGACAAGAATTTGTAATAGACACCAGATTATAAAGTGGAAGGGAGTGGCTAAGCGAACTGTGAACACAGGGATTTCCAACATGGCCAATTAATAATAATAATAATAATCTTTATATAGCGCCAACATATTCCGCAGCGCTTTACAGTTTAACAGTTTCAAACACAACAGTCATAGGTAACAACGTTAACAATACAGTAATAAAGCAAAAATAAGACAAAATAAGACGACCCTGCTCGTGAGAGCTTACAATCTACAATGAGGTGGGGAGATACAAAGCACAGGTGTGTATTTACAATGGTGTATTTACAGTGATGGTCCAGCCATCTTCCGGGGGTGGGGGTAGATGGAAGTAGTGAATGGGTTACACACGCACAAAAACATAAAATTAGTTTGATTAGGGAACGTGATAGGCCGCTCTGAACAAATGTGTTTTGAGGGAGCACCTAAAACTATGCAAGTTGTGGATGGTCCTAATGTCTTGGGGTAGAGCATTCCAGAGGATTGGCGCAGCACGGGAGAAGTCTTGGAGTCGGGAGTGGGAGGTACGGATTAGTGCAGAGGTTAGTCGAAAGTCATTTGCAGAGCGCAGAGGTCGGTTAGGCCGATAGACAGAAATGAGGGAGGAGATGTAAGGGGGTGCCGCACTATGGAGAGCTTTGTGGGTGAGAACAAGTACTTTGAATTGTATCCTGTAATGAATGGGCAGCCAGTGTAACGACTGGCGAAGAGCGGACACGTCCGAGTAACGATTAGCCAGATGGACGACCCTGGATGCTGCATTAAGGATAGACTGGAGAGGGGAAAGTCGAGTGAGGGGGAGGCCAATTAAGAGAGCGTTACAGTAGTCCAGACGGGAGTGGATTAGGGCGACAGTGAGAGTTTTTGTTGTCTCCATGGTGAGAAAAGGGCGGATTCTAGAGATGTTCTTTAGGTGTAAGCGGCACGAGCGGGCAAGACATTGTATGTGGGAGGTGAAGGAGAGATCGGAGTCAAACATAACACCCAGACAGCGTGCCTGCTGCCGGGGTGTTATGATGGTGCCACCCACGGAGAGGAAAATGTCAGATTTAGGGAGGTTAGTAGAAGGCGGGAGCAGAAGTTCAGTTTTGGAGAGGTTGAGTTTCAGATAGAGGGCGGACATGATGTTGGAGACTGCAGACAGACAGTCAGTGGCGTTCTGTAGTACAGCGGGGGTAAGGTCAGGGGATGACGTGTATAGTTGTGTGTCATCAGCATAAAGATGGTACTGAAAACCAAATCTGCTGATGGTCTGTCCAATTGGGGCCGTGTAGAGGGAGAAGAGAAGGGGGCCAAGGACTGAGCCCTGGGGTACCCCGACAGTGAGAGGAAGAGGAGATGAAGTGGAGCCAGAGAACAGAACACTGAAGGAGCGTTCAGAAAGATAGGAGGAGAACCAGGAGAGAGCAGTGTCCTTAATGCCTAGTGACTGGAGCCTAGAGAGTAGGAGAGGGTGGTCAACAGTGTCGAAAGCTGCAGAAAGATCGAGGAGAATGAGCAGAGAGTGGTCACCGTTACATTTTGCTGTCAGAAGGTCATTGGTCACCTTGATGAGTGCAGTTTCTGTCAAATGTAGGGCGCGGAAACCAGACTGTGAAGGGTCTAGAAGGGAATGGGTGGAGAGGTAACGGGTAAGGCGGGAGTAGACTAGGCGCTCCAGGAGTTTTGAGATGAAGGGGAGATTGGAGACTGGTCTGTAGTTATTTGTGCATGATGGGTCAAGGGTGGGTTTTTTTTAGTAATGGAGTAATGATAGAGTGTTTGACGGAGGAGGGAAAAATGCCAGAGGTAAGGGAGAGATTAAAAATTGTAGTTAGGTGAGTTGTGACGACTGGAGAGAGAGACTGGAGGAGGTGTGAGGGAATGGTGTCGGTGGTGCATGTAGTCGGACGAGAAGAGGAGAGGAGCTTGGAGACTTCTTCTTCTGTGATTGGATCGAATGTGGAGAGTGAGCCAGGGGAGATGCAGGGAGGGATGGGAGTCATTGCACTTGGTGTCTGGGAGCGGATTTCCTGATGGATATTGTCTATTTTCTCTATAAAGTGGGAGGCCAGGTCATCAGCACAAATGTCTGTGATAGGGTCTTGTGCTTTTGGCCTGAGGAGGGAGTGAAAGGTGTTAAAAAGTTTCTTGGGGTTGTTGGATAGTGAAGAGATCAGGGTGGTGTAGTAGGACTGTTTGGCAAGGTGAAGGGCAGAGTTATAGGTCCTTAACATAAATTTGAAGTGTATGAAGTCTCCTGGTGTGTGAGTTTTCCTCCATAAGCGTTCAGCACACCTAGAGCATCGCTGGAGAAATCGGGTTTGCGATGTGAGCCAGGGCTGTTTCACTCTGTGTTTGGAGGTTCTGATGGTGAGGGGAGCTACTTGGTCTAGGGTGCTTCTAAGAGTGTCATTGTAGTGATGTACTGCCAGATCAGGACAGGAAAAAGAGGAGATTGGGGACAGTGATGAATGTAAGGAGTCTGAAAGTGTATGAGGGTTAATGGCTTGTAGATTTCTGAGTGTGTGGTAGGTAGGAGAGTGCTGGGGTGGGCGAGGAATTGTGAGTGTGAAGGAGAGAATGTTGTGGTCAGAGAAGGGAAGTGGTGAGTTATCTAGGTGGGAGATTGAACAGAGCCGGACAAAGACCAGGTCCAGGGTGTTACAGTCTTTGTGTGTTTCAGAGGTTGAGAGCTGTGAGAGGCCGAGAGAAGTGGTTAGTTATAGAAGCTGGGATACAGATGTGGAAGTGGGGCTGTTGATGGGAATGTTGAAGTCTCCCAGTATAAGGGTTGGTAGTACTGAGGACATGAAGTGCGGCAGCCAGGCTGAGAAGTGGTCCAGGAAGTGGGTGGGTGAGCCTAGGGGCCGGTATATGACCGCTACTCTGAGGGAGAGGGGACGGAAGAGCCTGATGGTGTGGATCTCAAAAGAAGGGAATGAAAGTGAAGGAACCGGGGGTATAACCTGGAACGTGCATTGGGGGGACAAGAGTATGCCGACTCCACCACCAGGTCTGTTAGTGGGTCTTGGGGAATGGGAGAATTGTAAGCCACCATGGGAAATGGCAGCAGGGGAGACAGTGTCAGAGTCCTGGATCCAGGTTTCAGTGAGGGCCAACAGATTCAGAGAGTTGTTCACAAAGTAGTTGTGCAGGAAAGGAAGCTTGTTACATACAGACCGTGGATTCCAATGGGCACAATTGAAAGGGAGAGATGAGGGAGTGCAAGTAATATTAATAAGGTTAGTATCGTTTTGATATGAGGTAGCGTAGCGGTTGAGGTTGGGGGACCAGGGTTTGGGGATATGTCCCCCGAAATCAGTAGGAGTAACAAGATAAAAAGCAAATAGTTTTTTGAAGCGTTTGAAGTTTTTTTGTGCAGTGTGTTTGGGCATGATGGGCTGAGGTTTTTCATGAAGGTGAGAAGTGCATGGGAGCTGTACATGGGAGAGGGAAGGAGTGAGGAGCTGATGTGTATGAGTCGTGGTGGAGGGGGGATTGGGCGGTGAAAGTGGATTGTAATGGAGCATAGGAGGATAGGAATAAAGCACTTGGATAGAAGGGAGAACAGAGTGTGGTTTACCTGACTCCTGCCCTGACTAACTGTCATGAAATAACTGCTGTATCACGACGCTTATCTTCGTGACGCTTTGCTTCTGTGACGCTTGCGTGCCCCCCACTTGCGTGCCCCCTTAAGGATGGTTCTACATTTATAGTCCAGACTGTGGGGTCAGATAAAACCCTGTTCTGCCAGAAGAAATAAACACATTTAAAATGAAGTAGAAGTGCTTCTACTCAGCGCCGGGGTAGGAGCAATCAGACGCTACGGTCTTCTGGCTCCACACCATTGCAGTAACCCTGTGACACATATATCACATACAGTATATCAGTATATCATCTACCAAGTCATGACCAATCTTTAAATATTTTTCTATTAGCTGAAATTTATTGCAATTAATTTATGATCTCTTCACCTATGTAGATGCTACAAGTGTCTCAACTGCCAGAAGTACAGTTTCCAAGGTGTTTGATATATACTGTACAGCTCGGCCCAGAAAAATTGTAGGTTTTCATAAATTAGCCTTTATGCAAGTAATATGGTTCTGAGAAAAGTTTTGAACAGCTGACATGTTCCCGTAATAGGCGCGGGCAGAATCGCGATCTGCTCGCGCCTATTAACTAGTTAAATGCCGCTGTCAAACGCAGACAGAGGCATTTAACCGGTGCTTCCAGCCGGGCGGCCGGAAATGAGCGCATCGCCGACCCCCATCACATGATCGGAGGTCGGCGATGCTTCTACATTGTAACCATAGAGGTCCTTGAGACCTCTATCGTTACTGATCCATGGTAGCTGTGAGCGCCACCCTGTGGTCGGCGCTCATAGCACACCTGCATTTCTGCTACATAGCAGCGAACATCAGATCGCTGCTATGTAGCAGAGCCGATCGCCTTGTGCCAGCTTTTAGCCTCCCATGGAGGCTATTGAAGCATGGCAAAAGTAAAAAAAAGTAGAAAAAGATGTGAAAAAAATAAAAAAATATAAAAGTTTGAATCACCCCCCTTTCGCCCCAATCAAAATAAATCAATAAAAAAAATCAAACCTACACATATTTGGTATCGCCGCGTTCAGAATCGCCCGATCTATAAAAAAAAGCATTAACCTGATCGCTAAACGGCGTAGCGAGAAAAAAATTTGAAACGCCAGAATTACGTTTTTTTGGTCGCCACAACATTGAATTAAAATGCAATAACGAGCGATCAAAAGAACGTATCTGCACCAAAATGGTACCATTAACAACGCCAGCTCGGCCCGCAAAAAATAAGCCCTAAACCGACCCCAGATCATGAAAAATGGAGACGCTACGGGTATCGGAAAATGGGGCAAATTTTTTTTTTTTTTTTTGTTAGCAAAGTTTGGAATTTTTTTTCACCACTTAGATAAAAAATAACCTAGTCATGTTAGGTGTCTATTAACTCGTAGTGACCTGGAGAATCATAATGGCAGGTCAGTTTTAGCATTTAGTGAACCTAGCAAAAAAGCCAAACAAAGTGGGACTGCACTTTTTTTGCAATTTCACCGCACTTGGAATTTTTTTCCTGTTTTCTAGTACACGACATGGTAAAACCAATGATGTCGTTCAAAAGTACAACTCGTCCCGCAAAAAATAAGCCCTCACATGGCCAAATTGACAGAAAAATAAAAAAGTTATGGCTCTGGGAAGGAGGGGAGCGAAAAACGAACACGGAAAAACGGAAAATCCCAAGGTCATGAAGGGGTTAAAGGTATTTTACAGAGGCACGTTGATTATTAAAGCATTGTAAAGCCTATTATAAATGAGATTCATAATTTACTTGCTGCTAAAATTCTGCTGTGTTCCTGAACTGTCACATGTAGTCATGCAACCTGCAGTTCCTTATTGCTACAGTCCATTAAAAGTACAGAGTACAGAGATTTTGTGTCTGCACCTTGAACAGCTCAGCCAGCAGCTCTGCATGCCATGGTGATGGCATCAGGGGCATGGCCTGTAATTCTTCGCACTGAGGAAATGTACGAAGAGGGAAAGCAGAGACATTTCAGGTTCCACATAGAACAAGTAATTTTATGAACTTGTGACTTTGACCAGAGGGATTGTTGCTGGGATTCCAGTGTGCTAGATAACACTATAATACATGAATACATTATGTGACTCATTGCTTCCCTATAGTAAACTGAGCCTGCATGAAGCCAGTGTCAGCTCCTGTAATACCATTGACATACTAGGTGTCAATGATGTGGGCAGTGATTTATCCATCTTGAGACTGTACGGGAGCCACAGGATGGTGCTTTGTAGGTGTAGTGGGGGGAACATAGGGTCGGAGTGGGTGAGCTGTGGGACAGGTATAGCTCTGTCTCTGGAGATATGTGGTCTAGAAGAAAAGTGGAGAGCTTGAAGCAAATCCAGAATGTAAGCAATAACAGACCAAAGGATGGCTGCATGGGTCTGAGGGCAAGCTAAAAACAAAAATAAAGATAATGAGGGTTTTGGGACTCGGACAGCTTTGGTCATTCTTTATGTATTTTTATGTGCCCAGAAAAAACTTCAATAAGCTATTTCAGTGCTTTTGTGTTGCTAGAATTTGGTCATTATCCATCTGTACTGTTAACAGTCCTACCTATCTTGCAGCTTTCACCAACTTTCTTTATTTCCCTTCGTTTGGGTACAAATTAATTTTATTTTCACCCATCTATAGAATCTTTTTACAGATCTAAACAGGGTTTTTTGTGGGCTTTTTTTTTTTAGCAAAGTCTAAACTGATATTCATAGTTTGCATGTTGACTTAAACCTTCTGGATTGACATTCACGAACACACCACTTCTTCGTAGACTTTGCTAATGTTAGCCCCCCCGCGTAAACCTGAAAGAAATATAGCGGGGGTCTCATGGCCTCATGGACCCTGTCATTTAATATGACTTTCTGTCAGAAGAAAGGTCAAATAAAGGTCAGGTCAGTCATCTCTGAAAGTGTGACACTGGTTTTATCCAGTTTTTTTTGGTATGTTTGGCAGCTATTGTAACGGTTTTCTATTGGCTGTTAGCAGCTTTGCCGCTCTTTTTTTGAATATATAAACACCTGTTTTGTGGTATCTGGTCATTCTGTCAGCGGAAGAAGATAAAGAAGACACATACCCCAGGATGGAGAATCTCCTGCAACAGCTCCTGACTAGAGCCGACGGCGAGGATGGAGCGGACTGGCTGAGGCAGTGCCTGGCTATGAAACCTATCTTAGCGCCTGCCGATGCTGTCCCTCATCCTCCAGAAGATACCCTTCGGTCGCCGTGTCAAGCCTCTCCGGTCCTGCCGACACCCACCGCTTCAGGGAGGCGCAGGAGGCAAAGGACCCCATACTCTCCGAAGTCGCTGTCGCCGCCTGCTTCCAGCCGCAGTGTCCAAGAAGGAAGAAGGAAGTCACGGCGCCGCCCTCCTCAGAAGTCTCGCAGCCCAGCGCGAGACTTCCACCGCCAGCGTCATGACAGAGCGCCGACCGCCTCATCTGAAGTGGCCGGGATGTCTTCAACACACCGCAGCCATAAAAGCGCTGCGGTGTCATTGGATTCTACAACAGCGGTGGCTTCTGCAGCTGCGGTCCAGACCACCGGTTCGGGAGGACCCCCTGTCGTCACACTCAGAAGAGGATGAAGAAACGCCGCTTACAGCAGCTTCCCATATGAGCTTGCCCAACATGGAGGGCTCGAGCTCCAGCTGCTGTATGGAGCAGAGAAACGACCAGCGTTCATCGAGGGGTGAGACTTTCAATGTTCCTTTGTCTGTTCCACACTCACATTTAAAAGACATCATAAAGAAAGTGTTAGCTGAAACTTTAAAAGAAGCTATTCCCCCCCCCCCCCGGCTGTCACATCAGCTGTCACATCAGCTGTCACATCAGCTGTACACAGTGCTGCAATTTCTGACATTTCATCAGCTAACACCGCCCCTGTTAACTCTTTTAAAGAAGCTCTGACATGCGAACTGTCTCCCTTAGGATTCCATTTAAGCCCTTCTGTTAAAGAGCTTATTTGGAATAATCATTTAGTCGATATTTTTTCTTTACTGCCTAGAAAGGACCAGCTTTCAAAATCCGAAAAGAATGATGAGAAAGCTAATTCAGATGAATTTAACCGCACCAACTTTAAATCTTTCAACAACTGGGTGCAAGCTTTTTCTATTTTTGCTGCAGTTTTGGGTGAAAAATCTCCCCATCTCTGCAACAAGTTATTTCAGCCCCCTTCTAGTTCAAGTAAACGCGGTGTTTGTTTCGCTTTCAACGATTCCTTTTGTAAGTGGAACAACAACTGTAGATTCCGCCATGAATGCTCGTTCTGTGGTAACTCACACCCTATGTCTAAATGTTTTAAGTAACAAGCAGGTCAACAGTCCTCAGGTAAGGAGCCTAATTCAAAAAGCACAGACGCCAGTGATTCTGGCAAACATGTCAGTATGCCTAAGCAAATATCCCGACCAGGGGACCAGTGAGCTGCTTTTTAATGGTTTTTCAGAATGATTTTTTATCCCACAATTTAAAGGGGTGGGCTGTTCTGTTGTTCCTAATTTACCCTCTTTAAAGGCTCACCCTGAGGCAGCTAGGGATAAAATTATTAATGAAATTCAGCTAGGCAGAGTTTCAGGCCCTTTTTTAACCCGTTTGTTAATTTCCATATATCACCATTGGGTATTGTACCAAAAAAAAAAAAGATGAGGGCTCTTTCCGGCTAATTCACCACTTATCATATCCGCTGGGTTCATCCATGAACGATGAAGTGGACAAGGCTTTATGCTCCGTGTCCTATTCATCTTTTGATTCTGCATTAGAAATCCTCAAGAAATTTGGTTTTAATGCTTTAATGTCCAAGTCAGATATTAAGTCTGCTTTTAGACTCCTTCCTGTTCACCCGTGCGGTTTTAATTCTTTAGGTTTTTATTTTGATGACTGTTTTTTTTTAATTCAAATGTGTGAGCACTTCGGTGTTCCTATTGCTCACAGAAAAACAGTTGGTCCATCTAGATCTATCGAATTTCTGGGAATCACTCTTGATTATCAAAAAATGGAAATCTGACTTCCTGATGAGAAAATGTTTAAACTGCGCATTGCGTTATCAAATTTTTTAGCCAAGAACAAGGTCACTCTTAAGGAAATTCATTCATTGTTAGGTCTATTGCATTTTGCGGTTTGCGTCATTCCTATAGGTCGGGCTTTTTGCAGAAGTTTATAGGATGCCACTTAAGGTGTATCTTCACCTCATTCGCATGTTAGTATCCGTTCTGACCTAAAGGAAGACGCTAGAATTTGGCTCTCCTTTTTGTCAGAGCATAACGGCAGATCTTTGTGGCAGTCATTTTTTGTCTCTGGCGATTCTTTTCCCTTTCTTTTCACAGCGGATAGCCAGCGTGGCTTCAGTATTTTATTTTACTCCCATTGGATGTCCATCCTGTGGCCAATAAGTTGGGTGTCTAAGAAAGTAACTTCAAACGTAATGGTGTTGGAACTTTTTTCTATTTTTGCAGGAATATTAATTTGGAGATCACTAATGCAGAATTCCAGGATTTTACTCCTTTCCACTAACCAGGCAGTAGTTGTTTTTATTTATTTTTATTTATTTATTTTTTTTCTATCAACACGTTATCTTCTAAAAATACTTTTGCTGCCAGAATTTTGAGACAATTGGTTTTACAATGCCTGAAAGCAAAGTTGGGAAAGAGCAAATTTCTTTTCATAACTGACTCTTTACAAAATCGTCAGTGGTCGAATTTTTTCCTGCAGGTTCCCAACGTGGATTCGGAAGGACCCTCTTACCCCTTTCAATTTGGGACATGATTGCACTCTGATACAGTATTTTATAAAAAAAAAAAAAAATAAAAATCGTTATCTAACAGATCATGGGCTGACTATTCGGCTGCATGGCTGAATTGGAACAATTTTTGCAACCTACATTATTTTGACCCAACAGTTTCTAATCCGGTAGCAGCACTAAAGTTTGCTGAATCTATAGTACAAAACGGTTTGTCTTACTATGCAATAGCGAAATGCCTAGCAGGAGTTTCATTTTTCCTTAAACTTTCTGGCAGTATTGCTTTAACTAATCTTTTTCCAGTAAAGCAGTTTTTAAAAGGCTTTAGGAAAACCAATTTTATACCTGACTCGAGATGACCTATTTCCCTGTCTTTATTGAAAGAATTGTGCTCCTGTCTCATCCACGTTTGTGTAAATTTTAAGGAAGCCTTATTATTTAGCTCTATTTTTTTCTCTGTCCTTTTTTGGAGCACTTCGCGCTGGTGAGGTGGTTTCTGTTAGGGCTGTCCCACACGTCCAGATAATTCCGGTACCGGAATAAATCGGTACCGGAGTTATCCGTGTCCGTGTGCCTGGGAACTCACGGAGGCCATACCTGCGGCACACGTGTGCCGCCCGTATGGCGAGTGGGTACCACACGGAGCGTGTGGTACCCACTCTGCATGGTGCTGAAGCTGCGATTCATATCCTCTCTGCAGTAACGTTTGCTGCAGAGAAAATATGAAGAATAGTGTTAAAAATAAAGATTTAGGTGTCCGCCGCCCCCCCACCCCCTGTGCGCCCCCCCGCTGGTCAGAAAATACTTATCCGGGTCCCCCGTCGGCTGTCGCTCCTTCTTGGTCTTGCCGCGGCTTCTCCTGCATGCGGTCACGTGGGCCCGATCATTTACAGTCATGAATATGTGGCTCCACCTCCCATAGGGGCGGAGCCGACTATTCATGATTGTAATTGATCGGCCCCACGTGACCGCATACAGTAGGAGGCGCGGCCAGACCAGGAAGGAGCGACAGCCGACGGGGGACCCGGATAAGTATTTTCTGACCAGCGGGGGGGCGCACAGGGGGTGGGAGGGCGGCGGACACCTAAATCTTTATTTTTAACACTATTCTTCATATTTTCTCTATAGCAAACGCTGCTACAGGGAAGATATGAATACCGGCTTCAGCACCATGTGGGGGGGACAGCGCTTACTGTAGCGCTGTCTCCTGCACGCACACGGACCCCAGACGGAGAATGTCCGTGTGAGGTGCGTGTTTTACGCGGACCCATTGACTCTATTGGGTCCGTGTAAAACGTGCGCTCCCACGAACACTGACATGTCTCCGTGTTTGGCACACGGAGACACGGTCCGCAAAAAATCAATGACATCTGCACAGATGCATTGATTTTTATGGGTCTACGTGTGTCAGTGTCTCCGGTACGTGAGGAAACTGTCACCTCATGTACCGGAGCCACTGACGTGTGAAACCGGCCTTAAGAAATCGGAGCCTTCGGGACTCATGATTTCGGATGTCCAGATTCATGAGTAGTTTTTTTTTTTTTTTTTTTTTTTTTTAAATTTTATTTATAAGAAAATTAAAGACAGATTATTTAGGCAGGGGATCTAGGTTGAAAATTAACGCGATCCATGTCTCTATCATTTGCCCTGTTGATAACACGGCAAATTGGATTAAGGTCAGACCTATGGGACAGGGCCCATTATTCATTCATAGAGATTTTTCTCCTGTTACTGTCTTTCAATTTAATTTTGTCCTAAAGAAATGTTTACGCTTTTTGGGTAAAAAACACCTTAAAATCACATCTCATTCGTTTAGAATCGGAGCAGCTACGGAGGCCTCTAGGGCCGGGCTTTCCGATTCAGGGATAAAGGAATTGGGAAGATGGAACTCCAAAAGGTTCAAATTATATGTACGACTTGATCTGTATGACTATTAATTATTGGTTTTCTTTCAGGTCCGCTAGTCATTTGGATAGTCGGACATTCTTTTATCTTCTGGGCCAGGAAGAGGGCCAGCCAACGATCTTATGCTGAAAATTTATCCTTTAATCCTTCTGATATTCAGGTTTGGTGGCATGGAGTTCGCGGCTTGAAATGGCATTGCCTGGTTGCTGAAGTGAAGAAATGGCTAATTAAATTTCCTTCCCCTGATTTAATTATATTTCATGTAGCTGGGAATGATCTCGGAAAAATCAGGACTCTTGACTTATTATCGGCCATTCGATCCGATATTATTTATCTTAAGCAAATTCTGCCTGATTCAAACTTCGTTTTTTCAAGATTATTCCCAGACTTTTGTGGCACGACAATCAATTTTCTTTTTTAGATAAAATCCGGAGGGTCAATAAATCCATGAAAAAAAATTTTCTTTTAATTTCAGGGTTTTCATTCCGGCATTTGGATTTGGAGGGTTTTTTACCGGGCCTTTATAGGCCTGATTTGGTTCATTTATCTGATATTGGCCTTGATATTTTTAATTTGGACCTACAAACTATCATTGAAAAATGGTTGTGTGGTTTGGGGGGGCCATGTCTCGCTGAGTCATGGCCTTGTGGGAAAATCACCCATGTCTGGGTGGATTGGTTTATTGGAAAAGTTTGGTACTTTGGTTTTATAATTTATGGAGTTTATTTATTGGTGATTAATTAATTTATGTAACCCTAAATAAACTACACGGCCATTTTTATCCACAATTAAAGCGTTTTGTGTTTTTATTGTATGAATGGGTTCTATGAGGCCATGTTAGCCCCCCCGCGTAAACCTGAAAGAAATATAGCGGGGGTCTCATGGCCTCATGGACCCTGTCATTTAATATGACTTTCTGTCAGAAGAAAGGTCAAATAAAGGTCAGGTCAGTCATCTCTGAAAGTGTGACACTGGTTTTATCCAGTTTTTTCTGGTATGTTTGGCAGCTATTGTAACGGTTTTCTATTGGCTGTTAGCAGCTTTGCCGCTCTTTTTTTGAATATATAAACACCTGTTTTGTGGTATCTGGTCATTCTGTCAGCGGAAGAAGATAAAGAAGACCCCACTCTCCCTCCCCTGAATTCTTGTAATTTTACTGTCGTGTAGTTTAATTGTGGGAAAATCACCCATGTCTGGGTGGATTGGTTTATTGGAAAAGTTTGGTACTTTGGTTTTATAATTTATGGAGTTTATTTATTGGTGATTAATTAATTTATGTAACCCTAAATAAACTACACGGCCATTTTTATCCACAATTAAAGCGTTTTGTGTTTTTATTGTATGAATGGGTTCTATGAGGCCATGATTTGTCCACCTATTTTAGAGTCTTTTTGACTTGGCTAGATGTTGTGAAAAGATTTTTCTTTACCAAAAAATAATTCTACAATCACCTACTTTGGTTGTGAGCACAGCATTGCATTATTTATTTTTAAAGGTATATCAAATTGTTAATTTGATCACGCCTAAAGTTTTAATTGTCCCTCTAATCGTTTTTTTTACATATTTTCCTTTTAATTTCAGCCTAATGATGGCCTCTGTTACTCGCACAAACACATCTTTTGACCACCTATTGAGAGTTCTTAACCAATTGCAAATTCAGCACGATCAATTAATTCCAGACCCCGTATCCCCTAAGTTATTATGATATAATGAGGTAGCAGGTCACACCACACCATAATACAGCTAATCAGAAAATTATCCAATTACTGCTAATATAATTGAAATACGGTATATAAAATTGGCTGTAATTTTACAACAGTATTGCAATATTTTTGTTAACATTCTTTGAATTAAAGCTGAAGGCCCACACATCAATTATGTTGTTATGGCTTTGTTTCAAATCTATTGTGCTGGTGTACAAAGGCAAAATTATATCAATTATGTCGCTGTCCAAATACTTCTGGACCCAACTGTATATCGTGTCAGCTTTAATACCTTGAAGATGCTTACATACATGCAGTTTGCACATCTAAACACAAGATTGACAACCATCAGCTCTTGGGTAGATCAAGCTCCAATTTATGCTGCAAAGAAGACATTGGGTTATTGGGACCACATTATTGGGACCACATTACTTATTGGGACCACATTACTCTCTACTTCATCAGAAAATTAATATTGTATAAAAGAACAGCACACCAAGAATAGACACAAAATGAATGTTTTATTGAATGCTTTTAATTTTCTAACCTCATATCCCAAAAAAGTTATTATGCTGCAGAATGAAGTTTAGCAACGTTTTGTGTAATGTACCCTTCACCAGGCTGGCAATATGGTATGTGTGGAATGTATTTCTTGATGAAAAAAATGCAAAAATCCACTTGTATCAACACATGAACAGATGGAATTACTAGGCTGTCTAAAGATCCAAAAAGAGACAGTGGAAATGACTTTTGTCCACAGGAGGAGGATCTCAGTGGTACAACATGCAGAGGATGTAGAAAAAGTGGGGGAATGTGGTGTGACATCTAAGTCTACTGTTTGTTGTACCACTGGGTTCCTTCTCCTATGGTCAATAGTAATTTCCACACTCTCTATGGATCCCTAGACAGCTCAGTGATTCCATCCCTTTACATACTGGTACAAGCGGATTTTTGCATTTTCTTGTCTACTCCAAGCCTGATGAAGGGTACATTACCTGAAGCATTGCTGTACTGTACTTCACTCCTCAGTGTAATAACTTTTTGGGATCTGAGGGTTGAAAATTGAAAGTTTTCAAAAAAACATTCCTTTTGTGCCTATTCTTGGCATGCTATTCCTTTATACATATATTGCTTTTCCAAGTCATGTCAACCATCAGGAGCATGCTTACAAGATGGGAGGAAGGATTAATCTGGGGAAATCGACGCCCATCAGAATAGTCGGCACATATTTCCATAACTCGATGCTGGATTAAATCTTGATTTTACAATTATAGAGCAATTCATAAAGGCATAATAAGGCGCTTGTTAGAATGTAGAACTAGGGCGCAGTAGTGAAACGGTGGCCATTTACAAGGGCTATAGCAGCTGACAGGTTCTATTTTAATAAAATGGTGTAATCAATATCTACATGCCAAATATTGAAATAAAGGAATTTTATGTTATGCACAATGTTTTTGGATCTTTTATTATTGAAATTAGGACATAGTTATAGTTTTATAAGAACAGAAAAGAACATACCGTACTATGGACTGAGTAACAGAAAACAAAAGTTGTTTTTTCTATGACTGCTAAGAGTCTAATGATATATTGGCGATGTAGTGGTGAGCCATAATTAATAAAATGAAATACAGAAATGGTAATAAAATCTGTATAATCATGTAGGTGAAAAAATATTTCACTTGTGAAATCAGACATTTTTGCTTTAATGAATGTCACAACCTACAGAAAAAAGTACTGTAATAAATCTATTGCTTTGCTATCTACTCATGATTATTTGATATGTAGGACAAAAACTGCCTTATTCATTTCATGCCAAAATTAATGTCTGTACAGATTAATAGTGAGAAATATCTCAGTAAATCAGAGTATGTACACTGAAGACACGGGTACAGGTACATGAGCCACTGCAACTAATACATTAGCAGGATTATGTCATTACTGGAATCACCCCATGTATCTCATGAAGTTCTGCAGGGAATTCCAAACCCACAAATCTGATAGAAGGCTGTCTGTACCGATGGACAAATCCCAGTAGTTAAGTAGCTAAAAGAAATTTGCTGCTGGTGACAAATGTTATTACAGTATTTGACTGCAGTAATTATAGCCAAGCCCTTACAAAAGCAAATATGATTCCAGAAATAGTCTAATCATTTCCTAAAGCCAATGTACTTGTACTGTATCTGGCAGTAGAATAACTTGTAGTTTCTGGACTACAAGATAAAATCCGTAACAGTGCCCAACAAACCTGTTATAATACTGGCTTCTTCTGTGACAAAAGGGCCTTTGTGGACCTTCATGTACAATTTGCTGTCTGCTGAAGGGTTTGTTGTGGGAAATCAAAAATTCCCTGCAGTTAAAAGGGTTTTCCAGCTACAGTATTTTGTCCTTTATTGGCCTCCACTGAACTAAGATAGTAAATCAGATGTTACTCAGCCTCTCCAGGTCCAGCAAGGCCTCACTGCAACTGCTCTGGTCTCTGTTTACTGGTTGCAGCGGTGGTGTCAAAATCAGAAGCCAATTGCTGAGTCGAGGTAGAGTGCATGAGTCAGTGAACTTAGTGATTGGCTGCAGGGGTGATGGGTGTTGTAGTTGTGACTTCACCACAGAGAAAAGAGCAGCTGTGGAGAGGCAGCACTGTGGCCCCCCAGAAGATGAGTAACATCTGGTTTTATTACTTTATCCCTGTTCGGTCCATTAGAAGCCGGAAAGTGAAAACCCATAGAAGAATGTTAAAAGTTATCATAATCATTATTATCAAAATAATGCTGAAATAGTATAGGATGTAATTGATAATTGGAACTTAATAAAATTGTTCTCATGTAAAGAATTTTAAAACTACAAATCTGTCACGAGTGTGTCACGCCAACCTGGGAGATCTGGATGTATTGTAGAAGATCACTGCGTATTGTGAATCGCAGATCTCCCATTTAGCCTGTGTGCTTGAATTTCATATTAAATTAATTTGTTTTCCTTTGGTGATGAAGAGGTTAATGACCCTTTCTATGCTAGATGGAAACATGCAGCTCCATTTTATATGCTTCTGATCTTGTTGCTAACTCTTCCTAAAAAACCTAGCCAGCCCTTCTCTGTCTTGCCAGTGAAAGTTCTGCTTCCTTGCTCTTAGGAGACGCTGTGCTGAATAGGAGTTTGTTGTTGCTATTGGAGATTCATCTTCCCGTGCAGTGTACTTAAGCTAAGTGCTTGTAGAGAAGTTGTTGCGGAGGTGTTCTGTTGTACGTTTATGTTTATCTCCTGGTTCCTGTTCCCGTTTAGTTTTTTCCTTCCTGTCCCTATCCTCCTTCCTATTGTTGGTTGGTGCTTTTGTATGATAGAGGGTTTCTGTTATCCCTGTTTTGTCTTGTGTGTCTTGTTCACATTACATTTATGTCTTAGGCTCCATGGGGTGGGGGAGAGGACAGACTAGGGATTAAAGGAAACCTGTCAGCAGGATTGTACACAGTAACCTATAGACAGTGTCAGGTCAGCCCTGTTATACTGATTAAAATGATACCTTGGTGTTGAAATGTGTCGTGTGGTTGTTGTTTAATCTTTATTTTCAGTTAATGCTATTCCCATGCTTCGGAGTGGCCTGTGGGGGGGTTCATGTGGTGCTCTGATTAGCTATTCATCATTATGGCTTCTGACAGGTCACTGATCCCTCAATGACCTGCCTCCTAGTTTACATATAGTTTACATAATGAATAATATATATATATATATATATATATATATATATGTATATATATACAGTATATATATACATATCTTGAAAAAAAAATCCCATTCTGCAGGTAGCTGCCGGTGGTGGCGCCTGCGCTGCAGCATGACCGCATCTATAATGTATATGTAATTAATTTCTTTGATGTTATTCATAAATTCATAACAAAAAAAATTAGTTTTGAACATGGCAGCGATGCCATCTTGGAGGAGGAATTATTGTATTTTTTCTCTAGCAAGATGGCGCCGCCAGCTGATTTTTTTTGTTGCTGTTATGAATTTATGGATAACATCAAAGAAATGAATGATATACACATTATAGATGCGATCATGCTGTGGTGCAAGCACCACCACCGGAACCTGCCTGCAGAAGGCGAATTTTTTTTTCAGGATATATATATAAATATATATATAATCATTATGTAAAATAGGGGGCAAGTCACTAAGGGACCAGTGACCTGTCAGAAGCCATACTGATGAATACCTAATCAGAGCTCCACATGGAGACCCAACAAGCATATCATTAACTGAAAACTGAAAATATAGATTAAATAACAACCACAAGACAGATTTCATCAACCAAAGTATCATTTTAATCAGTATAACAGCGCCATCCTGACACTGTCTGTAGGTTACTGTGCACAATCCTGATGACAGGTTCCTTTTAACAGGAGCATAGTGAGATTGGAGACTCTGGCCTCTCTACCACCAATAGTACTCCCCGTTCCAGAGATAGTTTGAAGTCCCCCTCCCCTACGTAAGATTGTCACAGCGTGACAAAAACTACATGAAACTGTGGTTAATGTTATGAATTAAGTAAATGCTGTTGACTCTAGATATGCATTTTATATTTTAGTTACTCATACACAATTCTCGTACAAGGCAGGTAAAATGAGTATTGTGTGGAATGGAGAATTTCTTAAACACTAATGTAATTCTACTTGTAATGTGGAATAGAATAGCGATAAATTCCCATAGCTGTATGGATAGCACTGCATTTTACACACCTAAGTTACTCTTGCATGTTAAATAGATATATTAGTCTCTAAACTATTCTTAACTAAACACATACACATATCACATAGCAGGACTGTAGCAGTTGTAGTTGTATCTTGAAACCTGATCCTTAATTGTTGTTGGAGCTTGTAGCCTGGAACATGCATTAGTGAGAGAAAGGTGACAAATGTATTCTTGTTTAGAAATTAGATGGTGTAGAATGGCAAAACTATGATATAAATAAACAGAGGGTGAATTTTAGAGATTATACAGGTACATAACTGGGCCAGTATTGCTTTGTAAAAACTGTACAACAGATTACGGTAGTATAGTTATTCGTATGACTAACATGTAACCGCCTGTGCAAGGTTATGACATCCATTTCAACCTATTTACTACAACCTAAACAATAGAAGTGCTGGAAACACCACTATATTTCCCAAAAATAATGGCTTCATTGTCTACAAGTGAACCAGCTACAATTAGTAAATAGTGGATAAAAGAATACAGTGCCATACTACATTCTGATTAAAAAAGAACTAATTGTATAGTCCCAACTCTAAATAATTCCTAAAAGTAATGGCTTAATTATAAAAGCTGTAAATAATTAAGAATAGTAAAGTTTTTAATGAAAGGCTGTAGAAGTCATTAAATGTAACCACAATGTAATATGATAATTCCTAAAGAATATTATGACAAGGAATTCTATAAATCTTAAATAACTATTACATTTATGAACACTATTTTTGCCTGGAGAACTGTCCAGTGATGATGAATATATCTAGTTTAGAATTTTATGGAACCCTTGGCAACTGAAGATAAAAACTACTGTCAGAGATTAAAAGCAGCAGTTAAATGATTAACAGCAGCAATCAGAGCTCAGCTCCGGTCACAACTGTTGGACAAAGATGCCTGCTACTTAACATCTGGCATCTACCAGACGTGGAAGGAGCTCAGCTGCTGAGCCCTCTCCACACATAAGAAACCCAACATCATATATGTCATTTAGCGTTACATGGTTAATAAATCTGTGTAAAAGCTCTGCCAAGATCATGCAAAAACTTAGATTATACAACATTTATCTGCAAAAAAGCAGAGAAAAGTTGCACATTTTTGTGCAGAAATAGTGTGTGCTATCATATGAGATTTTATTTCAACTCAATTTATGTGAAAAGCTGTTAGGATGGCTATAGCGCATCCATGCCCTGTTGCACTCCTCCAATGCTATTTTAAATTAAAAACTGTGTTTATTAAGTGCCCTATGTTATTTATATGCACTAATGCTTTTACTTATTTACTTACAGCAGGGTATATGTTCATTTTGTTTCTGTCTTCGGTTATGTCATGTACATTGTATATGTTAAAATCTACTGCAAAGTACACAACATATTTTCTTCATTTTATTCCATACTGTCTACACCTAAAGGTACCTTCACACGAAACGACATCGCTAGCGATCCGTGACGTTGCAGCGTCCTGGCTAGCGATATCGTTTCGTTTGACACGCAGCAGCGATCAGGATCCTGCTGTGATGTCGCTGGTCGCTGAATAAAGTCCAGAACTTTATTTGGTCGTCCGATCGCTGTGTATCGTTGTGTTTGAAAGCAAAAGCAACGATACCCAGCGATGTTTTACACTGGTAACCAGGGTAAACATCGGGTTACCAAGCGCAGGGCCGCGCTTAGTAACCCGATGTTTACCCTGGTTACCAGCGTAAAAGTAAAAAAAACAAACAGTACATGCTCACCTGCGCGTCCCCCAGCGTCTGCTTCCTGACACTTACTGAGCGCCGGCCCTAAAGTGAAAGTGAAAGCACAGCGGTGACGTCACCGCTGTGCTGTTAGGGCCGGAGCTCAGTCAGTGTCAGGAAGCAGACGCTGGGGGACGCGCAGGTGAGTATGTACTGTTTGTTTTTTTTACTTTTACGCTGGTAACCAGGGTAAACATCGGGTTACTAAGCGCGGCCCTGCGCTTAGCAACCCGATGGTTACCCGGGGACCTCGGCATCGTTGGTCGCTGGAGAGCGGTCTGTGTGACAGCTCTCCAGCGATCAAACAGTGACGCTGCAGCGATCGGCATCGTTGTCGCTATCGCTGCAGCGTCGCTTCGTGTGAAGGTACCTTAAGGCCTCATTCAGACATCCGTGATTTTTCATGTTTGCAACAAACAATCCGATTCTCATCAATGTTTGATCTGTGTGTCAGTTTTGCCATCGTTTCATCAGTGATTTTTACATATGGATAAATACATAAATAACAAAACTCGCTAATCATAGACAGCACACGGATTACACACTGATTCCATCCGTGCGATGTCTGTGAGTTTCATGCACCCATCAAAGGAAGGATCAAAGGAAGGACATTTTTATTATAATTTTTTTTGTAGCCCACTCGGCAAAACAACACTAACATCTGTACAGCTCCAAACATGATAATGGATACATTCTATCTGGGAAAAACATAGACAGAGGACGCACGTTAAAAATGAAAGTCTGAATAAGGCCAGGTTCACACTGCGTTGCTGGCGTCCGTTAGACGGACTACGTTACACCGCGGCATAATACGGTGTAATGCAGTCCGTTAACGCCGCCATTAATTCCTATGTCGGACACATCGCTAGCGATGTGCCGTCATTGAGTGACAGACCCGGGACGCGGGCTGCAGCGTTTCCGGGTCCATCACTGCTAGCGCAGATAGAGCATCTGCTAGCTCTATCTGCGCTAGCACGCTGACATACCGGCACTTGCTTTAACAGCAGCCCGTTAACGCATGTGTTGCTATGAATACAGATTTTACCCCTATATTCAGAATCCCTAAATTCAGAATTTTGATAATGACTGATCAGTCCTGGCGGAGAAAGAAGCAGGCTTCTCTGATAAGCTATAATACAGTTTATTATTTTCATGTCTTCTATTGATTTATGAACAGAAAAATTAAAACAACGGTTACTCTTTGAATTTAGAATAAAAAATCATAATAATGGACAAAACGGAGGATACATTTATAGAAATAAGATCATTTTATTCCCTGATTAGAAGCAAACTAAAAGCAAAGGCTATAGGCTTCTCAATCATTTTATACTTGGGCCTAAACAGCCTTGATTTATCCTGAAATGTGTTTTCTGAACCCAGTGGAAGATTAAATAAACTCCTTAACAAGCTGAAAACTTTTCATCTTAGCAAGTTGATTTTCTCCTCACCTTCTATGATTCAGAACTTTTTTATTTTTCCGTTCACATTTGTTTTTTGTGAGTCAAGTAGTAGTTCTGGATAACACCATTCATTTTACCATATATTGTACTGTACAAGAAAATGGGTAAAATATTCCAAGTGCCACAAAATTGTGAAACAAAATTCAAGTCTGCCATTGTTTTTTTGCTCTCACGGCATTTATTTTGCAGTATAAAATAGGGTAACCTGCAAACATGATTCTCCAGGTAAGTATGATTACAGCACTAGCAAACTTAGCCATGTTTTTGTTATTTTAATGGGGATAACAAATTCTAAAATTTGTAGAAAATATTTTGGCGTGTGTTGCAATTTTCTGATACCCATAACTTTTTTTTACTTTCCTGTCTTTAGTGCTGTATTAGGGTTTGTTTCTTTGCGCATTGACCTGCTGTTTTATTGATACAGTTTTGGGGTACATACGACATTCTGATCACCAGGGCCAGACTGGCCATCGGGCATTTCTGGCAAATGCCAGAAGGGCCGGTGGCAGTCGTGGGCCGCTCGCCAGTGCTGACTCCCCCCGCCGCTGACTCACCCCCACATTCAACTATACCGGCATCTATGACGCTGGTATAGTTGATTTCAATGATGGAGGAGAGAGCGTCTGCTGTCGCTCCCTCTCCCATCATTCCCCGCTCTGCCTCGCACTGACACTGCGGGTGCGCGATGAAATCATATCATCGTGCACCTGCTGTGTGTGTCGGGCGGGCAGACTGCAGCTGCTTAGACCGGAGCCGGGAGCAGCACGGGTACGAGGAGAGGTGAGGAGAGTGTTTTTTTTTTTAAAGGGACTCTGTCACCTGAATTTGGCGGGCTATGTAAATGCCCTCTGTCCGGTCAGATGGGCGGTGTTTTCTCTCCTTTCATTCACCCCTTCCTTTCCCGCTGGCTGCAATATTTTCTTGAATTTGTGTCTGTTTCCTCCGTAGTTCACGCGTGCGCAATGCAATCTTGCCTTGCGCACGCGCAGTATGCTTTGCCCAACTGCGGGCAAAGCCGAAAAGCATTAGTGCGCATGCGTCGCCGCACTATGTCCCGGAAGTATTTCGCTGTGTTCCGGGACATAGTACGGCGGTGCATGCGCACTAATGCTTTTCGGCTTTGCCCGCAGTTGGGCAAAGCATACTGCGCGTGCGCAAGGCAAGATTGCATTGCGCACGTGTGAACTACGGAGGAAACAGACTCAAATTCAAGAAAATATTGCGGCCAGCGGGAAAGGAAGGGCTGAATGAAAGGAGAGAAAACACCGCCCATCGGACCGGACAGAGGGCATTTACATAGCCCGCCAAATTCAGGTGACAGAGTCCCTTTAATATATCAATGAGTGATAACTGCATTGTGGAGCTATTGGGGGCACTGTATTACATTCTATGGGGGCTGTGCTGCATTACATTCTATGGGGGCTGGCTGCATTACATTCTTTGGGGGCTGTGCTGTATTACATTCTATGGGGGGCTGGCTGCATTACATTCTATGGGGGCTGTGCTGCATTATATTCTATGGGGGCTGTGCTGTATTACATTCTATGGGGGCTGTGCTGTATTACATTCTATGGGGCTGTGCTGTATTATATTCTATGGGGCTGGCTGCATTACATTCTATGGGGGCTGTGCTGCATTACATTCTATGGGGGCTGGCTGCATTACATTCTATTTGGGCTGTGCTGTATTACATTCTATGGGGGCTGGCTGCATTAAATTCTATGGGGGCTGGCTGCATTACATTCTATGGGGGCTGTGCTGCATTACATTCTATGGGGCTGTGCTGTATTACATTCTATGGGGGCTGTGCTGTATTACATTCTATGGGGGCTGGCTGCATTACATTCTATGGGGGCTGGCTGCATTACATTCTATTGGGGCTGTGCTGCATTACATTCTATGGGGGGCTGGCTGCATTACAGTCTATGGGGGCTGGCTGCATTACATTCTATAGGGGGGTACTGCAGTACATTCTATGGGGGCTGTGCTGCATTACATTCTATGGGGGCTGTGCTGCATTACATTCTATGGGGGGATTTATTACATTCCACGGCGGCTGTGCTGCATTACATTCTATGGGGGCTGTGCTGCATTACATTTTATGGGGGCTGTGCTGCATTACATTCTATGGGGGCTGGCTGCATTACATTCTATTTGGGCTGTGCTGTATTACATTCTATGGGGCTGGCTGCATTAAATTCTATGGGGGCTGGCTGCATTACATTCTATGGGGGCTGGGCTGCATTACATTCTATGGGGGCTGTGCTGCATTACATTCTATGGGGGGATTTATTACATTCTATGGGGGCTGTGCTGCATTACATTCTATGGCGGCTGTGCTGCATTACATTCTATGGGGGCTGTGCTGTATTACATTCTATGGGGTGCTGTATTATATTCTATGGAGGGGCTACATTATATTCTATGGGGGGCTGCATTATGCTCTATGAGAGGGCTACCATATATTATATATGCAGGGGCTGCATTATACTATATGAGGGGGCTGCATTATATTCTCTGGGGGGTTACATTATACTCAGGGGGCTACAATATATTCTGTGGGGTGGCTACATTATACTCTGGGGTGGCATCATTATACTATATGTGGGCTGCATTATTCTGTATCGAGGACTATGGGGAATACATTATACTATATGAAGAACTATGGGGTGCATTATACTATGGGAAGTGAATTGTACTACATGGATGACAATGGTGGGGCATTATACGATATGGAGCACTATGAGGAATGTATTATATTATTTGGATGACTGAGGAGTGTATTATACTATATGGAGGACTGTGGCAGTACATTATACTATATGGAGGACTGAGGAGGGTATTATAATATATGGAGAAATTGCAGTGTATTTTAATATATGGAGGACTATGAGGAGTGTATTATACTATATGGAGGACTATGGGGAGTGTATTATACTATATGGAGGACTGAGGAGTTTAATATATTATATGGAGGACTGAGGAGAGTATTATACTATACTAGATGGTGGCCCGATTCTAACGCATCGGGTATTCTAGAATATGCATGTCCATGTAGTATATTGCACAGTCCACATAGTATATTGCACAGTCCACGTAGTATATTGCCCAGCCACGTAGTATATTGCCCAGTCACGTAGTATATTGCCCAGCCACGTAGTATATTGCCCAGTCACGTAGTATATTGCCCAGCCACATACGTGGTATATTGCCCAGCCACGTAGTATATTGCCTAGTCACGTAGTATATTGGCCAGCCACGTACTTAGTATATTGCCCAGCCACGTAGTATATTGCCCAGTCACGTAGTATATTGCCCAGCCATGTAGTATATTGCCCAGCCACGTAGTATATTGCACAGCGACGGAGTATACAGCACAGAGCCACATAGTATACAGAGTTAAAATAAAAAATAAACATATACTCACCCTCCGAAGGCCCGTTGAAGTCCTGGTCCTGTGCGTGGTGCAGGCGTCAGCTTCCGGTCCCAGGGTGTGATGACGTCACAGTCACATGACCGTGACATCATGGCAGGTCCTTCTAGCGCAGGCGCACAGGACCTGTGATGACGTCGCGGTCACATGACCGTGACGACCGCAGGCAGCAGCTTCCGGTCCCAGGGTGTGATGACGTCGCGGTCACATGACCGTGACGTCATGGAAGGTCCTTGTCGCAGGGCCTGTGATCACGTCGTGGTCACATCACCGTGACGTCATGGAAGGTCCTTCTGGCGTACCATCATTGGGACTGGAACCTGCCGCTTGCATGGAGCGGTCACCGTAGCATCGCGAGGAGCGCGAAAGGCGGCGGATGGTGAGTATAGCAAGTTTTTTTTTTTATTATTATTTTTAACATGACATTTTTACTATTGATTCTGCATAGGCAGCGTCAATAGTAAATAGTTGGGGACACACAGGGTTAATAGCAGCGGTAATGGAGTGCGTTACACCGCGGCCTGTTACCGCTGCCATTAACCCTGTGTGAGCGGTGACTGGAGGGGAAGGGGATTATGGAGCGGGCGCCGGGCAGTGACTGCAGGGGAGTAGGAGAGGGACTAATCGGACTGTGCCCGTCGCTGATTGCTCGCGGCAGCGATGACAGGCAGCTGCCGAGACCAATCAGCGACTTGGATTCCATGACAGACAGAGGCCGCGACCAATGAATATCCGTGACAGACAGACAGAAGGACAGACAGACAGATGGAAGTGAGCCTTAGACAATTATATAGTAGATGGAGGACTGAGGTGCACATTATAATATATGGAGGCAGTGGCGTAGGAAGGGGGATGCGGGGGGGGCGGGCCGCCCCGGGCGGCACAATGCGGGGGGGCGGCACAATGCGGGAGTGAGTCAGTGGCGTATCTAGGGGGGAGCAGCCGGCAGGGGGGCGCAGTCGGGCCGCCTAAAGCGGCGGTCCGCAGTGTCTCCCCCGGCGGCTGCATTCTATCACCCCCCGCACTGGGAGTCAGCTGTTCTCTGTGCCGACTGTCAAGCTGACAGCCGGCACAGAGAAGCTGCAGCGCGCCGGCTCCCAGTGTTCAATTGTACTCGTATCTGTGATGCGAGTACAATTGAAGCTCTGACTTCCGGGTCAGAGCGACGCCAGCAGCGTGATCAGGTCATGTGATCACGCTGCTGACGTCACTCACCTGCGCGGCAGAGGCAGAGCAGGTGCAGGAGATGCAGAGCGGTGGTAAGTGCTCCAGTGGAGCTGAAGACACCGAAGGTGCAGGGGGGGATTTACTGTGAGTGGGGATGGGGGAAAATATTGTGGGGGGGATTTAATGTGAGTGGGGATGGGGGGCATATATTGTGGGGGGGATTTACTGTGAGTGGGGATGGGGGGCATATATTGTGGGGGGGATTTAATGTGAGTGGGGATGGGGGGCATATATTGTGGGGGGGATTTACTGTGAGTGGGGATGGGGGCATATATTGTGGGGGGGATTTACTGTGAGTGGGGATGGGGGGCATATATTGTGGGGGGGATTTACTGTGAGTGGGGATGGGGGGCATATATTGTGGGGGGGATTTACTGTGAGTGGGGATGGGGGCATATATTGTGGGGGGGATTTACTGTGAGTGGGGATGGGGGGCATATATTGTGGGGGGGGATTTACTGTGAGTGGGGATGGGGGATATATTGTGGGGGGATTTAATGTGAGTGGGGGGGATTTAATGTGAGTGGGGATAGTGGGATATATTATTGGATTGGGGATATTTAATATGAGTGGAGATGGGGGGATTTATTGTGGGGGGATGTTTAATATGAGTGGAGATGGGGTATTTATTGTGTGTGGAGATGGGGGATTGAATGTGTGTGGGGGGAGATTTGTCATGGGGATGGGGGGATTTAATGTGTGGGGGAGATCTGAGGACACAAAATGAAGAGCAAAGGGGGAGATGGGGGGGCATATATGAGGAAACAGTATGGGGGATGGGTGCAGACAGCATTATAATGACACTTGTATCTTTAAGGGCATCATGTGGAGATTTTCTGCAAAAGAACGGAGAAGATGGAAGTCTGCAGAGATGGCTGTGGATGAGAAAACTCATCATTGGGTCTGGACAAGATGAAGAAATGAAGGAGAACAACTCCAGAGGCGACGTCATCTATAAGGTACCTGGATGTACATGTTATTTGTGATACTGACTAACTCTCATGTTTTTATTTATGTTAGGAGCATTAAAGGGGATGTCCAGGTTTGTGATGAGTCTGCAGTCATTCTTTGTGACTGCAGACTTCTGACTTCTCACAGTGCGCCCTGCACACTGTCAGGATTCTCTGGTGCTGGCGATTTACATACATGCGGTCACGTGCTGACTAGACATGTGTGGCCTCACTCTATGAAAATGAACTGAGCGAGGCTGGGCACGTCTAGTCGGAATGTGGTCAGAAGTATACAAATCGCATGCTTGTGCTGACATGATTGTCCACCGGCAAGGGAGAATCCTAAAAGTGTGCAGTGCATGCGTTGTGAGAATTCAGAAGCTGCGATGTCAGGATTCACCTCTGCAGGTTCCAGTCGTCGACAGATGGACACGTCACTCATATGCGATTTTCATACTCATGGTCCTGTAACAACGAGCTTCTCTTCTGCTTCTCTCAGTTTTTCACTGAACATTGGGAGCTTAAGGGAGAGGAGCTCGTCGGTACATGACTAAGTGTGAAAATCGCATACGTTCTGGGGGGGGGGGGGCGCCAAACTCGGGAACAGCCCCGGGCGGCAAAAGCTCTAGCTACGCCCCTGTATGGAGGACTATGGGGTGTATTATACTAAACAAGCAAAATGCTGCCTATTCATCAAGTGATTGGATTGTTTATGTGGGAACAGAAATCCTTGTTCTCAGCAGCACATCGCCGTTGTAAAGTGTAATTGTGCTGCTAATAACATGATACTGTATGGGGACAGATTGATCTAACTGTGATTGTTCTGTTCCCTTCATTCTTTCTCAGTTGGTGTAAAGTGGCCGGGAAACAAGCGAACGACTTCAGTATTGTCGATCACATTCGATTAGTGGCCTGAGATCAGCGCATGTAAATACAACAGAAATGCTTCGCAGGGAGACCAGGCAAGGATGATGACAGTTGTAGTTAGCACCCGGCGCCTGGGAATAGCGCTAACTCTACTGCTTTTCCCAGCCGCCAGAGCATTTAATTCTGGTATGTGTAATGATTTTTAGGGTTGATGTCAGCTGCGTAATGTCAGCTGCTATCAATCCATGGTGTAAGGACCTATAGTTACCTTCAGTCGCGGTGATGCGCCCTCTGCTGGATGTCCTCATGAACTGCAGCCTGGGAACTTTTTCCCACGCTCGACGTCATATGAGGACATCCAGCAGAGGGCGCATCACCGCGACTGAAGGTAACTATAGTCATTGACCTACATTACCTTAATTCCCCGGGGTTTACAGGCACGAGCACAGCTGCATTGTAGCAGAGCTCCTGCCTGTAAAATATTTTAACCCCTTCAGATGGATTTACATCGTGGGACGTCCCAGATCTACGGAAGGTATGTATATTGTTGGTTTATTATTTTTTATTTGTTATAGAACGATGGTCTTCAGGTGGATTGAGAGAGCAATAAAATATTACAACACCCTGTGTCTTTATTTCATTAAAATACTTTGCAATATTGTTTGTGTGTTTTTTTTAACCCTTTCATACAATTGGATTAATAATGGATAGGTGTCATAATTGACGCCTCTCCATTATTAATCTGGCTTAATGTCACCTTACAATAGCAAGGTGGCATTAACCCTTCATTACCCCATATCCCACCGCTACACGGGAGTGGGAAGAGAGTGGCCAAGTGCCAGAATAGGCGCATCTTTCAGATGTGCCTTTTCTGGGGTGGCTGGGGGCAGATGTTTGTAGCCAGGGGGGGCCAATAACCATGGACCCTCTCTAGGCTATTAATATCTGCCCTCAGTCACTGGCTTTACCACTCTGGCGGAGAAAATTGCGCGGGAGCCCACGCCAATTTTTTTCGCCATTTAACCCTTTATTTTACACGCTACAGCGCCAACATTTTGCACATACACACTACTAACATTAGTAGTGTGGAATATGCAAAAAAAAAGAGATATGAGATGGTTTACTGTATGTAAACCATGTCTCATATCATGTCGGGTTTGTGAAGTAGAAATGAAAAGCCGGCAATTGAATTGCCGGCTTTTCTCTAACACCGCTGCGTATTTCTCGCAATGCACACGCATGGTCCGTGTGTAATACGATTTTTTCTCGCACCCATAGACTTGCATTGGCGAGTCTAGGCCGAGATACGCTGACAATCGCAGCATGCTGCGATTTCACTCGGATCCTGAATACGGCGGAGAAAATATCGGATGATGGGAGCTGCACCATAGATTAACATTGGGCCAAGTGCTATGCGATTTTTTATCGCATAGCACTCGTCCGTATTACGGTCTAGTGTGACCCCGGCCTTAGACTAATAATTGCAAACCTACAAATGAAAGCTGCTGCTCAAGATACTAATGTAGGAAAATTGCTTATCCATACCTGTGTAAGCAAAGCTTATATAATATTTGTTTCATTAGGCCTCATATAGGTTTTATTATGGCTCTGTTTTTCAAACCTCTTTTGCATTGCCACATGTGTCACAGAAGCGTAAAGTTAATTTTTCTTCTGAATTTGGATGTAAAAATAATTATGCCCGATGTCATATATAAAGAGCAATGCCTGTATACGGATCAGAGCATGGGCTCATAGACTCTCAGCTGAGCATGTACACTGCTCTTTGTGTTTGCTCATGCAGGAGCTGAAGGCTTCTGCCTGAAGAGTGGTGCCTCAGAGCTGGTTTCTGAGGGAGCGGTGGGAGCCTCAGGCCTGCACTCAACAATTGGAAGCACATATATGAGGGTAGAAGATATTTTATAAAAAAGTTAAATGGCCCACTTTATGAAAATAAAAAGATAAGGCAGCACCTGCCTACATGTTGTACAAAGTAGGTCTTTTAGTGGTTTGATAAATATCTATTCTGCATTGTGAAGTCATATTTTAAGGCCACATTATGGGATGTGGTACTGGCATCCTGATAGGGAAAGTACTGTATGTTATGCAGGATAACAAAAGACGTTTCACAGCTGTTATTGCAAGGGGAAAGGCACTTGAGATAGCTAAACAGACAGTTCTGAGAAAAAGTAACATTAGCAAATCAGGAAAAATCCTTTAGATTTTTAGATTCCAAAGAAAAATGTTTTACCATCATTTTACCAGATTAGGCTAAAAAGTGGTGAGTTATTCTTTTCTGGGAGATAAAAACTGAGTGGAGGCAATTGTGCTCAGTTCTGGCCAGGATGAGCCTGTTTTTGTCAATTTCCGATTCGATGGTCAATACAATACAGTGCTAGAAGCAATCTATTTTTTCTAAAAATTCACTTAAACTGATGCATAAACATGGTTATTTCTCCAATGCCTCCTATTGCGAAGAAAATCAGTGAAATGCATCTTTCGGTAAAACATTTTTTTACCTCCAACCAGGAGCCAGAATTTTACTCCACATAGAATATTACTATTAATTAGCCATGTAAAAAGTCATCGGCATAGTCTGCACCCTAATTAAAGGGAATCTATCAGCAGGTTTCTGGGTTTCTGGTACCGCATCTGAGAGCAGTATGATATAGGCACGGAGACCCTGAATCCAAAGATGTATCACTTAGTTTAATGTGTGCAGCAGTTCTGACACAATCAGTTTTTAGATTTAACAATGTAGCGCAGCTGAGAGCTAACCCCACCCACACCATGCTCTCTGTGTACATACTCTATAGACAGTGAGCTGATTATCACAGAAAGGGGCGGAGTCAGACACTTGCCCTCATGCCAGATAGCCACAGCAATTATACCAGGTGAAGAAACCTTCAGTCTCAGGCTGCCGTCACACTAGCAGTATTTGGTCAGTATTTTACATCAGTATTTGTAAGCCAAAACCAGGAGTGGGTGATAAATCCAGAAGTGGTGCATATGTTTCTATTATAATTTTCCTCTATTTGTTCCACTCCTGGTTTTGGCTACAAATACTGATGTAAAATACTGACCAAATACTGCTAGTGTGACGGCAGCCTCAGTAAACAACATCACACAGCTTGATGTATGACATATCTTTAATTCAGTGTTTTAATCCCTAGCTCATGCTGTCCTCAGATTACAAAGCAAAACCCGCTGACAGATTTCCATTAACCCCTTCATGCCGCAGCCCTTTTTCTTTTTGTGTTTCTGTTTTTTGCTCCCTTCTTCCCAGAGCCATAACGTTTTTATTTTTCTGTCAATATGGCCATGTGAGGGCTTGTTTTTGCGGGACAAGTTGTACTTTTGAACGGCACCATTGGTTTTACCATATCGTGTACTGAAAATGGGAAAACAATTCCAAGTGCGGTGAGATTGCAAAAAAAGTGCAATTACACAACTGTTTTTAAGATTTTTTTTACCATGTTTACCAAATGCTAATTATGCCAAACTGCCATTATGATTCTCCAGGTCATTACGAGTTTGTAGATACCAAACATGCATAGGTTTTTTTATTTAAGTGATGAAAAAAAATCCAACAGGAGCTTATCATTGCTGTGACACAGCAGCGCGTGCATGCTAGTCCAACGTTTCCCCTCCTGTGATAGGCACCTCACTGTCTAATGACATTGTATATACAGAGCCTGGGTGGGAATCTCTGTGGTATTGCTAAATCTAAAAACTCTGACTGTGTCAGAACGTCTGCACCGACTAAACTAAGTGATAAATCGTTGGATTCAGCTTCTCTTTGCCTGCATTGTGCTGCTATCAGATGAGGTAGCAAAACCTGCTGACAGATTCCCTTTAACACACAATTTTCCATCTTACATTGCTTCTGACGTTAGAACATTAATCATGCAGTAAGAAAGCAGCACAAATCCCCGCTTCACCTCTGTTAACTTCCTGCACACTCATATTCTCCCCCGCCACAGTGAAATCTTCCAGCTTTGAAGCAAGAAGTCTCGCACAGTTGTCAAAATAGTGAGACAGCAGACAGCCCTGATTTTAGCCTTCCTCTCTCTAGCTATAAATAAGAAAACTTTATATTTGGGTCTTCTTTTACTTCATGAGGTTTCCAAGGAGGAGATAGCACCTCTTTAACCCCTTTCTGACCTCGGAAGGGATAGTACGTCCGAGGTCAGATCCCCTGCTTTGATGTGGGCTCCGGCGGTGAGCCCGCATCAAAGCCGGGACATGTCAGCTGTTTTGAACAGCTGACATGTGCCCGCAATAGCGGCGGGTGGAATCGCGATTCACCCGTTGCTATTAACTAGTTAAATGCCGCTGTCAAACGCTGACAGCGGCATTTAACTACCGCTTCCGGCCATCCGGACGGAAAAGCGCTCATCACTGACCCGTCACATGATCGAGGGTCAGCGATGCGTCAGCACAACAACCAGAGGTCTCCTTGAGACATCTATGGTTGTTGATTCCAGATTGCTATGAGTACCACCCTGTGGTCGGCGCTCATAGCAATGCTGTAATTCTGCTGCATAGAGGTGATCTGTGCATCACCTCTATGTAGCAGAGGTGATAGTGTTGTGCCAGCTTCTAGCCTCAGATGGAGACTATTGAAGCATGGCAAAAATAAAAAAAAATGTTTAAAAAAATATGAAAAAAAAATATATAAAAGTTTAAATCACCCCCCTTTCACCCCATTCAAAATAAAACAATAAAAAAAATCAAATATACACATATTTGGTATCTCCGAGTTCAGAATCGCCCGAACTATCAATAAAAAAGGATTAACCTGATCGCTAAACGGCGTAGTGAGAAAAAAATTTGAAACGCCAGAATTACGTTTTTTTGGATGCCGCGACATTGCATTAAAATGCAATAACAGGCGATCAAAAGAACGTATCGGCACCAAAATGGTATCATTAAAAAAGTCAGCTCAGCACGCAAAAAATAAACCATCAACCGACCCCAGGTCATGAAAAATGGAGACGCTATGAGTATCGGAAAATGGCGCAATGTTATTGTTTTAGCAAAGTTTGGAATTTTTTTTCACCACTTAGATAAAAAATAACCTAGACATGTTTGGTGTCTATGAACTCATAATGACCTGGAGAATCATAATGGCAGGTCAGTTTTAGCATTTAGTGAACCTAGCAGAAAAGCCAAACAAAAAACAAGTGTGGGGTTGCACTTTTTTGCAATTTCACCGCATTTGGAATTTTTTTCCTGTTTTCTAGTACATGACATGCTAAAACCAAATATGTCATTCAAATGTACAACTCGTCCCGCAAAAAATAAGCCCTCACATGGCCATACTGATGGAAAAAGTTATGGCTTTGGGAAGCAGGGGAGCAAAAAACGAAAAAGAAAAAACAAAAATACCCAGGATCATGAAGGGGTTAAATATACAACTTGACCGCTGAAGCTGACCTTTGACTAGTTCCATGGAAAATAAGAAGGCTGCCAAATGCACCGCCATAAAATTAGGCAGTTGATTTATTGTAGATTTTGTTTGGATTCTACACAATGAAACTCTACAACAAATTACACTACCATACCTGAGAAGACTTCTGGGCAGCATATATAGCATGCCTATTATCTAGTAGCGCAGGCTCTGGATCTGCACCAAATCTGCTAAAAATATTAAGTAGAAAAGACACTGTATCTATATTTTGAATGGGACACCTGCATCCCTCTGCCGTTCTGCTAAATTAAATTTACAGTACAATAGATCCTAATCTGATCTGTCTGAATGAGGTTACAATAATGTGATGTAAATATAATGGAAAATGTTGTGCACTAATAAAGGTATTATGATTTAAATGTAAATTGTGTAACCTGTAAAACATGAAATCTAAACATGAATCCTGCAGAAAGATACCATTTGTTTACTAAGGTGTTGTAAAATCAAAGGCAATGATATTACGACATTATATTTTACCATGCAAATGTGTCTGTTGAAAACCACATATAAGCCTGCAAAATATACCTAGGTGCTTTTTGGGTGATTTTTATTGTATTTCTTACCTTGTTTCTCTTGAAGTATGCTCTTCGGCAGGCTGCAAAACACTTTTCACTGCAGAAGCTTTTCACTTCGCTCCCCATGCTCAGAGAATAGCGCTTAATCCCCACTTTCTGGCACCAGGCGCACATGATTTGTACATTTGACACATCATCCTCTGTAGCATAGAAGAAACACGACATGTTTTGTATCATTATAATTGGCAAATATATCCATGCTTCAGTAGCAGAGTGGCACGTATAGCCTATGACAGTCTAGTTAAAAGTGATACACAGGAACAGGACCACTAAAAGTAGAGTATATGTGAATGAAATGGTCATTACTCCATGTATTCCTAGCTTAGCTTAGTATAGGAATATCTGATTTCTTACAATTTTCCCACATATGGAAAGATATGTGTCAGGAGATCTGGGCAAAGACTGTTTTTTTATTTCTAGACAGAAAGTCACAATATATATTGGAAACTGATTAATAGTACACTTCCACTTGGAAGAAAATAGACGTGACTCTTAAATTTTCCCTGAACACTGAATCAGCTGCACTGTATGAGGTGACGTAGACCAGAGGTGTCAAACTGCATTCCTCGAGGGCCGCCAACAGGTCATGTTTTCAGGATTTCCTTAGCATTCCACAAGGTGCTGGAATCATTCTGTGCAGGTGATTAAATTATCACCTGTGCAATACAAGGAAATCCTGAAAACATGACCTGTTGGCGGCCCTCGAGGAATGCAGTTTGACACCTCTGACGTCGACAGTAATTCTTGGGTATCCTTAAAAAATACTGAATAAAGAAATCATATGAGTGACCTGTTTATATGAACCATGAGAAACTGTTGCTGTCTATCCAACTTATTACAGATGTGATCTAATTCTGTTGCTCAAATGTTTACAAAAATTAGAAGCAACATTTTACAGCCGTCAGTGTTAACATTTTGGTTGCCCACGGACTTATACTGACAAACCCATCCAAATTTGACAACATAGGATTTGGACAGCTAAACAAGGGTGGCATTTGTTATCCCAGATTGTTAGAGAGTATGGACTGCCTATTTATCCTTTTTGTGTCATGTACCTTAATCACAAGGTAGGTATGGAGGACGGTGAAATCAGGAGTGGAGCACAGAGAAATGATTATACAGAGTAGAAGATTGGTGATATTTAGGGAATGTGCAGTTTACCATGGGCATTGCTAAACCTGAGTGTTTAGTCAGGGAGAGTGATAGTTTGGGACCGTGGACACTTGGAGCAGCAGCTAGTCCCTCTGCAATAGGTACAGGATGACCAAAAGTGGAAGACCAGCTATCAGGACACATGACGTAAAGGCCTGTGAGAAGCTGTAGAGAGAAGATGGGGAAGCATGTGCAGACCTCAGAACTTAAGGCAGTTTAGGAGCTCTATTAAATGACGCCTTGTGAGTGAATCAAAGAGCTAGCAATTGACCATCAGTTGTCTAGGATTTATATAGTTTATGGTGTAGGTTGGGTTGAGGGTGCAGCATATGATTTGTCATAGACCTATGAATACTGAGGTGTATTGTCAGCCTAGGGTGTTAGACCTATAGAATTTGCTGGCACTGGATCTCTGTGGGCAGTACAGTCTACAGTAGAGGAGGCTTGAAAAATGGTCTGAACATCCGTTGTTGAGAGCACATAACTGAAAAAGTACATTTAAGAGATAGAGCCCTGGAAAACCAAACCCTTGAAATGCAGGGATCAGTGGCAGAGGCCCAGAGAGCAGTGACAAAGAGGCAGAACCCTTTAGATCAAGTGACCTAGATGTGGAAACAAAACTTAGAACAGTGGACAGAGGGTAGACAAGACTCTGGAAAGCAAGGTCTAAATATAAGAAACTGTGATCTAAGTAATACTGTGATAGAAACTGATGGGAATAGAGATTGTGAGAGTGGGAGAAATAACATGGTGTGAGGGTGCCTTCTTTGAAAGTAAGAGTCAATTCTAACAAGCTTGGGAGGCCGGCACCATTTTCAAACTTTTCATTTTTTTAATGAACTTATGGATACAATTAAATAAAAGAATGAAATACACATTATAAACATGATCATGTCACCATGGCGCCTGCCTGCAGAAGGGGATTTTTTTTCAATGTATATATAATATATACATTATGTAAACTAGGGGGCAGGTCAGTGAGGGATCGGTGACCTGTCAGCAGTCTGCATTATGAATAGCTAATCAGAGCACCACATGAAGACCCCCACAGGCCACCCCCCAAAGCACAAGCATATCAATAACTAAAAACTGAAAATAAAGATTACACAACAACCACAAGACAGATTTCATCACCCCAGGTATCATTGTAATCAGTATAACGGCGCTGACCTGACACTGTCTGTAGGTTACTGTGCACAGTCCTGCTGACAGGCGGCCTTTAAGTTTGTTGGTATATTGTGACATAATGTGAAAAGTTCATGGGATATGAATACTTTTTCAAGGCACTGTGCGTGATCTATATGAACAGTACATGCATCTTATGTTAGACATAAAGAGTAACTAAACTCTAATTTAAAAAAAAAAAATGTGTAGCATTTTATTCAGAAATCAGAATGGAAAGCTATGATATTTTGCAAACTTTATTAGGGGATAGCTTCCAAACTCCTGCTTTTCCCCATTCTATTTGCTTGCTTTTAGCTGCACTGACATTAGAACATACTCATGCAGAGTACGGATGCTGGCAGTGATAGGGCAGCATCTGTCTCAATGTTGCACTTATCGGAACAATCTTCTGCGGCAGGCTTGCTTGTTATTAGAGTTAGTGAGCTCAGCTAGCGCTCTATCCTCACACTGCAGTAAGATAAATCATGTCTGTGGTGTGTGTCAGTATACAATCCCTCACTGCCCCCTGTATACTGTAATGGAAGCATTAACTTTGCTTCCATTACAGAATACTATACAGGGGTCAGGGAGGGTCTGCCAAGCCTGCTGCAGGAGATTGTTCTGGTAAGCAGACCTCTGAGAGGAGGAAGTAGGTGCTGACACTTTCACTGCCAGCATCAGTACTCCAAATGAGTATGTTATCAATACAGCTGAAGGCAGGAAAATAGACTGGGGAAAAACAGGGGTTTGAAAGCCCGTACATGATTTAAAAAAAATTAAAAAGGAATGAAGCCACATGGCGTGTACAAATAAATTGATTTGCAAAGTTTCACAACTTTCCTTGCTGGACAAAAACTTATTTAAACAAAATTAATCTTTATTTAGCCTTTAAAATGAAGTATGCACTGCAAGAATAGTCTACAAGGTTTAATGTAGAGATTTAAAGGTGATCATTTTCCTTATTTATGCAAGAAGATGGAACAATGTTGTAAGAGGGGTGGGTAAAATAAGTCAATAATGATCCGTGTCCTTCAACAAAAACTAAATTTACACGTCCAGATAAGCGAGTCTTGAGTGTGAGAATTTAGCTACATAAGTGAGATATGAGAGCAAGGTTGAACATGTGAAGAAACTGAATATATCAGAAGATTGAATAGTAACTTTGTGACTGTGTGAATAAGACGACATGAGAATGGGGTGTCTCCGGTAAGAGATAGAAGGTCATGAGAGAAGGAAAAAGATTTTGGTAGACAGGAAAATAGGATCCAATCACCATAAAGTGCTCTCTCATCTAACCGTGTAAAAGAAAACCATTTTATAAGTCTTGGCAAAAAGCCCAACTAAAAGGAAATACATTACATGATAACACGCAACAGATACCTTATTATGCAATAAAAGATTCATTTTGACAAACTTTAAGGTTGGATGTAAATAATTTACTTGAAATATATGAAAATATATCATGTCATTTCTTGTAGTAAATAGATAAATAAGAAATATTGCAGTGGATAATGCATACACTTATAAATGACATACTAGTATGGATCTATTATGTAGCAAAGTTTTCACTGTAAAGACTAAGGCATTAAAGTTGTCAATAACAATGGACTTCCCAGTTCAGGTCACATTGGTCAGATATACAGAAATAGCATTGGTTGGGTTGTCATGAGCAAGACTAAGCTTGGGTTACCCTATACACATAAAACCTTTCAATTCTGCTCATATACCGATGGTCACAGTCTTCTATCTTCATGAATAGGCTTTCCCATTATATTTAAGCATTTTAAACATGATTGGATCAAATGCATAGAAGGTGCTTGGAGGGTCCTAAATGTAGAGTTAATTGTAGTTGATGCAGATTAATGTTAGTTGATGCAGATATTTATTTGACTGTACTTTTAAGGGTACAAGTCTGCAATCACTCTATGTGAACGTAGACTTGTGAATCCTCACATCGCACGCACTGTCTTCGGTAGGCGGAAGAAGGCGGGCATGTGACCGCAAGTATGTGATTCACAAAGATTCGGTCACATGCCTACTAGACATTCACAACCTCACTCAATGAAAGTGTATTGAGCGAGGCCAGACACGTTTAGTTTGAATGTGGCCAGGAGTATGCAGATAGATGACGTCACATGACCGACTGCTTACAGCACCAGCACCGGAGAATCCTCACTGCACGCAATGCGCACAATGTGAGGATTCAGAAGTCTGCAGTCACATACAATGACTGCCGACTTGTACCCCAAAGCTGGGCAACCCATTGAAGCTAATTTTCCTTTCTGTGTTTGGCAACAGGGAAAATATGTATTACATTTCACTTAAAAAAAAAAAAGACTCCACTTAAAGTTGAAAGTGACACCATCACTATCTAGTAGCTCCATTTCCCGGTAATATTTACAACTGATTGCAGGAGATGCTGTATCAGACAAGGGGCTAGGGTTGCAGAGGTAAATGCCCACTAGAGGTTCTCATGCAAGGGTCTGCAAGAGTGGCTATCGGCTTTCTGCTGTAGTTTAGCAGTTGAACTACCCTACTTTTTCTCCCACATCTGATTTCTGCCAGAGATGATGCAACTACAACAAGTACAGATCCGATACATACTGATTTAATTGACAAAGCTATTCATCAAGTTCTCAAATGTTTCAATACAGTGTTGCGAATGAGACCTCATTCACTGACATCTTCTCTTATTTGAGGGCGTATGAACTATCATCTGGATCATTTATGTAGTTGTGGTCACCAACCTCTCGCATTCCATTGTAGCTCCTAATTATTTCAGGGTCAGTATAAATTCAATAATAAATTGCAAAAAGCAAATATATAGGAAATATGAATTCTTTACTGAATTGTACAAGAGGAATAATCAAAACATTGTATTCTCATGCATTAGATTTTTTTTTTCAGAATCTGATTTATTCATTTTATATCTATTTCAGAATTATCTCTCTGTTCTAAAATTAGAGATGAAGTATAAAAATATCTTATAATAGCTATTTTATCATTTGCGAGTTTTAAGAGTAACATTTTAAGATCATATCATGTAATACACATTTGTGAGCATATACTAATAAGCAGAAAACGTCATAGCTAAATTGTATATTATCCGATTTGTATTTCATTTTTTCATTAAGTATATGTATTTTTTTTCATTAGGTCTATTTTCGCATTTTTACATAAATTCATGTTAAAATTTATCAAGGATTTTTAAAAAGTAAAAACATAATAACTGTGTTTCTTATTAAAACATTTCTAGTATTACCATATATCTACAATATTAAAATTAAAAAGAAGAAAATATGATATGAGCAGACTAGTTTCATGAGATAGTGTTTTGCTGACATTTTCTGATCTTATTTTTTTTACTGTCAAATATATTAAAAGAGAATGGATTGTTTGTAGATTTTTCAAGTGTAGAATCCGCAGTTTATTACTGTACCGAAAAATGGATAAAATTTTAACAAGTCTCACCCACATGTTGCATATAAAATCTGTTTATAATATTGCAGTGTGGATTTTAAATCAGCATCAAGTTAATTTATGCCACTCGGGCCGTAAATTCAGTAGAAAAAAATCTGTGGAAAATTCTACAAGGAATCTTCAGCAAAAACTGTGTAAGTTATATCCAAATTAGTTGCAGGTTCAATTGTACGTCAGCCTATGCACTACAAAGAATTAAAATTGGCATCAAATGTTAATGTTTTATGCAGCATGAGGACGAAGCATTAAAATCTTAGGCCATGTTCACATGTTCAGTATTTGGTCAGTATTTTACATCAGGATGTGTAGCCCAAAATCGGTATAAGGGCTGTCCCACACGTCCAGATAATTCCGGTACCGGAATAAATCGGTACCGGAGTTATCCGTGTCCGTGTGCCTGGGAACTCACGGAGGCCATACTTGCGGCACACGTGTGCCGCCCGTATGGCGAGTGGGTACCACACGGAGCGTGTGGTACCCACTCTGCATGGTGCTGAAGCTGCGATTCATATCCTCTCTGCAGTAGCGTTTGCTGCAGAGAAAATATGAAGAATAGTGTTTAAAATAAAGATCCATGTGTCCGCCGCCCCCCCACCCCCTGTGCGCCCCCCCGCTGGTCAGAAAATACTTACCCGGGTCCCCCGTCGGCTGTCGCTCCTTCCTGGTCTGGCCGCGGCTTCTCCTGCATGCGGTCACGTGGGGCCGATCATTTACAGTCATGAATATGTGGCTCCACCCCCCATAGGGGCGGAGCCGACTATTCATGATTGTAAATGATCGGCCCCACGTGACCGCATACAGTAGGAGGCGCGGCCAGACCAGGAAGGAGCGAGGGAGCGGGTAAGTATTTTCTGACCAGCGGGGGGGCGCACAGGGGGTGGGGGGGCGGCGGACACATGGATCTTTATTTTTAACACTATTCTTCATATTTTCTCTATAGCAAACGCTGCTACAGGGAAGATATGAATACCGGCTTCAGCACCATGTGGGGGGGACAGCGCTTACTGTAGCGCTGTCTCCGGCACGCCACACGGACCCCAGACGGAGAATGTCCGTGTGAGGTCCGTGTTTTACGCGGACCCATTGACTCTATTGGGTCCGTGTAAAACGTGCGCTCCCACGAACACTGACATGTCTCCGTGTTTGGCACACGGAGACACGGTCCGCAAAAAATCAATGACATCTGAACAGATGCATTGATTTTTATGGGTCTACGTGTGTCAGTGTCTCCGGTACGAGAGGAAACTGTCACCTCACGTACCGGAGCCACTGACGTGTGAAACCGGCCTTATAGAAATGTGTAATCACTTCTGTATTTATCACTCACTCCTGATTTTGGCTTACAAATACTTAGGCCCCTTTCACACTTCAGTTTTTTGCTATCAGTCGCAATCCGTCAACTGATGCCGCCGGATCTGTTTTTTTTTTCTCATAGACTTGTATTAGCGACGGATTGCGACGGATGGCCTCACGTTTCATCCGTCGTTCACCGGATCCGTCGAAAATTGTTTGTCCGGCGGCCGGAGACGATGGACAAAGTAACGTTTTTTGTGTATGTTGAAAAATCGGACAGCGACGGATCCGTCGCCGTCCGTCGTTTGCTCAAATGGAAGCCTATGGGTGCCGGATCTATTAAATGATGGAATCCGGTGACGGATTCCATTTTTTTTTAAGGCTACTTTCACACTAGCGTCATACTCGGCCCGTCGCAGAGCGTCGGGCCGACGTACCGATGCTAGCGTTGTATACGCCGCACAACGGGGGCAGCGGATGCATTTTTCCAGCGCATCCGCCGCCCCATTGTGAGGTGCGGGGAGGTGGGGGCGGAGTTCCGGCCGCGCATGCGCGGTCGGAAATGGCGGTCCGTCGGCAGCAAATAACGTTACATTTAACGTTTTTTGCATCCGACGGTCCGCCACAACACGGCGCAACCGTCGCACAACGGTTGCGAAGTGTGGCAATGCGTCACAAATGCGTCGCTAATGTTAGTCAATGGTGAAAAAACGCATCCTGCAAGCAGGATGCGTTTTTTTGCCAAAACGACGCATTGCGACGTATTGCAAAAAACGCTAGTGTGAAAGTACCCTAACTGAGCATGCTCCGATTTATTTAGGATCCAATTTGCCAGATCCGCAAGTCGGATCAATCGAAAAAACAAATCCGTCGTATCAGCTTTTCACAATCTGCAATGGATCCGTCAAGCCAGATTGTGACTGACGGAAAAAACTGATGTGTGAAAGGGGCCTTACACACTTTGCTGGAACTGAAACACCGCATGGATTTTCTGATTGGAAAAATCCATACAAAAATCTGCAGTGTATGCGCTCTTCTGAATAAATGCTGAAATTGGGGCAGCACGGTGGCTCAGTGGTTAGCACTGCAGCCTTGCAGCATTGGGGTCCTAGGTTCAAATCCCACCAAGGACAACATCTGCAAGGAGTTTGTATGTTCTCCCCGTGTTTGTGTGGGTTTCCTGCAGGTTCTCTGGTTTCCTCCCACATTCCAAAGACATACTGATAGGGATTCTAGATTGTGAGCCCCAATGGGGACAGGGCCAATAATGTTTGTAAAGTGCTGTGGAATTAATGGCGCTATATAAGTGAGTAAAATAAATAAATAAAATGTATGACAAATCTGCAGCAAAATATGCAATAAATATGGGTTTTGCTGCAGGTTCAGTACCGATTTGCAGCAAAATCATTAGATTTTTTTTCAGCTGAATTTAGCTACAATGTGAAGGTCACCGGATGGTTTAAATTAACAAGAGTTTTTTAATATATTCAAATTTTGTGTAATTTGTGCTTAATTGCTAAAGTGTCTATCTATTTACAACAGCATATGGACATTTATATTCATTACAGCAACACAATCCATCAAGTTTTACAAACACGCATTATACAAATATAAATAAAGTCATTGTATACCTGCTGGTGGTTTCAAGAAAGGAGGAGGAATTAAAGGTACAACAATTGGCATATTTCCATGATTTCCATGATCGTTTGATCCTGCTGGTAGCTCTGTGAACCCATTTCCTGCAGCAAGCCCTGAATAATTTAGATTTGCATTGAATGGTGAGATAACACTTTCCTCTAGTAGTTTTGGCCTTGGCAATGAATTTTCTGAAATAGAAAGAAAACAATAAATTCAACATACACATTTTTATATACAGTGGGGAAAAAGGTATTTAGGCAGCCATCAATTGCACAAGTTCTCCCACTTAAAAAGGGGAGAGAGGCCTGTAATTGACATCATAGGTAGAACACAACTATGAGAGTCAAAATGAGAAAACAAATCCAGAAAATCACCTTGTCTGACTTGGCAAGATTTATCTAGCAAATTATGGTGGAAAATAAGTATTTGGTCATTAACAAAAGTTCATCTCAGTATTTTGTTATATATTACTAGCTATTGAACCCGTTCTACGCCCGGGTGGCGAGCATTTATATTGGAATATGGTCTCCATCCTGGTATGTGCTGCTCCCATCCTGTCATATGCTGCGCCATCCTGCGCCCCCATCCTGTCATGTGCTGCTCCACCGTGTCATGTGCTGCTCCATCCTGCGCCCCCATCCTGTCATGTGCTGCTCCACCGTGTCATGTGCTGCTCCATCCTGCATCCCATCCTGTCATGTGCTGCTCCACCGTGTCATGTGCTGCTCCATCCTGCGCCCCCATCCTGTCATGTGCTGCTCCACCGTGTCATGTGCTGCTCCATCCTGCGCCCCCATCCTGTCATGTGCCACTCCACCGTGTCATGTGCTGCTCCATCGTGTCATGTGCTGCTCCATCCTCATCCCCATCCTGTCATGTGCTCCCATCCTGCGCCCCCATCCTATCACGTGCTGCTCCATCCTGCGCCCCCATCAGTGCGGGCGGCTGTGCTGAGTGCGGGCGGCTGTATGTGACGTGGCTGTGCTGGGTGCGGGCGGCTGTGCTGGGTGCGGCAGCTGTGGGCGGCTGTGCTGGGTGCGGAGGCTGTGCGTGGCTGTGGCGGCTGTGCGTGGCTGTGCTGCGTGCGGCGGCTGTGCTGGGTGCGGCGGATGTGCTGGGTGCGGCGGCTGTGCTGGGTGCGGCGGCTGTGGGTGGCTGTGCTGGGTGCAGCGGTTGTGCGTGGCTGTGGGCGGCTGTGCTGGGTGCGGCGGCTGTGGGTGGCTGTGCTGGGTGCGGCGGCTGTGCGTGGCTGTGGGCGGCTGTGCTGGGTGCGGCGGCTGTGCTGGGTGCGGCGGCTGTCCGTGGCTGTGGGCGGCTGTGCGTGGCTGTGGGCGGCTGTGCTGGGTGCGGCGGCTGTGCGTGGCTGTGGCGGCTGTGCGTGGCTGTGCTGGGTGCGGCGGATATGCTGGGTGCGGTGGCTGTGCTGGGTGCGGCGGCTGTCCGTGGCTGTAGGCGGCTGTGCGTGGCTGTGCTGGGTGCGGAGGCTGTGCGTGGCTGTGGCGGCTGTGCGTGGCTGTGCTGGGTGCGGCGGCTGTGCTGGGTGCGGCGGATGTGCTGGGTGCGGAGGCTGTGGGTGGCTGTGCTGGGTGCAGCGGTTGTGCGTGGCTGTGGGCGGCTGTGCTGGGTGCGGCGGCTGTGGGCGGCTGTGCTGGGTGCGGCGGCTGTGCGTGGCTGTGGGCGGCTGTGCATGGCTGTGGGCGGCTGTGCTGGGTGCGGCGGCTGTGCTGGGTGCGGCGGCTGTCCGTGGCTGTGGGCGGCTGTGCGTGGCTGTGGGCGGCTGTGCTGGGTGCGGCGGCTGTGCTGGGTGCGGCGGCTGTCCGTGGCTGTGGGCGGCTGTGCGTGGCTGTGGGCAGCTGTGCTGGGTGCGGCGGCTGTGCGTGGCTGTGGCGGCTGTGCGTGGCTGTGCTGGGTGCGGTGGCTGTGCTGGGTGCGGCGGCTGTCCGTGGCTGTAGGCGGCTGTGCGTGGCTGTGGGCGGCTGTGCGTGGCTGTGCTGGGTGCGGAGGCTGTGCGTGGCTGTGGCGGCTGTGCGTGGCTGTGCTGGGTGCGGCGGCTGTGCTGGGTGCGGCGGATGTGCTGGGTGCGGCGGATGTGCTGGGTGCGGCGGATGTGGGTGGCTGTGCTGGGTGCAGCGGTTGTGCGTGGCTGTGGGCGGCTGTGCTGGGTGCGGCGGCTGTGGGCGGCTGTGCTGGGTGCGGCGGCTGTGGGCGGCTGTGCTGGGTGCGGCGGCTGTGCGTGGCTGTGGGCGGCTGTGCATGGCTGTGGGCGGCTGTGCTGGGTGCGGCGGCTGTGCTGGGTGCGGCGGCTGTCCGTGGCTGTGGGCGGCTGTGCGTGGCTGTGGGCGGCTGTGCGTGGCTGTGGGCGGCTGTGCTGGGTGCGGCGGCTGTGCGTGGCTGTAGGCGGCTGTGCATGGCTGTGCTGGGTGCGGCGGCTGTGCTGGGTGCGGCGGCTGTGGGTGGCTGTGCTGGGTGCGGCGGCTGTGCGTGGCTGTGGGCGGCTGTGCGTGGCTGTGGGCGGCTGTGCTGGGTGCAGCGGCTGTGCGTGGCTGTAGGCGGCTGTGCGTGGCTGTGGCGGCTGTGCATGGCTGTGCTGGGTGCGGCGGATGTGCTGGGTGCGGTGGCTGTGCTGGGTGCGGTGGCTGTCCGTGGCTGTAGGCGGCTGTGCGTGGCTGTGGGCGGCTGTGCTGGGTGCGGAGGCTGTGCGTGGCTGTGGCGGCTGTGCGTGGCTGTGCTGGGTGCGGCGGCTGTGCTGGGTGCGGCGGCTGTGCTGGGTGCGGTGGCTGTGCTGGGTGCGGCGGCTGTGGGTGGCTGTTCTGGGTGCAGCGGTTGTGCGTGGCTGTGGGCGGCTGTGCTGGGTGCGGCGGCTGTGGGCGGCTGTGCTGGGTGCGGCGGCTGTGCGTGGCTGTGGGCGGCTGTGCATGGCTGTGGGCGGCTGTGCTGGGTGCGGCGGCTGTGCTGGGTGCGGCGGCTGTCCGTGGCTGTGGGCGGCTGTGCTGGGTGCGGCGGCTGTGCGTGGCTGTAGGCGGCTGTGCTGGGTGCGGCGGCTGTGCTGGGTGCGGCGGCTGTGGGTGGCTGTTCTGGGTGCAGCGGTTGTGCGTGGCTGTGGGCGGCTGTGCTGGGTGCGGCGGCTGTGGGCGGCTGTGCTGGGTGCGGCGGCTGTGCGTGGCTGTGGGCGGCTGTGCATGGCTGTGGGCGGCTGTGCTGGGTGCGGCGGCTGTGCTGGGTGCGGCGGCTGTCCGTGGCTGTGGGCGGCTGTGCGTGGCTGTGGGCGGCTGTGCTGGGTGCGGCGGCTGTGCGTGGCTGTAGGCGGCTGTGCATGGCTGGGTGCGGCGGCTGTGCTGGGTGCGGCGGCTGTGGGTGGCTGTGCTGGGTGCGGCGGCTGTGCGTGGCTGTGGGCGGCTGTGCGTGGCTGTGGGCGGCTGTGCTGGGTGCGGCGGCTGTGCGTGGCTGTGGTCGGCTGTGCTGGGTGCGGCGGTTGTGCGTGGCTATGGGTGGCTGTGCGTGGCTGTGGGCAGCTGTGCTGGGTGCGGCTGTGCGTGGCTGTGGGCGGCTATGGTCGGCTGTGCTGGGTGCGGCGGCTGTGCGTTGCTGTGGGCGACTGTGCGTGGCTGTGCTGGGCGCGACGGCTGTGCTGGGTGCGGCCATTTTCTTGGTCCTGCTCCCGGAGTCGGCGCCTGCGCAGTCCGCGCTTTCCGGCGCCATTTTCTTGAAGACACTGCAATGTGTCTTCAAGAAAATGGCGCCGGAAAGCGCGGACTGCGCAGGCGCCGATTCCGGGAGCAGGGGGACAGTCACGGCCCGGAAGCGCGTCGGTGGAACGGGTCAGGTAAGTATACTCACCCTCCGCCTCCTGGCTCGTCCCTGCTTGTCCGGTGGAGATCGCGGTGTGCGTTCAGCGCTTACACATACCGCGATCTCCTGGGAGCGTCGCTCTGTGCGGTCCGGACTGCGCCGGCGCTTGCGCTTGCGCAGTCTATAGAGGCTTCGGACAGAGTGACGCTCCCAGCGTTATATTATAGATTATTATTATTATTATTATTATTATTATTATTATTATTTATAGCGCCATTTATTCCATGGCGCTTTACATGTGAGGAGAGGTATACATAATAAAAACAAGTACAATAATCTTAAACAATACAAGTCACAGCTGGTACAGGAGGAGAGAGGACCCTGCCCGCGAAGGCTCACAATCTACAAGGGATGGGTGAGAATACAGTAGGTGAGGATAGAGCTGGTCATGCAGCGGTTTGGTCGATCGGTGGTTACTGCAGGTTGTAGGCTTTGTTGGTAATGACAGAGGTCAAACGTTTTCTGTAAGTCTTCACAAGGTTGGCACATACTGTTGGTGATATGTTGGCCCATTAGTCCATGCATATCTCCCGAGCAGTGATGTTTTGAGCCTGTCGCTGGGCAACACGGACTTTCAACTCCCTCCAAAGGTTTTCTATGGGGTTGAGATCTGGAGACTTCTTACGAAGCCATTCCTTCATTTCCCTGGCGGTGTGCTTGGGATCATTAGCATACTGAAAGATACATCCACGTTTCATTTTCGATGCCCTTGCTGATGGAAGGAGGTTTGCACTCAAAATCTCACGATACATTGCCCCATTCATTCTTTCATGTACACGGATCAGTCGTTCTGGTCCCTTTGCAGAGAAACAGCCCCAAAGCATGATGTTGCCACCCTCATGCTTCACAGTAGGTATGGTGTTCTGTGGATGCAACTCAGCATTCTGTCTCCTCCAAACATGACAAGTTTTGTTTCTGCCAAACAGTTCTAATTTCTAATTTTTAGTTTCATCAGACCATATGACATTCTCCCAATACTCTTCCGGATAATCCAAATGCTCTCTAGCAAACTTCAGATGGGTCCTGACATGTACTGGCTTAAGCAGGGGGACATGTCTGGCACTGCAGGATCTGAGTCCCTGGTGGCGTAGTGTGTTACTGATGGCAGCCTTTGTTACGGTGGTCCATTGTCTTCCATTTTCTTATTATTGCTCCCACAGTTGATTTCATCACACCAAGCTGCTTGCCTATTACAGATTCAGTCTTCCCAGCCTGGTGCTACAATTTTGCTTCTGGTGTCCTTCGACAGCTCTTTGGTCTACACCATAGTGGAGTTTGGAGTGTGACTGTTTGAGGTTGTGGACAGGTGTCTTTTATACTGATAACAAGTTCAAACAGGTGCCATTACTACAGGTAATGAGTGGAGGACAGAGGAGCCTCTTAAAAAAGAAGCTACAGGTTTGTGGGAGCCAGAAATCTTGCTTGTTTTTAGGTGACTAAATACTTATTTTACACCATAATTTGCAAACTAAATCTTGCCATATCAGACAAGTGAGAACAGAACTGGCACAATTGGTGGCTGACAAAATACTTTCTTTCCCCACTGTGTATATATACAATATATATATATATATATATATATATATATATATATATATATATATATATATATAATATCACAATTGCTTCACTAATTAATTCAGTGTTTCCCAAATAACTTGTTGCGCTACTTTGCATACTGTCCATTCGTTAAGCTGGATTTTCTCCTCTTTATGTGATTGCCCTGTGCTCTGACTCAGCATTTCCTATGCTCCAAACACCAAAAGATGTCTTCTACAGTGAGCTGAACTTATATTTACTGTATATCTGTACCTTGGTTATCTTGATTTTTTTAAAAGATTTTATACTCGTTTAGTTGTTTTTTTTTTGTTATTCTTTTATACAGTAGCTTGCGAAAGTATTCACCCCCTGTTGGAACCCAACATGGACAATTTCGATAATACATGTAATATGAATGACTGAGGTGACAATTTGATTCACAAACTCTGTATAGAACTAAAGATTATCAAAGAACTACGTCAAAGGGATAAACCATGTGCTGTGGGGAGTCATAAAACCTGTGAGGCAGGAAGGGAATTGTGTGTCCTGTGGTGTGGTGCCTTTTGTTCTGTTGATAGAATAAAGAGAGCATCTACATGGGAGATTGCCATCTTGTCTGTCCTCTTGAAAGGTGCATAACCCCTGTGGTTTTGGAGTATAAAGGTACCATCACATTAAGCGACGCTGCAGCGATATAGACAACGATGCCGATCGCTGCAGTGTCGCTGTTTCGTCGTTGTGTGGTCGCTGGAGAGCTGTCACACAGACAGCTCTCCAGCGACCAACGATGCCGAAGTCCCGGGGTAACCAGGGTAAACATCGGGTTACTAAGCGCAGGGCCGCGCTTAGTAACCCAATGTTTACCCTGGTTACCAGTGTAAATGTAAAAAAAACCAAACACTACATACTTACATTCCGGTGTCTGTCGGGTCCCCCGGCGTCCGCTTCCCTGCACTGTGTAAGCGCCGGCCCTAAAGCAGAGCGGTGACGTCACCGCTGTGCTCTGCTTTACGGCCGGCCGGCGCTGACACAGTGCAGGGAAGCGGACGCCGGGGGACCCGACAGACACCGGAATGTAAGTATGTAGTGTTTGGTTTTTTTTACATTTACACTGGTAACCAGGGTAAACATCGGGTTACTAAGCGCGGCCCTGCGCTTAGTAACCCGATGTTTACCCTGGTTACCAGTGAAGACATCGCTGAATCAGCGTCACACACGCCGACTCAGCGATGTCAGCGGGTGATCCAGCGACGAAATAAGGTGCTGGCCTTCTAGCTCCGACCAACGATGTCACAGCAGGATCCTGATCGCTGCTGCATGTCAAACACAACGATATCGCTATCCAGGACGCTGCAACATCACGGATCGCTATCGTTATCGTTGTTAAGTTGTTCAGTGTGAAGGTACCTTAAAGGTATCTTCACACTAAACAACTTTACAAAGAGAACGACAATGATCCGTGATGTTGCAGCGTCCTGGATAGCGATCTCGTTGTGTTTGACACGCAGCAGCGATCTGGATCCCGCTGTGATATCGCTGGTCGGAGCTAGAAGTCCAGAACTTTATTTGGTCGTCAGATCGGCGTTTATCGTCGTGTTTGACAGCAAAAGCAACGATGTCAGCAATGTTAAGCATGGAGCTAACGACCTGTGAGAATGATAAGTGAGTCACCGCTAAGTCACAGGATCGCTCCTGCATTGTTGTGGAGCTGCTGTGTTTGACATCTCTACAGCGACCTAAACAGCGACGCTGCAGCGATCGGCTCGTTGTCTATATCGCTGCAGCGTCGCTGAGTGTGACGGTACCTTTAACCAATGCTCTTAAATTGAACATCCTATCTCTGGTTCCTTGAAAGGTACATAACCTCTGTGGTGTTTGGATTACAAATCATTGTTCTTGATGGACATCATGACTCCAGCTTAAATGGAATTTGAACCTGTCCTCAGGCCTTTTTGATGAAACTACATTTAGGCTATATACAAGGATGCCATCTGCATTAAGATGATGACCACTTCAATCACGTTTGACGCTTGACCTTCTAATCCATTCTGGACCTAAGAGTGCCACCTTCAGGAACGCATCCACATCAGCAACTGGAGAACTCAAAAGGTTGTTACCTGATTGGATGGTACCTTCATGTGGAGGTGTTATTAGGGATGGGTAATGTATGGGCTATGTCCGACCGTGTGACTAATATAAAGATAGCACACCATGCTAGTTAGGCATTCTTCCCACTTCCTATCTCCTATTACCTTGTCTCTTTCATTGTCCCTTAGTTAGGTTTCCCTTATGTATATAATTGTAAATATCCTATTTGTAATAAATCCCCTTTTAAAGATCCTGCAGCTATTGTTAATTAATATTAACTGGCACCCCACAACTCAACAGATTCTACACCTTCTTGGCATTTTTTGTCTTTTGCTGCCTCGCAATCTGGAATTTCATAGTTTTTATTTTTGGGCTTGCATCAGTTCATGAAAAGAACATGCCTACAACTGCACACATTTGGTTTTCTTTTTCTTGTGAAGCAAACAACAAACAGGACAAAATAAATGAACTTACTCGCCTCCTTTCCAAATCACACCTCACCACCTGTGCACTTGACCCCATCCCTTCCCACTTGCTCCCCAACCTCACTAACACTCTCATTCCAGCCCTAACCCATCTCTTCAACCTATCGCTATCTTCTGGTACTTTCCCCTCTGCCTTCAAACATGCCACCATCACACCCATCCTCAAAAAAGCTAACCTTGACCCAACCGCTATGCCCAGCTATCGCCTCATATCACTGTTCCCGTTTGCTTCCAAACTCCTTGAGCTGCATGTCCATGGTCAACTTTCCTCCCACCTCTCATCTAACTCTCTCCTTGACAACCTCCAATCTGGTTTCCGCCCCCACCACTCCACCGAAACTGCTCTGACCAAAATTACTAATGACTTACAGCCAAAGCTAACAGACAGTTCTCCATCCTCCTCCTTCTCGATCTGTCCTCTGCTTTCGACACAGTCGATAACCTCCTACTGCTACAGATTCTTTCTTCCCTCGGCATCAAAGGCCTTGCCCTGTCCTGGATTGCCTCATACCTTTCCGACCGCACATTTAGCGTTTCCCACTCACACACTACCTCCTCACCCCGCCCCCTCTCTGTTGGAGTCCCTCAAGGCTCTGTCCTAGGGCCTCTACTTTTTTCCATCTATACCCTTGGCCTAGGACAACTCATAAAGTCCCATGGCTTCCAGTACCACCTATACACGGACGACACTCAGATCTACCTCTCTGGCTCAGATGTCGCCTCTCTTCTATCCAGAATCCCGGAGTGTCTGTCAGACATATCCTCCTTCTTCAACTGTCGCTTCCTAAAACTCAATGTAGACAAAACCGAACTCATCATCTTTCCCCCATCTCGCGTATCCCCCCTACCTGAACTATCTATTATAGTAAACTGCATCACACTCTCTCCCGCACCTGAAATCCGCTGCTTCGGGGTAACTCTCGATTCTGCCCTGTCCTTCAAACCGCACATCCAAACCCTTGCCACCTCCTGTCACCTCAAACTCAAAAATATTGCCAGAATCCGTCCCTTCCTCAGCCCGCAATCTACTAAAACTCTTGTGCATGCCCTCATCATCTCCCGCCTCGATTACTGCAACACCCTCCTCTGTGGTCTCCCCGCTAACTCCCTTGCACCACTCCAGTCTGTCCTCAACTCTGCTGCTCGGCTAATCCACCTCTCTCCTCGCTACTCCCCTGCTTCACCCCTCTGCAAATCCCTCCACTGGCTCCCAATTCCCCAACGAATCCAGTTCAAACTACTAACACTGATCTACAAAGCCATCCACCTGTCCCCTATCTCTGAACTAATCTCCCACTATCTTCCCTCATGTAATCTTCGATCCTCCCAAGACCTCCTTCTCTCCTCCACACTTATTCGTTCCTCACACAACCGCCTCCAAGATTTCTCCCGAATATCCCCCATCCTCTGGAATTCCATGCCTCAACACGTCCGATTATCCACCACCCTCGGATCCTTCAGACGGAACCTGAAAACCCATCTCTTCAGGAAAGCCTACAGCCTGCAATAACCATTCTGCCGCCTCACCAACCGCCCGAGCTGCCGCCACGTCACCAACCACCCGAGCTGCCGCAAAGTCACCGACCACCCGAGCTGCCGCCACGTCACCAACCACCCGAGCTGCCGCCATGTCACTGACCACCCGAGCTTCCGCCATGTCACTGACCACCCGAGCTGCCGCCACGTCACGACCACCCTAGCTGCCGCCACGACCACCCGAGCTGCTGCCATGCCCACCCGAGCTGCCGCCTCACCACCACCAGTGCTGCAGCACACCAACCTCCTGTCTCTTCCCCACTATCCTGAAGAATGTAAGTCCGCAAGGACAGGGTCCTCTCCCCTCTGTACCAGTCTGTCACTGTAAATTTGTTTACTGTTAACGATATCTATAACCCTGTATGTAACCCCTTTTCACATGTACAGCACCATGGAATTAATGGTGCTATATAAATTAATAATAATAATAATAATAATAAATGAACACTTCAATGTGCATAGCTGTTCATCCCCCTAAAGTCAGTACTTTGTAGAACCTCCTTTTGCGGCAATTACAGCTACAAGTCGCTTTGAATAAGTCTCTATGAGCTTTCCACATCTTGCAACTGGGATTTTTGCACATTCCTCCCGGTTAAAGTGCTCCAGCTCCCTCAAGTTAGATGATTTCCTCTGGTGAACAGCAATCTTCAAGTCTGACGACAGATTCTCAATTGGACTAGGCCTGGGCTTTGACTAGACCACTCCAAAACATTTACACGTTTCCCCTTAAACCACTCGAGTGTTGTTTTAGCGGTATGCTTTTGCCTTGGTGGAAGGTGAACCCCCATCCCAGTCTCAAATCACTGACGTAAACAGGTTTTGTCCCTGTTGATGAAAAATATGGTGTTCTTGGAGTGATGAGCTGTGTTGGTTTGGCGCCAGACATAGCGTTTACTTTGGTGGCAAAAAAGTTCAATTTTAGTCTCATCTGACCACAGCATCTTTCTCTATATATTTGGGGAGTCTAATTTTATTTTGGCCTTACAATTTTTTTGTAAGTAAAGACTTTTTCTGACCACTCCTCCATAAAGACCACCTCTATGGAGTGTACGGTTTATTGTGGTCGGACAGATACTCCCATTTCTGCTTGGGAACTCTGCAGCACCCTCATGGTTACCCTTGGTCTCTGTGTTGCCTCTATGATTAATTCCCTCCTTGCCCGGGCTGAGAGTTTGAGTGTGAACCTCTCTTGGCAGGTTTATTGCAGTTCCTGTGTGCTTTCCATTTGATGATAATGGATTTGATGGTGCTATGGGGTATCATCAGATATCAGGATTTTTTTATAACCCAACTGTCACACTGTGACGGTCTTCAGTAAGGAAGGAAGAGGGACCTCCAAATGTCCCTGGAACTGGGACCCTAACTAACCCTGGTACTCTTGATGGTAGAGAGGCCCGAGTCTCCGACCTTACTATGCTCCTGTTATACCCTGAGCTGTCCCCTCGCCCTCCTCCAGGAGGCCTGGGACAGATATGTTAGTATATAAACACGTAAGACAAACAGGAATAACAAAAAGCAACTTGCATACAAAAACACTCACCAATTGTAGGGATGTATACAGGGAAGGATAGGCAGGTACTAACCAAATGGGAAAATGAATTAAGTGGAAAGTATACACCTCAAAAAGCAGCACACAACAATCTCTAGTAGAAACAACAATCCCCAATTCCGCACAGCGTCTCGAAGGAGCTAGGAAGCAAAGCTTTCACAGGCAAGACAGAGAGGGTCTGGCCAGGTTTTATAGGTAAAGGTAATTACCCAATCAGAAAAAGCTGAAAATGGAGTTGCAAGTGCAGCGCCCCAGAGTCCTGGTCGTTGCAGTACTGTGGCTCCGCCACTATGGGGAGCCATGGTGCGTCCGATGGCACTGAAGGAGTTCATCTGATCAGGTATCACAGACACCAATACATTTCACCGCAGGGCCTCCGGGGGGAGCTAAGGGTTCTATTCATTAGGCCACTCCCCACCATAGTGGGTAAACTGGGGGTCAGGCAGGAAGTTAGAGGAGAAAGCTGACTGGATTGAACGAAGCAACACCTTGTGGCAGAGGGTGTTGTGGAGGAAGAGACAGTAGGGTCTCTGTCAGGGGTGGGATCCTGACAGAGGCTTGGCATTAGAAAGAACGTAACGGGACCGTGCCTGCTCAGCATAGCGGCGGTGCCCAAGAAAGGACTAGAAGCGAGATAGATTGTGCTGAGTGAGAAACGAGATCAAGCAAAAAGGAGAATACCAGTAGGGGTCATGCTGTAGGACCGGAGCAACATCCTACTGAGGCGCATTACCGGTGGCCGGAACGCCGAGGGAGTGGAATAGCATACAGCTTCAAGCCATACTCCAAACAGCGGCAGGGCAGTCAGTTTAAGGCGGGCTGTCTACCACACATCACCTATGAAGTCTTGGGGGGCAATTGCGGGAGAGGGGCGTCTCTAGGGTCCCGGAAGAACTCCAGGCCTACCTGACAAACGGGTGCCGTTCCAACCTCAATAACAGGGAGGGATGGAATACGAGAAGAACATCAGTGAATCGAACTTAAGAAACAGACACAACAGTTGTGGGGTACTTTCCGTGAGCACAGCAGGGAAGGACTACAACACATAGCGCTAAGAAGGAGGGCACTGATTTCCACCTGTGAGGAGAACTCTGGAAGTGCCATCGGACCGACCGGACTTGCGCAGACTGGTGAACCGTATTCTGGACTGCGGACTGAGAGATCTCCAGTAAAGAGGTAAAGAGACTGCAACCTGGTGTCCTCGTTATTTACCGCGACCTGCACCCCACAACTGCACTGCTACACCACCGTTACTGCACCATCATCATCACTTATTCTACCGGACGTCCCCCACTGACAAACAGGGCCACGGACCGGGTCTAGCCACCGTGACAACCCCAGGACTGAGACCCAGAGGCCCGGCTCCGGGTACCCCTAGGCCCTGCGGCGGTGTGGGGGCGCTCCAACTTGGCGTCACGAACAGGATCTACTTAAGCCTGAAGAATCAGGTCATGTGTGCCTTGGAACTGTGATTTATCGTGCTTGGACTGTGCTTTATTACAAGGACTGTGTGTTGCCACTTGCCGCCAGGAGTTCCCGCCAAAACCGCCGCCATTACAGCGCTAAGGAGAGCGCAGGAGAAGAAGAAGGGCGTGGAAGTGGGCGTGAACAAGCTGAAGAGCGCGAAAGACAATGGCCGCCCAGTCTAAATATCTCGGCCCCTTGAGGACGTGTCCGTCAGCAGCCGAGATCCGCCTCCTGATCCTCAACGGTGGGCAGAGACAGAGAAAACGAAACCGCCCACGAAGGAGAGAGCGGGAAAAGCACCAGGAAGCAGAAGTCAGAGACATGGAGGACGCCATGGCGAGCCACCCGGAGCCGGAGCGTGGGGTCGGAGCCGAGGACTCCCCCAGCTACCCGGAGGGGCACCGCAACCAGGCCTCCACCGCTGACGCTGAATTCCTGCAGGCCGGAGTGGACGAGCTCGGCGACCGACCCCGGCGGACGCAGCTGAGCACCGAGGCCGGGTGGAAGAAGGCCATCATCAGGAGCCTCACCGGACATCTGTCGGCAGCCTCATCTGGTCCGGAGCAGGAAAGAAGTCCCAGCGCTCCGAAGCTGGAAAGCAAGGCGCTGCCGGGAAGGGGTATGCTGCGAGCAGAGATGACAACGCCGCAGCACAAGGTCCCGCAACCAGCGTTCCAGACCCCAGTGGAGACGGAGCAGACCGGCACCGGAGGGACCGCATCTGAAGCAGGTATGAAGGACGACCCTGCCCTGACAACTGACACCACTCCCGTGACTGCTGGTGCCACAGCTGCTGACCCCGTTCCAGTGACTGATCTTGCAGCAGCCTCTACCTCTGCTGCAACAAATGCCCCTACTCAAGCTGCGCAGATCTCCATCGCTGCGCATGATTTAACCATACATGAAAGACGGATTAACGGCGTTTGTCCAGCACTGGGTGTAACCCTGGACCTCACTTTTCCCAGGCCGAGAAGGGTTAAGTGCCAGGTGCAGCCCTGGAAGCCATCCAACTAAGCCTCGGAAACCTGAAACTGTAAATAGTTAACTGTTTATTTCCTTGCTGTTTTGCTGCTAAAACCCGTCCTGGGTTAACTCTTAAAGGGATCCCTTAGTTGACCCGGGATCCTTATTGTTTGTCTTTCTACAGTTTTGCACAAGTTTTACAAACTGCTGAATCATGAACAGTGCATGATACAAACTGCTTGTAAATAGTTTGCACCTTCTTAAAGGAGCTTCCTACTGGTTTTACTTAAACAAAGACTCTTTGTGAAGATACCGTACCGGAACCTTTGTTGAGCATGGACTGGTAGTCTGAGAAGACGAACTACCTCAGAAAGACTTGATCCTCTCTTAAAGGGGATGTTCATTTGTTGATAATGCTTTAAGGCCAATAGCTATAATGCTGATAAAGAAAAGTGATGATAACGTTTACATGTAAAAGTTATGTGTATGCAATTAGTTAAATGTAAAGAAATGCTGATAATGTTTTTGGAAAGAAGAAAGTGAAAGGTAATGGAAGGATGCAGTGGACCCGTAGAGGTAGACGTGGTGTCCAGCATGCATAGTAGAGAGCAAGTTTAACGTTATGAAAAGAAGATAGTTAATAATGTTGGTAAGAAAAAGAAGGGGGGATAGAAGGTAGACCCTGCGTTCCCCATCGAAAGTTAATAATGTGTTACTAAGGACAGAAAGTGAACCCGTAGGGGTTAGTGAATGAGTCCTTCTAGGAGCCAAGTAGAGCCGGCTCAGTGTTCTCAAACTGAAAGAAAAGTTATGTTCTATACTGTGTATAGTAGTTGAAAAGGCAGAAGGCCCTGGCTGAACGGGGCGGTCCTGTAACAGAAAGGAGAGGCAGTAGGTCTGGTGCCGATAGGACAGGCGGTCCTGCAGATCCAAAGTAGGAGAATGAAAAAGTTAAAGTGCCTTATAATGTGATTATAGGAAGGTCTTTAGTGGATTTAGAGTGTGAGTCCTTAAAGGCAATGTTAAATTATTGTTCGACAATTTTGCACTTAGTAGAATACCCGGTTGGGTAACAGGAGTTATTTATAGCCTGTAATTTATAATGTTAACCATGTTTGTAACGTTTAAGTGTCCTCACCTCCCATAAAGGGAAGCCTGTTCAAGTATACTTATTGTTTTGCACTCAACAAAATTGTATGTCTTTTTGCTAACTTGTATTGTTGTTTTCTTCCCAGTCCCGGAGTACTGTGTTTAACCAGGGGGGAGTGCAGCGCCCCAGAGTCCTGGTCGTTGCAGTACTGTGGCTCCGCCACTATGGGGAGCCATGGTGCGTCCGATGGCACTGAAGGAGTTCATCTGATCAGGTATCACAGACACCAATACATTTCACCGCAGGGCCTCCGGGGGGAGCTAAGGGTTCTATTCATTAGGCCACTCCCCACCATAGTGGGTAAACTGGGGGTCAGGCAGGAAGTTAGAGGAGAAAGCTGACTGGATTGAACGAAGCAACACCTTGTGGCAGAGGGTGTTGTGGAGGAAGAGACAGTAGGGTCTCTGTCAGGGGTGGGATCCTGACAGAGGCTTGGCATTAGAAAGAACGTAACGGGACCGTGCCTGCTCAGCATAGCGGCGGTGCCCAAGAAAGGACTAGAAGCGAGATAGATTGTGCTGAGTGAGAAACGAGATCAAGCAAAAAGGAGAATACCAGTAGGGGTCATGCTGTAGGACCGGAGCAACATCCTACTGAGGCGCATTACCGGTGGCCGGAACGCCGAGGGAGTGGAATAGCATACAGCTTCAAGCCATACTCCAAACAGCGGCAGGGCAGTCAGTTTAAGGCGGGCTGTCTACCACACATCACCTATGAAGTCTTGGGGGGCAATTGCGGGAGAGGGGCGTCTCTAGGGTCCCGGAAGAACTCCAGGCCTACCTGACAAACGGGTGCCGTTCCAACCTGAATAACAGGGAGGGATGGAATACGAGAAGAACATCAGTGAATCGAGTTGTGAGGGAACTTAAGAAACAGACACAACAGTTGTGGGGTACTTTCCGTGAGCACAGCAGGGAAGGACTACAACACATAGCGCTAAGAAGGAGGGCACTGATTTCCACCTGTGAGGAGAACTCTGGAAGTGCCATCGGACCGACCAGACTTGCGCAGCCTGGTGAACCGTATTCTGGACTGCGGACTGAGAGATCTCCAGTAAAGAGGTAAAGAGACTGCAACCTGGTGTCCTCGTTATTTACCGCGACCTGCACCCCACAACTGCACCGCTACACCACCGTTACTGCACCATCATCATCACTTATTCTACCGGACGTCCCCCACTGACAAACAGGGCCACGGACCGGGTCTAGCCACCGTGACAACCCCAGGACTGAGACCCAGAGGCCCGGCTCCGGGTACCCCTAGGCCCTGCGGCGGTGTGGGGGCGCTCCAACAGTTTCTGTCCAGCATAGAAAAGATCGTATCCTCTTCAGCACCAGAGGAATCCAAATTCATTTAATATGGGACCCAACATACAGGCTAAATGAAAGATCTGTGATTCACAATACACAGTAATCTTCTACCCTTAGGGTATGTGCACACGTCAGGATTTCTTGCAGAAATTTCCTGACAAAAACCGGACATTTCTGCCAGAAATCCACATGCGGTTTTTTGCCAGTTTTTCATGCGTTTTTTGCGCGTTTTTTGTGCGTTTTTTGTGTGTTTTTTCCCAATTCATAGAATAGCGGGAACAACGAGAAAAAACAGCAAAATTAATGAACATGCTGCTATTTTTTACCGCGATGCTTTTTTTTCGTGGAAAAAAAAGCATCATGTGCAAAACATTGCAGAATGCATTCTAAATGATAAGATGCATAATGTATGCATTTTTAATGAGTTTTTATAGCGTTTTTATCATGAAAAAAACGCAAAAAAACCTGAACGTGTGCACAGCTCCCAGCTTGTTGTGACACCAACCCTGACTTGTACTTCTCAACAACTTTGTCCCTGACTTGTTTGGAGATCTCCTTGGTTTTCATGGTGTTGTTTGGCTAGTGCTGCCTCTTGCTTAATGATGTTGCAGCCACTGTGGACTTTAAGAAAATGCGTTTATATACTGACATTCAGTGTCGGACTGGGGAGCCAAGGGCATTGACTTTGAGAGCCCACTTTTCACCTGCATACAAATAATATACAACCCTGGTTCACAAATTTACCCATATCTCTATAAAATAAACTGGGTAGTTTGGTTAATGAATGATGAGGTGCTGCCTTTATCTGTATAGAGTGAATTATGACAAGTACTGCCCATACAGTACGGTTGGGGGCCCAGATCTGCACAGGGGCCCACAGGGGGATTCCCCTGATACTCCTGGGCCAGTCCAAACCTGTTGACATTCCATGTGACACTTAGATTGCTCACAGGTGGATTTCCTCTAACTAAGCATGTGAATTATGAAGGTAATTGCTTGCACCAGAAATTTTAGGGGCTCATAGCAAAAGGGGTGAATACATTTGCACATACCAATTTTTAGTTATTTGATCCCATAAATTTAAATTATTATGCCTATATTTTTCTCACATCACCAATTTAGACTATATAATGCTGATGCATCACACACAAATCGGATTACAAAAATGTTTAAACGCAGGTTGAAATTTAACAAAAGAGGTAATAAAACAAGCGGGGGTGAATACATTCGCAAGCCACTGTACTTGCTGTTTTAGTTGGCAGCCAATATCGTAAATATTTATTATGTAATTTCTCATGTAGTCACTCATAATGGCAAACAATTTGTGAAACATGCATCGGGTGTGATTTGTGGGTGAACTGTCATACTCTGCTACTTTAGCATGTTACCCTTTTACATTTTCTTTAGGCAATAAGTGTTTTTCTGGCATTCCAATCCTAGTAATCTATCCTCTGTAACTAATTCTTAATTTTCTATTTTATTATTATGCTTTGTATACATTACAAAGTTTTCTATATTTTATGCTAATTGTCTGTTATGTGCCACTTATTTCTACCATGGGGGTTTCCCTGTTGGCTCACTCACCAATCTGTCTTTGTGTCTACTGAGTTGGACACATGTATGTTTTTTAACCCATATTTAATAAAAGTTATATTTTATTCATTTTTGCCACTACTGTGCTCCCACAAATAATTCAGTATTGTTTTTTTAATTGTGTTTGTGCACTGGGACATCCCTCTTTGCCTGGCTCAAGGCTTTAGGTTTGTTGTAATCTAGTAATTACAAATGAAGTAATGTTGCTGACTTTGGGGGCTATATATATGACACCATTTTGGAAAGTAGACGCCCTAAGGAACTTATCTAGAGGTGTGGTGAGCACTTTGACCCACCAAGGGCTTCACAGAAGTTTATAATGCAGAACCGTAAAAATAAAAAAACATATTTTTTCACAAAAATTATTTTTTCGCCCCAATTTTTTATTTTCCCAAGGGTAAGAGAGGAAATTGGACCCCAAAAGTTGTTGTACAATTTGTCCTGAGTACGCTGATACCCCATATGTGGGGGTAAACCACTGTTTGGGTGCATGGGAGAGCTCGAAAGGGAAGGAGCGCCGTTTGACTTTTCACTGCAAAATTGACAGGAATTGAGATGGGACGCCATGTTGCGTTTGGAGAGCCACTGATGTGCCTAAACATTGAAACCCCCCACAAGTGACACCATTTTGGAAAGTAGACCCCCTAAGGAACTTATCTAGAGGTGTGGTGAGCACTTTGACCCACCAAGTGCTTCACAAAAGTTTATAATGCAGAGCCATAAAAATAAAACAAAAATTTTTTCCCACAAAAATTATTTTTTAGCCCCCAGTTTTGTATTTTCCCGAGGGTAACAGGAGAAATTGGACCCCAAAAGTTGTTGTCCAATTTGTCCTGAGTACGCTGATACCCCATATGTGGGGGAACCACCGTTTGGGCGCATGGGAGGGCTCGGAAGGGATGGAGCGCCATTTGGAATGTAGACTTAGATGGAATGGTCTGCAGGCGTCACATTGCGTTTGCGGAGCCCCTAATGTACCTAAACAGTAGAAACCCCCCACAAGTGACACCATTTTGGAAAGTAGACCCCCCTAAGGAACTCATCTAGATGTGTTGTGAGAGCTTTGAACCCCCAAGTGTTTCACTACAGTTAATAGAGAGTATAGAAGGCTAGCACTCGACAAATGTGGAAGTGACGGTGCAAGTGAACGGAACCCGTGGTCCTCTCAGTCATAGAATATATAATCACTGCACTCATACGATGAAGATACTTGATTCATGTGAATAATTTTATTGGATAAATGTTCAGGTGAAGCGAAGCTTATCGCTTCACCTGAACATTTATCCAATAAAATTATTCACATGAATCAAGTATCTTCATCGTATGAGTGCAGTGATTATATATTCTATCACTACAGTTTATAACGCAGAGCCGTGCAAATAAAAATTTTTTTTTCCACAAAAATTATTTTTTAGCCCCCAGTTTTGTATTTTCCCAAGGGTAACAGGAGAAATTGAACCCCAAAAGTTGTTCTCCAATGTGTTCTGAGTACGCTGATACCCCATATGTTGGGGTAAACCACTGTTTGGGCGCACGGGAGAGCTCGGAAGGGAAGGAGCACTGTTTTACTTTTTCAACGCAGAATTGGCTGGAATTGAAATCGGACGCCATGTCGCGTTTGGAGAGCCCCTGATGTGCCTAAACAGTGGAAACCCCCCAATTATAACTGAAACCCTAATCCAAACACACCCCTAACCCTAATCCCAATGGTAACCCTAACCACACCTCTAACCCAGACACACCCCTAACCCTAATCTCAACCCTATTCCCAACCGTAAATGTAATCCAAACCCTAATTTTAGCCCCAACCCTAACCCTAACTTTAGCCCCAACCCTAACTGTAGCCTTAACCCTAGCCCCAACCCTAACCCTAACCCTAACCCTAGCCCTAACCCTAATGGGAAAATGGAAATAAATACATTTTTTAAATTTTTTAATTTTTCCCTAACTAAGCAGGTGATGAAGGGGGGTTTGATTTACTTTTATAGTGGGTTTTTTAGCGGATTTTTATGATTGGCAGCCGTCACACACTGAAAGACGCTTTTTATTGCAAAAAATATTTTTTGCGTTACCACATTTTGAGAACTATAATTTTTCCATATTTGAGTCCACAGAGTCATGTGAGGTCTTGTTTTTTGCGGGACGAGTTGACGTTTTTATTGGTAACATGTTCGGGCACGGGAGATGTTTTGATCGCTTTTTATTCTGATTTTTGTGAGGCAGAATGACCAAAAACCAGCTATTCATGAATTTCTTTTGGGGGAAGCTTTTATACCATTCCACGTTTGGTAAAATTGATAAAGCAGTTTTATTCTTCGGGTCAGTACGATTACAGCGATACCTCATTTATATCATTTTTTTTATGTTTTGGCGCTTTTATACAATAAAAACTATTTTATAGAAAAAATAATTATTTTGGCATCGCTTTATTCTGAGGACTATAACTTTTTTATTTTTTTGCTGATGATGCTGTATGGTGGCTCGTTTTTTGAGGGACAAGATGACATTTTCAGCAGTACCATGGTTATTTATATCAGTCTTTTTGATCGCGTGTTATTCCACTTTTTGTTTGGCGGTATGAGAATAAAGCGTTGTTTTTTGCCTCGTTTTTTTTTTTCTCTTACAGTGTTCACTGAAGGGGTTAACTAGTGATATAGTTTTATAGGTGGGGTCGTTATTGTTTGATTTGGTTTTATTTAGATAAAGAAATGTATTTATGGGAATAATATATATTTTTTTTCTTTAGGTTTTTTTTTTTTCTTTTTTTTTTTACACATGTGGAATTTTTTTTTTTAACTTTTTTACTTTGTCCCAGGGGGGGGACATCACAGATCGCTGATCTGACAGTTTGCACAGCACTCTGTCAGATCACCGATCTGAGTTCCAGCGCTGCAGGCTTACCAGCGCCTGCTCTGAGCAGGCACTTGGTAAGCCACCTCCCTCCCTGCAGGACCCGGATGCCGCGGACATTTTGGATCTGGGCCTGCTGCAGGGAGGAGAGGTAAGAGACCCTTGCAGCAACGCGATCACATCGCGTTGCTCCGGGGGTCTCAGGGAAGCACGCAGGGAGCCCCCTCCCTGCGCGATGCTTCCCTGTACCGCCGGCACACCGCAATCATGTTTGATCGCGGTGTGCCGGGGGTTAATGTGCCGGGGGCGGTCCGTGACCGCTCTTGGCACATAGTGTTGGATGTCAGCTGCGATAGGCAGCTGACACCCGGCCGCGATCGGCCGCGCTCCCCCCGTGAGCGCGTCCGATCGCGCTGGACGTACTATTCCGTCCTTGGGAATTAGAGCCCACCCCACATGGACGGAATAGTACATCCAATGGCAAAAAGGGGTTAATCATAGGTTACAGTATCTTGCAGTAAATGAAACCTAATGTTACTTGTATGTCAATATGTTTTTTTTTTCACTTTTTATGTGGAGCAGCATAACATAGCTATACGTTTTCAGATATTTATGTAGAAATACCTATTTGTACAGAGACTGGTGCTGCTGAGATTACACAGACATTCACTGCAGTAGTGCTGGGTTGTTTATGAACGATCTAGTACAAAGGGCCGGCTCCCTGCTGTAAATCTGCTGCCTCATTACAGAGAATGGATCCCTCGGGGGTTTCATCTCTCATGTTACTCAGAGATTTAGATGGAAACCCCAAAGTAAGTGCTCAGCGTAGAGCACCAGATAAATCTGATCCCTAACGTTTTGTAAAATGTTCCCCCAAAAAACTTCAACTAAATCCACAAAAAAAGCAAGTTCCCACTCAGGTCCGTCATCTGTTAATGGAAATATAGGTGTTTCCCCGTTACTGGTACCACAAAGGCTATGGAAAAGCGAAATGGCTTCACGCTCGCCAAAAGAAATTCTGCAAATTCTCCGCTCCCAAATCCTAATGCCCCCTCCCTTCTGAGCCCTAGTGTGCCTAAACCACATTTAGATCCCACATGTATGGCATTTCTGTAGTGTTGAGAGCCCGCCTAATTTACAGGTGGCGTCTCCAGAAGCATGAATTGGTCATAATGTACTGGTCACTACAACGGCAGTTTGCAGTTTTCACTCAGCAAACTCCACTGCTGCTTGTTTCTGGAAAACACCCATAGTCAAAATTGTCACACCTGTAGATGAATTCCCAAAGGTTTATAATTTCCAAAATGTGGTCACTTGAGGGGGATTCCACTGTTCAGGCACATCAGGGGCTCTCCAAACACGACATAGCATCCGCTAATTATTTAAGTTAATTTTACATTCAAAAAGTCAAATAGCGCTCCATCCCTTCCAAGCTCTGACGTGCACCCAAACAGTAGTATTCCCCCACATATGGGGTATCGTTGTACTCAGGAGAAATTGCATTGAAAAAAGAAAGAAACATACTAGAACCAGGGATCACCAAAATAAATAAAGATAGCAATTTTATTCAAGTCAAAAACACACCAAACAGCTTAAAACATTTAAAAACAGAATAATACAAACCCCCCAATGGGGTAAGCCCCCCGAGACCGATACACTATCTTAAGAAAATCATGTAATTTTATTCATCATAAAGCAATCTGGCCATAGCAAAGTGTACATATACATACAAAAAATATGCAGATAGTCTGTCAATAGGCTATAAACTGAAGACACAATATCATAAACACTCTATGTACACTGTGTCAGTATAGCACATACAGTAGAAGAGAAACCCCTAATTTTGCCCGCTATATGCGTGCACCTAGAACTAGCTCAATGAGCAAAAGAATCCATATATGAATGTGGCAATACATATGACAAGAAAAATAGCAAATGGACAAGCCCCCGAAAAATGCTGTAACAAAAAAGGAACCATCAAATCAGCATAATAAAATACTTATAAATGCTTGAATAAGCTGCATTATCAGTTCCTTTGAGAATTACCTCATTTTCTATTATAGGCACAAGTGCTATCCGTAAAGAACACAGATAGCACTCGTACGCAAAAATCAGACAACTGAATGAGGCCTTATGGTGAAAATGAGAAATGTTGAATTAACATTTAGTATAGAAGGACCTCCAGTTACAATGCTAACTGTAATTGTACTTTTAGGTGGCTTTTCAGAATAAGTTGTCATTTCTGTGAACGTATATTACTTGATGCTGCTTCTGCTCCCCATTTTTTTAGAGGCTTTTCTCTACCCTGTCTTTTTAACTATTTTTTTTATCTTTGTTATTCAATAAAGTATTTCTTTTTAATTTTACTACTGTGTTTCTTCTCACTTCTTATCTACATGGCACCTACCATAGTAGATTATGTTGATAATTTCTGTGTACGTGATGAATAAAACTATTTTTGGCCATGATATGACTTGTATCTTGAACTTTTAGCAGTTTCTCCCTGCTCTAAAAGCCTCAGCAGTTTCTCCTTAAGCCTTTGTACTTTGGTTTCCTTTCAGCTTCTATCCTCTGTATAGCTAGCAGGTGAATTTTGATCTCTCATTGCAGACAGATTTGTAGACAAATTTAGGCTGGTGTCACACGTCCTGATATTTCCGGTGCAGGAAAAAAACGATAACAGAGATGTCAGTGTCCGTGTGTATAATACTTGCGGCACATGTGTAGCAACCATGTGCCCATCAGTACCACACGGCCAGGTGCCAGGGAAGAAGTGCTACAGTAAGCACTGTTCCATGGCGTCGGGTGCTGAAGACGGCTCTCATCATTCTCCCCTGCTCTGCCGGTGATCAGCGCGAGCAGGGGAGAATGATGAGAATTATATTCAACTTATATAAGCAACAGCAGGCGGCTGCTGATGGACTATTACTAGCATCAGCCTACACCTGCTGCCACTAATAACAGTGAGTGCAGGCGGTGGCTGACGGGAGTATTCATCAGCCGGCTCCTGCGTTGTAAATAAATAATTTTAAACAAAATTCTGGTATGGATTCCCCTCTATTTTCTATAACCAGCCAGGCAAAACTCACAGCTGGGGGCTGCAACCCTCAGCTGTCCGCTTCAGCAAGGTTGTGTAGCGTGGCTAAAGGTTGTCTAGTCGACGGGAGATATGTGTCACATAGGTGGCTTGCCGTGGTGATGTAACCATGCCTAACTATATGTGTTCCAGGACCTGTGGTGATGTCATAACCACATGTCTAATCATGTGATGGGTTCTGGGAGTGGTTAGACCTATAAAAGAAAGGCTAATGCTTAACACAGGAGATATGTGTGGAGGTGCTAGCCTCCAGAGTGTGTTAAGGCTCCAGGACTGAGCCTGAAGGACTGGACACTTGTTTTTCCTTTTTGCCTAAGCTAAAAGCTATTTGTTTTCTGTTTTGCTATGTGGTTTATGGAGCAATAAACCTTTGAACTTTTGATGGAACGTGCCTCCTAAGTGTCAGCCGTCGCACTTGAGCGAGTGAAACCCCTACAGTTGGTTATCAAGAATAGAAGGGTCCCCAAGCAGTTTTTTTAATTATTTCAATAATTAAAAAAAAACGACATGGCGTCCCCCCTATTTTTGACAACCAGCCTTGCTAAAGCTGACAGCTGGGGGCTGGTATTCTCAGACAGGTAAGGGGCCATTGATATAGACCCCCCCTCCAACCTAAAAAGAGCAGCCTGCAGCTGCCCAGAAAAGGCGCATGTATTAGATGCGCCAATTCTGGCGCCTTGCCTGGCTCTTCCCACTAGCTCTGTAGCGGTGGCAAGTGGGGTTCATATTGGTGGGGTTGATGTCACCATTGTATTGTCATGTGACATCAAGCCCATGGCTTAGTAATGGAGAGGCATCTATAAGACACCTATCTGTTACTAATCCTATAGCTATATGGTAGAAAAAGAAAGCCAGCATAAAGTCTTGTATTATAAATAAAACAGAACACAGTTTTCAATTTTTATTTAAAAATAATAAACACAGTTGTACTCACCTAATGCCTATTCCACCAAAGCCCTTGTCTTCTGTAAAAAAAAACAAAAAAAAAAACAACAACCATATCCCTCACCTCTTCGTTGCTCTGTGCCACACTGTAATCCATGCCTGGGGATAAATAGTTTTCAACCTGGACGGTGCTAAGATGCGACCGTCCAGGCTGAGAACCACTGGTGAATGAGCTACTGCGAGCACAGCATCATTGACCAGTGGTGACAACATTGTGGTTAACACTGCTCAGTGAGGCTGCGTTCCCAGCCAGGCTGTTCTGCGGGGACATCAGCACCGTGGGAAAAAGCCAGTGGTGAGGTCACCGCAGTTCAAACTCACGATGATCTGCTGTGAACTCACTGAGCTTGAACTGCGGTGACCTCATCACTGTCTTTTTTTCATAGTGCTTAGGTACCCGCAGTTCAGCCCTGCTGGGAACGCACCCTCAGTGACCGGCGTTAACCGCGATGATGTCACCACTAGTCACTGATGCTGCGCTTGCAGCAGCTCATTCACCAGGTGAATAGGGGAGAGGTCATACAGGTGCTGTCAGACAAACTCATGCAGTTGGGGGCACAGATTGGTGTCAGGAGGTGTCCTATCCCTCATCCCCTACCTTTAGGGCCTTCATCTCCTTTTTCCATCCCGTCGTATTTATATGCCGTGTCGTCCACCGGACTTACCCGTGTCCAAGCGTGACAGGAGTGTTGCGCACAACTGGGTCACATCCAAGTGATGCAAGGGGTTCTGGAACTTGACGTGACATCAGCGCATCTGCAGTTGAGGTCATGTAATGCCGAGTGAGCGGTCAGCAATAGTGCTGCTCACAGGCACAGATGACAACAAAAGGTATTTACAAAAATACTTCTTTACAAGATTTAAATCGGTGGGGGCATTGTAGAATGTAGTGAACAACCTCATTAAACAGTTAATAAAAGTGAAATGCTCATTCTTAGGGCAACTTTTACTTGGAAACCCGCCCGCGCTTCATACTTTACAGTATAGGGGAAGAAACCCTGTCAGCAGTGCTGCCGCAAAAGTGAAAGCATAGCCGCCAGCTAAACCATGTCAGGAAAATTACTTTTCCTGACGTGGCTTCGCCTAGGAGAACCTCTACAGGGGCATCGACGTCTTAAATATGTTATGTGCACATACCCAAAGATAGTCATTTTAGCAAATAGCACTACTTTTCTAGAAGGCACCAAAAATATCACTATGAATTTACTCTACATTGCTGTGCAAGGTCAAAGACTTTTACTGATCCACAAGACAACCAGAGTATGCACTATTTTGATATTATAATGGATTCCCACTATAGCTGTATCTAAGAGCTCCAGTAGGACATAACTTAATTTTATGGGTTAATTTTCCAATAACCTAGTAGAGGTTATTAAATACACTGCTCAAAAAAATAAAGGGAACACTAAAATCCCACATTCTAGATATCACTGAATGAAATATTCCAGTTGTAAATCTTTATTCATTACATAGTGGAATGTGTTGAGAACAATAAAACCTAAAAATTATCAATGTAAATCACAACTAATATCCCACGGAGGTCTGGAGTTGGAATGACGCTCAAAATCAAAGTGGAAAATGAAGTTACAGGTTGATCCAACTTCAGTGGAAATGCCTCAAGACAAGGAAATTATGCTCAGTAGTGTGTGTCCACGTACCTGTATGACCTCCCTACAACGTCTGGGCATGCACCAGATGAGGCGGCGGATGGTCTCCTGAGGGATCGCCTCCCAGACCTGGACTAAAACATCCGCCAACTCCTGGACAGTCTGTGGTGCAACGTGACGTTGGTGGATGGTGCGACACATGATGTCCCAGATGGGTTCAATTGGATTCAGGTCTGGGGAACAGGCATTCCAGTCCATAGCTTCAATGCCTTCCTCTTGCAGGAACTGCTGACACACTCCAGCCACATGACGTCTGGCATTGTCCTGCATTAGAAGGAACCCAGGGCCAACCGCACCAGCATATGGTCTCATAAGGGGTCTGAGCATCTCATCTTGGTAAATAATGGCTGTCAGCTTACCTCTGGCGAGCACATGGAGGGCTGTGCGGCCCTACAAAGAAATGCCACCCCACACCATTACTGACTGACCAACTGCCAAACCGGTCATGCTGAAGGATGATGCAGGCAGCAGATCGCTCTCCACTGCATCTCCAGACTCTGTCACGTCTGTCACATGTGCTCAGTGTGAACCTGCTTTCATCTGTGACGAGCACAGGGCACCAGTGGCAAATTTGTCAATCCTGGTGTTCTGTGGCAAATGCCAAGCGTCCTGCACAATCCCCATCTGTGGATGTTGGGCACTCAGACCATCCTCATGGAGTTGGTTTCTAACCATTTGTGCAGACACATGCACATTTGTGGCCTGCTGGAGGTCATTTTGCAGGGCTCTGGCAGTGCTCCCCCTGTTCCTCCTTGCACAAAGGCTGAGGTAGCGGTCCTGCTGCTGGGTTGTTACCCCCCTACGGCCCCCTCCATGTCTCCTGGTGTACTGGCCTGTCTCCTAGTAGCACCTCTGGACTCTACGCTGACAGACAGCAAACCTTCTTGCCTCAGCTCGCATAGATGTGCCATCCTGAATGAGCTGCACTACCTGAGCCACATCAGCCAGAAAGCATTGGTACTGAGATTTGGTCTGCAGTCCCCACCTGCAGAACAACTCCTTTTTTGAGTGTGCCTTGATAATTGCCAATAATTTCCATCTGTTGTCTATTCCATTTGCACAACAGCATGTGAAATTGATTATCAAACAGTGTTGCTTCCTAAGTGGACAGTTTGATTTCACAGAAGTTTTATTTACTTGGAGTTATATTCTGTTGTTTAAGTGTTCCCTTTATATTTTTGAGCAGTGTATTTCCATTGAATCAGTTAAAAGGAGTAACACCTTGGACAACATCTGCAAGGAGTTTGTATGTTCTCCCCATGTTTGCGTAGGTTTCCTCTGGGTACTCCGGTTTCCTCACACATTCCAAATACATACTGATAGGGAATTTAGATTGTGAGCCCCATCGGGGACAGTGATGATAATGTGTGCAAACTGTAAAGCGCTGCGGAATATGTTAGCGCTATATAGAAATAAAGATTATTATTATTATTATTATTTTAGTTATATCATGCCATCATATTCCACAGTGCTTTAAAGACCTTATCATCACTGTCCCCATTGGGGCTCACAATATAATTTTCCCTATCAGTAAGTCTTTGGAGTAAATGAAGAATAGCACTATTTCTGGCCATTATATGAGTTGTACCCTACGTTTTAACCAGTTTTCCTCTCTGCAGCCTGTCTTAATTTGCAATAAGCTGGTGGAAGAGACATTCCGCTATGATTAAAGGGTAATTTAATCATGCAATATTTGTGTATCAAGATAAAATTTGCATATATTTTTAAATAAGATGAGTCTGGCACAACAATTGATGAATCGGGACAGCTAAGGAACTATGCCATAGAAATCAATTCTAGAATCAGAACCTCTAACAAGTTACACATTTTTAAGAGGGCAATACAATCTTTATATGGATTATATGGATGTTGGATAATTTCATCCCCATAATAAATGGGGTTACAAATAAACAGCTATAATATGTTCGTGTTATAGATGGCAGGCTTCATGTTCCTGATAAGTTAATTTTACTAAGAAATCAAAAACCATTCAGTGGGACAAATATGGTGGATCTGAAGGGGAGCAAATACTTTTACACTGCATTGTAAACAATAATTTATGCTACAAAAAACCATAAGCGCAGCCATAGGGCAATGAAAAGAATGGAGTTCGTAATATATGCAAACGAGAGCTAAGCCTCACGAGTCAGCATAATTATTCCTGAAAGTAATGCTGAAAGCTTTACATAAGTTTTGCCAGCAGACAGAAAGTCAAGTCTGAGTGAACAGTGACTGGCAATATGGAACTGATGCATTCAGAGTGGATAAGTGGACAGCAGGGCCTACAGCTAACAAAAGAGGTGGCTCAAAAGAAAAGCTGCAAGGACAGAATGTAGTAGCATTGACGAGTTGCGGCTAAATCTCCGCAATGCTCTTTGCATACTGATTACTTACTTTATGATCTGGCAAGGGAACGTGTGGCTAGAGAATATTTGCTTTGGGTTCAGAGGAAAAGCCTTGTGTACATGATATGCAAAGTAACTTCTGGGATCTATTGGGGTGGAAGCCATGTACCAAGCACTACTTTTCAGATTTTTATACAGATATGACAATCAGTAATTAAGATGAGATTGGGGGTCTTGTTCCCACTACCTAACTCTCCATCGACACTTGGGAGCTCTTCATGTAAAATGACTACCACTTTCATAGAGAATGATGGACGTGGCCCATGTCAGTACTTTGAATATGTTTCTCTGGCGTGGTGTAGGGATATAGCGGTTAGACACTTTTTTTTTAAGTTGTTTATAGCATATATTTACACAATGCGGAATGCGGTAGTGGTGCTGAAAATTGTTCACAACCCTACTGCAACAAAGCACCCACAAAATTAATTTCCATCTAAACCTGTTGACTTTGTCTAGACCGTTTGACAGTCTAAGGGCTCGCTCACACTTCTGTATACTCTCTCATGAGAAGCAAGCCAATTATGTTAATGTCACTCATTGTAACACTGTGTGGTCTGCTGCCGGTAGGAAATTACTGTAACTTTATTCATCCCCCCATCAGCGTTCGGCTTACAGCCATAGGGATGTTGCTGGCCCGGTTTCAGTCGGCGCTTTGTGTATAGAGAGCAACGGCTATAACAGCACCCCCAGCACTGACTGATAGCTGACACTAATGCTGAGCCCGCTGTCAGTCAGTGCTAGGGGGGTTTACAGCCCCTGATCTCTATGCACAGAGCAGCGACTGAAACGGGGCCAGCACTATCCCTATGACTGTAAGCCGAATGCTCCCGGGGAATAAAGTTCCCTTCCTCCTAGTAGCGGGGCTCTCCATGCAATGCTACAGTGTCAAAAGAGTATTAAACTGCAAATTAAACGCATATCTGCAGGTTTATAGAGTTATTTTACATGATAATAAACACATAGATCTCCAGTGACAATACTTCCCTGCTCCCCAACTAGTCTCTTTTTACCCAACAGTGATATGTCCAAATGATATTTGTATTTAATTTTAGTTAAAAATGCCCGGTGTCACCTATTTATTAAATCTGTCCCACATCATTTAGATCCAACAAAAATGAAAACATTTTCATATAGGACATTTATTCCATTTTTTCCCCTGTCAAAATGGGTGTAATTGCATAATTAATGATAATGGCGTTTATTGATAAAAGGGGAATATCCTATCTTTGCACCATATGTATACAGTACCCAGCATCTTTACAAAATACAGTTTTGCCTCTGGCAATCATGATTTATTAAGCTTTAGTTAAAAGGATTTTCTGGTTTCAGGAAACCACTTTCAATTGGATGCAGTTTCTTTAAAAAAATAAAAAAAAACACAGTGCTTTCCTTACTTCTTCCCGAGTTCAGTGTTTGGGCCACATGCACACATCGAGTATTTGGTGAGTTTTGTACATCAGTATTTGTAAGTCAAAACCAGGAGTGGGTGATAAATACAGATGTGGTGCATATGTTCCTATTATACTTTTCTTGTGATTGCTCCTCTCCTGGTTTTGGTTTACAAATACTGAGGTAAAAACGTGACCAAATACTGAACGTGTGAACAGGGGCGGATTATAATAGGTCAAGCTGGGCGGTAGCCCAGGGCCCAGTGGAGTGGGGGGGCCATAGGCTACCGATTAGATTGCCCGCCGCCATCAGGGCATTACTGCCCTGACTGGCGTATGGGCCCGGTAGGCAGAGGGGGTCAGCATCGGGCCCTGTCTCATCTGCTCACCGGGCCCCTACCGGCGCTGCAGCAGTTAAACGCTATTGATGTGCGGGCGTGCGCCCACTTGCCAATAGTTAACAGCCGCCAGCCAATCGGAGGCTGGCAGCTGACATAAGCCGCAGCTCACACGTCGCCGGCGTCTGATGTTGTTGTCAGTCGCCGGCGAGTGCGCGCTGCTGCAGGGAGCTTCGCCGCTGGAGCACGGACAGGTGAGGAGAACTTTTTTTTTATTTCGAACGGCAATCCGGCAGTCCCGGGCCAGTATGCTGGACACACTGGGGGCAATATGCTGGACACACTGAGGGCAATATGCTGGACACACTGGGGGCAATATGGTGGACAAACTGGGGGCAATATGCTGAAGACATTGGGGCAGATTGCTGGACACACTGGGGGCAATATGCTGGAGACACTGGGGGCAATATGCTGGAGACACTGGGGGCAATATGCTGGAGACACTGGGGGCAATATGCTGGAGACACTGGGAGCAATATGCTGGACACACTGGGGGCAATATGCTGGACACACTGGGGCAGATTGCTGGACACACTGGGGGCAATATGCTGGACACACTGGGGCAATATGCTGGACACACTGGGGGCAATATGCTGGACACACTGGGGGCAATATGCTGGACACACTGGGGGCAATATGCTGGACACACTGGGGGCAATATGCTGGACACACTGGGGGCAATAAGCTGGACACACTGGGGGCAATAAGCTGGACACACTGGGGGCAATAAGCTGGACACACTGGGGGCAATAAGCTGGACACACTGGTGGCAATACGCTGGACACACTGGGGGCAGGATGCTGGACACACTGGGGGCTGAATGCTGGAGACACTGGGGGCTGAATGCTGGAGACACAGGGAGCAATATGCTGGACACACTGGGGGCAGAGATGCTGGACACTGGGGGCAGAGATGCTGGACACTGGAGGCAGAGATGCTGGACGCACTGGGGGCAATTTGCTGGACACACTGGGGGAAGGATGCTGGACACACTGGGGGCAGAGATGCTGGACACTGGGAGCAGAGTTGCTGGACACATTGGGGGCAGAGTTGCTGGACACACTGGGGGCAGAGTTGCTGGACACACTGGGGGCAGAGTTGCTGGACACACTGGGGGCAGAGATGCTGGACACACTGGGGGCAGAGATGCTGGACACACTGGGGGCAGAGATGCTCTACACACTGGGGGCAGGACTGGAGACAGATGGGGCAGGATTGGAGACATGGGCAGAATGTAGATATGGGGCATGATTGGAGACACGGGGCAGAATGAAAGACATGGGGCAGTATTGGAGACAGATCGTGCAGGATCATGGGGCAGGATGGATACAATGGAGACTGATGGGGCAGGATGGATACTCACGAGGGCAGGATGGGAGAACATATGGCTGAAGCCAGGAATGAGATACACGGGGCCCAGGATGGGGGATATTACTATTACCATAGGGGCTAATTAAGGGATATTATTACTGCAGTGATGTATTTATTTTATTTTGTAAGGACACTGTTTTAAATGGGGGGGCGGTCCTGTTACTGTGTAGAGTGACACTATGTCGCCTCTTTTTCTTCATGTGGTGTAATGTAGAAGTTGGGAAAAATTAAGTAATGTGTTCAGCAGGCAGAGCTCGAGATAACTGTGTTATTTCCTGCAGAGACAAGTCCTGGCTGGATGAAGTTATGGCGGTCTGTGCTGGATGAAAGATGAAGGACTTCACCTAGAGACGTCACTGGTGAGTCAGTGTTACCTATACACTGACACTATACACTGTGTACTATATACAGAGGTCCTGTGTATAATGTCACCGGTGATCACTGTATTACTTCCACACAGACACTGCATACTAAGTACAGATCTCCTGTGAATACTGGCACTTATGGTGATAGTATTGTGTTTTATTTTTTCTTCCTAACTGAAGGGTAAATTTACTAGATCACTGGATGTTAGACAGGTTATAGTTTCACACAGCAACTATTTTTCTGGAATAATCTGGTTCAGGTAAATGATGACCCCGTTGCATGACCCCGTCGCATGACCGGGGGGCCCACAGTGTCTGAACAGTCCGGGGCCCTGGCTACCCTTAATCCACCCCTGCGTGTGAACATGGCCTAAGTCTTCTCTGCTACTCCTATTACTGTCAGCAAGAAAAAATTGACATTTTTACTAATCGCCTAAACAGCCCCTTTTATATTTTCCATTAGATTATTACATTTTGCCAATGTCAGTACGGTGTAATTGGCCCTTTCTTCAGCTTAATTTCTGATGGTGTCTTTACATTTTTTATTTGGTTGTCCTGGCAAAAGACAAATGATCACAATCTACACTGGTATATCAGTTCTTATTTATACTGGCAGTGCCTAACACATATCCCAAGCTTCATGACTGAGCTATTTTTGCCTCCGAAATATTCTATCAACATACAAGTAAGAGGAAACTTGAACTTCTCCTGAATCTTGCCAATTAACATATTTTTTTTTATTTGATGCCCAGATTTTAGTAAGCAAGGCGACTTATTGGACAGTTTACACTCCCAAATAATGCAATGGAAGAAAATCAGTCTGAATAAATAATTTGTATTTTTTTTTTTTTTGCAGAGGGAAAAACTCAATCATATCCTGGATTCGCCATTCATCTGAAAACCAGGATCAGCTCAACTCAATGCGATCACCAATCACAATTTCTATTCCAAAAAGCAGTGACAGGTTTTGGATTGACAATCTGCTTTTACACCAAACACCCTTTATGTGTGGGCCACTTTGAGGCCAGAAAACATCAACACCTCAAGTTAATTGAAATTGTAAAATGTGACAAGCAAATTAAAAACATACTAGCCACCTTTATTTGAGACTCTTTTTTACACATAAGCATTTTTAAAATGTTTAATTATCTTGCAGAGAAATCTATAGGAAAATGCATGAACAAAACTGACATATTGAAAGCATGTTCATTAAACAAATGCCAAGCAATCAAAAAGGCACAAAAGTATTAAATATGCTACAGAAAGGTTCACTGTATGTAATGCATTTAACATTTTCCTATTGACCTACAGCTAGCAAGGCAAAAAAAAAAGCCAAATAGATGTAAAAACTGAGTAGAAAAAATAAAAAGATCAGCTGATTAGTTGATAGTAGCTGATTTAGCCCCTGAGGACTCCAGCGTTTAGCAAAGCTGAGGCCCGTCAAACATTTTCTGCTGCAACTTTGAGAAGATAAAGCACTACATGACAACCATTCAAATGAATAGCAGGCCATGGCCACCAAAGCAAGAGCCATTTACATGTAAAGCACCCATACACATTAGATACAAGTTGCTGACCGGTTAGCCATCTAATGTGTATGGGGACCTCCAACCTCTCTGCTGTAAGAGGATTTTGGGAGACAGAAGCATCTGGTCTTTGAAATTTCAATGGCTGATCCTTAGCTGCCATTGAGGCTCTTTGATAGGGAACACAAGAACACTCAGCCAAGCAGTCATACCTGTTGGACAAACGTAAGCTATCTAATATGGATCTCAAGTGGATCTCCACTTCAAGACCTCCATGTCTGGGCATACTACCACAATGTAAAACCAATGTGATAATTGTTATACGTTAGACATAAAAACATTGTTAGGCTTGATGTAATGGAAATAAAATCCAAATATTACTCTATTTAGCAATTCCCATTTACCAGTCATTCCAATTTGATAAAGCAAAAATGCCATTTCTATTAAATGGACAGCAGGAAATGATGCAAAAAAGAAAGGGAAGCGAACACTTGCGCTCAACACTAATCGTCATATCGTCAAAACCCAACCCTCAACCTGAACCCTCAACCCTAATTCCAACTCCAACCCTGACCCTAATGGCAAAGAATGAAAAAGAAATTCTAAAAAAAAAAGTAATCTAACTAAGGGGATGGCACAGAGGGATGACATACTAATTATTGGCTTTTATTTACTGTGATAGGAACCAATAGAAAAAATCCCTGCTGTTGCCAGGTGCCGATCATTTTATTTCAGGAAGAGGACACAGAGCGCTGGGGGATGGAGCAGGAAGTACCGGGGAATGGCGCTGGTACCGGGGTGGGGGGCTTGGTGACATATTTTTTCTCTCCACTGACATGTATATCATCTCAGAAGAGAAATAAATGATTTAAGTAGCGGGCACGCTTTTTCTTTTTATGTGCTCGCCGTTGTCACATGATCGGGGACCGGAAAATCTTCAGACTGTCGCGCTATATCCGTATTCCCGATTGCTGTTTTAAAACGGCGATGAGGGAATAAGGCCCCTTAGAGGCTGCTGTTTTAATGTGTATCGCCGGTTGTTAAAGGGTTAACATGCTTGCTTTTGTCTCTTTGACTTCATTGTCTTCATGCCCCAAATTTATAAAAGTTATTTTACCTTTCAGAACAGAAATATGTTGCCGTCCCACCCCATCTGTATGGTAGTTCTTGATTTCAATATCCTCCCCGTCTTTCAACTCCACCTTGTCATAACCATACCAGCCAAGTAGTTCATTCATGGTATTCTCAGCAAAATTCTAAAATAAAAGAGAAAAAATATTATAGTTATTCGTAAGAACAAAAATTTGCCACAATATTAAGTCATCAGGACAAAGAGTCAAATATATATAAAAATTTTAAGTATTCTTCCTGTGACTCAAAGCACATGGTAACAATACATACAGTTGAAACCCGAAGTTTACATACACTATATAAAAAGACACATATGCTTGTTTTTCTCAATATCTGACATGAAATCAGAATAAACCTTTCCCGTTTTAGGTCAATTAGGATAACCATTATTATTAATGTGTGACAAATGCCAGGATAATGAGAGAGAGAGAGAATGTGTCAGACATGGGCGGTACGATTTCAACCATGTATGTTTGACTGCTTAAGCATTTCAGAGAAAAATACATGTTAAAGCTGCTACCCTGTGGCTTCTCCCTGCCCGCTGCCCTGAAGTGACAGGTCTCTCAATACATGTGTGCAAGGACAGACCTGATACGCCAGGGCAGCAAGTGGGGAGAAATTGTTGGGAACCCACCTGTCCGACTAGTCTCCATGACAGCTTTTAAAGTATGTTCTCTGAAACGCTGCAGTATTTCAGTGTCAAACACTCGAGTTCATATGAGGACATCCAGCAGGGGGCGCATCACCACGACTCAAGGTAACTACAGGACATTCCCCTGCACTCCATTCATTCCCCGGGGTTTTACAGCCATGAGCACTGCATTAGCACAGCTCCTGGCTGTAAAATGATTTAACCCCTTCAGATGGATTTACATCGTGGGACGTGACTGATCATCGAAAGGTATGGGATATTGTTGATTTTTTATTTTTACTTTTTTACAGAACGAGGGTCTTCAGCTGGATTAAGAGAATAATAAAATATTACAACACCCTGTGTCTTTATTTCATTAAAGTACTTTGTAATAATGTGTGTGTGTTTTATTAACCATTTCGTACTATTGGATTAATAATGGATAGGTATCATAATTGACGCCTCTCCATTATTAATGTGGCTTAATGTCACCTTACAATATCAAGGTGACATTAACCCTTCATTACCCCATATCCCACCGCTACACGGGAGTGGGAAGAGAGTGGCCAAGTGCCAGAATAGGCGCATCTTCCCGATGTGCCTTTTCTGGGGTGGCTGGGGGCAGATGTTTGTAGCTGGGGGGGCCAATAACCATGGACCCTCTCTAGGCTATTAATATCTGCCCTCAGTCACTGGCTTTACCACTCTGGCGGAGAAAATTGCGCGGGTGCCCAGGCAAATTTTTTCCCGCGATTTAACCCTTTAATTTAATAGCTAGAGCCCCCAAATTTGACACACAGACACTTCTTACATTAGTAAAGAGGAATATGTAATAAAAGAAGGGATATGAGATGGTTTACTGTATGTAAACCATGTCTCATATCCTGTCGGGTTTGTGAAGGAGAGAGCAAAAGCCGGCAATTGAATTAGCGGCTTTTATGCTATCTAGCGCTGCATTAAATATAAATATACATATATAGGTGTCTCACTGACATATATATATATGTATATATACACATTCTATGTGTATATATCTATTCTATTCTAACCTGTCAGTGTGATTTTACTGTACACCGCGCTAAATTACCGGCTTTTCAAAGGACACCGGTGCATAAAAATCGGACAGAACTTGCATGGTGCGAGTGCTGCGCGATTTTTTTCTCGAACCCATTGACTTGCATTGGCGAGTCTCGTCCGAGAATCGCAGCAATACGCAGCATGCTGCGATTTTTTTCTCAGTCCGATTTCGGCTGAGAAAAAAATCGTAAATGAAAAGACACCTATTGAATAACATTGGTCCGAGTGCAATCCGATTTTTCATCAGATTGCACTCGTCCGTTTTCCTCGCAAGTGGAAATGAGCCCTTATAGTGAGGCTGAGGCTATACGGCGACATGTGTCGTATGACAGTAATCCTCAGACAAGTCCTGTGACCAAAAACATCTGTTCAACTTGTGTGAAACTTGCTGCTGAGTGACTATTTCAGAGCTGAGATTTTGCTGTAAAAAAAGCCAAATCACAGATAAGTTGCACACAAGTCACAATCCTTATAGATTTGCATTGAAGTCTATGGCAAGTGAATTGACTATGACTTGCAACTATTGATAGAAAATCCAATACACTTGGAAAAATGTGCGCCTCTGTGTCGCAGTCACCATAGGAAGTGACACCATGAGTTTGAGTCGCCATGTAGCCCCAGCCATATTATCTGCTAGTTATTGGAAATGATCGATCGATAAGATTGTTGACTGATCTCTCCAACAGAGGGACATTCCATTTTTCCTATATTGTATTCCTTGACAAGGCAAACAACAGAAAAATAAGTAATTTGGTTTTGTGGTGTATCACAATATCCATCTCTTATTCTCTATTTGGCACCTTTCGGAGGCTATCTTGCAGAAAAAGGTGTAATCTCCTTGGCTGCTAAAGAGGCGAAAAATCTCCCAAGTGTCATATCACATATTTTGGTGCATCTTTCCTCTAAGTGCGCTAAGTGGCATGTAAAAGTTTGGGCACCCCTGGTCAAAACCTGGGCTGCTTTCATACTGGTGGGTGATCTGATTTTTACCTTTCCTCCTTCAATTTATGAATCTCACATCCATATATTTCTGGATTGTTAGATAGGCTGAATGAGTTTTGGATAACAAGAAATCCACTCCAAAGACATACTGATAGTCATTCTAGATCATGAGCCCCAATGGGGGCAGTGTCACTAATGTTTGTAAAGTGCTGTGGAATTAAAGGCGCTATATAAGTGAGTAAAATAAATAAATTAATTTCCAGAAGGAACAGGGATTTAGAATTAGCATATTAAGTATATGCACAAGGAACTTAGTTTTACAGACAGAAATATAGATTTATATTTTTATATACAGTACACTGCTCAACAAAATAAAAGGAACACTTAAACAACAGAATATAACTCCAACTAAATCAAACGTCTGTGAAATCAAACTGTCCACTTAGGAAGCAACACTGTTTGACAATCAATTTCATATGCTGTTGTGCAAATGGAATAGACAACAGATGGAAATTATTGGCAATTGGCAAGACACACTCAATAAAGGAGTGGTTCTGCAGGTGGGGACCACAGACCACATCCCAGTACCAATGCTTTCTGGCTGATGTTTTGGTCACTTTTGAATGTTGGTTGTGCTTTCACACTCATGGTAGCATGAGACGGACTCTACAACCCACACAAGTGGCTCAGGTAGTGCAGCACATCCAGGATGGCACATCAATGCGAGCTGTGGCAAGAAAGTTTGCTGTGTCTTTCAGAGTAGTGTCCAGAGGCTGAAGGCGCTACCAGGAGACAGGTCAGTACACCAGAAGACATGGAGGGGGCCTTACGAGCGCAACAACCCAGCAGCAGGACAGCCACCTCAGCCTTTGTTCATGGAGGAACAGGGGGAGCACTGCCAGAGCCCTGCAAAATGACCTCCAGCAGGCCACAAATGTGCATCTGTCTGCACAAACGGTTAGAAACTGACTCCATGAGGATAGTCTGAGTGCCCGACGTCCACAGATGGGGGTTGTGCTCACAGCCCAACACCGTGCAGGACGCTTGGCATTTCCCACAGAACACCAGGATTGGCAAATTCACCACTGTTGCCCTGTGCTCTTCACAGAGGAAAGCAGGTTCACACTGAGTACATGTGATAGATGTGACAAGAGTCTGGAGACGCCGTGGAGAGCGATCTGCTGCCTGCAACATCCTTCAGCATGACCGGTTTGGCAGTTGGTCAGTAATGGTGTGGGGTGGCATTTCTTTGGAGGGCCGCACAGCTCTCCATGTGCTCGCCAGAGGTAGCCTGACTGCCATTAGGTACCGAGATGAGATCCTCAGACTCCTTGTGAGACCATATGCTCGTGCGGTTGGCCCTGGGTTCCTCCTAATGCAGGACAATGCCAGACCTCATGTGGCTGGAATGTGTCAGCAGTTCCTGCAAGATGAGGGCATTGAAGCTATGGACTGGCCCGCCTGTTCCCCAGACCTGAATCCGATTGAACACATCTGGGACATCATGTCTTGCACTATCCACCAACGTCCCATTGCACCACAGACTGTCCAGGAGTTGCCGGATGCTTTAGTCCAGGTCTGGGAGGAAATCCCTCAGGAGACCATCCGCCGCCTCATCAGGAGCATGCCCAGGGGTTGTAGGGAGGTCATACAGGCACGTGGAGGCCACACACACTACTGAGCATAATTTCCTTGTCTTGAGGCATTTCCACTGAAGTTGGATCAGCCTGTAACTTCATTTTCCACTTTGATTTTGAGCATCATTCCAACTCCAGACCTCCGTGAGTATTAGTTGCGATTTACGTTGATCATTTTTAGGTTTTATTTTTCTCAACACATTCCACTATGTAATGAATAAAGATTTACAACTAGAATATTTCATTCAGTGATATCTAGGATGTGGGATTTTAGTGTTCCCTTTATTTTTTTGAGCAGTGTATATATAGCTCTAATTATGTGGTAAAAATTCATCTGATTATCTTCTACAGAACAAATTGCTTTTTTTCCTCTGCACTAGATTTTAAAATAAATAACTACTTCTATTTGCAATACATTTTTCAATATGAATTTATACTTTATTACAACATTTTACTGAAAAATAATTGAGGTACAGTATCAATCAAACTATCATTACACAATTCAGCCTCCACAGCATGCATTTCTTTATTTCTTATGGACTAGAAAAGATTCATATTGTGAAGATAGTCATTCATTCAAAGATGTCTAGCAAGGTCATGTACCGGTGTCAATAATGTACACACTTCCACCAGTCTCAGGAGAATCTTAGATGGCACTTGTATTGATTTCTCAAAACACAAAAATGTCCTATAAAAACAAAAATGTCTCTGAAAACTGGTCATCCCCATAGATATATAAATATACTCACTGAGCACTCAAGGAAAAAAGTTCTTCTATAGTGGGTATATCACAAGCAATGTCAAAAACATACATCTTTCATTGTCAATCACCCACATTTCTAGATATCAAACATGTCTTTCTCAGCTCGATCCTGTTTTCCATAATAAAACCTTTCATTGAACGAAAACATTTACTGTTTTACAAACCATTACGCGAGCTCAACTTATCCAGCCCCATGTGTATTTAATAGAATCTGATCAATACGTGTTGACTGAAAAGCCTAATTCAGCTTTCATTTCCTCTTTCAAAAAAGAAGAGTAAAAATATGAACAACCAGTAATAGGCATATATTAGTAAATCAGACGTAAAAACAGGAGCCAAAACTTAATTAATAGTTTGTAACTATAATTTGTTTTCCTTATTGAGATTTTCTCATTTTTTTCTGTTTTTCAGTGGTGGTTACTATTTTTAAAAGTGATCATTCTGGTGTTTTGCCTATGAATAAACTTTTTCTCTATAGTGACAAGTGCTTCTATACTTCTTTTCTTGTAGTTTATGTATCTTACGTGCTGTCTAGATATCATGTTAACACTCTTAGAAGAACATTTCAAGCAATAATGTAATTTTAGCTTTGGAAAATGGAGATTATTCCAAATAAATAGGCATACGTAGTTTTAAACATGTTGTTCATTAAGGAAAAGCATCAAATTACACCACAATAAAGTCGGCACAATCCAACGACTGTGTTGGGATGGACAAATCAATGCGTACGAGGGTGAATTACAGTCTCTCAGACTGTCCAATATTTTTCCCATAGGTTTCTTTTTTTACGCATTCTCAGCCACTGTAGTAGCAACTTCTAGATAATAAGAATGACTACTTCAATATTATTAGACTATATTCTCATTTTGCTTTTTTTGTATCGTTTCCAAATTACTGAAGTTGTCTCTTTATTCTAAGATTTTTCCTGTGTACCTGAGTGTGGAAAATCCCCACTATGATATCTGCTCAAGAGTTTATATACATAATATTTGCCAGTGGATAGAGAGAGTAGTATGACGTGGCGCCAGGCCAGGGGAGAAGAGGTGGGAACAGTGGAGGACTATGGACATTTCACGCTGCAAGCGCTTTCATGGGTCTTGAATAAAGAACAAATGACCGGTACTGTGAGTGCTGCCTTTTCTCTTCACTGGACAGAAATAATAGTTGTACTAGAGAAATAACCCCAATAACAATAAGAAAAACTCCATATAATATAATACTTGTGCTTTGAGTGAATGGTTAAACAAGTGGTAAAAAAAAAGTGATCATTTAAAGGTAACGTATTGTCGTAAAATGACATAACCCTTTTGATAATTTTCACGCACACAAATAAAGCAAGAATTCTAAAATAAAAAGATATTTTATAACCATATATCTTCTAAATGTAGACACAAGGCACATTACGGAAATACAAACCAGCTACAATCTTGCTTCAAACTGTACCGTTTTGTAAAAAAAAGTTTAAGAATTATAATTTGAAGCCAAAAATCTTAAACAAGCAAAGCCTGATATACACAAAGTCTGCCAAAACTAAAAGATCGGGATGTGCAGAGTTTTTACATGCTATACATGCGCGTACATACACATATTTAGTGCAGTATCTTCCATAGAGGCATATCACAGGACTGTTGTGGGGCCCATAGTAAGAGTAAGTAAGTAAGAGGGGGCCATCATTGAATTGCTTCTCCTGCTCCTCATCCCAGTCATAGCTTTTTTCCTGCAGTTGCCACTAGGGGGAGCACAGTGCACACAGATTTTTACATTTCATGTTGAGTTCTTTGACAGCTGTGTAAATCCATATGCACTGAGCTCCCCCTAGTGGTGGCTGGAGGTAGCCAGTGTATTATCTTTTACAACCTATACTATAACCAGAGATGAGTCCTTTTGTCCAAAGCCTCCGATGCATGCGCAAGATTCAGCGAAAGCCGCACAGTGTTGACATTGTTTCAAGGATATCGGTTGGAGCATCTTCACAGGCAGTGAGGAGAGAGAGGGTAGGGAGCGAGAGAGTAAGGGGAGAGAGGGTAAGGAATGAGAGAGGGTGATAAGAGAGAGAGAGAGGGAGAGTGAGAGGGTGAGGAGAGATAGAGGGTGAGGGGAGAGGGGGAGGAGAGAGGGGGAGTGAGAGGGTGAGGAGAAAGAGGAAGGGGGTGAGGAGTCAGAAAAAGGGTGAGGATAGAATGTGGAGAGAGAGGGTGAGAACAAAAAGAGAGGGTGAAGAAAGAGGAGAGGGAGATGGAGGAGGTGAGGAAAGCGAGGGTGAGGAGAGAGAGGGTAAAGAAAGAGAAAGGGAGAGAGGGTAAAGAGAGAGAAAGGGAGAGAGGGTAAAGAGAGAGAGAGGGAGAGAGGGTAAAGAGGGAGAGAGTGTAAAGAGGGAGGGAGAGAGGGTAAAAAGAGAGAGAAAGAGAGGAACACAGGACACGAGAAGAGCTGGTCACTGGAAGATGAGCTCCTGATCAAACCCAAGTTTATACTTTATAATGAGCAGATTGAAGGACATATCCCGGAAATCTACAGACATAAGAACATAAGCACACCGGACAAAGATTTTAAGTATTTTAAGCCATGACAAGAAAAGTCACAAGAAATATCAAGACACAAAGATACAGAAGCAAGACAAGATCGCTCAGTGGAAAACCAGCAAACAGACAACCACCAAACCCTAAGGCTACTTTCACACATCAGGTTGTTGCCGTCAGGCGAATTTTGAAAAAAAATGGATCTGTTTTTTTTCCGCCGGATCCGTTTTTTTCTCATAGTGTTGTATTAGCGCCAGATTGTGACGGATGGCTTAACGCTTCATCTGTTTTTTGCCAGATCCATAGAAAATAACTTTTCCGGCGGCCGGAGAAAACAACCAGAGGAAAGTTTTTTCTGTCCAGTGAAAAAACGTACGGCAACGGTTCCAGCCATAAACGGATGAAACGTTAGGTGAAATGAGTGAATCCGGCTACCGATTCCATTTTTTTTACACTGAGCATGCCCCGTAGCTGCATTTTCCATTCTGGAGTCTCTCTCTCTCAGTTTTTCACAATTTACAATGGATCCGTATTTTTCAAAAGTCGATGGATCCAGTGGAGCGCCCCCACACCGCCGCAGGGCCTAGGGGTACCCGGCACCGGGCCTCTGGGTCTCAGTCCTGGGGTTGTCACGGTGGCTAGACCCGGTCCGTGGCCCTGTCTGTCAGTGGGGGACGTCCGCTAGAATGAGTGACGGTGTAGCGGTGCAGTTGTGGGGTGCAGGTCGCGGTAAACAACGAGGACACCAGGTTGCAGTCTCTTTACCTCTTTACTGGAGATCTCTGAGTCCTCAGTCCAGAATATGGTTCACCAGGCTACGCAAGTCCGGCCGGTCCAATGGCACTTCCAGAGTTCTCTTCGCAGGTGGAGATCAGTGCCTTCCTTCTTAGCGCTATGTGTTGCAGTCCTTCCCTGCTATGCTTACGGAAAGTACCCCACAACTGTTGTGTCTGTTTCTTAAGTTCCCTCACAACAACTCGATTAACTGATCTTCTGCTAATCCTCCGTCCCTCCCTGTTGTTACGGTTAGAACGGCACCCGTTTGACGGGTAGGCTCGGAGCTCTTCCGGGACCCTAGAGACGCCCCTCTCCACAAGTTGCCCCCCAAGACTTCATAGGTGATTAAGGTGAGACAGCCCGCCTGTGACTGACTGTCCTGCCGCTGTTTAGAGTATTGCTTGAAGCTGTCTATTGAAATACTCCCTCGGCGTTCCGGCCACCGGTAATGCGCCTCAGTAGGATGTTGCCCTCTTCTCACAGCATCACCCCTACTGGTATTCTCCTATTGCTTCGATCTCGTTTCTCACTCAGCACAATATATCTCTCTTCTAGTCCTTCCTTAGGGCACCGCCGCTTCTCTGTGCAGGCACGGTCCCGTTACTTTCTTTCCTGTAGCCAGGTCTCCATCAGGGTCCCAAACCTGACAGAGACCCTACCGAATCCTCTCCTGCAACACCCTCTGCCACAAGGTGTTGCCTGGTTCATATCCAGTCAGCTTTCTCTCTAACTTCCTGCCTGACCCCCAGTTTTACCAGTATGTGAGGAGTGGCCTAATGAATAGAACCCTTAGCTCCCCCTGGAGGCCCGACTGTGAAATGTATTGGTGTCTGTGATACCTGGTCAGATGAACTCCTTCAGTGCCATCAAACATACCATAGCTCCCCTTAGTGGCTGAGCCATAGTACTGCAACGACCAGGACTCTGGGGCGCTGCACCAGCATGACGGCAAAAACCTGATGTGAGAAAGTAGCCTAATAAAGCACAGTGCACCCCCAAGGTAAAAGCTCTATTCCAATATATTGCTAAGATAAGACCTTACCATATATTACGCATTAGAAAATATAAAAGAAAGAATTTCAAAATGAAACTACACAGGGAGCACTGCAGGCAAGGTTGGTAACCTGGAGACAGCAGGTGGAGCCAGCAGTGGACCCAACACATTAGTGATAACCTTCCCTGAGAATGACAGATCCATGGAAGGAATAAAAGCCATTAAAATGTACACCATCAAAAAAAATCCTAAGACCCTCTTGATAGACCTTAGGCTACTTTCACACTAGTGTCGTACGACGCACGACGAATTGCGCCGTTGCGACGTACCGACGCAAGCAGTGAAAGCGCCGCACAACGCGGGCAGCGGATACAGTTTTTCAACGCATCCGCTGCCCCATTGTGAGGTGCGGGGAGGCGGGGGCGGAGTTCCGGCCACACATGCGCGGTCGGAAATGGCGGACACGACGCACCAAAAAACATTACATGCAACGTTTTTTGGTGGCGACGGACCGACGCAACACGACGCAACCGTAGCATGACGGTTGCGACGTGTGGCAATGCGTCGCACTGCGTCGCTAATGCTAGTCTATGGAGAAAAAACGCATCCTGCAAGCACTTTTGCAGGATGCGTTTTTTCTACAAAACGACGCAGAGCGACGTGCAGTGCACAACGCTAGTGTGAAAGTAGCCTTAACGAACAGGGGAATAAACAAAAGTGTTATTCTAGTCGGGGCACCACAAAAACTGGGTCCAGACTCTCAGCAAACATTACAAACAATGTAGAGTACAGGATGAGTAGGGCCCTGAGACTTTTAATCTCTCTATAAATATTTATAACAATGGAACTATCATTGTACAAGGAACACAACTCAAAATAGGGGAATTTCAACAGGAATTCCGGTACATTAACCCCTTAGTGACAGAGCCAATTTCCAGCTTAATGACAAGGCCAATTTCTACAATTCTGACCACTGTCACTTTATGAGGTTATAACTCTGGAACGCTTTAACGGATTTAACTGACTCTGAGTTTGTTTCTTCGTAACATATTGTACTTCATGTTAGTGTTAAAATTTGTTCGATATGACTTGCGTTTATTTTTATCATTATTATTGAAAAAATGGAAATATGGCAAAAAAAATTAAAATTTCACAATTTTCAGACTTCTAATTTTTATGCCCTTAAATCAGAGAGATGTGTCACATCAAATAGTTAATAAATAACATTTCCCACATGTCTACTTTACATCAGCACAATTTGGAAACAATTTTTTTTTGTTATGAAGTTATAAGGGTTAAAAGTTGACAAGCGATTTCTCATTTTTACAACACCATTTTTTTTAGGGACCACATCACATTTGAAGTCACTTTGAGGGGTCTATATGATAGAAAATAACCAAGTGTGACACCATTCTAAAAACTGCACCCCTCAAGGTGTTCAAAACCACATTCAAGAAGTTTATTAACCCTTTACGTGCTTCACAGTAACTGAAGCAATGTGGAAGGAAAAAATGAACATTTAACTTTTTTTCACAAACATTTTAATTCACAATCAGTGTTCACTATTTTCAAAGATGGAAAAAGAGAAACTGAACAGAGAGCCCCTGATGTGCCTAAACAGTGGAAATCCCCCACAAGTGACACCATTTTGGAAATTAGCCCCCCAAGGAACTTATCTAGATGTGTGGTGAGCACTTTGTACCCCAAAGTGCTTCACAGAAGTTTATAACGTAGAGCCATGAAAATAAAAAATCCATATTTTATCCACAAAAATGATCTTTAGCCATTTGATCTTTAGCAATTTGTTATCTTCCCAAGGGTATCTGGAGAAATTAGAGTTGTTGTGCAATTTGTCCTGAGTACGCTGATACCCCTTATGGGGGGGGGGACCACTGTTTGAGCGCATGGCAGAACTCGGAAGGGAAGGAGCTCCGTTTTGGAATACAGACTTTGATGGAATGGTCTGCAGGCGTCATGTTGCGTTTGCAGAGCACCTGTTGTGCCTAAACAGTAGACGCCCCCCACAAGTGACCCCATTTTGGAAACTAGACCCCCCAAGGAACTTATTTAGATGTGTTGTCAGAACTTTGAACACCCAAGTGTTTCACTAAAGTTTATAACGCAGAGCCGTGAAAACAAAAATCATTTTTTTTTCCATAAAAATTATTTTTTAGCCTCAATTTTTTTATTTTCCCAAGGGTAACAAGAGAAATTGGACCCCCAGAGTTGTTATCCAATTTGCCCTGAGTACGCTGGCACCCCATATGTGGGAGAAAACTACTGTTTGGGCACACGTCGTGGCTCGGAAGGGAAGTAGTGACGTTTTGGAATGCAGACTTTGATGGAATGGTCTGTGGGAGTCATGTTGCATTTACACAGCCCCTGATGTGCCTAAACAGTAGAAACCCCCTCCCCATTTTGGAAACTAGACCCCCAAGTAATTTATCTAGATGTGTTGTGAGAACTTTGAACCCCCAAGTGTTTCACTAAAGTTTATAACGCAGAGCCGTGAAAATAAAAAATCATTTTTTTCCACAAAAATTATATTTTAGCTCCCAATTTTTTATTTTCACAAGGGTAACAGGAGAAATTGGACCCTAAAAGTTGATGTCCAATTTGTCCTGAGTACGCTGATACCCCACATGTGGGGTAAACCACTGTTTGAGCGCAAAGCAGAGCTCGGAAGGGAAGGAGCACCATTTGACGCAAAATTGGCTGGAATTGAGATTGGACGCCATGTCGCATTTGGAGAGCCCCTGATGTGCCTAAACAGTGGAAACACCCCAATTCTAACTCCAACCCTAACCCCAAGACACCTCTAACCTTAATCCCAACCCTAACCACACCCCTAACCCCAACACACCCCTAACCATAACCCTACCCACAAACCTAACCCTAACACACCCCTAACCCTAATCCCAACCCTAACCCCAACTGTAACCGTATCCAAACCCTAACCCCAACTCTAGCCCCAACCCTAACCCTATCTTTAGCCCCAACCCTAACCCTAACTTTAGCCCCAACCCTAACTCTAACTTTAGCCCCAATCCTAACCCTAACTTTAGCCCTAACTTTAGCCCCAACCCTAACTTTAGCCCAACTCACTTTAGCCCAACTCTAACCCTAATGGGAAAATGGAAACAAATACATTTTTTTATTATTATTTTTCCCTAACTAAGGGGGTGATTAAAGGGGGGTTTGATTTACTATTTTTTTTATTTTGATAACTGTGATAGGGTCTATCACAGTGATCAAATTGAACCAATAGGAAAATTCTCCTATTGTTGCCAAGTGCCATCCTGCAGATATCGGTGGGTGCACTGCGCATGCGCCCGCCATTTTCTTACCGGAAGGATATGCTGGCGGCCGTCGGGGGAAGCAGGAGGACCCATGGACACTGGGTGGTACCGGGGGGATCGGGAACCCCAGCTGTTCCCTGGCCCTGTTTACATCACAACCCACACGGATACACTCAGAGACTGCCTGTCCCAAGTAGAAAGGGAGTTTATCCAATTCAAGGAGGAATTTCAAAGAAGCAAAGGTGCGAAAAATGCAAATGACCAATTGAGAGATGAAATATCAAGGGTGAAAACAGACCTGTGTGAAATGCAATGGTCACTCCAAAGGCTGCAGAAAGAAAATTCACACCTCAATGAAGAAATAACACAGCTAAAATCATCAAATCTACAACAAGAACCCAAGAGAGCACAGCAAAATACAATCACCCCCCCCCCCCCAAAACCGCCCCCCTCATGACTGCACCAACTACCTCAATGCCTGACACATCACAGACCTGTGACAGGGTCAGCCAGATGGACTCTACACACAAACCCAGGAATAAAAACACAGCCCCATCTGCAGAGCAAACCAGGGTAACCAACACCCGTTAACCCAACACCACAAAGAAAAACTCCACCCTCAACCCTAGCAATGAAACAACAGCCCCATCATCATAGCAACCCAAGGCAAAAGATAGCCAAGGACCCAACGGCACACAGACAACAAATGACCCAAATAAAACACCAGGCCCTGACATCATTCTATTAATAGACTCAAACAGGAAATATCTGGACAATAAGAAACTGTTCCCGGGGGCACGGGTCTTAAAAAATTCCCTGCTCAGTGCTCAGCGATCCCACAAGCAGAGGAGGTGATCAATAACCCATACTTCACAGAGCCCACACACCTCACACTACACACTGACTCATACCATATCCACCAAGAGGCAGTCACACAAGACCTGTCAAAACTTGCAATTTCAACCCAGCAAAAAATCCCCAGAACCAAAATAATCCTGTCGGCCCTGCTTCCAAGGAAAGATATATGCCATCAGGTAACCCAGCAAATCAACACAGAGCTGGCCACCAGCATTACCTCAACACCAAACATACAGCTGGCAAGACATCAAGAAATAACGCTCCATCATCTATATGGTGACAAACATCTCAATAAACAAGGAGTCAGCCATCTAGCAAAAGAGCTAAAGGACATGGTTCTAAACAGACCTCCGAGACCACAAGCAAGACGCCTTCCAAACAGATGGCAACCCACAGTGATTCCCAGAGAGAGCCCACAAAGAGGGCAGAAGTACAGGTGCCCACATGCCCCACAATGGCAACATAAAGCAACAGAGGGCAGCAACATGGCAGAAATAAGGACGCTGCTCAACACATTGTGCAGCAAACTCATGGGACACCCGTAAAATATGCAACCAAAATCCACCACTAGAACCGATTATGTCCTATGAAAATCTATCTTTATTATAAGGTATAACGACAAAATATTACATTCAAGGACTGAATGTTTCAGCTTTTGGGTCCAGGACATATGGCCCAGACTTCAAACAAAGGCTAAAAAAAATTGACATTCAGATCCTTTTGGAGACATGGGCTTGAGAAGTGGAGGAATCTCTTGCATCTAGGGATACAGGGAATTATCTGTCTTTGCCCAGAAAAACAAGAACACCAAACAAGGCCGGTGCTCAAGGGGAACACTAATATGGTACAAGGGGAGATCAAAGAACATATCAAGCCAATAAAAAGAGGAGACTGCCACATCTGGATGAGCATAAGCAGCTCCATTTTCACCTCTCAACAGGACATCTACCTCTGTTCAGCTTACATTCCTCCATCAGAATCCACATTCCTCATACATCTTCGAGGTCCTACAGAGGGAGACAGCTCAATTCTAGTGCAAGGGCAGGGTTGTCATCTGTGGAGACCTCAACACCAGGACAGGTACAGAGAAGGACTACAGTATGTGTTACCTGATGGAAACACATACATAGTGGGAGATGAGTCCTTTTACAACGACTCAATACAGACAGCAAGAAACAGAAATGACAGAATCATGAACAAAAGCGGCAGAACACTGCTGAACCTGTGCCAATGCCTTGGGCTCTATATACTCAATGGACACTGCAGGGGGGACTCATTAGGGAGATCTAAATTAAACTCCCACATGGGCAGAAGTGTGGTAGATGATGCCATAACAGACATAGACCTAGCAAACATAAATGTGTTCATAGTCACCCCCAAAACCCACTTGTCAGACCACAACCAAACACTGCTGTACATGAGATCCACGGACAAGCTACCGTCCTTCAAGTAGTCCAAACAGCTAATGAATACACCAACATGACCAACAGAAGTGAGATTCAAGAATTACTTGTAAACTTTAACCCAAGTCCCTATACACCAAACTATCTAGGGGACAACCTGGCAGGGAAAAACTTTAATAACATCCTATATACCATGTCAGAACTAGCTAGCCTAAGAAGAACTAACCCCAAGAGACCTATAAATAAACAGTGCCAAAAATGGTACAACAAAGAATGCAAGGCAATATGCAACTCCCTAAGTGTAGCCTCAAATAAAAAACACAGAAACCCCAACAACAGAGACCTAAGAACGGCCCATGGCATCCTACAGAAGCAATACAAGCGCATCCTCATAGAAACAAAAACAGAGGCACATCTCCCACAAACTACAGCAGCTTGAAGAGTTCCTCTAGGACAACTCATTCTAGGAGACCTGGAGTCATATCGTCACGAAGCCCAAGCAGAGCACCCTCCACATACAGAACGGCAACATCTGGCACAGCTACTTCGAGGGCCTCTACAGGAACATACCAGAAGAAGACCTAACCCCAGAACAGGAACATCTAACCACAAAACTGAGGAGCATGGAAGAGACAATCAAGGACTTCCAAAATCTTCCGGACACACCAATCAATGTGATGGAAATAAAGGACAGAATGAAACGGATGAAATGCAAGAAGACTGGGGGCAGTGACGGCATCTTGCAAGAGATGATGAAATGCAGTTCACCAGACATACATGCAGCACTGGCAAAACTATTCACCCCACGTCCTGAGTGCCGGCTACTTCCCCCAAAGCTGCAATCACGGTTCCTACAAGATTATGGACCCATACAATCCAAATAACTACAGAGGGATCTGTGTCATCAGCATTTTGGGAAAGGGATCACCACCTTCCTCACCCAACATGACATCATCAGCAGAAGCCAAGCTGGGTAAATGCTGAACTATCGCACCACAAATCACATCTACACCCTGCACAGCCTCATCAAGACCCACATTTACAGCAAAAAACAAGGTAAAATATTTGCATGTTTTGTGCACTTCGAGAAGGCCTTTAATCAGTGTGGCACCCTGGCCTGTAACTGAAGCAACTGGAGAGCGGAATAGGCGGCAGAACCTATGGTGTCATCACCAGCTCATACACTGAAAACCACTGCAGCGTGAAGGTGAACGGGAAAAGGACGGGTTTCTTCAAGCAGAGCTGTTGGTCAGACAGGGATGCAGCCTGAGCCCAACCCTATTCAACATCTACATAAATGGACTGGCTGTAGCTCTGGAATCCTCCTCTGCCCCATGGCTCAGTCTGCAGGACCAAGAGGTGAAGTTCTTGCTGTATGCAGATAACCTCCTGCTACTTTCCCCAACCGAGAGAGGTCTCCAAGATAGCCTGGCAGTGCTGGAAACATTCAGCACCACATAGGTGCTGCCCATCAACCAAAAGAAGACCAAAGGCATGGTGTTTCAGAAAAGCAACCAAGAAAAAGCCCCACTCCCTCCCTCACAATAAATGGCTCCACGCTGGAGAAGACCATAAGCTATACGTACCTCGATCTGGAGCTAAGCCAAACAGGGAGCCACAAGCAAGCAGCAGAGGCCCTGAAAACAAAAGTGCGCAGAACCTGCTATGCCATCAGAAGACAACTGTACCACCTCAAACCACCAGTGAAAGTCTGGCTTAAGATATTCAACAGTGTCATCACTCCTATACTGCTGCACGGCTGCGAGGTATGGGGCAAAGCAACTTACCCAGACCAGATAAAATAGGATCTCAGCCTTACCGAAGTTTTCCACCTGGAGTTCTGCAAATATCTCCTCCAGGTCCATCGCAGGCCCTCAAATATAGCCTGTCGGGCAGAGCTGGGCCGACTCCCCATATGGGTCACTAATATATACACGAGAGGGCACTATCACAACAGGTGCACATACAGAGCAGCAACCCTAGCTCCTACCATCATTAAGTCCTTCTGAGCCGATGCCTAGAGCAAGCCAGGAAGCCTGGCAGCCAGTCCAGCCAAAGCCAGCAACACACCCTGACAAAAGCCCAAATAAATGGGACCTCAGAGAACTGCAAGACGAGAAAGGGATGGAAAAGTGAATTAGAAAATGCCCAGAAACTCACCATCTATCTATCACTGCATAGGGACTACACTTTAGCCCCATATCTGGAGAGGTTACACCACCCCAAAGACAGGCAGACCCTGAATCTCTACAGACTGAGTGCCCACAGTCTAGAGGTGGAAATAGGGTGGCACCGACAGACATACAATCCACAGGAGAACAGACGGTTCCAGCACTGTCAGCAGGGTGCCCTGTAAGAGGAAGAGCACATCCTGCTGCACTGTGACAAATACTCAGTAGTCAGGGCCTCACACTTTCAGAAACATCACATTGACTCACATCTCGGACTTCCCATCCACGGACGAGGAGAGAACACTCTGCATCCTACTGGGGGAAGAGGAATCAACAGTGGAGATGGCTGCCCAATATGTCACCACATGTTATAAGCTGAGAGGAACATAAGACCTCCGAATGGACTATTCGTGCCAAAACTGTGCCCCCCAAAGTCCCTTCCCCATAACCCTGATCCCCTCCCCAGTCACACTTATTTCTTCTTGCTTTGGCAACACTAATTGTATTTTGGTACTGCTAATAAAACGTATTTGAATTGAATTGGGTGAGGAGAGAGAAAGAGGGTGAGGATAGAGAGGGTGAGGTAAGAGGGAGAGAAGAGAGAAAGAGGGTGAGGAGAGAGTGAAGAGAGAGAGAGGGTGAGGAGAGAGAGGGTGAGGTAAGGGGGAGAGGAGAGAGAAAGAAGGTGAGGAGAGAGAGGGTGAGGTAAGAGGGAGAGAAGAGAGAAAGAGGGTGAGGAGAGAGTGAGGAGAGAGAGAGGGGGAGGTAAGAGGGAGAGGAGAGAGAAAGAAGGTGAGGAGAGAGAGGGTGAGGACAGAGAGAGACAAAAATATACCAATAAAAATGTATGAACAAAAATGTACCAATAAAAATGCTTGCCACCTGGGCATAGTACGGGTTCAATAGCTAGTATGAATATAACCAGGGAAATTGGAGCTCATTAGGAAAATGTATCAGTGTACTTATGCCAGTTTTCCAGTATAAATAAAAGTCTGGTTTGGAAGCTGACCCATATTTATGAACCCACTGTTGCTGATACATACAACTATATAGTACATAGTGTAAACAATGTTTTAATTGGAACTATGACTAAAAATGCCTGGTCTCAGAACTGAAATTAATTATTGGGTGGGGCTTATTCTAATTTTTCTATGTGGCCCCATCATTTCTATGTACACCTCTACAGCAGAACTAAAGGGACCAAAAATCTTCATCATTCCAATAAGCATTTGAGGCAGACAGCTGTCAAACATCCTGATTACATGCAGGGGGTGAATAGAAATGTACGCAGAAATAAATAGCCCTATGGAGGGCACATACACTCACTGATTGGTAAGGGGGGTGATATCACGAAGAAAAGTTCCTGATTCCCCCAGTGTCACTAAATGCTACACAAGGGGGGAAGATGCCAATAACATGCTGGGATCTGTTTTTCTGATGCCACCTTCATCTTTCTCCCTTGCACCCTTTCCTTACATAAGCGGGCAGCTCCCTATCTCACGTGGTAACAAAGGATAAGGCATGTTGAAATCCATCATTCTTTCCAGGACGTCTGTATGTGACACCCCATCCACCTTAGATGGTCAGCCGGGATTCCTCATTACTCACGTAGGATAGGCCATCAGATTTGACATGCCTATAAGAATATATTACATAAAGTTCGTTTTCTGTTAAATTTACTGATCTGGTAATTTTAATATATAGATTGACACAGTTGCTGAGACAGAAATAAAAACCATCCACATGTAAAACACTAGTTTTTCCACATGAGAAACCGACTGGCGGCAGAAGTTTCATACCAGATTTTCCGTATAATCGGCCTGACAAATTAAATCAGTTGCTTTAGTAAAGTCACTAAGAAATACGAATAGGGAATTACATGCTTCATTTGTATACATCTTTACTGTGCTAGAAATAACCCAGAGGTTATATGCTACATATTAAGAGCTAAGACCATTATTACTAATTGTCAGTAAAAAAAAAACTTGGCAGTACCAATTAATATCCCTAATTGCATCATTGTCAACTGTGCTGCTTGTGTAACGAAATGTATCTGCTATGAGACAGGCAATCGATTGATATGGACGTCTTCATCTAATGTAGTAGACACTCTTGGAATTACTGGGTCATATGTGCATAAAATCCAGTATCTCCCAGAATGCAGTACTTAAAGTGAATCTGTCAGAAGGTGTTTGCTATGTAATCTGAGAGCAGCATGATGTAGGGGCAGAGACCCTGATAACAGCGATGTGTCACTTACTGGTCTGCATGCTGTCATTTTGATACACTTTCACTTTTTCTACTGTAGGTGTAGCAGTTCTCTGAATGTTGAGCCCTATATTACCCCGCCCACACCACTGATTGGCAGCTTTCTGTGTACACTGTACAATGACAGAGAGACTGTTTATTGACACAACAACACACAGCCTAATAAGTGATACATCATTGGAATCAGCGTCTCAGCCCCTACATCATGCTACAATGTTCGCATTTTGTGCCTATGGAAAAATCACTACAGTTGATCGGTGGTTGCTGATTGGCTGCAATGCTCATATGATGCAACATGTACGGACAAGGGTGGCATCTCACCATTAATTTCATAAACTACCATAGTTTTATATTATGCAGAATCATTTTGTGAACAAGGATCTAGTAATATTACATGTAGTTGAATAGTTAACCCCAGAATCAAAGCCACTGGCTTGCCCTTGAGTCCTTAACTGGCTGAGTATCAATATACCATTTTTTTTTTTTTTTCACTTCCCTGTGCCCTGTGATAAGTGGCTGTTCAGCAGTGGGAAACTCTTTTATACATGGAGGCCCTTCTTACAGAAGATACAATTAGTGATCATTATGAAAGGGGGGCATTAGATGCTGCTCTTTCTCATTTTTTAATCCTATTTTGTGCTTTATGTCTTCTTTCCAGCATTTCTTTTTTCATTACCTTGCATTGTGACATTACTGCATTATGCCTCTACAGTCACATCACGTGTGCAGTATGCCTACCCATGACATAGAAGTAAATCGGCACCTTTGTTCCTGTGGTGTGACACCGTGACACCATCATGTGCATTATACTTGTACTGTGACATCACAGTATATGTTATCCCTGTCCTGTGACGTAATTGTGCACATTACCTTTGTACTTCCCATTGGCCAAAGAGTCACTTTAGATATAATACCTAGTCAGAATAGAGGATTCAGCCATGACATTTAGTTATTATCAGGCTCACTGCAGTGACTATTTTCACCAATCGCAACCGCGACAAAATATTTCACAACAAATGTCCCCCTTATTGTGGCTACCATTGTCCTGAAGTGGCAATAATGAAGCAGTGTCCTGTCAGGGTGCATACACCCATAACAGACATGGAGTGGGCACATTACCAGCATTGTCCTGCTCACATCACTGTCACGTGGTTTAGAACAGGGGCCCCAACAATTGTTAAAGATTAACCTTCATTTTAATTTGTATTTCATAACTCAATAGTGCACATGAAAATAAGCAACTTTGTATTATATCTTATCGGCGAGATCTGCTTCTTTCTCTGCCAGGACTGATCAGTCATTATCAACAGTCTCAGCTCTGAGGTAAAATCTGTATTCAGTGACAACACTTTTCCATTACTGAGAGGAGATGGCGGCTGCTACTGATAACATTATATGTGGAGGAGGCGGAGCTCTGCCTTTAGCTCCTCCCTCCTCCCGTCTACATAGAGTTGTATCAGTAATGGGAAATGTCCTCACTGAATACAGATTTTACCTAGAGCCGAGAATTTGGATAATGACTGATCAGGCATGGCAGGGAAAGAAGCAGATCTCTCTGATAAGGCTACTTTCACACTAGCGTCGTGCACTGCACGTCGCTATGCGCAGTTTTGTAGAAAAAACGCATCCTGCAAAAGTGCTTGCAGGATGCGTTTTTTCTCCATTGACTTGCATTAGCGACGCAGTGCGACGCATTGCCACACATCGCAACTGTCGTGCGACGGTTGCGTCGTGTTGCGTCGGACCGTCGCCACCAAAAAACATTGCTTGTAACGTTTCTTGGTGCGACGTTCCCGTCTTTTCCGACCACGCATGCGCGGCCGGAACTCCGCCCCCGCCTCCCCGCACCTCACAATGGGGCAGCGGATGCGTTGAAAAATAGCATCCGCTGCCCCCGTTGTGCGGTGCATTCACTGCTAGCGTCAGTACATCGCAACGACGCAATTCATCGTGCGTCGTCCGACGCTAGTGTGAAAGTAGCCTAAGATATAATACAAAGTTGCTTATTGTTGCTTATTCTCATGTGTACTATCTATATATATATATATATATATATATATATATATATATATATATATAAAAACGAGTGTGTGTGTGTATCGACGATGATGTCATAATGGTTGCCATGGCGACGATATCATAAAGGTTGCCATGGCGAAAATTATGTCATAATGGTTGCCATGGCGACAATGATGTCATAATAGGTTGCAATAGTGATGATTATGTCATAATGGTTGCCATGGTGACGATGATGTCATAATGGTTGCCATGGCGAAGATGATGTCATAAAGGGAATATGGGCACGGGACTATGGGATGGAGGATATATATGATGGGTATATGGGCATGGGACAGTTAGTTACTATGCCAATTGAAACAAAGGAGAGGAGAATGAAACTCTTAAAAGAGGGTAAATCACGCAATGTTGCAAAAGATGTTGGTTGTTCACAGTCAGCTGTGTCTAAAATCTGCACCAAATACAAACAACATGTGAAGGGTGTTAAAGGCAAACATACTGGTAGACCAAGGAAGACATCAAAGCGTCAAGACCGGAAACTTAAAGCAATATGTCTCCAAAACAGGAAATGCACAACAAAACAAATGAGGAACGAATGGGTGGAAACTGGAGTCAACGTCTGTGACCGAATTGTAAGAAACTGCCTAAAGAAAATGGGATTTACATAAAGAAAAGCTAAACGAAAGCCATCATTAACACCTTAGCAGAAAAAAACAAAGTTACAATGGGCTAAGGAAAAGCAATCGTGGACTGTGGATGACTGGATGAAAGTCCTATTCAGTGATGAATCACGAATCTGCATTGGGCAAGGTGATGATCCTGGAACTTTTGTTTGGTGCCTTTCCAATGAGATTTATAAAGATGACTGCCTGAAGAGAACATGCAAATTTCCACAATCATTGATGATATGGGGCTGCATGTCAGGTAAAGGCACTGGGGAGATGGCTGTCATTACATCTTCAATAAATGCACAAGTTTATGTTGATATTTTGGACACTTTTTTATCCCATCAATTGAAAAGGATGTTTGGGGATGGTGAAATCATTTTTCAAGATGATAATGCATCCTGCCATAGAGCAAAAACCGTGAAAACATTGCTTGAAAAAAGACACATAAGGTCAATGTCATGGCCTGGAAATAGTCCGGATCTCAATCCAATTGAAAATCTTTGGTGGAAGTTGAAGAAAATGGTCCATGACAAGGCTCCAACCTGCAAAGCTGATCTGGCAACAGCAACCAGAGAAAGTTGGAGCCAGATTGATGAAGAGTACTGTTTGACACTCATTAAGTCCATGCCTCAGAGACTGCAAGCTGTTATAAAAACCAGAGGTGGTGCAACAAAATACTAGTGATGTTTTGGAGTGTTTTTCTGTTTGTTTTTCATGATTCCATAATTTTTTCCTCAGAATTGAGTGATTCCATAATTTTTTCCCTATGCTTGGTTATAAAAAGTAACCATTACTGACTACCACATTTTTTGTTCTTGATTTCTTTTAGTGTTTCTTAAAGCCAGAAAGTTGCCATTTGAAATTACTTTAGTTTTGTGCCATGTCTGTGATCTGCTTTTTTTCTACAAAATTAAACAACTGAATGAACATCCTCCAAGGCCGGTGATTCCATAATTTTTGCCAGGGGTTGTAGTTGATTCATAAAAATTAAAATGATGGTTACTCTCACCCTGTGGGAGACCCTAAATAAATGCCCTATCAGTGGCCTGGACATTTGTTTTAAAACAAAATCCAAAAGGAAAAATAGAATGTGTCGACCCAGGGAACAGTAGGAGAAGAAGTAATAACAGGCACAGATAGATGATGAAAGGACATACAAAGAAAACCATGGGTAGAATTTAAACAAGGTGCATATACATATTTATATCTGATGAGAACAGCAGAGAATCTAAAATATTCACCAAGTACCCAGCCCTACAAGCCTATAATAAGGCTGCAGTACAATGCATATATTGAATATATTATATTCCTCTCTGTTGGGTTAATGGTGCTCAGCCATGAGTACTTTTATCTGGCTAGAACTAGGATTCTAGTACTTGTGCATTATTTTACACATCATAAGCAGTAGAAACTTTATTATGTCCTATAATGCATGCAGAATAAAAAAAATAATTTGTAATCGGTCACTTGTGCGTCACAGCCATTACTGAGTGACAAATTTGGCTGCAATTAGAGTTTTCATCCAAATATTTTGTTTTTACAACGTTGCATATTACCGGCTTCTGTATTATTTCCTATCTGAATAGACTTGCTAGGCCACGATCACACCTTCAGTATTTGGTCAGTAGTTCACATCAGTATTTGTAATCCAAAACCAGGAGTGAGTGATAAATGCAGAAGTGGTGATGTGTTTCTAGTAGGCTAAGTTCTCACTGGGCGTTTTTGCTGTGTTTTTTTCTGCAGCAAAACCTAAATGCTTGGCAGCAAAAAAGAAGTTGCTGCAAAAACTCAGGTTTTGCTGCGTTCTATGCGCAGTTTTTGGTGTGGTTTTGTTCCATTTTTTATGTGCTTTTTCTAGTCAATTCAAAACGCTGAAAAAACACTGAAAGAATGACATGCTTTATGTCCAAAAAACACAGCAAAGCACAAAATACTGATGACGAAAAAAACAATGTGTGTATGAGATTTCTGAAATCTCATAGACATAGCTGATAATGTAAAACGCAGCTGAAAATTACCATAAAAAACTGCAAAACCGCCCAGTGTGAACATAGCCTTAAGGTACCGTCGCATTCAGCGACGCTGCAGCGATATAGACAACGAGCCGATCGCTGCAGCGTCGCTGTTTAGGTCGCTGGGGAGCTGTCACACAGACAGATCTCTCCAGCGACCAACGATCAGGGGAACGACTTCGGCATCGTTGAAACTGTCTTCAATGATGCTGAAGTCCCCCTGCAGCACCCGGGTAACCAGGGTAAACATCGGGTTACTAAGTGCAGGGCCGCGCTTAGTAACCCGATATTTACCCTGGTTACCATTGTAAAAGTAAAAAACACTACATACTCACCTTCTGATGTCTGTCACGTCCCCCGGCGTCCACAGGTTTACGCGCTGCTGCTCAGAGCTTCCTGCACTCAGTGCCGGCAGTAAAGTAGAGCACAGCGGTGACGTCACCGCTGTGCTCTGCTTTACGGCCGGCTGGAGCTGACACATTCAGTGCTGGAAGCTCTCGGCAGCAGCGCGTAACCCTGTGGACGCCGGGGGACGTGACAGACATCAGAAGGTGAGTATGTACTTTTACAATGGTAACCAGGGTAAATATTGGGTTACTAAGCGCCGCTCTGCACTTAGTAACCCGATATTTACCCTGGTTACCATTGTAAAACATTGCAGGCATCGTTGCTTTTGCTGTCAAACACAAAGATACACGCCGACCTGACGACGAAATAAGGTGCTGGCCTTCTAGCTCCGACCAGCGATATCACAGCAGGATTCAGATCGCTGCTGCGTGTCAAACACAACGAGATCGCTATCCAGGACGCTGCAACGTCACGGATCGCTGTCGTTCTCGTTGTAACGTCGCTCAGTGTGAAGGTACCTTTATACTTTTCCTCAGTATATATACTATTGGATTAATAATGGATAGGTGACATAATTGACGCCTCTCCATTATTAATCTGGCTTAATGTCACCTTACAATAGCAAGGTGACATTACCCCTTCATTACCCCATATCCCACCGCTACACGGGAGTGGGAAGAGAGTGGCCAAGTGCCAGAATTGGCGCATCTTCCAGATGTGCCTTTTCTGGGGTGGCTGGGGGCAGATGTTTGTAGCCAGGGGGAGGAAATAACCATGGACCCTCTCTAGGCTATTAATATCTGTCCTCAGTCACTGGCTTTACCACTCTGGCGGAGAAAATTGCGTGGGAGCCCACGCCAATTTTTTCCGCCATTTAACCCTTTATTTTACAAGCTACAGCGCCCAAATTTTGCACATACACACTACTAACATTAGTAGTGTGGAATATGCAAAAAAAAAAAGGGATATGAGATGGTTTACTGTATGTAAACCATGTCTCATATCCTGTCGGGTTTGGGAAGGAGAAATGAAAAGCCTGTAATTGAATTACCGGCTTTTCACATATCTCGCGCTGAATTAAATATAAATACAGTATATATATATATATATATATATATATATATATATATATATATATATATATATATATATATATATATATATATATATATGTCTCAATGACATATATATATATATATATATATATATATATATATATACACTCACCGGCCACTTTATTAGGTACACCTGTCCAACTTCTTGTTAACACTTAATTTCTAATCAGCCAATCACATGGCGGCAACTCAGTGCATTTAGGCATGTAGACATGGTCAAGACAATCTCCTGCAGTTCAAACCGAGCATCAGTATGGGGAAGAAAGGTGATTTGAGTGCCTTTGAACGTGGCATGGTTGTTGGTGCCAGAAGGGCTGGTCTGAGTATTTCAGAAACTGCTGATCTACTGGGATTTTCACGCACAACCATCTCTAGGGTTTACAGAGAATGGTCCGAAAAAGAAAAAAAATCCAGTGAGCGGCAGTTCTGTGGGCGGAAATGCCTTGTTGATGCCAGAGGTCAGAGGAGAATGGGCAGACTGGTTCGAGCTGATAGAAAGGCAACAGTGACTCAAATCGCCACCCGTTACAACCAAGGTAGGCCTAAGAGCATCTCTGAACGCACAGTGCGTCGAACTTTGAGGCAGATGGGCTACAGCAGCAGAAGACCACACCGGGTACCACTCCTTTCAGCTAAGAACAGGAAACTGAGGCTACAATTTGTACAAGCTCATCGAAATTGGACAGTAGAATATTGGAAAAACGTTGCTTGGTCTGATGAGTCTCGATTTCTGCTGCGACATTCGGATGGTAGGGTCAGAATTTGGCGTAAACAACATGAAAGCATGGATCCATCCTGCCTTGTATGGAGCATCTTTGGGATGTGCAGCCGACAAATCTGCGGCAACTGTGTGATGCCATCATGTCAATATGGACCAAAATCTCTGAGGAATGCTTCCAGCACCTTGTTGAATCTATGCCACGAAGAATTGAGGCAGTTCTGAAGGCAAAAGGGGGTCCAACCCGTTACTAGCATGGTGTACCTAATAAAGTGGCCAGTGAGTGTATATATATATATATTGTATATATGTTTTAACGAACATTTGAGCACATAAATCCATTAGATGTCGGTTTTGCAAGCCTGCGAGAAAATATCGCAGTACGGATGCCATACGGATTACATGCGGAGGATGCCATGCGCAAAATACGCTGCCACACCCTGCCTACGGATGACATACGGATCACTATTTTTGGAACATTTCTGCGTATTACGGCCGTAAAATACGGACCGTATTTACATACGCTGAGTGTGACGCCGGCCTAATACTCATAATCAGTTTTACCTTGTCAGCAGTTGCCTGACATTGCTTGCTACAGTAAAGGGGCTCTCCAATATAAGAAAAAAACATTGCTGCCTTGCACCCGAAATAATGCCACACCAGTTCACAGGTTATAATGCCACACCAGTTCACAGGTTATAATGCCACACCAGTTCACAGGTTATAATGCCACACCAGTTCATAGGTTATAATGCCACACCAGTTCATAGGTTATAATGCCACACCAGTTCATAGGTTATAATGCCACACCAGTTCATAGGTTATAATGCCACACCAGTTCATAGGTTATAATGCCACACCAGTTCACAGGTTATAATGCCACACCAGTTCATAGGTTATAATGCCACACCAGTTCATAGGTTATAATGCCACACCAGTTCATAGGTTATAATGCCACACCAGTTCATAGGTTATAATGCCACACCAGTTCATAGGTTATAATGCCACACCAGTTCATAGTTATGTCTTGTGCAGCTCATCTCCATTAAAGTGAATGGAACTGAGCAGGAATACCACATACTCAACTCCCTCCAGAGCCCCCCTCTCTGTGACCCATGGGACCCTCGAGCCTTTGCATAGTTTTTTCCCGGCACAATCTTTGCTGTCAATTACAGTTGATCACTAAGATTTGAGAAACAGAAATTTTATTGATCAGATATTGTTAAAGGGAATCTGTCACCCACTGGATGATTACTATGGGCATACAGGTAATTGAATGGTTAAACCAGTCTTACCTGTATGCCTTATAGCTGTGGTGATTTCTTCCAGGCTCTGCGGCGTGTGATGCCTTGAAGAAATCCCTGCCTCCTCTCTTAATTATAACATCACCCCCTTCCCATCATCGTGACACTGACCTGTTCTTGAACCCTGTCCTCCCTTGTACGGGCTGTATCTGCATTGATCTTCCTCGCCAGCGCCTGCCTAAGTACAGCAGCTTATTGCGCACAGTTGTTTAAAAGGGACAACCCCTTTAAGCGGTTTTACAAATAGTTTTCATTAAAAGTTTTATACCATTTTGTAGCAGCAGAGTGTTTGTAAGTCTTTTATCTAGTAGAGTGCTCTGCAAAAAAATATATATGTCAGAACTCCAGACTGTGACAGCTCTCTCTGATTTCCTCTTCCATTCCCTAAGTATTAGAGATAGTAGGAGGGAAAGGTTTGTACACAAATAACCACAGAATGGAGAGAGGAGAAAGTATCTCAGAGAGGGCAGATAAATCAGGTTATGGAGAATGAGGAATTAAGAGCAGGATAGAAGCTGTGCTGATATACGGCAATCTTACAACAAAATAATTACAGAAACTGTTATCTTGCAGCACTAAGAAAATCTTTATTGGACATTCTCCAGCAGAAGTGCTGGTTCAGCCTAATTAGCGGTAGATATTAATAAGGATTTAATAATCCTTATTAAGGATGAAATAAGTATTGAACACCTCACTGATTTTCTTAGTAAATATATTTCTAAAGGTGCTATTGGCATGAAATTATCACCAGTTGTTGGTAACAACCCATTCAATCCACACAGGTAAAGAAATCAAACCACAGAAGTCTATAGATTAAGCAATATGTAATAATTACAAATTACACATTTCTGTCTTGTTGAAAAAATCCCAGTCTCCTATGAACACCATCCACAACCCCTGCCAGACTAAAGCTGCTAGAATGGCCAAGTCAATCACCTGACCTAAATCCAAGAGAACATTTATGGAAGGGACTAAAGCTCCGAGTTCATAGAAGGAGCCTACAGAACATCAGAATTTGAAGAATGTTTATGTGGAAGAATGGGCCAAAATCACACCTGAGCAATGTATGCGACTAGTTTCTCCATACAAGAGGCATCTTGAGCTGTCATCACCAAGAAAGGCTTTTGTATGAGGTATTAAATAAAGTTCATCAAGCATGTTCAATACTTTTTCCCAGTGTCTTCTCTCATTATTACACATAACTTAATTTATGGATATCTATGGTTTGATTTCTTTGCTTGTGTGGATTGGATGGGTTGTTACAGACATCTGGTGAGAATTTCATGTCAATAGCATCTTTAGAAATATATTTACTTAAAAATTTGGTGACATATTCAATACTTTTTTCACACCCGCCCCCCCTCCTTATATAAACAAGAGAAGGCAGTAGAACATTGGATGATTGGATGTACAGACCTGATATCCAGCATGTATTCCTCTGAAATATTTTCACATAAGACAAAATCTGAAACTTGAAGCAGGCTTTAAACTACATATAAAGGGGTCTGAAAATGATGAAGGAATGAAGGTTGTTGATTGAAAAATGTTTAAACTTTTTTTAAAGGTAGCCATTAACATGGAAAAATCATGTTGTCTATATCAATGGTAACCTTTAACAGTGGAACAATTAAATGGGTTTTATAATACATTTATGGCAGAACCCCAGGATATGCCATCAATATATAGTATACGCAGATCCTATATATGGGTCCTGCATTTATCTTGAGAACGAGTCCCTGTCAGTGGAGAGTTGGTCAGAGTTCCTATTCATTTGGTAATTCTGACCACCTCTCCATTGACAGCAGCACGTCCAGGCCTCGTTCTCGAGATAGCTGCAGGTCCTACCTTGTGAATATGCCATAAATGTATGAAATGAGAATATAGCTTTAATGCTATTGATCTTCGAAGCTGCTACACTTTCTGTAGAGTATCTTTTGCTAATGTGGGGGCAGATGTTCAAAGATATGTTACTAAGATGTTCTGCTTTGTACTGCACCAGTTCTCCAAGTGACTGCCAAGCGTCCAGTTGTTGGAATGAATTTTTGTAGCCACTTTAAACTTGCCCTGAATTGCATTTTTTAACAGTGATTTTCCAAAACTTTGGACGACTAATGTCTCGCTACATGCTCTATAGCTTATTGAAGCCATTTAAAGCCAGCATGCTTTCAATCCAGTCTCTCCAGTCCTATTGTCCAATCAATATGCTAGAACAAAGGAGATTTTAATGCTTGGAACAGAGGTTGCTGGAGCAAACAGCAGCAGGCAACCTTAACAACAAGGAATAAAACCTCTTGCTGAGCTGATGGCCGTGGCCAGTAGTGCTATAAATCCTTATTAATATCTACCGCTAATTAGGCTGAACCAGCACTTCTGCTGGAGAATGTCCAATAAAGATTTTCTTAGTGCTGCAAGATAACAGTTTCTGTAATTATTTTGTTGTAAGATTTAAGGCTACGTTCACATTTGCGGTGTGCGCCGCAGCGTCGCCGCCGCAACGCACAGCGCAAATGTGAACACATGCACAACGCAGCTTTTTGCGCCGCATGCGTCCTTTTTTTCATTGATTTTGGACGCAGCAAAAATGCAACTTGCTGCGTCCTCCGCGACCCGACGCGGGCGCCGCAGGGACGCATGCGGCGCAAAAAGCAAGTGCACCGCATGTCCATGCGCCCCCATGTTAAATATAGGGGCGCATGATGCATGCGGCGCCGCTGCGGCGCCCGCCGCTGCGGCGGGCGCCGCTAATGTGAACGTAGCCTAACTGCTATGCTAAGCCATCTGTGCAGATTTGGGGCACTGTAACCCTGTAGCTGTAATTGGTCATTTATAGAAACAAGTTATCTGAAAGACTTAAATGGAGTCTGTCATTCCAAAAATAACTATCTGTGCAGTTTGAACGGATCTCCCCCTTGAGGAAGCGACAGCGAAACGTGCCTCAGAACATACGGTACATGGGAGTATGATTCATACGCAGCTCTGGTGAATATTACACTATGCCTTGTTTGTGAGTATTTTGTAGCCTGGATTTGATGTCAAACATAATCTTTATGTAATGATTTATTACTAAGCTGCGTTGTGGCACTTATAACCTAGCACTCCTTCCATCATCGTGTTCCATCCTATAGTTCTCTGCATGTTTATTCATGGATTACAATTTTTTTTTATAATTTGCATGTATGCATCTATACTTTATATAAATAACTTATGTACCACAATCATTAAATATACTCCCCCTTTAATTCCTGGTAACATGATTATCCTCTAGATTTGTAATTAGTTTTAATCAAGCAAATAATTCTTCAATAAAGGTTAATTATTTGTACTACATTTTGCTCGTGTTAGTCATTTTATAGGTTTATATAAAAGTCATTTTCTCAAGTGCTGTATCACTAAAATATACAATGATGTTATGTCTTTTATAGGAGCTAAGATCCCCAGATCATTGTACAGGCAATTTGGGGGTGATGCTATCATAAGAAAAGACCAATTGTTTATTTGTAAATAAGGAATTTTGTGTTAAAAGTCTTTTTTTTTTTTTTTTTAAATCTTGCCAATTTTTTTCTATATCACAATCTGCATTAGAAAAAAATAGAAATCTTGCAGTCTACAGATCGTCCACTGGGGCTTTTTTAGACTCTAACTTCTTGTTGTTTAAGGAAACAACACATGTATACAGCCACAATGAACACACTCTGACCATAAATTTAGCATTGAATCTTCTACTGATCATGAGCAAAGGTCATTGTAAACAAAGGGGGAGCATTGATTGTTAGCTGTGACATCGCCTATTGTGATTGGTAGATCCTGTATTATCAGTTGTGTATAGAGATGTTTCTTGTCATTGTGTTCTTGCCTCTGATGATAAGGATACTTGCTGAGAACTCTACCTGAAAGGACAGACCGTATGAGTCTAAAAATGCGCCAAAGCCCTCCCCATAGTGGTGGACATACCAATTTTGCAACCTGTTACATAGGAAAGTTTATTTTCACCGCTAAAGAAGGATCTGGCACAGAAATTTAAAGGGGTGCATTGTGATTAGTTATTGGACTGCAAAGGGCCCATATATTGTTCTTGCAAGGGGCCCTTTTCTCTCTCCTCTGATTGTTGAACTCTTCATCCACTCTCTGACCTCTCCTAAAGATAATCTAATTGTCAGTAAATGAAAATACAATTTGTTGCAACCTGCTGTTGTTGGATCCTATTATGATTCTACTGTATTTATGTTATTGCTTGCATAAAGGTACATTAACTCATGAAGGGTGGTTTATATACACAGTACACATGTGATCATGCTGCAGCGCAGGCGCCACCACTGTAGCCTGCCTGTAGAAGGGGATTTTTTTCCAAGCTATATATAATATTCATTATGTAAACTAGGGGGCAGGTCAGTGAGGGATCAGTGGCCTGTCAGCAGTCTGCATTATGAACACCTAATCAGAGCACCACATGAAGCCCCCCACAGGCCGCCCCGGAGCATGAGCATATCATTAACTCAAAACTGAAAATAAAGCTTACACAACAACCACAAGACAGATTTCATCAACCAAGGTATCATTGTAATCAGTATAACGGCGCCGACCTGACACTGTGTGTAGGTTACTGAGCCCAATCCTGCTGACAGGTTCCCTTTAAGGAGGAGAATCCTCTGCTCATTTTTATCCATCCAAAATCAATGTAAATTATGCCCAAATTATTATCATTGATCTGTGCATTCATACTGGGTAATTATCAGTATAAGTGGTTAGAAATGAATTTTTAAGGATAATTGCTCAGTGCAAACTTGAGAACTATGATTGAGAAATTCTAAAAAAAATTTTTTAATCAGGTATAAAAATGTTGATGACCATTTCAGGGAGTGGAAAGGCCATGTATTCTGTGCCACTTTACAGTAGCTAAAAAAAGATCTTTCAATTTGAGAACATAAAGTAGCATTGATCTATCGCTATTTACATATTTACTGTCAGTGTAATTGGACCAATCTGCAGTAAAATATTTGGATATTGTTACTGAATTTATCTACTTTCTGCAGCTGAAATTTTGCACGGCATGTGAAAATGGCCATGTTGAGTTGATGATTCAATTAGCAGGACAATACTATACATTCAGGGTGCTAAATAGACACATAAAATAGCAAACACATAAGCAGCAATTGTTAGCAATGGTTTCAAGTAAAAAACAAATTGATTTACAGAGTAAAAATATACTCAAATATAATAATGTAAACAAGTAAAGTATATTACAAAGATACTACATGTTATTACAGTTTTCTCTAGTGCCCATGTTATTGGAATATAAGTTTAAAACTTCACTTGAAAGAGGAAATGGAAGTTATACTTGAATGGATAATAAGTTGTACATGAAGAGATCTTTTATTCTGCAATCTGTGGTCAGCTAGTTGGATGCTTCCAACTTGTGTGGCCGTCTAAACCAAACCTTTTACAAATATTGCTACAGGAAAATACAGTGTTACTCAAAAGAAGCAAAATATAAAGGTTTTTGGCAACATTTTAAGTGGGCTAAAAAAGCGAGCTACTGTACATATTTTAAAATATACTATGAAGGTTAAAGGGATTTTCCATACTTACAAAAAATTATTCAAAGTGTGGGAATTGTATAAAATAACAAAATCACTAATAGTTATCCGGAAAAAAAAATCACTGGCCTCAGAATACTATACAATGCTGAGGACAGTGATTGACTACCGCAGTCATGTTGTCAGCTGCTACATCGGTACTTTGGAGAACCATAGTAATTAATGATCATCGGAGTATGTTTCATAATCTAAAACATTGCGGCAGAAACTATACAATATACATAAGTCTGAGTTCACATGAGTATAAGCAATATTTCTTTCTTTTTTCACCTGGAAAAAAAACATGATATGTTTATAATTAGATGATTATAATTATAATCAAACTCCCCTCTCCCGCTCTCTGACCACAACCTTCTTTCATTCTCTATCAAGAACAGCCATCCCGCTCAGGTCACCCCCACTTTCCACACTTATAGAAACATACAGGCCATTAACACCCAGAAACTTATGAAGAACTTGCAGTCCTCATTGGCCCCAATCTTCTCCATCTCATGTCCTGATTCTGCTCTGAAGCATTACAATGAAACCCTGCAAAGCGCCCTGGATGAAGCTGCACCTCCTATACATAGAACAACTCGGCACAGACGGCGACAACCGTGGCACACGCTTAGAAACACGTTTCCTGCAGCGGTGCTCCAGGTGCGCCGAACGTCTGTGGAGAAAATCTAATCTACCCGAAGATTTCATCCATTATAAGTTCATGCTTAAAACATACAACTCTGCCCTTCACCTCTTCAAACAAACCTATTTCAACACCCTCATCACCTCACTGTCAAATAACCCTAAACGTCTCTTTGACACTTTCCAGTTCCTACTCAACCCAAGAGAGGAGGTCCCAACCACAGATCTCCGCGCTGACGATCTGGCCAATTACTTCAAAGAAAAAATTGACCACATTTGACAGGAAATCATCTCCCAATCTCTTCATACCATGCACTGTCCTCCCTCCCCCATTGCATCTAGTTCACTCTCTGACTTTGAACCAGTTACAGAAGAAGTAAGCAGGCTCCTTGCATCTTCTCGCCCGACCACTTGCACCAGTGACCCCATTCCGTCAAATCTCCTCCAGTCCCTTTCCCCGGCTGTCACCTCTCACCTAACAAAAATATTCAACCTTTCCCTCACTTCCGGTATTTTTCCCTCCTCATTTAAGCATGCCATCATACATCCATTACTTAAAAAACCATCCCTCGACCAAAATTGTGCCGCTAATTATAGACCTGTCTCTAATCTTCCCTTCATCTCTAAACTCTTCGAACGCCTGGTCCACTCCCGTCTTACGCGCTATCTCTCAGATAACTCTCTTCTCGACCCTCTTCAATCTGGTTTCCGCTCTTTACACTCTACTGAAACTGCCCTCACTAAAGTCTCTAATGACCTACTAACAGCTAAATCTAATGGTCACTACTCCATGCTAATTCTCTTGGATCTCTCCGCAGCATTCGATACTGTGGATCATCAGCTCCTCCTCACTATGCTCCACTCCATCGGCCTCAAGGACACCGTTCTCTCCTGGTTCTCCTCCTATCTCTCTGACCGATCCTTCACTGTATGTTTTGCTGGTTCCTCCTCCTCTCACCTTCCCCTTACTGTTGGGGTTCCTCAAGGATCAGTCCTAGGCCCCCTCCTCTTCTCTTTGTATACCGCCCCTATTGGTCAAACAATCAGTAGATTTGGTTTCCAGTACCACCTCTATGCTGACGACACCCAATTATACACCTCTGCTCTTGTTATCACGCCGACCTTTTTAGAAAACACCAGTGATTGTCTTACCGCTGTCTCTAACATCATGTCCTCCCTCTATCTGAAACTGAACCTGTCAAAAACTGAACTCCTCGTGTTCTCTCCCTCTACTAACCTACCTTTGCCTGACATTGCCATCTCCGTGTGCGGTTCCACCATTACTCCAAAGCAACATGCCCGCTGTCTTGGGGTCATCCTTGATTCCGAGCTTTCATTCACCCCCCACATCCGATCACTGGCTCGCTCTTCTTATCTGCATCTCAAAAACATTTCTAGAATTCGCCCTTTTCTTACTTTCGACTCTGCAAAAACTCTTGTCTCACTTATTCATTCTCGTCTGGACTATTGTAACTCTCTACTAATCGGCCTCCCTCTTACCAAACTCTCCCCGCTCCAATCTGTCCTGAATGCTGCAGCCAGGATCATATTCCTCACCAACCGTTACTCCAATGCCTCTACCTTGTGCCAGTCATTACATTGGCTACCCATCCACTCCAGAATCCAGTACAAAACTACTACCCTCATCCACAAAGCACTCCATGGCTCAGCACCACCCTACATCTCCTCTCTGGTCTCAGTCTACCACCCTACCCGTGCCCTCCGCTCTGCTAATGACCTCAGGTTAGCATCCTCAATAATCAGAACCTCCCACTCCCATCTCCAAGACTTTACACGTGCTGCGCCGATTCTTTGGAATGCACTACCTAGGTCAGTACGACTAATCCCCAATCCCCACAGTTTTAAGCGTGCCCTAAAAACTCATTTGTTCAGACTGGCCTACCGCCTCAATGCATTAACCTAACTATCCCTGTGTGGCCTATTAAAAAAAAAAAAACATAATCAGGTTCCTCGCATCATGTTCTTATACACTTTATGCAGTTAATAGCACTCTGTGTCTGTACTGCTACACACTTAGGCAGTTAACTGGTTCATGCAGCTTTACATGAACACCTGAGCCTTACACTATGGCTGGTCCAAATAACTAAAGCAATTGTTACCATCCACCTCTCGTGTCTCCCCTTTTCCTCATAGGTTGTAAGCTTGCGAGCAGGGCCCTCATTCCTCCTGGTATCTGTTTTGAACTGTGATTTCTGTTATGCTGTAATGTCTATTGTCTGTACAAGTCCCGTCTATAAGTTGTAAAGCGCTGCGGAATATGTTGGCGCTATATAAATAAAAATTATTATTATTATTATAATTGCAATGGATCTGTGGAAAACTGATGACGTATGAAAGATGGTAACTCATATGTGATCATTTGACTTACGATGGGCCAGTTTGATCCTCAGAATGGATCACAGTAGCACAAGCTTAGATTTTTTTTTTGGGATGTGGACGGACCATCGTTTGCGTGTAAAAATATTCATGTGAACTACCTGACTGACTTGCGTTGGTCTGTGAGCTAGTTGTATGGTATCAGTTTGCACACAAACAGCACATGTTTAATACACTTTTCTGAACGATGTAGTGCCATAACATAACCATAGTACGCACATTACTGCAAGCCACTTCTGTATAATGCTCTGTTTCCAGATCGAGGTGTCCTCTTGAACCTTTGATTACTTTTAGGCAAGAATTGATCCTATGTACAGTATACAATGGAGCATATTGCTTTTTTTTGTAATCAATAAGTTTTCATTATTGAACAGTATTATGATAGAATGGTATGTATAAAGAAAAAGAACCTCGTACTCAACTTATGTTCATATAGAATAAGTGTTTTTATTCAATCCCAGACAGTGGTACACCAAAACATTTCGGTCTCAAACATAGACCTTCGTCAGTTGCGTACTCCAGAATTTATGGGACGAAAAAAATGTCTGTTTTACCAATAAGAGAATCACCAGATAAATGGGGATCACTACCCAAGTGAACGTAGACTGAAAGTGATTCAGTCCAAGATACTGCACTTTAGGCAGTGGTAGCCTCCACCGCTATGCACCCATTTATCTGGTGATTCCCTTATTGGTCAAACAGACATTCACAGTAGGTTCCCATTCAGATGAAGACGTTTATTCTCAGCGAGGAAAGGAATGTCTAGGTCCTGGTATACAAGAGATGCCTTAATGTGGCTACCAGGTACACATGAATTGGCCAATTTATGCGCTAAATGCTCTAATTTTTTCATATTTCTAATGCAGTAATGCAGTTCAATTTTCATGTTTCATGTTTGCATGTTTTGGCGCCTCAGTGTGCTGCCTTATTTATTTAACTGTATACGAGTTGGTGACTCTAGGTTCAGCACCTGTTCACACTATTGGCATCCAGTCCAGTCCTGTGTGACAGCCAAATCAAGGCAGTCTTAACTTCTGAAAACGGCATCCCTGGCCTAGCATTTTGGGCATGACTTTGTGCTTAATAGGCCCTGAAAAATCAGGATGTCATGTAAGGTTCAGCTCAATCCTGGCCTTCTCTTTTGCTTTGTAGGCCTTTCAAGATTGTGACATTACAACATGACACTTGTCAAGATATTGGTTGAGGCTTAGTGATCAGGCCTCATGCAGCGCCCCAGAGTCCTGGTCGTTGCAGTACTGTGGCTCCGCCACTAAGAGGAGCTATGGCACGTCTGATGGCACTGAAGGAGTTCATCTGACCAGGTATCACAGACACCAATACATTTCACAGCTGGGCCTCCGGGGGGAGCTAAGGGTTCTATTCACTAGGCCACTCCCCACCATAGTGGGTAAACTGGGGGTCAGGCAGGAAGTTAGATGAGAAGCTGACTGGGTTGGAACCAGGCAACACCTTGTGGCAGAGGGTGTTGTGGGGGAAGATACAGTAGGGTCTCTGTCAGGGGTGGGATCCTGACAGAGGCTTGGCAACTTGAGTGAACGTAACGGGACCGTGCCTGCTCAGCATAGCGGCGGTGCCCAAGGAAGGATTAGAAGCAAGATAGATTGTGCTGAGTGAGAAACGAGATCAAAGCAATAGGAGAACACCAGTAGGAGTCGTGCTGTAAGACCGAGGCAACATCCTACTGAGGCGCACAACCGGTGGCCAGAACGCCGAGAGAGTATCATAATATCTAGCTTCAAGCAATACTCTAAACAGCAGCAGGACAGTCAGTCTAAGGCGGGCTGTCTAACTTAAATCACCTATGCAGTCTTGGGGGGCAACTTGTGGAGAGGGGCGACTCTAGGGTCCCGGAAGAGCTCCGAGCCTACCCGTCAAACGGGTGCCGTCCCAACCAGAACATCAGGGAGGGACGGAGGATTAGCAGAACATCATCTAATCGAGTTGTGAGGGAACTTAAGAAACAGACACAACAGTTGTGGGGACTTTCCGTAAGCACAGCAGGGAAGGACCACAACACATAGCGCAAGCAGGAAGGCACAGATTTCCACCTGTGAAGAGAACTCTGGAGGTGCCATTGGACCGGCCGGACTTGCGCAGCCTGGTGAACCGTATTCTGGACTGAGGACCCTGAGATCTTCAGTAAAGAGGTAAAGAGACTGCAACCTGGTGTCCTCGTTATTTACTGCACCGCACCACTACGGCACGACCACTACCACCATCCCTCCACACATCACCATCAGCACCATTCATATCAATTATTTGTTGTGCGCCCCACGGCAGGGTCACGGACCGGGGCCTAGCCACCGTGACAACCCCAGAGCAGAGACTCACAGGCCCGGTACCGGGTACCCCTCGGCCCTGCGGCGGTGGGGGCGCTACAAACTTGGCGTCACGAACAGGATCTACTTAAGCCTGAAGAATCAGGTCATGTGTGCCTAGGAACTGTGATTTATTGTGCTTGGACTGTACTTTATTGCAAAGACTGTGCTGCGCCATTCCCCGCCAAAATTGCCGCCATTACAGTACTATGTGGCGCGCAGGAAGGATGGGGCGTGTCATCGTGGGCGTAGCTTGGAAGAGTGGCGCGAAGATGGAACCTGCCCCTCACCGGTATTACTATGTCCAAAAAATATGCTCATCAAGGAGAAGGGTCCACCTCCTAGTGTGGGATGGTGGAGGAGAGAAGGGCCGCCCTCCGGAAGGGGAAGGGCGAAAACCTCTGAACACCACGAGGCAGAATCCGATTGGCAGCATGGAGCGCGGAAGTCACCCCGGAGAGGGAGAGGAGACCCGCATCAAGCCCCGCCAATGGGAGCCGAAGGAGCTCTTGCCAGGCTGCGCGAATCAGGAGATCCTCGGGGCGGAGGTAGAGGAGCTGTGCCGACAGTTCCGGAGTCTGTGTCAGCGAGCGACCACCTCCGGCGAGGAGCCGCACCAGCATCTGGCGCCGATCCCGCCGCCGACAACAGAGGAGGCTGGCACCGGAGATGCTTCAGAGGCAGGTAGCGGCGCCGACTCTGGCGCGGCGACGGAGGAGCCCCTGCTGGTAGATGTAGACTCACCTCCACCATGACCACCCGGCCGGGTGTGTAGCCGCATTGAATGCGAGAGACCCTGGGAAACCCTGCAGACAGCCGATAGCCCCCTACGACCCATCAAGCAGACTACGCAGCTCCAGGGAGAATGGGTAACCTTTAAGTGGACCCGCGCGGCCACTACCAATCTGATGGGGTTCCCAGGGGATGGCCAGGAAGAAGGGGAGAGCATCGAGGTCATCCGCCAGAGGGAATACCGCCAACAGCTGCGCCAGCAGGAAGAGGAGTGGGCCCGCAAGAAGGAGCTCCGGCGTCAGGCTGAGCGAGAGAAGGACCTTCAGACTAAAGCCAGATCCGGCAGGCTGCCGAGGAGAACTGGGGCCCGCAGCGCTGCGGCGTGATCAGCACCTTCCGCCTGCAGGGAGGTTGGGGCTTCATTAAAGAGTCCGGTCTTGCCTTGGAGGTGTTTGTAAACCGGCGGGATGTAGAGGCGCACCTTATTGAGGGACACCCAGGCCGGTACCTCTATCCAGGGGACCGAGTTCGGTATACCCGCCACTGGGGGGACAAAGGGTGGTATGCCCTGCATGTGCGAAAATACAAGCCGGAAGTGACACCACCAGCCTCTGATGATTCCCCAAGATCAACGGTCATCGCCCCAATCTCCCTGTGTGCCAAGTGTCTACGGACTATTACTCCGAGGAGAACCGTGAGTACCCAGACCCCTATCCAGGGTGCAGACGCCCTCTATGTGGTGGCGGGAGGAGGGCAGTACTCGCGGAGACCACCCCCAGATTTGGAAGAATAAACCTCGATACCATGAGTATGTATATAGTTACTGTTTTCCTGAATTTCTGCTGCTCAAACCCGTTCAGGGTTAACTTTTTTTTAAAGGGATCCCTTTGTTGACCCGGGATCCCTATTGTGTTTTGTTTATTTTTTCTGAGTTTTGCGCAAGTTTTAAGAACTGCCGCAATCATGAACAGTGCATGATACAAACTTTTTGTACATAGTTTGCACCTTATTAAAGGCGCTCCCTACTGGTTTTACTTCAAAAAGGACTCTTTGTGAAGATACCACACTGGAACCTTTGCTGAGTAAGGACTGGTAGCTTGAGAAGATATGCTACCTCATAGAGACTTGGTCCCCTCTTAAAGGGGTGTTCATATGTTGCACTTGAGAGAATCGTATTGCTTTAAGACTGAGAAATAGCAATAATGCTTTGATAAAGAAGAAGTGATGATAATGTTTGTGAGAGAAAGTTATATGTATCCAACTAGTTAATTGTAAAGAAATGCTGATGATGTTCCCTGAAAGAAAGTGAAAGCTAGAAGAAGGACGCAGTGGGCCCATAGGGGTAGACGAAGTGTCCAGCGTGCATGTTAGCGAGAAAAATAATGAGAAGGTTGATGTTCTATAGAAAATGTTTAATAATGTTGATAGATAATGAGGATAGAAGGTAAACCCTGAGTCCTCATAGGAGTCATGTAGAGATGACTCAGTGCTCTTAAACTGAAAGTAATGTTATGTTCTATACTGTGTATAGTAGTTGAAAAGACAGAAGGCTCGGGCTGAAAGGAGCGGTCCTGTAAGAAAGGAGAGGCAGTAGGTCTGGTGCCGATAGGACAGGCGGTCCTGCAGATCTAAAGAAGGAGAATGTAAAAGTTAAATTGCCTTATAATGTGATTATAAGAAGGTCTTTAGCGGATTCAGAGTGTACATCCTTAAGGACAACGTTAACTTATTATGCAAACGTTTGCACTAAGTAGAATACCCGGTTGGGTAACAGGAGTTATTTATAGCCTGTAATTTATAATGTTAACCATGTTTGTAACGTTCAAGCGTCCTCACCTCCCATAAAGGGAAGCTCTGTTCAAGCTTACTTATTGTTATTGCACTCAACAAAATTGTATGTCTTTTTGCTAACTTGTATTGTTGTTTTCTTCCCAGTCCCGGAGTACTGTGTTTAACCCCTTCATGACCCAGCCTATTTTGGCCTTAATGACCTTGCCGTTTTTTGCAATTCTGACCAGTGTCCCTTTATGAGGTAATAACTCAGGAACGCTTCAACGGATCCTAGCGATTCTGAGATTGTTTTTTGTGACATATTGGGCTTCATGTTAGTGGTAAATTTAGGTCGATAATTTCTGAGTTTATTTGTGAAAAAAATGGAAATTTGGCGAAAATTTTGAAAATTTCGCAATTTTCACATTTTGAATTTTTATTCTGTTAAACCAGAGAGTTATGTGACACAAAATAGTTAATAAATAACATTTCCCACATGTCTACTTTACATCAGCACAATTTTGGAAACAAATTTTTTTTTTGCTAGGAAGTTATAAGGGTTAAAATTTGACCAGTGATTTCTCATTTTTACAACAAAATTTAAAAAACCATTTTTTTTAGGGACCACCTCACATTTGAAGTCAGTTTGAGGGTTCTATATGGCTGAAAATACCCAAAAGTGACACCATTCTAAAAACTGCACCCCTCAAGGTGCTCAAAACCACATTCAAGAAATTTATTAACCCTTCAGGTGTTTCACAGCAGCAGAAGCAACATGGAAGGAAAAAATGAACATTTAACTTTTTAGTCACAAAAATGATCTTTTAGCAACAATTTTTTTATTTTCCCAAGGGTAAAAGGAGAAACTGGACCACGAACAATGTTGTCCAATTTGTCCTGAGTACGCTGATACCTCATATGTGGGGGTAAACCACTGTTTGGGCATACGGCAGGGCTTGGAAGGAAAGGAGCGCCATTTGACTTTTTGAATGAAAAATTGGCTCCAATCTTTAGCGGACACCATGTCGCATTTGGAGAGCCCCCGTGTGCCTAAACATTGGAGCTCCCCCACAAGTGACCCCATTTTGGAAACTAGACCCCCCAAAGGAACTTATCTAGAAGCATAGTGAGCACTTTAAACCCCCAGGTGCTTCACAAATTGATCCGTAAAAATGAAACAGTACTTTTTTTTCACAAAAAAATTATTTTAGCCTCAATTTTTTCATTTTCACATGGGCAACAGGATAAAATGGATCCTAAAATTTGTTGGGCAATTTCTGCTGAGTACGCCGATACCTCATATGTGGGGGTAAACCACTGTTTGGGTGCACGGCAAGGCTCGGAAGGGGAGGCGTGCCATTTGACTTTTTGAATGGAAAATTAGCTCCAATCGTTAGCGGACACCATGTCGCGTTTGGAGAGCCCCTGTGTGCCTAAACATTGGAGCTCCCCTACAAGTGACCCCATGTTGGAAACTAGACCCCCCAAGGAACTTATCTAGATGCATAGTGAGCACTTATAACCCCCAGGTGCTTCACAGAAGTTTATAACGCAGAGCCGTGAAAATAAAAAATAATTTTTCTTTCCTCAAAAATTATTTTTAGCCCAGGATTTTTTAATTTTCCAAGGGTAATAGGAGAAATTGGACCCCAAATGTTGTTGTCCAGTTTGTCCTGAGTACGATGATACCCCATATGTGGGGGTAAACCACTGTTTGGGCACACGGCAGGGCTCGGAAGGGAAGGCACGCCATTTGGCTTTTTGAATGGAAAATTAGCTCCAATCATTAGCGGACACCATGTCACGTTTGGAGAGCCCCTGTGTGCCTAAGCATTGGAGCTCCCGCACAAGTGACCCCATTTTGGAAACTAGACCTCCCAAGGAACTAATCTAGATGTGTGGTGAGCACTTTGAACCCCCAAGTGCTTCGCAGAAGTTTATAACGCAGAGCCGTGAAAATAATAAATGTGTTTCCTTTCCTCAAAAATATTTTTTTAGCCCAGAATTTTTTATTTTTGCAAGGGTAACAGGAGAAATTGGACCCCAAAAGTTGTTGTCCAGTTTCTCCTGAGTACGCTGATACCCCATATGTGGGGGTAAACCACTGTTTGGGCACATGCCGGGGCTCGGAAGGGAAGTAGTGACGTTTTGGAATGCAGACTTTGATGGAATGGTCTGCGGGCGTCACGTTGCATTTGCAGATCCCCTGATGTGCCTAAACAGTAGAAACACCCCACAAGTGACCCCATTTTGGAAACTAGACCCCCCAAGGAACTTATCTAGATGTGTGATGAGCACGTTCAACCCCCAAGTGCTTCACAGAAGTTTACAACGCAGAGCCGTGAAAATAAAAAAATCATTTTTCTTTCCTCAAAAAAGATGTTTTAGCAAGCAATTTTTTATTTTCACAAGGGTAACAGGAGAAATTGGGCCCCAATGTTTGTTGCCCAGTTTGTTGTGAGTACAGTGATACCCCATATGTGGGGGTAAACCACTGTTTGGGCGCACGTCAGGGCTCGGAAGGGAAGTAGTGACATTTGAAATGCAGACTTTGATGGAATGGTCTGCGGGCGTCACGTTGCATTTGCAGAGCCCCTGATGTGCCTAAACAGTAGAAACACCCCACAAGTGACCCCATTTTGGAAACTAGACCCCCCAAGGAACTTATCTAGATGTGTGATGAGCACGTTCAACCCCCAAGTGCTTCACAGAAGTTTACAACACAGAGCCGTGAAAATAAAAAAATCATTTTTCTTTCCTCAAAAAAGATGTTTTAGCAAGCAATTTTTTATTTTCTCAAGGGTAACAGGAGAAATTGGGCCCCAATGTTTGTTGCCCAGTTTGTTGTGAGTACAGTGATACCCCATATGTGGGGGTAAACCACTGTTTGGGTGCACGTCAGGGCTCGGAAGGGAAGTAGTGACATTTGAAATGCAGACTTTGATGGAATGGTCTGCGGGCGTCACGTTGCATTTGCAGAGCCCCTGATGTGCCTAAACAGTAGAAACACCCCACAAGTGACCCCATTTTGGAAACTAGACCCCCCAAGGAACTTATCTAGATGTGTGATGAGCACGTTCAACCCCCAAGTGCTTCACAGAAGTTTACAACGCAGAGCCGTGAAAATAAAAAATCATTCTTCTTTCCTCAAAAATTATGTCTTAGCAAGTAATTTTTTATTTTTGCAAGGGTAACAGGAGAAATTGGACCCCAACAGTTGTTGCCCAGTTTGTCCTGAGTACGCTGGTACCCCAAATGTGGGGGTAAACCACTGTTTGGGCACACGTCGGGGCTTGGAAGGGAGGGAGCACCATTTGACTTTTTGAATGCAAGATTGGCTGGAATCAATGGTGGCGCCATGCTGCGTTTGGAGACCCCTGATGTGCCTAAACAGTGGAAACCCCTCAATTCTAACTTCAACACTAACCCCAACACACCCCTAATCCTAATCCCAACTGTAGCCATAACCCTAATCCCAACCCTAACCCCAACACACCCCTAACCACAACCCTAACCCCAACACACCCGTAACCCTAATTCCAACCCTAACCCTAATCCCAACCCTAACCCTAATCCCAACCCTAACCACAACTGTAACCCCAACACACCCCTAACCCTATCCGTAACCCTAACCACAAGCCTAATCTTAACCCTATTTCCAACCCTAGCCCTAATTCCAACCCTAACCCTAAGGGTATGTGCCCACGTAGCGGATTCGTGTGAGATTTTTCCGCACGACTTTTGAAAAATCTGTAAGTAAAAGGCACTGCGTTTTACCTGCGGATTTACAGCAGATTTCCAGTGTTTTTTTGTGCGGATTTCACCTGCGGATTCCTATTGAGGAACAGGTGTAAAACGCTGCGGAATCCGCACAAAGAATTGACATGCTGTGGAAAATACAATGCGGCGTTTCTGCACGGAATTTTCCGCACCATGGGCACAGCGGATTTGGTTTTCCATAGGTGTACACGGTACTGTAAACCTGATGGAAAACTGCTACGAATTCGCAGCGGCCAATCCGCTGCGGATCCGCGGCCAATCCGCTGCGGATCCGCGGCCAATCCGCTGCGGATCCGCGGCCAATCCGCTGCGGATCCGCGGCCAAATCCGCACATGCCATAACCCTAACCCTACCCCTAACCCTACCCGTAACCCTAACCCTAGTTCTAACCCTAACCCTAGTGGAAAAAAATATATATATATTTTCTTTATTTTATTATTGTCCCTATCTATGGGGGTGATAAAGGGGGGGTTTATTTATTATTTTTTTTATTTTGATCGCTGTAGTAGAACCTACCACAGCGATCAAAATGTTCTTGTAAGGAATCTGCCGGCGGGCGTACTGAGCATGCGCCCGCCATTTTGGAAGATGGCGGCGCCCAGCGAGGAGACGGCCGGACACCGGGAGGATCGGTAAGTATGAAGGGGTGGTGGGGGGGTGGATCGGAGCACAGGGGGGGTGATCGGACCACAGGGGGGGTGATCGGACCACAGGGGGGAGCGGACAGCAGGACGGGGGAGCCGGCAGGCGGACGGAGGGGACCAGACCCCATAACGGAGGACTGGGGGGGCGATCGGTGGGTGTGGGGGGGGTCACTAAAGTATTTCCAGCCATGGCCGATGATATTGCAGCATCGGCCATGGCTGGATTGTAATATTTCACCTGTTTTTTAGGTGAAATATTACAAATCGCTCTGATTGGCAGTTTCACTTTCAACAGCCAATCAGAGCGATCGTAGCCACGGGGGGTGAAGCCACCCCCCCTGGGCTGAAGCACCACTCCCCCTGTCTCTGCAGATCGGGTAAAATGGGAGTTAACCCCTTCACCCGATCTGCAGGGACGCGATCATTCCATGACGCCACATAGGCGTCATGGGTCGGATTGGCACGGGTTTTCATGACGCCTATGTGGCGTCATGGGTCGGGAAGGGGTTAACCAGGGGGGAGTGCAGCGCCCCAGAGTCCTGGTCATTGCAGTACTGTGGCTCCGCCACTAAGGGGAGCTATGGCACGTCTGATGGCACTGAAGGAGTTCATCTGACCAGGTATCACAGACATCAATACATTTCACAGCTGGGCCTCCGGGGGGAGCTAAGGGTTCTATTCACTAGGCCACTCCCCACCATAGTGGGTAAACTGGGGGTCAGGCAGGAAGTTAGATGAGAAGCTGACTGGGTTGGAACCAGGCAACACCTTGTGGCAGAGGGTGTTGTGGGGGAAGATACAGTAGGGTCTCTGTCAGGGGTGGGATCCTGACAGAGGCTTGGCAACTTGAGTGAACGTAACGGGACCGTGCCTGCTCAGCATAGCGGCGGTGCCCAAGGAAGGATTAGAAGCGAGATAGATTGTGCTGAGTGAGAAACGAGATCAAAGCAATAGGAGAACACCAGTAGGAGTCATGCTGTAAGACCGAGGCAACATCCTACTGAGGCGCACAACCGGTGGCCGGAACGCCGAGAGAGTATCATAATATCTAGCTTCAAGCAATACTCTAAACAGCGGCAGGACAGTCAGTCTAAGGCGGGCTGTCTAACTTAAATCACCTATGCAGTCTTGGGGGGCAACTTGTGGAGAGGGGCGACTCTAGGGTCCCGGAAGAGCTCCGAGCCTACGCGTCAAACGGGTGCCGTCCCAACCAGAACATCAGGGAGGGACGGAGGATTAGCAGAACATCATCTAATCGAGTTGTGAGGGAACTTAAGAAACAGACACAACAGTTGTGGGGACTTTCCGTAAGCACAGCAGGGAAGGACCACAACACATAGCGCAAGCAGGAAGGCACAGATTTCCACCTGTGAAGAGAACTCTGGAGGTGCCATTGGACCGGCCGGACTTGCGCAGCCTGGTGAACCGTATTCTGGACTGAGGACCCTGAGATCTTCAGTAAAGAAGTAAAGAGACTGCAACCTGGTGTCCTCGTTATTTACTGCACCGCACCACTACGGCACGACCACTACCACCATCCCTCCACACATCACCATCAGCACCATTCATATCAATTATTTGTTGTGCGCCCCACGGCAGGGTCACGGACCGGGGCCTAGCCACCGTGACAACCCCAGAGCAGAGACTCACAGGCCCGGTACCGGGTACCCCTCGGCCCTGCGGCGGTGGGAGCGCTACACTCACACACCACATGACATCACAAAGCCTAATAAGGGCAAAGGAGTGACAGAATGCCAGGCCAAGGATGTAGGGCGCTTAAGTGAAGAATGGAGAATCTTTTTGCTTAATTGTGAGTGGGACCTTAGCTATAATATGCTGCTCTTACATCTAGTAATTGCCTAGGGTCTTCATCCCCTAAGGAGGGTCCAACAGGAACCCAGTACACCAGACTTTTGGCCTGATACCCTGAATTCTACAATGATTTTAACTTTTAACTTTATCCCCATCCCCTACACATGAATAGAGTTGAAACCAACAGCAGAGAAGGGAGCACTGCCTTGCATTTCACTAGGCCACACCACTTTAGGCTTTTTGTCTAAAAGTTGCAAAACTAGTGGTCTATAAACAGAGAGACAGTTTTGAATAGAAATTGTAAATGCAAATTCTATACAAATTTCAATATTGGTTTCCTCTGTCCCAAGGGGCTAGCATCCCGGGAACAGATGTTGGAATGATATCACTGCACCATGCAACTACACATTCCACAGTGGAATTGAGGTAAGGTCAGAACAACCTGTATATTTTTATGAGAAAAAAAAGAGGTACTATTTTCTTCATGGGGGATATTTTCTACTATGGTGCACTATTTTGCTACATGTTGGCAGTATTTTACTAACTAAAACACTATTTTGCTACCAGGGGCACTCTTTTTCTATCATGGGGAGACATAAGTTGTATTACCACTAATGCCCTCCAAAATCAATAATAACTAGCCCTTTTGGATCTTCACACACAAAAAAACTGCATCTCTGTGATTTTCGAGGGCCTGTAGCATAGCTGAGAAAGACGGGGTTAAGTCCTATCTTTGCAGTGTTTGATTAGAAGCACCTGGATGGTTTCTCTAAGAAGCAGGAAGTAGATTAATTGGGGGAACCAGCCAAGATGTGATCTATAGCTGAGAGAGAGACATCCTGGGGTCTCTTTCTGAATGGAGCGACTGGGAAGTCAGTCAGTCTGCTGGAAGCAGCACAAGCAATTGTGTCAGCTAAGGGAAGCTGAACTGACTGGATGTGTCTTGGAGCTGAAAAGTGTTGTCTGCACAGGCTATGTGCAGAGATCCGCAAGTATAGGTGGTTGATATGAAAAATAGCAGGCTGGGGCTAGCTCAGCCATGTATGAGTAGCCAAGGCTCTGTTCTGTTTGGTTAGCACCTACACAAGGCTCTGGATTTATAGTTTTGAGTTTGTTTTGCTGCTGTACAACCTGTGGAAAGCAATAAAAACTGCATGTGTTTGGACCAAAACTGCATTGCCTCTGTGAACACTTCCTAATGTCTACCAGAGAGTGTGAATCCTTACAGGCAACAAAGGAGGCATTATCACCTTGTAGAAGGCACAAAGTTGGAATTTCAACTATGAAGTGGGCACAAAAGTGGAAAATATTGTTGTTTTGAGGCAGAACGAAGGTAGATATTATTATTTGAGGGACTATTACTTTTTGGCCCTTATAAGGAGCGCTATTAATGTTTTTGCCACTGAGAAGATAACTATTTCTATGTGTGGACACTATTATCACTTGGGGCACAACAGGTGGCATAAATACTTTGTGAGACACAAAGGGGGGTTTACGGTGTGATGCACTGCTCATGTCTGGGACACAAAATGGAGCTTTTAGGGTGATCTTGATGTGGCACTTTTTTAAGTGTGTCACTGTAGGTATGGTATAATAATGTACAGTGTTTGGAGGTACTGGGGAACATATCAGGTACAGAAACAGTGTTAGATTCGCAGCAACAGGCATAGAATTGAGGACATTAGCATGATGGGAGTTTGTGTAGCTTAGGAAAAGATAGGGAACATGCTGCAAAAAGAGCCACAGATGCAAGCCACAGCTGAAAGTAGTGTCACCAGATATCACAATCCAAAGTGCATATATTACTAAATAGCTCTCTTAGATCTGTTGAGAAATCTAGTACCGGATCTTCAAACACTGTACCATATTCACTTACACAGATTCCCTGTATGTAACAGAGGTCTGGAGTGACATGCCTGACATGACAGGGTAACGAAACTTATAGGCCATGCTATGCTACTCTGAGAAATTAAATATGCAAATGACCTCTTCAGAGAAGAAAAGTACTTGAACTCTACAGTGCCACCTATTGGAAATAGCAATCCTTAAAGTAAATATCGACCCTTTAAAGGGAACCTGTCACCCCCAAAATCAAAGGTGAGCTAAGTCCACCCACCAGCATTAGGGGCTTATCTACGGCATTATGTAATGCTGTAGATAAGCCCCCCGATGTATCCTGAAAGATGAGAAAAAGAGGTTATATTATACTCACCCAGGGGCGGTCCCGGTACGATGGGTGTCGCGGCCCGGTCCGGTCTTCTTACGATGATGTCCTCTTCTTGTCTTCATGCTGCGGCTCCAGCGCAGGCGTACTTTGTCTGTCCTGTTGAGGGCAGAGCAAAGTACTGCAGTGCGCAGGCGCCGGGCCTCTGACCTTTCCCTGCGCCTGCGCACTGCAGTACTTTGCTCTGCCCTCAACAGGGCAGACAAAGTACGCCTGCGCCGGAGCTACAGCGTGAAGACAAGAAGAGGACGTCATCCTATGAAGATGGGAGGCCCCGGACCGGACCGCGACGCCTATCGGACCGCAGCAGACCCGCCCCTGGGTGAGTATAATCTAACTTCTTTTTCTCATCTTTCAGAATACATCGGGGGCTTATCTACAGCATTACAGAATGCTGTAGATAAGCCCCTGATGCTGGTGGGCTTAGCTCAACTTCGATTTTGGAAGTGACAAGTTCCCTTTAACGAGCCTTGCCATATGACTTAGGAAAAATGCTAAACAAAAATCTCAATTTTCAGACACAAGTTTTGGGGTGTTACCCCTCCTGGGGGTACAGGGTACACAGTAAGTGTGAAACTCACCAAATAATGCCTTACTCCGAAATATCAAAATAAAAGAAAAAGGTTTTGCCGTTTTGAGAATAATTGTCACCATTAATAAGTGTAATGATTTTTATTTGGATACTGCTATTAACTGCACAGGCTCTTTTCTGGCAATTAGAAATCGCTGAATAGCGAGCATCCTCATAATGATGCCTGCTACAATACAGTGCCCACTACATTCATTGACAGGAATCAGGGAATTGATTTATACAATATATACTGCTAGTAATGATGAAATTATACAATCAGACATCACATTTACTTACACTATTTAAATATAAAGAAAAGGAATGAGACCATAAAACATAATAAGTTCACACTGCATTAACAAGCTGAGCAGAAAGAAAAGGGAGCTGGAGGCAGCGCTAGTGAGGGGGGAGACAAATGACAGGCTATGTGAGAGAAAATGATGTGTAGTAGCTAGTTCAAAGTGAACACCCACTGGAAACACATTTTGAAAGCCATAGGGAGAAAGCACTCAGAAAAACATCCCTTTAAAAGCAAGGATGCCTGATAAATCTGCTGCTTATTAACTACTTCTTACCTTCAAACATCTGGACAAAGACATAGATTTTAACAAAGAGACCAGAAATACACTTATCAGTGATAGTTATTGACAGCTGTCGGTGTAGTGTAAATGTTTTCTGCAGGTGTCCGCACCATAAGATGCAATAGCAATACATCACTGATTATTGCATTTTTGATCAATTGTTTTGCTGGAATTTCCCTTTATTTGACGCATTTTAGTGCAGATTTGAAACAGTGTTTTATAATGCATTTTTCTTTTGGAATAAATAAGAAGTGTTGATTCTGAACTTAAAAAAACAACTGCATGTATTTTTGCATGCATATTTTTTAGGACAAAATTTTTTTTTAAAAAAACCCTCACAATTCAACAGTGTCTTTAGATGCACAGGGGGCATGAGTTATTGCAGAATCACATCTACTTTGCTTGGACAAATAAATGCAGCACAAAAAAATGCAGCTAAAAAACACAGTGTGTTTGCTACAAGGAAACATGGACTAAGTCTTCAAGATATGAATGGGTCAACATGGTCAAGGTAGAACTATAATACTTATTATCATATTTGCAATATTTAATATCACGGTGATTGTTGCACAAATACTCATCAAATATTTTCTGCAATCACAGGAATGATTTTCCATGTGTCACGCATTTGCAGATTTAGACCCCGAATCATCAAGAGCAGCAATTTTCTTGCCGGTCTTGATGAGGGGGTGTGGTGGAGTCAGACGTTCTTTATTCATGAAGAGGTGCACACCTCTTTATGAATCTGGAGCATCTGATGAGTGACGTGCGCCTGTGTTCCCTACACCAGAAATCTAACTCCATTCTCTAAAATGCCACAACTCGTTATGAATTAGAGGAGCTACCGTAATTCCCAGTTGCATCAGAATATAGCCACTTTCAAAACTTTGACGCCACTTTTTTGGCGTATTATTATTTTTTATTTATTATGTTTACTTATATAGAACCATCATATTCCACAGCGCTTTACAGATATTGCTATCTCTGTCCCCATTAGGGTTCAGAATCTAAATTTCCTGGGAATAACCAGTTTGTGGACGGAAACCACAGTACCCTAAGGAAACCCCCGCAAACACAAGGAGAACATATAAACTCCTTGCCGATGTTGTCCTTTTTGGGATTTGAGCCCAGGACACCAGTGCTGAAAGGCTACAGTGCTAAATAGTGATGAGCGAATATACTCGTTACTCGAGATTTCTGGAGCACGCTCGGGGGTCCTCCTAGTATTTTTTAGTGCTCAGAGATTTAGTTTTCATCACCGCAGATGAATGATTTACATCTCTTAGCCAGCTTGATTACATGTGGGGATTCCCTAGCAACCAGGCAACCCCCACATGTACTTAGCCTGGCTAATAGCTGTAAATCATTCAGCTGAGGTGATGAAAACTAAATCTCCGAGCACTAAAAAATACTAGGAGGACACCCGAGCGTGCTCCAGAAATCTCGAGTAACGAGTATATTCGCTCATCACTAGTGCTAAATACTGAGCCACCATGAATCTTGAGCTTTGATGAAGTGGGCCACGGTTTACTTATATTTCTGTAAATGCCTTCTCGTGTCCAATATCACAACATGCTAACAAAACCCTTGAGAGGCTGCAGTCCAAGGCCCAACTACTGGGTTGCTACTCATAGATAAACATAGCATAGACCTCTCATGGCAGACTATCACAAAATCATGGTCAATAGCTGGTCATCTCATACCATACATCTCGTGATATGCTGAGTCAAGAACAAGGCCAAGGACAATGTATGAATACAGTGCCAGATCGATCACAGTATATTGTCATGTCCCAGTTCACGTGGCCAATTTACATTAAATATGACACAAAAATTTCAGCATAAATGTAATTAATGAAGAATTAGGGCAACTCAATTAAAAAATGAAGAAAATCAACATCTTTTGTGAACATCGTATTTACATCTAGTACCACCTTTTCCGATTGTCTTTTATCAGTTATCTTACATGTATAGGTGTCCATGATTGAATGCAGAGGATAATAACACACTGTGATACCAGATGAACGCTCCTTAACTGCTGTTCTACATTCTATCAACATTTTCTGCAGCTAAAATGCCAAAATGCTGGAAACAACAGTGACATATCATTACGACAGATACTAACCTACAGCGATTCACAAGCACGAAGCAGAAATTCATAGGACAGCATTAAGAAATGAGCCTTATTTCACATCATTTTTTAAATAGGAGCTTCCACAAGTTAGAATATCCAGCTAGCAGCCTGTAGCTCCTTCTCATCATCTCTGACTGATGCACAAGCTGGAAAAGAACATATTGTTTCCTAGACCCGCTTCTATAATCAGGCTTGTGCTACGTAAATCCGTGCCCTAATTTGCCGTCCTGTAGTGAGAAGACCACCATTTCTGAACCATAGCCCCCATTATCTTTAAGCTGCAAATGAAATTGCCCAGAGCATTTCCCAGGCTATGAGAGCTATGTCTATTGAATTAATCCACTCCAGTGGGCTCAATATGTCTTACAGCCAATGGTACGAGCGCCTTCAGCGGGAGCAGAGTGTTGATAAATACTCTCATATTTTATGAATAGGATACCGTGTTCACGTCTTGCTGATTTACTACACATACTGTACATATGCCATCAGTTACATTTGACAGACACAACAAATGACAGTTTTCTGTCTCAAACTCCTGATTTTGTGTTCACAGTTCTTATTGTAAGAATGTTCTTTTTTAATGAAGCAAAGCTACAGGAAAATCATCCAGGCATCATCTGATCCAGTTGTTTCAGACAAAGATAAATCAACCAGAAACAGGTATAAGTGCTTCTTTTATATTCCCTCCCCTTTTTTAGAAAGAATTCTCTGCATTGGCTCAAAAAATAATGAAAACACAACCAGAAACATCACAAAAACATCTAAAAAAAATAGTCTGAGATGATGATGACAAATGGCATAAATTCATCAGTGGTGCAGTTCCCAGAGGTCTGAACCCAATCATTCATTAATATAAAGTCCAATGCCCTCCTGCCCGGGTGTTGCAGATCTTTCCACAGAGAGTTACCAGGAGAGGTACTGTACAGAGAGAGTGCTTTTTGTTATGAACCCTATTTGCTCAGTTATTTTGAAGCTCCCATAGAAGAGTATAGGGAGAGCTTCTCCTCTGCATGACAGGGCCCCATTTTAGAGATAACTGTGGATCCCAGTAGTGAGATCCGCATGGATCATATATTTCATATATGATCATGGATCATATCCCATGGCCATAATGTAAAAGATGAGAATACCCCATTAAGAATCTAATTAAGGCTACGTTCACATTTGCGTTGTGCGCCGCTGCGTCGGCGATGCAACGCACAACGCAAACAAAGCCGCAACAAAACGCACGCTAAAACGCTGCGTTTTGTGACGCATGCGTCCTTTTTCGCCGAAAGTTGGACGCAAAAAAAATGCAACTTGCTGCGTTCTCTGCGCCCAACGCTTGCGGCCAAAAAAACGCATGCGTCGCAAAACGCAGCACAACGCATGTCCATGCGCCCCCATGTTAAATATAGGGGCGCATGACGCATGCGGCGATGCTGCGGCGCCTGACGCTGCGGCGCCGAACGCTAATGTGAACGTAGACTTAATGGAGTTTTGTACATATGATACAATGGGACAACTAATAGATTACATTTACTGACTTTATAGTATTGTGAGTTCAGTGCATTTTACCATATGGTGTCAAATCTTTATATACGTAAAGATTAAGGTTGGCGTCACCCGGTGACTTTGGCCTCAGGTCGTACGGTCGAAGATTGTTCTATGCCATTGCTCCAATGCAGTATAATGTGGTAGCATTGAGACTCACTAGGAAGCGCGACCACAACAACCAAGTCAAAAAAGTCAGAACTGGTGGGATTTTGACTTGCTTGTTTTGATTGCAGTGCCTGGCTGGTTGCAAACTGTGATCCCTATCATTTACATTATGCTGAAATGTAGCAGTGATACAGGCCAAACTTTGGCCATGTGAACTATATCATGACCAAGGTCGCCATGAAGCCTCAGGCTTAATCAGCAATAAAATCCCGTATTTAAGGGGTATGGGATGGAGATCTGGCATTATAATACATAGGACAAATGAAATATGTTTATATCTATTAAATACAGCCAACATTTTTTCCATATTATCAAATCTAAAGGGTTGTTTGCAGACTCACTTGATTTTTTAGAAAGCACAGCAAATGCATACTACAGTAATTGTTAATATGCACACTAAGAACTACACAAGTTTTTTTTTATACTTTGTGATTTTTTTTCATCTCTACATGCCCCTTTATGTATCCAGCTTGAAATTTAGCTGAATGGGTCCTATTCTTATCTGCTAAAATTACGTTTCCGAACAGTACTTGCGTCTCATCAGTGCTGCAGACCTATCCCTCCTCTGTCTACTTCTGACAAGCCCTACCTCTGTGAGTTATCATCAAGCTAATCTAAGTATATAATTCATCTTATGCTTCTGTGAAATCTCTTCTCCTATACAGTACCCTGCCTGAATGATTTTAACTTCTACCGTCTCAATCAGTATAACAGCGGTGTAATTTTACACTGCTGATTCTAGCAAAGCTCAACTCTCATCTACTCCTCAACACTCACATAGAGCTATGTTTGTTGCCTGTGTTTGTCCTCCTGTACAGTATAAAACTATGTTTGTTGCCTGCTACTGGCAGATCAGTGATGTGAAATTGTTGCTATGTTGATGCATATGGTGGAAGATAATCTTCTGCCATATGCATCAATAGAACTACATTTGCAGTTTAATATCACTGGTCTCTCAGCAGCAGGCAACAAACAGTTCAGCTCCTCCCATCCTTGGTTTACAGCTCTATTCTTAAGAATATCTCTCCTTTCAGCCTGAAAGGTAATTCTTTGTGTTGTGATGTGCAAAACAAGTTATATTGGTACAACTGAATATGTATATGTGTACATTATTATAAGACTACCTTGTGATTTTGGGAATAACCATTTGAAGAATTACCAAAATATAAATATTAAATATTGTACCTAGTAGATGTACAGATTGCTTTTACAGTGAGATCTTAGAGACCGACTTATAAAAAATAACCTATGTATGTTAAAAATGTCTCCCAATTATGTGACTGCTATTAGGAGTAAAAGAAAGCAACAGGGGCAGCATGAGATAGCTGAGGGGGAGAAATGTGATAAAGGTCACTGTAAGGTAAACATATTTTTTATGATTCTCCAATTGAAATATTATATGAGGAAACTATGCGGAGTCATGCACTTTTTGAACACAGCTCTGTATTGTATCACATTTATATTTGCTACAACTGTCATGTACATTACACGAATGATAAGCTAATGAAACATAATATCCATCAGTCTGAAAAGGCAACAAGTGTTAGTGTCTAATCACAGTGAAACTGCTATGTCAGATATAAAAGAGGCAATTTTTCAAACTGGATATGGGAGGGTGCTGTATACTTTCTCACACTTAAGGTACGTTGATATGAACATATTTTTATTCTGTTTCTGTACACAGGATAATGGTAGCCCATATAATAGTGCAAGTGGGTGATTTCCCACACGATCGTCAAAACAAAAGGTAGCATGCGCTAATCTGGTCACAAAATTGACTAGATTAGCGCATGTAAATAGTAAGCAGCTCCTGGACCAGTCCGTTACGCAGATGAGCACATGGCATCAGTCACGTCCAAAATTTGTGGACTTGACTGCATTTTTTTTTGCATACAAGAAAAGTCACGGACATCTGAATGAGCCCTTAATCTGCATATACAGCTCTGGCAAAAATTAAGAGACCACTGCAAAATGTTCAGTTTGTCTGATTTTTCTCTATATAGGTATATTTTTGAGTAAAATGTAAATTGTTCTTTTATTCTATAAACTTCTGACAATATGTCTCTGAATATCCAAGCAATACATTTTATATTTATTTTCTGAAAATGATAAATGGTTAAAATAATAATAAAACGCATTGCTTGCAGACCTCAAATAATGCAAAAAAACCAAGTTCATAATCATTTAGAAACAACAATAGTAATGTTTTAACTCAGGAAGAGTTCAGAAATCAATATTTTGTGGAATAACCATGATTTTTACTCACAGCTTTCATGCGTCTTGGCATGCTTTCCACCAGTCTTTCACACTGCTTTTTTGGTACAAAAATGTAAGCAGTTCTTCTCAGTTTGATGGCTTGTGACTATCCATCTTCCTCTTGATTACATTAAAGAAGTTTTCAACGCGGTTCAGGTTTGGAGATTGGGCTGGCCATGACAGGGATTTGATGTGGTGGTCCTTCATCCACACCTTGATTGACCTAGCTGTGTGGCATAGTGCATTGTCCTGCTGGAAAAACCAGTCCTCAGAGTTGGGGAACATTGCCTGAACAGAAGGAATCAACTGTTTTTCCAGGATAACCTTGTATGCGGCTTGATTCATACATCCTTCGCAAAGAACAACCTGCCCAATTCCAGCCTTGCTGAAGCATCCCCAGATCATCACCAATCCTCCACCAAATTTCACAGTTGGTTCAAGACACTGTGGTTTGTACGCCTCTCCAGGTCTCTGTCTAACCATTAGACGACCAGGTGTTGATCTGGGGATGCTTCAGCAAGGCTGGAATTGGGCAGGTTAATCTTTGCGAAGGACGTTTGAATCAAGCTGCATACAAGGTTATCCTGGAAAAACAGTTGATTCTTTCTGCTCAGGCAATGTTCTCCAACTCTGAGGACTGTTTTTTCCAGCAGGACAAAGCGCCATGCCACACAGCTAGGTCAATCAAGGTATGGATGAAGGATTACCACATCAAATTCCTGTCATGGCCAGCCCAATCTACAGACCTGAACCCCATTGAAAACCTCTGAAATGTAATCAAGAGGAAGATGGATAGTTACAAACCAGCAAACAAATAACTGCTTAAATTTTTGTACCAGGAGTGGCATAAGGTCACCCAAAAGCAGTGTGAAAGACTGGTGGAAAGCATGCCAAGACGCATGAAAGCTGTGATTAAAAATCATGGTTATTCCACAAAATATTGATTTCTGAACTCTTCCTGAGTTAAAACATTAGTATTGTTGTTTCTAAATGATTATGAACTTGTTTTCTTACCATTATTTGAGGTCTGAAAGCACTGGGTCTTTTTTTGTAATTTTGACTATTTCTCCTTTTCAGAAAATAAATACAAAATGTATTGCTTGGAACTTCAGAGATATGTTATCAGTAGTTTACAGAATAAAATAACAATTCACATTTTACACAAAAATATACCTATATTGAGAAAAATCAGAGAAACTGAAAATTTTGCAGTGGTCTCTTAATTTTTGCCAGAGCTGTATTACCCTCACTATCGACGTGCATTGACCTAAATTAGAAAGTTCTATGAATCTAGTTAATTCTTCAATTGTCCAATGTAAATTCCTGTGTTCTGTTAGAATTGATTTTGTCATTTTGGACACATTACTAATAATGTTCAGTATCGGACACGCTGACACGCTAAGGCCATCTAAGGGTATGTGCACACAACGTCCTTTAGATGATTGTATACCCATTGAGTTTTTCTAGCAGAAGACGCTTCAGGATAACACTGGTGGTATTTTTGCTGTAGCATCTTTCTTGGCACCTTTGCTGTCACCTTTTCTGATGGCTTTGATGCTAGCATTTTTTTTGCACTGGGGTCCTGTTTTCAAATCCCACGAAGAACAACATCTGCGAGGAGTTCTCCCTGTATGTGTGTTGGTGTTCTACAATTTCTTCCCACACTCCAAAGACATATCGATAGGGTATTTATATCATGAGCCCCAATGGGGACAGAGATGATGATGTCTGTAAAGCGCATTATATAGGCAGAGCATAATAAATGATAATAAGCTGCCTGAAATATGGTAAGGTCACTTCTTGTAACCACTTCCGAAGCCTGAAGTAGTTAAAAAAAAGCTCAAAAACACTGAACATATGAACAGCAAGTCGTTTTGACATTTAAGTGCATATGTTCATTCTTTTTAAGTATTTTTAAGGGCTTTTCAGGTGGATTTTGAAGCGGATTTACATAACAAAAAGATGTTGCGTGCTGATATGTCATTACTTTATCATCATGGGGGTTGACCTCTGGGGCCAAGTGTATTTTATTATTCAGCCAAGTTGCCAGCACCACTAACGTGTAGAGATAAAAGGACACAGTGCTATTACAGCACAGCACTCGCTTCATTTTGCGGGTCTAAGTGAGATGCCATCATGGTAGAAGGTGATAATACTCTTTTAAGTATGTTTATACTTGGTACAAATTTGGCACATGCTTTTTGGCAGCTAAAAAACAGAGTTGGGGTAAAAAAATCAGAAGTTTACAATTTCCTTTCTAGTTTGCTTCCCTTTAATGTAAATAGGTACCATTCTGTATAATCTCCTATCTTCTGACCACTGCTTCACTTGTTGGTTCTGCTCTACTAAACACAGGTGCGACTGAAGTGGCTCAGCCTTGTCTCCCTTGAGTAAAGCTGAGTTTATGAGAGCAAAAGAGTCTGTGTGTTACTGATATCATTGGGTCACACCATAACTACAGAAATTCTTCATAGCAGAAAATAGAAAAATTGTACAGAAGGGTGCAAATTTACCTCAAAGGCAACCTGCCTTCTGATACGCATCTTCTGTTAGTGACTTTTCCTGGTATAAGAAATATACAGTGCGCTTCTTATAAACGTATTATAATTTATCATTCCAGGTGTGTGTTCATAGTTTTGAAGCTCATTTTGCTCTTGGTTAAAGCACCACTCCAGCATTTTTTTTATTGCAGTGCTGCAGTGGTGCTACTAATCTACGTTCCCTGACCCTATTCTTGTACTTACCACCTGCAGTCTTCATCTTTTATTAGTGCCGCTCCGGTCAGTCTCCAGTAATTTGTGACCTGCCGGATCGCTCCAGTCTTTGCTGATTGAGCTGGAAGTCACAACTGAATGTAAGTCTATGAAAGCCAGAACGAGGAATTCAGAGAGTTCCATTGAGTGCTTGTGATTGTTACCACTAACTTCCGGTCAGTCAGAAGTTGCGGTCACAATATGTGCAGCTTGACTGAAGCAGCGCCAGGAATAGCTGAAGGTGGCGACTGGTAACTATAAGACTAGGTTCAGAGAACTTAGATTAGAATAGGATCCTAAAGGGAACCTGTCAGTTGATTCATGTGCCCAGGCGGCATGATTCAAGAATGGGCTCCTGCATTGCAAACATCTATGTCTTATTCTGAAACATGACAGAGTTGACAGCAAAGCCATGGAGGAGGTGACTAGTCCAAGAGGTATGTCCTCACAACCTTCTTCCCTGGTCTGGTCCCTCCTTATGTGAGTAGGGAGCGACCTCTTAGTGTAGTTGAGAGAGCAGGGAGACGCCAGTGAGGACTTACCTCTTGGACTAGTCACCCCACCAACAATCACGCTTTCATCTATGTTCTTCTCTGAAATGATGAGATGTTTGTAATGCAGGTGCCAGTTTCCGATTTACGCTGCCCGTGGTTTGGACAGCATGATTCGACTGACAGGTTCCCTTTAAGATCCACTTCTGCTTTTGACTATAAAACAAGTATAAAAACAGCCTCAAAATTGTGAACACAGTTCACAAATTAGAAGAAGTGCACTGTATATTTCTTACTAGCAGAAGACTCGTACAAGCTACTTCACAAAGCCTCACAGACTCCCGCTACTTCTGTAAAAAACATGGGCAGCTGCAGTTTAGAGCTTGAATTGCATAAGCCGAGCGTTACACTATATTACTTGCCAGCATCAATAATATGGATGACAATGTCTGGACATACTGACAGTTATCAATTAACTCATTCTATGCTGGAAAGACTCTAAAAGGGTTAATAAAAAAACCTAATAGCTTTTTATAACTGTGAGGATGTAGACAGGGAATCAGTGTGCACACCAGTTCTTTTTCTTCTGTTAGCAGGGAGAGGCAATTCAATCCAATGTGGTTTGAAACATGAGTAGGTCACTGTACACCATGATAAAATTCCCTAATCCCTGGGCCAAATTTCCCTGAGGAGGGCCTCCTCCTACCCCTTTACTTTCCAAGCTGACTTTTCCATTCCCACTCTCGTGTTTCCCTCTCCTTCATTTCTTTCATTTCCCCTACCTTAAAGCCTTGATACCCGATCTGTGGCCAGTGCTCATGTTTCAGTTTTTACAGCTTAGACCGTCTATTGCTGTATACATTCCTTTCTTTCTGCTCTGCAGTGATTACTTACCAGGGCTTATTTTACACTAGTCCAGATGAAAGCTGCTCAGATGAAGGGAAACATAGCCAGACTGTTTGAATATTGCAGATATGAAACTACACAAGAACACATTGTGTCCTTCTTGACATTTTGTATCAAACTTATTTGACCATTTTGCCACTATATGCTTACTGTATTCAGGGACCCAGGAAAAAGTGAAACATGAGCATGCTTGTGGTCCTCTTACGGCAAGGCGAGGGCTACATTGCAACATGATGTCATGGGCGAATCATTTTTAAATTGTGATTCCAGTACAACTTCAGGTTTGAGAAGAAGAGTTTCAAGCAACCTTGCAACTTTACAAAAATTCTGGAATTTTGGGATAATTACAAGGTTCTTTTCAATTTTTCCTCCATAGGCAACAATTGTCGCTAATAATAATTCTACTTCTATAGCTCCAACATATTCCGGAGCACTTTACAATTTATCGCGAGTGCGATTCATGTGCAACTTCATTTTGCTGAGGAGTTTTAGCCTAAATTGGGTTCAAATTATTATTTTTTAAATATATGTACTGCAAAAGTTATGAACTTTAAAGAATTTACCCCTAACCAATAAGATAATATGCTGTATACCTATTTCTTAATACAATATCTGCTTTGAGGAAATCTGGTTGACAACCAATATGACAGCTTTTACCGCTGAAGTTGTCAGACAGCTTTTCCAGAATCCTGAATACAAAATTTGCCTACTTATGACATGATGCATTTTCTACACATTTTCTATTTAATGGTGTCCATACTGTAGATATACCCTCTGTAATGGCAGCCATACTGATGGTCACTTTCCCAGACATAGATTAAAGTAATAATCTAAGTAACACTTTTAGTGATTACTCTTGGGAGGAGAATGTAAGATGTGTATAAAATACTTCACTTTTGAATACAAATTAATATTTTAATAATAAATAAAAATAACACTTAGACAGGTTGATAACCCCCTTCAAAAAAGTTGTCCATTAGTCCTGCAAATAAAATGAAAAGATCTCAAACTTCTCATCAAGGGCTACTAAAAGTTATAGTACCCTGATGAAAAGTAACAGTAAAGTGGAAGGAAAGGCTGAATCCATTATAAGATTTAGTCCTCAATAGTAAAGTATCAGTTATAAAAGTGTAATTTTCCCCCTTACAATGTTGTTTTTGTTTCATCCCCACTCGTTCAGACAAACATCTGCTATGAAGAACAACTATCTCCCAAACCACTGAGAGAGCCTGCAGCCAAAATAAACAAAACAAACCCAGAGGATCCAGCACAGTCAGCCTTTATATCCAGCCAGGATAACATTTCACATGTTTTGATTAAAATTAGCTAATTTGTAATTCTAGAACCTATGTTAAAAGCTGCAATCCATATAGATCACATTAAGCGATGGCTCTGAGCAGCCAATGACAATGTGATAGATTTAGGCAGCCCTGTAAGGGGTGGGTGGTGGTGGGGTAGAGGGGGGGTGCAGGAAGGCAATTAACCATTTCAATTATAGTTTATGTTTTGTATTCAGAAAAATAAAACAGACCCTCTGAGTTGATGTGGAGAAATGCCTGTCCACTTTAGACGATGTGCAACCTGAAAACTGAAAAATACCAAGGATCACTGATTTGGAATGGAAATTTGCCATCAGAAAGTTACATAGATTTTCAATCAGGTAAGACAGATACGTAAGTCTATAAATTGGAGCTGGGCCTCGTGGTCTGCAAAGGTGGGCTCAGAGAGATGAATTGCTGTACAGTATAAGAGCGGTGTGTGAAAAATATAAACTGTAATAACTGTCCACCGCCTCCTCAAACCTGCACATTTCTTCTAAAGTAAGCTCCGTCCTTAGAAAAAGTAACTATATTTACACTTGAGTACTTTTTGGTCCCAATGACTAAGAGAAGGTTTCTATGGTGGTTTGGCTTTCTTTGTAGTGCAGCATCTGAAGGACCAGATTGAAAGCAACCTCTGCAGAACATCTGGGTGGCCATGGTTGTGCAGGACTACTGAACACAACATGCTCTCCTGGGGTTTGTCTTACACAAGAAACACTATATATTATAGAACAAAAAAAAAACACTCAATGAGAGGATAAGCAATTGTGGGTGTATTACACCTAACTCTAGGAGACACAGCTGCTGAGAAGTGAGGCATGCTTCATCTACACAAAGCACACTCCTTAGCTAAAAGCAGGTAAGGCAAACTCTTAGATGCTTTAACTCTTAAGTCAATAAACCGAAGATGTCATGGCATTCGGACTGGGAATTCTGGGTTTCCTATGGTGTGTAGGTGAGGTGTGCAGTCATTAGAGGTGGGTGACCGCAGGAGCATACGCAGTGCACAGAGCACCATGCAGTCCACGTAAAGGGTCAGCTTCGGTGACACACAATGATGGCTGGTCAACGGACAAGACTTGAGTGTGTGAATGAGTCTTGAACCCAGGAGGGAGGCGGGGCTGAGACAGTCAATGCATTCTGCTCAAAATGACAGGCACCTCTACATTATGGGAAAGATACCCTGACAAAGCAGCAGCCCTTTACCTTCATCTCCTCGTTGATCTCTCTCTTCACAGGGTGTGCAGGCTTCCTGCTTCTTTTATTTTCCGGTGGTCTCCCCTCTTTTTCCATTTCTGCCATTTCTTCTATAGTTTGCGCTGATGAAATGGCTGCGTGTATGAAAGCGTATTTGTAGGATGGTGGAGAAGGAAAGTGGAGTGGCTATCTAGAGGTGAAAGACGTCAGGGACTGTGTGAGGAGGGAGGGCTTGGGGATGCCAGGCTGTTGGGCTGAGAGTGCCCTGCTGTCAGGTCAGCCATCTTCTGCCTCTGTCTGCATTAGTCCTCTCAGGCTTGCGCTTGTTGCTTTGTGTATGTGTGAGTGGGTGTGTGTGAGTGTGTAGTGCTGTCTCTCTCTGTGTGTATGTTTCTGTGACTGTACGTGAAAGAGAGGGAGGAGAGAAACACAGAGAAAGCTCCTTGTGTGGAACAGCAGAGGGGGATACTACCTCCCAAGCTGGGAGAGAAGGAGGAGCTCCCAGCTGCCAAAACCTTCTCCTCAGCCCCCTTACTCTGCGAGTAGTGCTAGACACATCTGGGTGATGGGGATGGATGGAGCGGTGCTAGGTCTCACACTTGCTAAGAGCTCCTATTATCCTCTAGTAAAGATAAAAATTGAAAGTTCTCAGTAGCTGCTACCTGATGGCTATCTGACAAGCAGCAAGCTTTCAAGACAGCGTGGTTTCTCCATGTGTCCATGTCTTTAAGGATGCACCAAAAAACTGAGCTGGACTATAAGCTGGTATACATGTAAAGTGTAAGAGCACGTTCACACTGTGGCCATTTCATAGACAAGACCAAAGAAAAACTAAGTACCCTATGTTATCAACATGTTATTTCACTAAAAACCCTATGTTATTTATATATACCGTTATACTTTATTAATTTACTTGCTGTAGAGTATATGCTCATTTTTGTTGTTATTTATTTTATTTTTTTTTTACTTTTTTTTCCTTTCATCCTGTAATTAAAGTAACATTAGCTTTGATAGAAACAAACAAAAAAATGGTTAATTATCTGTAGCTACCATTACTGGTTATATATAAAAACCCAAGTGATAAAATATTTGTAAATATATTTTATTCATCTATATTTTGCCATCATCTCCCATAATGTGTACAAAATAAACAAATAATAAAGTGAGACAATGCAACTGTATTACATAGAGAGAACATTACCAATAAAAAAGCTTCCTATCTATAAAACATTAAAACATTAGGCATGGGGAAAAACAATGAAGGGAAACAGCTTCATGGGAATCCAGTGCTGGAATAAGGGCAACAATATATAGTTTAGGCAAAAAGTATACGTTTACAGTTTGGTTAAGCAATTCCTTTATTTACTGAGGGGGAAATGTAAAAAGGAGACAAGCGAGTAATGATGCTCTTGACACATACAATTCTATCAAAAATAGGAATTGCAATATGAAATGTCATTAGATTGTCCACCAGGAGCATGGACAACACGTTACATAATTGGTAGGAAAAATTTAGACAGAAACGTCTTAAGGTGTAGACTATTTAAACACATCTATTAAAAGATGATTGGAAATAGCTGCACTTTTCTTTGAGTTTATGTGTTCTGGGTACCAAAGGTGGGTATCTATTCTGTTATTACGTGCCAGTTTGCATATATTGCAGATGTATCCTTTAAGACATTTCTCCACTTCCTAATGTTGTTTAATCTCAGACTGATACAAAAGCTGGAGTCACCTATCGGAGGAAGATGAGAGTAGGGCAAGCTGCCTTCCCTTGCTCAATGTGACAGCTGGATATAGAGGAGGGAGTGATGAGCAGACGTGATGAGCATACCAAGCTCCTCGGTCACACTGCCATTGATGAGGAGGATGATAAGGCAATGTCCAGGGTGATGTTCATTCCAGCCAGTGAGCAGCGAGATGGAGGGGGCGACAAGAGATGGGGCCATATCCCTGTCACTATAGCAGCAGCTTTTGCCGAGAAGCATCAAATTAGCCAAAAGGCTAAACTGATATATTTAATAGGTTTTCTCGGCTTTAAGCTATAAAAGTAGTAATTGTAAAAATGTACAAATCTAAATGCAGCACTATTATTTCGCGTTATTCTATAAACCCATTTAAATGCTTTAAGTGATGAAAAAAAACACAGTAGTTTATTACAATGGACACTGGAACTCAGTGTAGTAATTACAGTATATTCAGTGTCTAGATGTAGGCAGTATGATGTACTAATTATTAGACAGAAACAAAAATCCACATTTAATTGCCTGTTAGTGATAAAAAATACATAATGTAATAAGTCTGGTATATTGTGTAGCTAACTAAAGCCTGTTGTAGGCTCCTATGTATCAAGCAGGAGGCAAGCTGCCGATATTGTCTATTTCAATAAGTAATGGTACTACAAATATGATCAACACGCATGATCATGGGAAATTTATAGAAATCATGGAGTTCCATAATAAGAGTCCTAACTGACCTCTATCCCTAAAAAAAATAAAAAAAATTCAGAGGAATAGGCGAGGTAATTACATAAAGGCTCAATCAAAGAAGGACATACCTCTCAAGATTTAAAGAGAGAGGCACATGAATTGGAGAAAATATACAGTAATTGTGCCCCTAAGTGAAGCTCCTTATTGTTCTCATATCCCTTTCATGATCCTCATTGTTTGAAACCCACAAAAATGCCCATTCTCCACACAATATGAAACCACCTGATAATCTTCCCTCACATTATCCCTCATAGACATAGAATGATGACCCCATAGTACCCCAAACAAAGTAGGATATTGCCCCAGTGCCTTCAACACAGCATGTTACAGCTACAGTGATCCAACACAATTCGACGATGCCACAGTACCTCCAACACAGTAAAATGCCCCCATAATAACTCCCAACAAACACAATATAATTAACCCTAGAGTGCACACAATGTCACCAAATTTCCCATACACAAATTATGAGGTTCCATCAGTGATCTCCAATATAGTATGATTGTTATGAACGTAACACACACTCACTAATGGGTAACAAAAGGAGGGAAGACCTACCTGCTGTAATACCATAATTTCCCTCAGGATCAATAAAGTGTATTATATCGTATCATATCGTACTACTGGGAGGCGCCGCAGCCATATCCAACTTTTCCCTGTATAGACTAAAAGACCCTAACAGCACAACTCAAAAATATCACCTTGGACCTGGCTCCCTAAAAGGCCATAGAAGGGTTTCTCGTACCTCCTGAGGAACCAGAGGGAAGGCTGCAACACACTGCCATCAAGAGAGGAAAATGTGCAGGAGCATACTAAAAGGCACAGTGAGAAAATTAAAACACAATCATATAAGGTAGAGAGGGCAAGTTAAGGAGAGCCAAAAATATATGAAACAAGAATGACCTCCCAAAAACCTAAAGAGGTGAAAGGAAGAAGAACTGGGAAGGAAAACAAATACACTCACTGCAAGAATTTAACTGATATTTACCATGCAAGATAAACCAATTAAATGAAGGGCTGGAACTCCGAAACCCAAGTCTATCTAGACATATAGCCAGTCAGGTAGTGCAATGAAGGGTGAACATATAAAACAAAGCCCAAAATCTGATAGGGAAGAACCTCAGATTGTCTGAGATGCAGTTACTGACAGCTCGGCCGTCCAATCTGGTATAGGGGTGTGCTGAAGCTGTCAGTACTTAGACTGACAGCTTGGCCATCCAATCTGGTACAGGGGCGTACTGAGCTGACAGTGTGTTGATTGACAGCTCAACTATCCAGTCTGTGGCTTGAAGGCGTCGGCTGTCTTCAAGTGTTCATTATTCCAGGTGATTGCCATGCTACTTAACTGAGCTGTGGATCCCAGACCTCTGCCAGACGAACATTCAGCTTGTGAGGTTTGTGCTCCTGTGCCTTGAGTTATGTATGCTTGATCTGTTGTTGCCTGACCTTGGACTTCGTTCTGACCATCCGTCTGTTTAACCTCTTCAGCTCTGATCCGTTATCCTCCTGGTACTCTGACCTCGGAACGGATTTTATCTCTTCCTTCTGTTTATGACGTACCCTCCTGGATTCTGACCTTGGACTCCTTGACCATTCTGACTCACGGCTTGTCCATGAGAAGTGACTAGCATCACAATGACAATGATGCCCACACAAAATTCTTTAGGTTCAGCCCATAGGGAAAAGGGGAGTGACCCAAAGGTGATAAAGGCTAGTGCAAGGCCATGTGGTCCCTCTCTCTGTTATCCATGCAGTCCACTTCAAAAGGGGAGTAACGTTCTGTGAAGGAGCTAGGAGCCAGCTGGGAGCCCATGCCCCCTGCGGTCCAGCACACACATGGTCTAACATCTAACTGGTAATTGACATGATCCATCTGCCTATATCTTTTGTCTTACCACTATGTGTATTTGCATATCTGACAATTGTATATGTGTAACCATTGTGTATTGTCTAGTGTGCCCTTAAAGTGATTAAATACGTCATTTAATCTCGGGCTGCTCTTTAATCTCGATCCACGAATCCACCAGGGCTGGTTTCTGGCCCGATATAGTCATGTTAACGGACTGGGCTTATATCTAATAAGGATGGCGGCAGCGCTCTGCTTCAGTGGTGCTAGTGAAAGTGGCCTCTCAGCCTGTCAGGGTTGTGAGCGAGTGTGATGCCATGTCAGTGGTTGTGTGAGCCACATCCTCTCACTCCCCGTGCCTCCCTGAGCCTGTGTGGACAGGGGGTGTATTTGTAAAACTGTACCAAGCTGACCTTACATGTCTCCAGGGTGTGTGGAACGTCACGTTGGTGATAGTTGGGAGACAACAGGGGACCCTGTTCTTTGACCTTACAACCTGCTACAAAGATAACGTTAAGTCCTGATGGGAGAAGCAATCATTGGAAAGCTACAGTGGGAAAAAAGTATTTAGTCAGAGACCAATTGTGCAAGTTCTCCCACTTAAAAAGATGAGAGAGGCCTGTAATTGACATCATACGTAGACCACAACTATGAGAGTCAAATTGAGAAAACAAATCCAGAAAATCTCCTTGTCTGATTTGGCAAGATTTAATTTGAAAATTATTGTGTAAAAATAAGTATTTGGTCATTAACAAAAGTTCATCTCAATATTTTGTTATATATTCTTTGTTGGCAATGAGAGAGGTCAAAGGTTTTCTGTACGTCTTCACAAGATTGGCACACACTGTTTCTGGTATGTTGGCCCATTCCTCCATGCAGATCTCCTCTAGAGCAGTGATGTTTTGGGCCTGTTGCTGGGCAACACGGACTTTCAACTCCCTCCAAAGGTTTTCTATGGGGTTGAGATCTGGAGACTGGCTAGGCCACTCCAGGACTTTCATATGCTTCTTACGAAGCCACTCCTTCATTACCCTGGCGAGGTGCTTGGGATCATTATCATGCTGAAAGATACATCCACGTTTCATCTTCAATGTCCTTGCTGATGGAAGGAGGCTTGCACTCAAAGTCTCACGATACATGGCTCGATTCATTCTTTCATGTACACGGATTAGTCGTCCTGGTCCCTTTGCAGAAAAACAGCCCCAAAGCATTATGTTGCCACCCCCATGCTTCACAATAGGCCCCATGCTTCACAATAGGTATAGTGTTCTTTGGATGCAACTCAGCATTCTGTCTCCTCCAAACATGACGAGTTTTGTTTCCACCAAACAGTTCTACTTTGGTTTCATCAGACCATATGACATTCTCTCAGTACTCTTTTGGATAATCCCAATGCTCTCTAGCAAACTTCAGACAGGCCCGAACATGTACTGGCTTAAGGAGGGGGACACGTTTGGCACTGCAGAACCTGAGTCCCTGGTGGCGTAGTGTGCTACTGATGGTAGCCTTTGTTATGGTGGTCCCAGCTCTATGCAGGTCATTCACTAGGTCCCCCTGTGTGGTTCTGGGGTTTTTAATCACTGTTTTTGTGATAATTTTGACCCCACGGGGTGAGATCTTGCGTGGAGCCACAGATCGAGGGAGATTATCAGTGGTCTTGTATGTCTTCCATTTTCTTATTATTGCTCCCACAGTTGATTTCATCACACCAAGCTGCTTGCCTATTGCAGATTCAGTCTTCTCAGCCTGGTGCAGGGCTACAATTTTGTTTCTGGTGTCCTTCGACAGCTCTTTGGTCTTCACCATAGTGGAGCTTGGAGTGTGACTGTTTGAGGTTGTGGACAGGTGTCTTTTATACTGATAATAAGTTCAAATAGGTGCCATTACTACAAGTAATGAGTGGAGGACAGAGGAACCTCTTAAAGAAGAAGCTGCAGGTCTGTGAGCCAGAAATCTTGCATGTTTTTAGATGACCAAATACTTATTTTCCACTGTAATTTGTAAAATAAATCTTACCAAAACAGACAAGGTGATTGTCTGGATTTGTTTCCTCATTTTGACTTTCACAGTTGTGGTCTACCTATGATGTCAATTACAGGCCTCTCTCATCTTTTCATATTAACATACCAGAACTGATAGTACGCAATGACCATATTCATAAGGAATACTCTGAAGAGACTATATTATAATGTACATAAGGACAAAAACAAGAGCTGTAGATTCCCAAATATACCTAAATACTAATAGATGAATACTCACTATTGCCCCAAAAAGTTATATAAAAATATATATATTTATTAATGATTCAATACAAAAAAGGCAAACAAGTGCACATAGTAAAACCTAAAATTACTGGACAGGTCTAATAAGCAATGATGCAAACTGGCAGGGTCAGGCAGTCCATACAATGAGAGCACTCAAAGTGAACAAAAATGTTCCCCAATCAAAATATTAAGTTGAATAACCACACATATGTGAATATAGAAAAAAGAGACCTCATAAAAACCATGTGTAAATGGGTAAGGTATATGGTAATTGTCAAAAGACATTTTACTCAGTAAATGAATAGTATGGCATGAGCAACACACTCCCTAAAAGACAAAACTAAAAGGCCTAAAGTGCATGTATGTCAAAGACAAGCATTTCTTACCCATTGGATGCCAAGCTCCACTGCACAGATACCCCAACGCGCGTTTCGCTGCTGCTTCTTCAAGGGGCAGTGTGTAAATATGCCATATTGCTAGTTTAAGTATCCCTCTGTGAGACCGAGAACCAATCCCCTGCGATGGAGGTTACTGCCGGCCGCGTCTGAGGAGCGCATGAGGGTGGGGCCCAACACTGGTCAACCTATCATCACGTCCGGCGTCAGGAAGCGGTGAGGACTGCGAATCAGTTCCCGTGACAACAGTTAGACTTACCGCTTCACACAAACACCGTAGGGGATGAAGATGGAGGATGCAACCACGCGCATGTGCAACCCGCGTCAGGAAGTAATGCAGTGGCCATATTTACTGTGGGCAGCAGAAGAGGGCAGGACACAATATTCAAAATATAACACTGCAGCACAGCAATAAATATAAAAACCAAATAAATATATAAGCTACAAATTGCAATGTTATAAATTGCCACAAAATAATGAAAATAATAAAAAATAAAAGTAGACAAAACAGAAAGAATAACAATAATGAAAAATAATAAAAAATGAAATCTGAAGAAAATGAAATATGAAAAAAATAATAATAATAGTCCCATGTCCATGGTATACTGCTGATTCCAATGATGATTTACCCCAGATAGAGATATGGAGGCCAAAACGTCACTCGCCCGCAGGAACGTCAGTCACAAAATGGATACGGCATGATGTCAAAGGCCAAAGCACATGAATCCAGTTTAATATACACTAATAAAATAAGTGAAAAACACAAAAACACACCAATATTAGATTAAAACAATAAAAACAAGGAATCCAAAGGTAGATGATCTAATATGTCAATGCAAAGCAAGGGTAATACCAGATAAGACGCACACAGTTACAAAAACGAGGAAAAACTTATTTTTTCATTTAGCCCCAAAGGGGTCACAGTATCCAAAGTTACAATCCAGCGACATTCAAGCTGCGCCAGCCTGTGTTTCATGTCACCTCCCCAATTCCGCAGTGTACCCGATCTATGCCACGGATATTTAATAGGTCTGGGTCACAAGCATGGCGCAGCCTGAGATGTCGGGGAATCGTTTTTAGAGACGCTATATCAACAGTGGATTGGGCAGCTTTAATTCAAAGGCACTATGAATGAATCTCCCCCTTCTATATGTAATTAGTGGGGAATCGGGAATAATATCACACAGATCCGGATCCATTTTTAGGATACCTCTATATTTCCAAATAGCATTTTTAACCTCGTATGAATGATCGTCAAAAGTGGCAACGATCCTAAGATCATTACTTTCCGCCTTTGATCTTACTCACAAGCAGTGAGCTTCTTTCCTTTTTGCTCAATGATTTAAAGGCATCATTTGGAACCCCAAGGGGGTATCCTCTACTTGGTTGGAGAATAGACATAATGGTACTTTCAAATGTGGAAAATTTAAGTTTTGCAAGTACATCTCCAGAGGCCACACTTTTACTAGCTCCCATACGAAAAACGTGTATGACATGAGACACTTTGCTCACTGTAAGGCTGCCGTCACACTAGCAGTATTTGGTCAGTATTTTTTACATCAGTATTTGTAAGCCAAAACCAGGAGTGGAACAAATAGAGGAAAAGTATAATAGGAACATATGCACAACTGCTGCATTTATCACCCACTCCTGGTTTTGGCTTACAAATACTGATGTAAAATACTGACCAAATACTGCTAGTGTGACGGCAGCCTAAGACTGAGGGGGTTATGTACCTGTTCCAGTGTAGTTGCCCTAAGGATTATGTGGCAAGACGAAACGGGAGCTACGTAGAAGGGTGGGGGAGCACATAGGGGACATACTAAACAGACGCATACATACATGGAGGTGACTTGAACTGTTTTAGTTTTTCTATGATGGAAGTGGTGACACCATCAGTGCGAGGTGGGGATTGGGATCGCCTAATTCTCCAGAAAGATGCTAAATGGATTTTTTGCATGAAGAGCATCAAACCACAGGGCCTGAATGACCAATTGCAATTTGGTTGCTTTGTGTAGATATTTTTAAGCCCATTACCCTAAAAAGTCCCTTATAGATCCAAATCCCTTGACCCATTGCCCCTAATGGGGTTAGGTCAGTATCATGCATTTCTTATTATATTATATTTCTTTTTTTTTTTAACTCAAATAGATTTTTATTAAGAATAATATCACAGTATTTATAGTACCATAATACTTTCATTTTAGATTTTAACAGTAACAAACCCCAACATCACATACTTAGCCCCCCCCCCCCCATCACATTTAGACAGCTCACACTCTTTCATTAACATACGGTAATCCTCCAAAGATGAATATTAGCCATTTTCACCAACTGTCACGGCGAAGACAATACTTCCTCCAGATAAAGACCCCCGAAACCTTTCCCCTCTTATCCACCTTCTAGTCCATTTCCATCCAAGGAGTCCACAATTTGTCAAACACCCCCATTTCCCCCCTTTTATTGTAAACCCCCTTTTCCAGAGCAAGACCATGCTTCACATATATAAGGTATTCTCCTCTTGAAGGCGGTTCCTCTTTCATCCAATTCCTCGCTATTACCTTTCGAGCCATATATATTAATCTAGCGATTGATATCTTCAGGGTGTTATCCACTTTAATCTCCTCTACATAACCCAGCAAACAAACCACCGGTTCTCTTGGTACCACATATCTATAAGCTCCTTCCACATGACTCAAAACCACCAACCAAAAAATCAGCCAATCTTGGACACGTCCACATCATGTGAAATATTCCAGCATTTTCATTCTTACACCTAGGGCATTCAGAGTTAGCATGCAATCCTGCCTTATACAAAACACCTGGAGACTTATACACTCTATGTAAAATATAAAGCTGAGACAACTATACGGTTCACTCAGTGACAATTTTGGCAACTGGCTGTCATTTACCGCCCCCCAGAGCCAGTCACCACCTTCTTTGACCACTTCACCACCTGGCTACTTCATTTCCTTTCCGTGGACATCCCCACTATCATCATGGGCGACTTCAACATCCCCATTGACACTTCCTTCTCAGTTGCCACTAAACTTCTATCTCTTACTTCCTCCTTTGGCCTCACTCAATGGTCTTCTACAGCCACCCACAAAGATGGTCACACACTGGACCTCATCTTAACTCACCTCTGCTCCCTATTACGGAGTGTAAGTATAGCAGTTTTGTTTTTTTTAATTATTTTTAACATTAAATTTTTTTACTATTGATGCCGCATAGGCAGCATCAATAGTAAAAAATTGGGGACACACAGGGTTAATAGCAGCGGTTACGGAGTGCGTTACCCGTGGCATAACACGGTCCGTTACCGCCGGCATTAACCGTGTGTGAGCGGTGACCGGAGGGGAGTATGCGGGCGCCGGGCAGTGAGTGCGGGGAGTAAGGAGCGGCCATTTTCTTCCGGACTGTGCGCGTCGCTGATTGGTCGTGGCAATGGTCGTGGGCGTTTTGCCACGACCAATCAGCGACTTGGATTCCATGACAGACAGAGGCCGCGACCAATGAATATCCGTGACAGACAGAAGGACAAACAGACGGAAGTGAGCCTTAGACAATTATATAGTAGATAAGTCTTATTTGGTTTATCTTTTGTATATAGTGCTTTGTGTCGGTGAATATTATCAGGTCCTGGGTTCAAACCACACCAAGGACAACATCTGCAAAGAGTTTGTATGTTCTCTCCGTGTTTGCGTGAGTTTCCTCCAGGCACTCCGGTTTCCTCCCACATTCCAAAGACATGCTGATAGGGAATTTAGATTGTGAGCCCCATCGGGGACAGTGATGATAATGTGTGCAAAATGTAAAGCGCTGCGGAATATGTTAGCGCTATATAAAAATAAAGATTATTATTTATTATTATTATCAGGTACACGACATGTAAAACCAATGATGTTGTTCAAAAGTACCACTCGTCCCACAAAAAACAAGCCCTCACATGGCCATATTGACAGAAAAATAAAAAAGTTATGGCTCTGGGAAGTAGGGGTGCGAAAAACAAATGCAAAAACGAAAAAGAACTGTGGCGCGAAGAGGTTAAGAGCAGGTACACTGCTAGCCGCAGCGGCCGGCTTCCTGCAGCTGCTGTGTGATCACGTGTGCACACTATTAAAAAGAATGAATATTCACTGATTTCCACTCCCATAGTCCCTCCCACCTCTCGGTGCCGACTTCAGTACATAGAGGTGGGAGAGACTATGGACGTGGGGAGCAGTGAAAATTAATTTTAAGGGAGGGCACACGTGTTAGCTGTAGCAGCCGACTCCTGCATCCTGTGACCCGTTGCTTCACCGCTACCGCTCCCTCCCCATCCACAGCCACACTATATGGTACATCCGGACTATAAGACGCACCCCCCACATTCCTCCAAAATTTTGGAGGAAAAAAGTGCACCTTATAGTCTGAAAAATACAGATTTTTTTTATGCTTTGCTATTTTTACACACTAAAAACAATATTTTACAAAAATGAATTTGTTTTTGCATATTCATACGCTGAGAACTGTGACTTTTTTTTGCCAAACGAGCCATTTTATGTCTTGGTTTTAGCGAGACGGTTTGGCGTTTTTATGTATACTTTTTTTTATATACGACATTTTATTCACTATGAATAAAAGTCAGTATGATGAAAAAGCAAACATTTTTACGTTTTTTATTATTTTTTCTATGGCGTTTTCCATATGGAATAAATAATGTGCCAGTTTTATAGCTTGGGTCGTTCAGAACCTGGCAATACCAATTAGAATTATAGAATGTTAGAGTTGGAAGGGACTTCAGGGGTCATGAAGTACAACCTCCTGCTCAATGCAGCTCATGATTCACTAAACCATCTCAATGAGTAAAAAACTGGGAAGAAATAGGGTTTTATCTAGTGACAATGGAGTGTCAAAAAAGAGGATGCACTCACATTGTTAGGTTGCTAAAGGCAACACATAACGGGCATGTTTAACAGCTGCTGCACGGATACCGGTGAGGAAGTAGACCAAGGTAACGAAAGGAGGCTGGAGGTATCACTCATGCGCTGCTGATGACGCGTCATAAATAAAATTAACAACATTCATTAAACAGGTTTAAAAGTCAATATGTTTCGAAGTCACGCAGGACCTCTTCATCAGGACAAATCTGGTCTTTTCTTTTATTTATTTTTTTATTTATTTAAAAAAAAACAAAACGGGAATTTGGCAAAAATGTTGCAATTTTCCAACTTTGAAGTTTCATGCCTTTAAATCACAGAGACACTGGATGACACAATATTTCCCACATGTCTACTTTACATCAGCACAATTTTGGAGCCAAATTTTTTTTGTTCGGAAGTAATAAAGGTTAAAAGTTGACCAGCGATTTTTCATTTTTCCAACAAAATTTACAAAACTATTTTTTTTAGGAACCACATCACATTTGAATTCACTTTGAGGGGTCTATATGATAGCCGATACCCAAAAGTGACACCATTCTAAACACTGCACCTCTAAAGGTGCTCAAAACCACCTTCATAAAGTTTAGTAACCCTTCAGGTGCATCACTGGAATTTTTGGAATGTGGAATAAAAAAATGAACATTTAACTTTTTTTCACAAAATTTTTTACTTCGGAGCCAAATTTTTTTTATTTTGACAAGGGTAACAGGAAAAAATGGACTTCAAAATTTGTTGTGTAATTTCTCCTGAGCATGCCAATACCCCATATGAAGCAGAGAGAAAACTGTTTCAAGGCACGGCAGAGCTTGGAAGGAAAGGAGGTCCATTTGACTTTTTGAATGCAAAATTTGCTGGACGCCATGTCCCTTTTGGAGAGCCTCTGGTGTGCCTAAACAGTGAAAATCCACCACAAGTGACACCATTTTGGAAACTAGACTCCTCAGGGAACCGATCTAGATGTGTGGTGAGCACATTGAACCCTCAGGTGCTCCACAGAAGTTTATAACGTTGAGCTGTAAAAAAAAAAAAATTCCCCACAAATGTTTTTTGCCCAAAATATTGCATTTTCAAAAGGGTAACAGGAGAAATTGCACCATACAATTTGATGTGCAATTTCTCTTAAGTACGCTGATACCCAATATGAGGGAGAAAATTACTGTTTGGGCGCATGGCAGGGCTCGGAAGGGAAGGAGCATCATTTGACTTTTTGAATGTAAAATTTCCTGGAATTATTAGCGGACTTCATGTCCCATTTGGAGAGTTGTTATGTTTGGCTGGTGGTTAAGAGCACTAGAAATGACCAGATGAGCAAACTAGCAATACAGGACGAGCTCTGGGAAGTGGGATCTCTGCTGACCGCAACCCCTAATCCTATCACAACAACTAGAAATAGCCGTGGAGCGTTCCTGACTCTGCCTAGACGCCTCTTCACAGCCTAAGAGCTAACTACCCCTAAAGACAGAAAATACAGCCTACCTTGCCTCAGAGAAATTCCCCAAAGAAATAGGCAGCCCCCACATATATTGACTGTGAGTTAAGATGGAAGTCACAAACACAGGAATGAAATAGGTTTCAGCATAGGAGGCCAGGCTAACTAAACAGACAGAGGATAGAAAAGGTATCTTTGCGGTCAGCATAAAAAACTAACAAAAAAACACGCAGAGTGTGCAAAAGAAACCACCGCACCGACTCACGGCGCGGTGGTGCCACTCTGCATCCCAGAGCTTCCAGCTAACAAGATTAAATCATAATAGCAAGCTGGACAAAAACACATTGGTAACAAATAAGCTAGTAGGGACTTCGCTTTTGCTGAAATAGACAGGTCATCTGAAAGATCCAAGAGAACTGAACCAGTACTCGGACATTGACAGCTGGCATCAAGTAAAGATCTGAGGGGAGTTAAATAGAGCAGCCAGCCAAGGCCTGAACGAGATCAGCTGGAGAAGGAATCTCAGAACCAGCAGCTCCACTCACAGCCACCAGAGGGAGTCCATGAACAGAACTCACCGAAGTACCATTCATAACCACAGGAGGGAGCTCGAGAACAGAATTCACAACAGAGAGCCCCTGATGTGTCTAAACAGTGGAAACCCCCACAAGTGACCCCATTTTGGAAACTAGACCTTTCATGGAATGCATTTAGATGCATAACAAAAATGTTATTTTAGCCCCAAATTTTGCATTTTAATAAGGGTAATAGGAGAAATTGGACCATACAATTTGTAGTGCAATTTCTCTTGAGTATGCCAATATCCCATATGAGGGAGAAAACTAATGTTTGGGCGCATGGCAGGGCTCGGAAGGGAAGGAGCATCATTTGACTTTTTGAATGTAAAATTTCCTGGAATCATTAGAGGACATGTCTCGTGTTGAGAGCCCCTGATGTGCCTAAACAGTGGAAACCCCCCACTAATGACCAAATTTTGCAAATTAGACCCCTCAAGGAATGTATTTAGATGTGTGGTGAGCATCTTGAACCCCCAAGTGGTTCACAGAAGTTCATAATGTTGAGCCGTGAAAATAAAAAAAATCACATTTTCCCCACAAAAATGTTATTTTGGCCTCAAATATTGCATTTTCATAAGGGTAACAGGAGAAATTGCACCACACAATTTGTTGTGCAATTTCTCCTGATACACCATATGTGGGGGAATAATACTTTTGAGGCACAGTGCAAAGTTTAGAAGGGAAGAGGCACCATATTGGACTCCAGATTTTGTTGGAATGGTTTGAGGGTGTTATGTCACATTGGCAGAGCCCCTGAGGTGCCAGAACAAAAGGAACCCCCTATATGTGAACTCATTTTGCAAACTACGTTCCCTAATGAATTTATCTAGTAGTGCAGTGATCATATTGACACCACATGTGCCTCAAAAAATGTTATACCATTGAGCGGCGAACAAAGAATAAATTACATTTTTACCACTAACTTGTTGTTTTAGCCCCAAGTTTTTAATTTTTGTAAGGAAAATTTTGTAGGAATTTTTTTTTACAACAAATTGAGGTCCATTTTTTTCCTGAGTGCACCATACCCTACATGAAATATCTGCACAGTGCAAAGCTCAGAAGGCATAGTGCCAGACTTTACTGCTATGGTTTGAAGGTGCCATGACTCACTGGGAGAACCCATGAGAACAGCAGAACTCCCCAAAAGTGATTATTTTACAAACTACACCTCTCAATTAAATCATCAAGGGGAGCAGTGATCATATTGACACCACGGGTGTGTCACAGAATGTTATACCATTGGGCAGTGAACAAAAAATAACTACATTTATACCACCAAAATGTTGTTTTAGCCCCAGATTTTACATTTTCACACAAGATGTGTCTAAAAATGGCACATAAATTTATCCTACAATTTCTACTGAACGTCATAATACCCCATACGTGGCTGTGCAGTACTAAGCCATGCGGAGAGACTCGGGAGGAACGGACCGCTATTTGCTGCATGGAGCCCAGATTCTAGGTTCCTAGAACAGTTGCAGACTCCATATACAGGGCCCCTAATTGCTAGAAGAGCAAATTCTCCTTCTTGTGACTCCATTTTGGAAACTGTACCGCTTGGGGAATTTATCTACATGTGTAGTGACTCCATGGGTATTTTCCAGAAACAAGCAGTAATGAATGTATCTGTCACAATCCATTTTTGCATGCGTGGCAGCTCTGGTTACACTATGATTTAAATGTAGCTTTTTTTCCTTTCAGGTCAGCAGGGGTTAATGTCAGTTACCCTTGCTGGCTGTGTACTGCAATTGCAGAGTTGCTAGGTCAGTGATGTGGGTGGTGACCACTCCCACCATCCTTTAAATGGTCGCCTGATGCATCAGCTGACTGTTGGTGATTGAGTTTCTCTGGAGACCAGCCAATTAGTAAGGAGCTTTCTGGTGTCAGCATGTATCAGCTGTTTGAGGTCCTTGTTTCATGTCTTCTGCAGTGTGGAGCTTAGCAGCAGAGTCTGGAAGCTAACTGTGGTGTTTTCACCTTGTCTGTCTTGTGCAGGGACAGGCTCAGGGGTGTTCGTCTCTCATTCCCTATCGGTAGGGCCTTCCTCTCCCCATTTCTATCCTGTTCTGAGTGAGTTGTGCCATCTGCTGACTGATCCCCTGGGTCGTTACATTCTGTGACATTTTCATTAACCCATATTTTTTCCGGTGAACCTATGGCACAAGTAAAGGCTTTGGCTCGTCTGATCCAGACTCTCACGGATAAGTTAACAGAGCTGCGGTCTCAGGTGGTGTAGCAGCTCCAGCAGGTGTCTGGGTTCATGGTCTCGGCCCATGTCATGGTTCAACCGGAACCCAAGATATCTCTCCCTGACAAATTCTCTAGAGGGAGAGCTAAATTTATTGTATTTAAAGAAGCCTGTAAGTTATATTTTAGGCTTTGCCCTCTTTCTTCAGGGAATGAGGAACAGCGTGCAAAGATTATAGTCTCCCTTCTCAAGGGTGATCCCCAATCCTGGGCCTTTTCCATGCCGACCGATTCACCATCTTTGCGGTTGATGGATGATTTTTTTTGCAGCATTGGCGCTGGTGTACAGGGATCCTGATGGCATCCCCCTGGTGGAGTCTCGACTCCGTAACATCAAGCTAGGGGGCCGGCCGACTGAGGAGTACTGCTCGGAGTTGGGTGACTAATACGCAGTGGAATGACTCTGCTCTTAGGAGCCATATTTGTCAGGGGCTGTCACCTAGGCTTCAGGATACACTGGTGCAGTATACTACTCCTGGGTCACTGGAGGCCACCATGGCCCTTGCTATCCGGGTGGATAGACGCCTCAGGGACAGACATACACCAAATCTACCCCCTGTAGTTCTTTCTAAGGAGGAGGATGCACTGGTGCAGATGGACAAACCTATGCAGGTGGGAGGAGTTTCTTCTCAGACTAGGTTGCCTGTGGTTCGCCGTGGGATGGGGGCATGTTTTTTCTGCGGTCTGACTGATCAATATATCAATGTCTGCCCAGCACGTGCCAAAGGATATACACCATCTCAAAAGCCACATCTCCCTGGTCGTGTGGAGGGAGGCAACCAGGGTGTGTATATTTCCTCCATCTTTTCGCCTCAGTGTACAATTCCTGCTGAAGTGGTGGTTAGCCGGGTTACTAAGACTATACCGATGCTTGTGGATAGTGGAGCTAGAGTCAATTTGGTTGATTCTCACTTTGTTCGGATCCATGGTCTGATGGGTAGGAAGCTAGCGAGACCCATTGGTGTTCTGGCAACTAACTCTGTCCCACTCAGCCAGGGGAGGGTGTCCCAAGTCGTTGATTATATTAACCTGCTTATAGGGACTCTTCATGAGGAGTCCCTGTCGTGCTAAGTCTTGGAGGGTATGCTAACCTCTATCGTCCTAGGCCTTCCCTGGCTGAAGAGACACAACCCGGTCATAAATTAGCGGTCCAGGGAAGTAGTGCCATCCTTCTTAAACCTACCTCCTCTTCTCCAGTGGAGGCAGCTAATGTGCTACCAGGAAGTAGGGTCAGGATTCAACCCTCATCACAAGTAAACCCTGAGTCTCGGTGTCCTCTCAGGAGGATGGATCAGGAGAGGGTGGTGTCTCTCTCTGTATGAAGTAAGGGTATGAGTTTGTTGTGCACTCTGGCCTCCCATCACATGCAAGGAACATACTTCTATGAGGGTACTTGCCTCTCTGATATCCGTACTCTAGCCAGGACAGTGCTAGGTGTCAGCGAGGGACAAGGTTCCTGACGGCAGTGAGGGGAATGAACCACTTAGGGCATTAGTGCAGTGCAGAGACAGGCTCAGGTTTGAGCTCAGGGGGTGTCCATCCCTCATTTCCTGACGGTTGGGCCTTCCTCTCCCCTGTTCCATCTCGTTGTGAGTTGTGCCGTCTGCTGACCGACTCCGTTGGGTCGTTGCATTCCATGAGTTTGTGAGTGAAAATTGCAACTTGCCGCTATAGTGACCAGTATGTTGCAGTCACCAGTACGTTATGCCCAGCCCGTGCTTCTCGAGGCATGCACTTGTAAGTTAGGTGGGCTTTCATCACTTCAGAAATGTCAAACGTAGACGCGTACACTGTGCGCCTAAGAAGGGAGGGGGCATTTGGATTTGGGAGCGTAGAATTGCTGAATTTCTTTTGGCGGGTGAGGAGCCATTTCTCTTTTCCAGAACCTTTGTATTACCAGTAACGTGGAAGCTCCCTATATTTCCATGATCAGGAGACAGACCTGAGTGGGGGCTTGATTTTTGGGGGGATTGAGTTGAAGCTTTTATTGGGAACATTTTATATAACATTTGGGATCACATTTATCTGGCGCTCTACACAGTTACTTTGGGGTTTCCATCTAAATCTCTGAGTAACGTGATTCAGATAAAACTCCTGAGGGATCCATTCACTATAATGAGGCAGCAGAGTAATTCTGGACTCCATCTGGCCTCTGTTCAGCGGTGTGCTTTTCAGAGGTGCATAAAACTGTGGCCGACAGCACTTTTATGCAATCCTAAAAGACGGACACCGTCGGATCACAGGTCAGACGGTGTCCACAGTGCCTACATCTGTCTCATTATAAGGAATTTTCTACCAGAGGTTCTGTCTGAATCACATATTTCAGAGATTTACACAGAAACTCCAATGCAAGCGCTCAGTGCACGATAAATGTGCGCCAAGCCTTACTGCGATTTTTGGGAGGCAGAATGAAATAATCAACAGTATGTGAAGAATTGGTTTTATTTCCTGTTTATGCCGTTCCTCGTGCCGTATAAGTGATTAGGTGACTTTATTCTTCGGGTTGGTGCGATTACAGTGATACCAGGTTTATATCGCATGTGGTTTATTTAGGCATCCTAAACCACCATGTTACACATCACACACATATAGTTGATAGTACATGGCTTCAATCACTTTTCAGACACTACTCTGGCCAGTCCTCCTCTGACTGGTTCCCGGGGGTGTCCGTGCGCCGTATCAATGTCTCTACTTACATCGCACGACATTAAGTTGCAGTCTCTAAACACGCCAGACCTCAATTCGTCCAGTTACCGTGGGAGACCACACAGTTCATTAACTTCCATGGAACATCATAGGCACTAACAGTCTCTTCCACTGGCAGATACTCATCTGCCCATAACCCCCTTTATCTGGAGTTACCGTATATACTCGAGTATAAGCCGAGATTTTCAGCCCAAATTTTTGGGCTGAAAGTGCCCCTCTCGGCTTATACTCGAGTCACGGTCGGTGGTGGGGTCGGCGGGTGAGGGGGAGAGGGCGCTGAGGCATACTCACCTAGTCCTGGCGATCCTGACGCTCCCCCTGCCTGTCACACTGTCTTCGGGTGCCGCAGCTCTTCCCCTGTTCAGCGGTCACGTGGGACCGCTCATTAGAGAAATGATTATGGACTCCACTCCCATAGGGGAGGAGCCGCCTATTAGTTTCTCTAATCAGCGGTGCCGGTGACCGCTGACAGAGGAAGAGCTGCGGCACCCGAAGACAGTGTGACAGGCAGGGGGAGCGCCAGGATCGCCGGGACTAGGTGAGTATTTTATATTCACCTGTCCACGTTCCACCCGCCGGGCGCCGCTCTGTCTTCGCGTCCTCTTGTTCTGACTATTCAGGTCAGAGGGCGCGATGACGCATATAGTGTGCGCGCCGCCCTCTGCCTGATCAGTCAGTGCAGAGAGACGCCGGGACGGGACGCTGAGGAGCTGCAAGCAAGACAGGTGAGTATGTGTTTTTTTTTTATTGCAGCAGCGTTATATATGGCACAGATTTATATGTCACATCTATGGGGCAACGGTGCAGAGCATTATATATGGCACAGATTTATATGGCACATCTATGGGGCAACGGTGCAGAGCATTATATATGGCACAGATTTATGTGGAGTATCTATGGGGCAACGGTGCAGAGCATTATATATGGCACAGATTTATATGGCACATCTATGGGGCAACGGTGCAGAGCACTATATATGGCACAGATTTATATGGCACATCTATGGGGCAACGGTGCAGAGCATTATATATGGCACAGATTTATATGGCACATCTATGGGGCAACGGTGCAGAGCACTATATATGGCACAGATTTATATGGCACATCTATGGGGCAACGGTGCAGAGCATTATATATGGCACAGATTTATATGGCACATCTATGGGGCAACGGTGCAGAGCATTATATATGGCACATCTATGGGGCAACGGTGCAGAGCATTATATATGGCACAGATTTATATGGCACATCTATGGGGCAACGGTGCAGAGCATTATATATGGCACTGCTTTATATGGCACATCTATGGGGCAATGGTGCAGAGCATTATATATGGCACAGATTTATATGGCACATCTATGGGGCAACGGTGCAGAGCATTATATATGGCACAGATTTATATGGCACATCTATGGGGCAACAATGAACAGTGCAGAGCATATATGGCACAGCTTTATATGGAGCATCTATGGGGCCATAATGAACAGTGCAGAGCATATATGGCACAGCTTAATAAGGAGCATCTATGGGGCAATAATGAACAGTGCAGAGCATATATGGCACTGCTTTATATGGAGCATCTATGGGGCAATAATGAACAGTGCAGAGCATATATGGCACAGCTTTATGTGGAGCATCTATGGGGCCATAATGAACAGTGCAGAGCATATATGGCACAGCTTTATAAGGAGCATCTATGGGGCCATAATGAACAGTGCAGAGCATATATGGCACTGCTTTATATGGAGCATCTATGGGGCAATAATGAACAGTGCAGAGCATATATGGCACTGCTTTATATGGAGCATCTACGGGGCCATAATGAACGGTGCAGAGCATTGTATATGGGGCATCTATGGGGCCATAATGAACGGTGCAGAGCATTCTATATGGCACAGCTATATATGGAGCATCTGTGGGGCAATAATCAACGGTGTGGAGCATTATATATGGCACAGCTTTATATGGAACCTCCTTTGGGGCAATAATGAACGGTATGGAGCATCTATTTTTATTTTTGAAATTCACCGGTAGCTGCTGTATTTTCCACCCTAGGCTTATACTCGAGTTAATAAGTTTTCCCAGTTTTTTGTGGCAAAATTAGGGGGGTCGGCTTATACTCGGGTCGGCTTATACTCGAGTATATACGGTACCTTACAGGAGCTCCTGCTCCACATGCTGACTCGTCAGTCCTCTCTCCCGGGGAAGCTGCCTAACTGGGATCACCGTCCCGGATCATGCCTTGTTCACCAGGCCACCTGACAGTTCCAGACCCACAGAAGGATGGTAGCTTCCCCAACACTGTAGCTGTCACAGGCTCTGCAGGACCATGGCCTCACCCCGTGCTCTTCCGGAAGTCCAGTACTACTCCCAGGACCTTCCAACACAGAGGCCATTCTGGTCCACGGCCTCTCCGTGTGCTATTCAGGATGTCCATCCTACTCCCAGGACCTTCCAACACATAGACCTTCCAGGACGTTACACACTCTCACCATTCAGGTGCATACACTCGGATCATGTGACCAGACCCCAGTCACACTATATAGCTGAAACCACCCCCATAAGTGGGCGGTGTATGTGTGGTTAATCATTCGCGGCCAGCTCTCCGACTAACCCTATAAGCCCCCCTATCATAACTAAGCAAAACTCATGGAACTACAAGTCCCAGCACAACAATATTATTTCGGGCTTACAGCACAGAGGACCTCTGCGACACATACCGGCCATTTACAATCCTGCCGGTCACTGTTTCACCATCATAATCACAGATACACCTGCAACTACCACGCCATCTCATGGGCCCAATACGCCTCCGTGTGTGGCAACCCAGAAGTCCGGTTGCCACAGCATTGCCTCCCTCACAGGCGATGATGACATGCCTGGAAGCAAGGAGGGTTTCCCTGACTAGATAACACTTACATCCAACATCCTTCCTACTTCAGACCAGAAGGGGAGCTCTAACACCTGATTTCAGAGGAGCTTCCTGATATAAGTTCTGGCCTGGAGGCAGAGTTAGTCTAAAGAAGACAGAGAGGAGAAAGGAAGTCAAGAAAGAACCTGAGGGGTTTGAGCTGCGACTGAGCTCACCCCAGGACTGAGCGCCAAAGACCAGACACCGGAGTCTGTGGTTGTGTGGGAACTGTAAGCCCCACAACTAAATCCAGAGGGCAGGGGACTGCAGGTCTCCTGGCCCATCATAATACCTGCAGGCACAGCAGCAGATGAGAGTCCGGAGCCACCATGAAGAGTGACACCTGTAAAAGGCTCAAGCTGCCTGCCATACAGGCAAGTACTACAGACCAATAAGGAACAGAGGACTGAGCATAGTTTTAGGCAGCAAGGACCTCAGAGTACAGCGCAGTAAGGAGGCCTCAAAATCCATCTGGTTAGCGGATCCTAAGTTACTTTCAGGCTCCCCGGACTTCCATTGTCACCTGTAACCAGTGCCCCGGCCTGCACTTCAAACTGTGAGTAAACTGTGGAAACTGCACCCTGCTGTGTCCTCTGAATTATTGCTGCGCCACCTGCACTATAACATTCACTTCTATCATTGACTTTAACAATGTAATTGCCCTGGGACTAAGCTCTACCTGTGGAGAGCTGTAACAACTCTGCTGCATCACCATCAGCCCCAGTGGTCCCCTTTAAGCAGCGTCAGCCATTCCTGTCCGAGTACCACAGGTGGGGGTCACGAACAATACCCCTATAAACTTTTATTTCCCCTTTCAATTTATTGACTCTTTTATTGGACGCTCAGGGCCACTGACCGGGTCACTGCTGCTGTGACCACATGCCTTTAAAAACCGACCCAGTACCGAGTATCCTCATGGCACTGGCGGGCGTTCCACGTGGGCATACACAGCGACCCCTAGCTACACCAGGGGTCACTGCCTCACACACAATACAAACTATTTTATAGAAAAAATATTATTTTTCCATTGCTTTATTCTGAGAGCTATAACATTTTTATTTTTCCACTGATGGAGCTGTATGGCAGCTTGTTTTTTTCCGGGACAAGATGGCGTTTTTCAGCAGTGCCATGTTTATTTATATCCGTCTTTTGGATCGCGCTTTATTCCACTTTTTGCTCGGCCATATGATGATAAAGCATTGTTTTTTGCCTTGTTTTTCACTTTGTTCACTAAAGGGGTTAACTAGTGGGACAGTTTTATAGGTCGCAGACGCAGCAATACCAAATATGTGTACTTTTATTAATTTTTTTTCATACAAATATTTATTTATGGATAAAATATCTTTAGATTTTTTTATTATTTTTTTAAAATATTTTTACAATTATTGAAAATTATTTTTTTACTTTATCCCACCATGGGACAATCATTTTTTTTGCAGGCAAACTGTTTTTAACGCCTTTCTGACATTTGAGGTACTATCCCGTCGAGGTGACCTGGGCCTGTATGACCATCGACGGGATAGTACGTCACGGGGGAGCGCAGCCGGGTGTTAGCTGATTATCACAGCTGACATCCGGCACTCTGTGCCAGGAGCGGTCATGGACCGCTCCCGGCACATAAACCCCTGGAACACTGCGATCAAACATGATTGCAGTGTTCCGGTGGTATAGGGAAGCATCGCGCAGGGAGGGGGCTCCCTGCGTGCTTCCCTGAGACCCTTGGTACAACGCGATGTGCTCGCGTTGTTCCGAGCGTCTCCTCCCTGCAGGCCCCCGAATCCAAGATGGCCACAGGGTCCTTCTGGGTCCTGCAGGGAGGTGGCTTGTCAGTGCCTGCTGAGAGCAGGTGCCGGCAAGCCTGTCAGATCGCTGATCTGACACAGTGCTGTGCAAAATGTCAGATCAGCGATCTGACACTATATAGTGATGTCCCACCCTGGGACAATGTAAAAAAGTTAAAAAAAATTACACTGTGTAAAAATATATATTTTTTAAATTCCTAAATAAAAAAAAATAAAATAGATATTGTTCCAATACATACATTTCTTTATGGAAATAAAACAAACAAACAATAGTACACATTTTTAGTATCGCCGCATCCATAATGACCTGACCTATAAAACTGTCCCACTAGTTAACCCCTTCAGTGAACACCGTAAAAAAATAAATAAAAAACGAGGCAAAAAATAATGCTTTATCATCATACCGCCGAACAAAAAGTGGAATAACATGAGTTCAAAAACACAGATATAAATAAACATGGTACCGCTGAAAACGTCATCTTGTCCCGCAAAAAATGGGCTGCCATACAGCGTCATCAGCGAAAAAATAAAAAAGTTATAGCCCTCACAATAAAGCAATGCAAAAATAATTATTTTTTATATAAAATAGTTTTCATTATATAGAAGCGCCAAAACATAAAAAATGATATAAATGAGGTATCGCTGTAATCGTACTGACCCGAAGAATAAAACTGCTTCATCAATTTTTACGAACGGGAACGGTATAAATGCCCCCCCAAAAGAAATTCATGAATTGCTGGTTTTTGTTCATTCTGCCTAACAAAAATCAGAATAAAAAGCGATCAAAAAATGTCATGTGCCCGAAAATAGTACAAATAAAAACGTCAACTTGTCCCGCAAAAAACAAGACCTCACATGACTCTGTGGACCAAAATATGGAAAAATTATCGCTTTCAAAATGTGGTGTCACAAAAACTATTTTTTGCAGTAAAAAGCGTATTTTAGTGTGTGACAGCTACCAAATATGAAACCCGCTATAAATAGTAAATCAAACCACCCTTTATCACCCCCTTAGTTAGGGAAAAATAATAAAATAAAAAATGTATTTATTTCCATTTTCCCATTAGGGTTAGGGCTCAAGTTAGGGTTGGGGTAAAGTTAGGGTTGGGACTAAAGTTAGGATTACATTTAGTTGGGTTTGGGGTGTGGTTAGGGTTATGTTTGGGATTAAGGGTGTGTAGGGGTTAGGGGTGTATTGTGGTTAGGGGTGTGGTTAGCGTTGGGATTAGGGTTAGGGGTGTGTTGGGGTTAGGGTTGGGGGGTTTCCACTGTTTAGGCACATCAGGGGCTCTGCAAACGCAATGTGACGCCCGCAGACCTTTCCATCAAAGTCTGCATTCCAAAACGCCACTTCTTATCTTTCGAGCCCTGACGTGCGCCCAGTGGTTTACCCCCACATATGAGGTATCAGAGTACTCAGGACAAATTGGACAACAACTTTTGGGGTCCAATTTCTACTGTTACCCTTGGAAAAATTTGGGGGCTACAAAATCATATTTGTAGGAAAAAAATGATTTTTTTATTTTTACGGCTCTGCGTTATAAACTTTAGTGAAACACTTGGGTACTCAAAGTTCTCACAACACATCTAGATAAGTTCCTTGGGGGTCTAGTTTCCAATATGGGGTCACTTGTGGGGGGTTTCTATTGTTTAAGTACATCAGGGGCTCTGCAAACGCAACGTGATGCCCGCAGACCATTCCATCAAAGTCTGCATTCCAAAACGCCACTTCATCCCTTCCGAGCCCCGACGTGTGCCCAAACAGTAGTTTTCTCCCACATATGGGGTATAAGCATACTCAGGACAAATTAGACCATTTTTGTGGTCCAATTTCTCCTGTTACATTTGGGAAAATACAAAACTGGGGGCTAAAAAAATCATTTTTGTGGAAAAAAAAAGATTTTTTATTTTCACAGCTATGAGTTATAAAGTATAGAGGAACACTTGGGAGTTCAACGTTCTCACAAAACATCTAGATAAGTTCCTTTGGGGGTCTAGTTTCTAATATGGGGTCACTTGTGGGGAGTTTCAACTGTTTAAACATCAGGGGCTCTGCAAACGCAACGTGACGCCCGCAGACCATTCCATCAAAGTCTGCATTCCAAAATGGCGCTCCTTCCCTTCCGAGCTCTGCCATGCGCCCAAACGGTGGTTCCCCCCACATATGGGGTATCAGCGTACTGAGGACAAATTGCACAACAACATTTGGGGTCCAATTTCTACCGATACCCTTGGGAAAATTAAAAAATGGAAGCGAAAAGATCATTTTTGTGGGAAAAATTTTTTTTTTTAATTTTCACGGCTCTATGTTATAAACTTTAGTGAAACAATTGGGGGTTCGAAGTGTACACCACACCTCTAGATAAGTTCCTTAGGTGGTCTAGTTTCCAAAATGGGGTACTTGTGGGGGATTTCCACTGTTTAGGCACATCAGGGGCTCTCCAAACGCGACATGGCATCTGATCACAATTCCAGCCGAATCTGCATTGAAAAAGTCAAACGGTGCTCCTTCCCTTCCGAGCTCTGCCAATGCGCCCAAACAGTGGTTTATCCCACATATGGGGTATCAGCGTACTCAGGACAAAATGCACAACAACTTTTGGGGTCCAATTTCTCCTGTTACCCTTGGGAAAATAAAAAATTGGGGGCGAAAAGATCAATTTTGTGAAAAAATATGATTTTTTTTTATTTTTACGGCTCTAAATGATAAACTTCTGTGAAGCACTTGGGGGTTCAAAGTGCTCACCTTACATCTAGATAAGTTCCTTAGGTGGTCTAGTTTCCAAAATGGGGTCATTTGTGGGGTTTTTCCCCTGTTTAGGCACATCAGGGTCTCTCCAAATGCGACATGGTGTCTTATCTCAAATCCAGCCAATTCTGCGTTGAAAAAGTCAAACGGTGCTCCTTCCATTTCGAGCTCTGCCATGCGCACAAACAGTGATTTACTCCCACATATGGGGTATCAGGGTACTCAGGACAAATTGCACAATAACTTTTGGGGTCTAATTTCTCCTGTTACCCTTGGGAAAATAAAAAAAATTGGGGGAGAAAAATCATTTAAAAAAAAATATTTTTTATTTTTACGGCTCTACATTGAAAACTTCTGTGAAGCACTTGGTGGGTCAAGTGCTCACCACACATCTAGATACGTTCCTTAGGGGTCTACTTTCCAAAATGGTGTCACTTGTGGGGGTTTCAATTTTAAGGCACATCAGGGGCTCTCCAAACCCGACATGGTGTCCCATCTCAATTCTAGTCAATTTTGCATTGAAAAGTCAAACGGCGCTCCTTCCCTTCCGAGCTCTGCCATGCGCCCAAACAGTGGTTTACCCCCACATAGGGGGTATCAGCGTACTCAGGACAAATTTTACAACAACTTTTACGGTCCAATTTCTCCTATTACCCTTGGTAAAATAAAACAAATTGGATCTGAAGTAATTTTTTTGTGAAAAAAGTTAAAATGTTCATTTTAAAAAAAAAAACATTCCAAAAATAACTGTGAAGCACGTGAAGGGTTAGTAAACTTCTTAAATGTGGTTTGGAGCACCTTGAAGGGTGCAGTTTTTAGAATGGTGTTACTTTTTGGTATTTTCTATGATATAGACCCCTCAAAGTGACTTCAAATGTGATGTGGCCCCTAACAAAAATGGTGTTGTAAAAATGAGAAATCGCTGGTCAACTTTTAACCCTTATAACTCCCTAACAAAAAAAAAATTAATCCCAAAATTATGCTTATGTAAAGTAGACATGTGGGAAATGTTACTTATTAAGTATTTTGTGTAACATATCTCTGTGATTTAAGGGCATGAAAATTGAAGTTGGAAAATTGGAAAATTTTCGCCAAATTTCCATTTTTTTCACAAATAAACGCAAGTCATAGCAAATAAATTTTACCACTATCATGAATTACAATATGTCACGAGAAAACATTGTCAGAATAACCGGGATCCCTTGAAGCGTTCCAGAGTTATAACCTCATAAAGGGACAGTGGTCAGAATTGTAAAAATTGGCCCGGTCATTAACCCCTTCATGACCCAGCCTATTTTGACCTTAATGACCTGGCCATTTTTTGCAATTCTGACCAGTGTCCCTTTATGAGGTAATAACTCAAGAATCCTTCAACGGATCCTAGCGATTCTGAGACTATTTTTTCGTGATATATTGGGCTTCATGTTAGTGGTAAATTTAGGTCAATAATTTTTTCGTTTATTTGGGAAAAAAACGGAAATTTGGCGAAAATTTTGAAAATTTCACAATTTTCTAATTTTGAATTTTTATTCTGTTAAACCAGAGAGTGACACAAAATAGTTAATAAATAACATTTCCAACATGTCTACTTTACATCAGCACAATTCTGGAACCAACATTTTTTTTTGCTAGGAAGTTACAAGGGTTACAATTTGACCAGCGATTTCTCATTTTTAGAACACAATTTACAAAACCATTTTTTTAGGAACCACCTCACATTTGAAGTCAGTTTGAGGGGTCTGTATGGCTGAAAATACCCAAAAGTGACACCAATCTAAAAACTTCACCCCTCAAGGTACTCAAAACCACATTCAAGAAGTTTATTAACCCTTCAGGTGTTTCACAGCAGCAGAAGCAACATGGAAGGAAAAAATGAACATTTAACTTTTTAGTCACAAAAATGATTTTTAGCAACAATTTTTTTATTTTCCCAAGGGTAAAAGGAGAAACTGGACCACGAACGTTGTTGTCCAATTTGTCCTGAGTACGCTGATACCTCATATGTGGAGGTAAACCACTGTTTTGGCTCCGAAGGGAAGGAGCGCCATTTGACTTTTTGAATGAAAAATTGGCTCCAATCTTTAGCGGACACCATGTCGCGTTTGGAGAGCCCCCGTGTGCCTAAACATTGGAGCTCCCCCACAAGTGACCCCATTTTGGAAACTAGACCCCCCCAAGGAACTTATCTAGAAGCATAGTGAGCACTTTAAACCCCCAGGTGCTTCACAAATTGATCTGTAAAAATGAAAAAGTACTTTTTTTTCCCCAAAAAATTATTTTAGCCTCAATTTTTTCATTTTCACATGGGCAACAGGATAAAATGGATCCTAAAATTTGTTGGACAATTTCTCCTGAGTATACCGATACCTCACATGTGGGGGTAAACAACTGTTTGGGCACATGGTAAGGCTCGGAAGGGAAGGATCGCCATTTGACTTTTTGAATGAAAAATTATCTCCATCGCTAGCGGACACCATGTCGCGTTTGGAGAGCCCCTGTGTGCCTAAACATTGGAGCTTCCCCACAAGAGACCCCATTTTGGAAACTAGACACAGCAAGGAACTTATGTAGATGCATAGTGAGCACTTTAAACCCCCAGGTGCTTCACAAATTGATCTGTAAAAATGAAAAAGTACTTTTTTTTCACAAAAAAGTTCTTTTAGCCTCAATTTTTTTCATTTTCACATGAGCAACAGGATAAAATGGATGCTAAAATTTGTTGGGCAATTTCTCCTGAGTACACCGATACCTAATATGTAGAGGTAAACAACTGTTTGGGTGCACGGCAAGGCTCGGAAGGGAAGGAGCGCCATTTGACTTTTTGAATGGAAAATTACCTCCAATCGTTAGCGGACACCATATCGCGTTTGGAAAGCCCCTGATGTGCCTAAACATTGGAGCTCCCCCACAAGTGACCCCATTTTGGAAACTAGACTCCCCAAGGAACTAATCTAGATGTGTGGTGAGCACTTTGAAACCCCAAGTGCTTCACAGAAGTTTATAATGCAGAGCCGTGAAAATAAAAAAATCATTTTTCTTTCCTCAAAAATAATTTTTTAGCCCGCAATTTTTTATTTTCACAAGGGTAACAGGAGAAATTGGATCCCAAACGTTGTTGTCCAGTTTGTCCTGAGCATGCTGGTACCCCATATGTGGAGGTAAACCACTGTTTGGGCACACTTTGGGGCTCGGAAGGGAGGGAGCGCCATTTGACTTTTTCAACGCAGAGTTGGCTGAAATCAATGGTGGCGCCATGTCGCGTTTGGAGACCCCCTGATGTGCCTAAACAGTGGAAACCCCTCAATTCTATCTCCAACACTAACCCCAACACACCCCTAACCCTAATCACAACCCTAACCACAACCCTAACCCCAACATACCCCTATCCCTAATCGCAACCCTAACCACAAGCCTAACCCTAACCCCAACACACCCCTAACCCTAATCTTAACCCTAATTCCAACCCTAACCCTATGTGCCCACGATACGGAATTGTGTGCGGATTTTTCAGAACCGTTTTTGAAAAAATCCACAGGTAAAACGCACTGCGTTTTACCTGCGTATGTACCGCAGATTTCCAGGTGTAAAACGTTGTGGAATCCGCACAAAGAATTGACATGCTGCGGAAAATACCGAGTGGTATTTTCAGTACCATGGGCACAGCAGATTTGGTTTTCCATAGGTTTACGTGGTACTGTAAACGTGATGGAAAACTGCTACGAATAAGCAGCGGCCAATCCGCTGTGGATCCACAGCCAAATCCCCACCGTGTGCACATAGCCTAATTCTAACCCTAATTCTAACCCTAATCCTAATTGCAAACCTAACCCTATTTCTAACCCTAATTGCAACCCTAACCCTAATTCTAACCCTAGTGGAAAAATTAAAATAAATATATTTTCTTTATTTTATTATGTTCCCTACCTATGGGGGTGATAAAAGGGGGGTTTATTTACTATTTTTTTTATTTTGATCACTGTGACAGGATCTATCACAGTGATTAAAATGAACGAATCTGCCGGCAGATTCGGGAGGCGCACTTGCGCATGCGCCCGCCATTTTGGAAGATGGCCGCGCCCATCCTAGAAGCCAGATGGACACCAGGAGAGACCCCGGGACGGTGGGATCGGACAGCGGGGGGGGGCCAAACAGGATAGATGGGAGATGATTATGGCGGGGGACATAACGGAGGGGAGGAAAGACTGACGGCGGAGGCAGATCTCCGCTGTCAGTCATGGGGGGGGTCAGATCGGGGTGTCCAGCCATGGCCGATGATATTGCAGCATCGGCCATGGCTGGATTGTAATATTTCACCAAGTTTCATTGGTGAAATATTACTAATTGCTCTGATTGGCTGTTTCACTTTCAACAGCCAATCAGAGCGATCTTAGCCACAGGGGGGCTAAGTACCACTCCCCCTGTTCCTGTAGGTTGGGTGAAATTGGAGTTAACCCTTTCACCCGACCTGCAGGAACGCGATCCCTCCATGACGTCACATAAGCGTCACAGGTTGGATTGGCACCGACTTTCATGACGCCTACGTGGCGTTACAGGTCGGGAAGGGGTTAACGTGCAAACCACCCTTGGGGGTAAAGGGGTTAAATAAAAAAGGAAAAGTGTTTTGGTTTTATTCCAAATAAAGACGCCTATCCATTACTAATCCGTGGGCTTGATGTCACTGGACAATACAAAAGTGACATCAACTCCACTTGCCACTGTTACAGGGCAAATGGGAAGAGACGGGCAAAGCGCCAAAGATGCACCTTTTCTGGGCAGCTGCTATTTTTAGGCGGGGGGGGGCAATATCCATGGCTTCTTACCAGCCTGAGAGTAACAGCCCCCAGCTGCTTGCTTTAGCAAGGCTAGTTGTCAAAAATCGGGGGACTCCATTTCATTTTTTTTTAATTATTTATTTAAATAATTAAAAAAAAAAAACAGTGTGGGGACTCCTCTATTCTTAATAACCAGCCTGGCTGACAAATGGGGGTTGCAGCCCACAGCTGTCAGTTTTGACTGGCTGGTTATCAAAAACACTGGGGAACCCACAAAGTTCTTTTTTATTTATTTTTATTTATTTATTAGATGGAGGCCCAATGATATCGAATCGGGAGGGCGGTAATGTCATGTTGGGGGCAGGCTTTGCATCATTGAGAATCTCTCCCCCCATGTATTCACCCACCTACCACTCTCTCTTTCCCCATGTGCTGACTTCTCCCGTCTGTGCTTTCTTCTTTGACCTGTCTACCCCTTGTGCTATCCCACTTGTCTGCTCCTTCCTGTGCTGTGTTCTCCCCTCATGTGCTGTCCCGTTTGAGCTGTCTCCCCCCCCCCGTGATGTCTCTCTCACCCCTGTGCGCTTTCTCTCTCCCCTATCTGCTGTCTTCTCTCATCTCTTCTTTGACCTGTGTAATACTGACATTACAGCAGATCACAGAGGATACATTTTGTGAGGTAAAATATTGTTTTAAACAGTCAATGAAATATTTTACCTGAAAAAAAAAAATCCTCTGTGGTTCCCTGCTGTAATGTCAGTATTGTCTTTTGCATCCTCCCCTACCAAGGACATGTGGTATGCTCTTTACACAGTCAGACAAAATTTTTAACATTAACTTTCGTTTGTGGGAAAACCCCTTTAATGTGACCGGCTTCCTCTGCCTGTAGACACGTCGCGCATCTGCCCCCGGGATCAGCTAAATAATTCACTGTGCTTGCATGGAATTCACGCAGGCACGGTAAATCAGACTGCCGCCATCTTTGTGCAGATAGCAGCGATCACATTAAAACTGAGCATGAGCTCCTCCTGTACAAAGATGGCGGTGGTCAGTGAATCATTCTGGATCGCTGGCAGGGTGAGACCGCTGCTTCCCAGATGTCATCAGTGTGCATGACGTTTTGCAGCCCGTGCTGCTGTTAAAAAAAAGGACAAATCAGCGTGTTTTGGCCACGGACACTCGGTCCGTGGAAACACACTAACATGTGCACACATTGACTTGAATGGGTCTACGTGCGTGTCTCCAGTACATGTGAAAACTGTCACCACACGTACCAGACACACTGAAGTGTGAACGCGCCCTTACACACACAGAAGTCACAGGCTGCCTTAGACAGACGGCAGCACAGCATCTGAGCAGACTAGTGGCAATCTAAGCTAGCTTGAATTGCTGTTGTCAACCCCTTAAACACCACTGTAAATAACTGAAAGCCTCAGCATCCTGCACCCGATTCCTCACCACATAACGAGATTGCAAGACGCCTATAGGTTACCCCTAGCAGATGAAGGCCGGTTGAAGGTACTCATGGCTTCCATGTTGGTACTCCTGCGAAGCCCGGGCTTTATAGGAAGATGTGATTGGACTATATACTGGAATATTTTGGAATGGCAGTATACAGAACAAGCAATAGCTGCTTCAACTCCTTATGGAGATAAAAAATAAAACTGAAAAAAAAAAATTCCAATTAGTAAAAATCAGATCAATGAAACTGAACCTGGAAAATTCTAACAGCTGCTGGATTGTTCAACCACAGACAGTTCCTACAAAAAAAATTGAAAAATAAGCTTTTTCTTACTGTTTGACACTAAAAAAAAAAACTAGTAACAAAAATAAAATTCACAATCACAACCCATCAGCTGACGCCCTGTAACCTATGCCCTACCCTATAGCCGATGCCCTACCCCATAACCTATACCCTATCCTATAGGCTATACCCTAACCTATAACCTATGCCCCACCCTATAGCCAATGCCCTACCCCATAACCTATACCCTATCCTATAGGCTATACCATAACCTATAACCTATGCCCCACCCTACAGCCAATGCCCTACCCCATAACCTATGCCCCACCCTATAGCCAATGCCCTACCCCATAACCTATGCCCCACCCTATAGCCAATGCCCTACCCCATAACCTGTGCCCCACCCTATAGCCGATGCCCTACCCTATAACCTATACCCTATCCTATAGGCCAGAGGTCCCCAACCGCCGGTCCACGGACCAGGACCGGGCCGTTGGGGTTTTTCAGCCGGTCCGCGGCGCCGCTGACAGCTACTTAGGCAGAGGGCACACACCCGCGGGCTGAGGCGGCTGTGGCAGGGGCTGTGTGCCCGGAGCGGCAGCTGCTGCTGAGAGAAGGTGGGCGCCTTAGCCGCGGGCTCCAGAAGGTAAACACCGGCCACGCCCCCCACAGCGCTCTCCCCAGCGTGCAGCATGGGGCCGGCCAGTACATTTCCAGCAGCCCGCTCTCCTCCACCTGGTGCTGCCCAGGGCACTGCCAGCCATGTTACGTGTGCCACACAAGTGCACATGGAGGGCGGGCTGCAGCAGCATGGAGCCAGCCTGTGCCCGGGCGCTGCACCGAGGATGACGGGGCAGGAGGTGCCCAGTGCCGCAGTCATTAATAAGGAGTTTAGCAGTAAACAAGCGTGTGCGGGAACAGCGGGCTGGGCCCCTCTGAATGAAGGTATTACCGGCGACTGTGCAGGGTCCATGTGTGGGGAGCTGGGGTATATGTAGCAGTGCTGAATATTTTTTTGTTGATAGGATTTCATGAAGTGGCCATGAAACTTAATAAATAACAAACTCAGCTCTGCTACATCAGTAAAAAACCAATTGATTAATCATTAATCAATTGGTTTTTTACTGATGTAGCAGAGCTGAGTTTGTTATTTACGGTTTGTTACTCATGTGCTCTCAAAAGAAGTTATCGGTCCACACTGCACTGATAAAAGTACCACAAAGCTTTAGCATGAGGCCAGATGTAGCAGAGAGGAATGTGTCACTTGTAGATTTCATACACAGAGTGATTCATTTGTCGGGTTTATGAAACACTGAACACAGATGTAGCAGAGCTGATGGTCTCACAGCAGAGTACATTCATTAATGATTAATGAATGTACTCTGCTGTGACACCATCAGCTCTGCTACATCTGTGTTCAGTGTTTCATAAACCCGACAAATGAATCACAGATGTATGGCCTCATGCTAAAGCTTTGTGGTACTTTTATCAGTGCAGTGTGGACCGATAACTTCTCTTGAGAGCACATGATCAATGACTAACACAGGTCTGCTACATCCGCACCGCCGTGCCGGAGGAAATGTTATGGAATGATCAGGAAACTGTCAAGGAGCGAAAGAAAAAGAACAAATCCAGCCCTGCTACATCTGAGTTACAATATTATTAGTGAACCATCACACAGCAGAGGGTTCGTCATAATGTATCAGTGCAGGATAGTTATAATATAAGCTCCATCCCTCCATAACCCCACCCCCATATGACCAAAGCTCCGCCCCTGCCCCACCCCCACCGGGCCATGGAAAACTGGTCTTGCTTAACCCCTTCCCGACCCATGACGCCTATGCGGCGTCATGGAATGATCGCATCCCTGCAGATCGGGTGAAAGGGTTAATTCCTATTTTACCCGATCTGCAGGGAGAGGGGGAGTTGTACTTCAGCCTAGGGGGGGTGGCTTTGCCCCCACGTGGCTACGATCGCTCTGATTGGCTGTTGAAAGTGCAACAGCCAATCAGAGCAATTTGCAATATTTCACCTATGAAAATGGTGAAATATTGCAATCCAGCCATGGCCGATGCTGCAATAGCATCTGCCATGGCTGGAAATCATGTACTGGCCCCCCCCACCGCCCCCGATCTCCTCCCCAGTCGTCCGTTCTGTCAGGTACCCCCCTCCGTCCCCCTGTTCGCTCCCCCGTGCTCCTGTCCGCTCCCCCGTGCTCCTGTCCGCTCCCCCCGTCCTCCGATCCCCCCCCCTGTGCTCCGATCCACCCCCCCACCACCCCCTCATACTTACCGATCCTCCCGGTGTCCGGCCGTCTCCTCGCTGGGCGCCGCCATCTTGGAAAATGGCGGGCGCATGCTCAGTACGCCCGCCGAATCTGCAGGCTGGCAGATTCGTTACAGGTACATTTTGATCGCTGTGGTAGGTTCTACCACAGCGATCAAAATAAAAAAATAATAAATAAACCCCCCCCTTTATCACCCCCATAGGTAGGGACAATAATAAAATAAAGAAAATATTTTTTTTTCTTTTACCACTAGGGTTAGGGTTAGAACTAGGGGTAGGGTTAGGGGTAGGGTTAGGGTTAGGGGTAGGGTTATGGCATGTGCACACAGAGCGGATCGGCCGCGGATCCGCAGCGGATCGGCCGCGGATCCGCCACGGATCGCAGCGGATCCGCAGCGGATCGGCCGCGGATCCGCAGCGGATCGGCCGCGGATCCGCAGTGGATCCGCAGCGGATTGGCCGCGGATCTGCAGCGGATTGGCCGCGGATCCGCCGCGGATCGGCAGCGGATCCGCAGCAGATTGGCCGCGGATCTGCAGCGGATTGGCAGCGGATTGGCCGCGGATCTGCAGCGGATTGGCCGCGGATCCGCAGCGGATCCGCAGCAGATTGGCCGCGGATCTGCAGCGGATTGGCAGCGGATTGACCGCGGATCCGCCGGGGATCCGCAGCGGATCGGCAGCGGATCCGCAGCAGATTGGCCGCGGATCTGCAGCGGATTGGCAGCGGATTGGCCGCGGATCTGCAGCGGATTGGCAGCGGATTGGCCGCGGATCCGCAGCGGATCGGCAGCGGATCCGCAGCAGATTGGCCGCGGATCTGCAGCGGATTGGCAGCGGATTGGCCGCGGATCTGCAGCGGATTGGCAGCGGATTGGCCGCGGATCCGCCGCGGATCGGCAGCGGATCCGCAGCAGATTGGCCGCGGATCTGCAGCGGATTGGCAGCGGATTGGCCGCGGATCTGCAGCGGATTGGCAGCGGATTGGCCGCGGATCCGCAGCGGATTGGCAGCGGATTGGCCGCGGATCCGCAGCGGATTGGCCGCTGCGAATTCGAAGCAGTTTTCCATCAGGTTTACAGTACCATGTACACCTAAGGAAAACCAAATCTGCTGTGCCCATGGTGCGGAAAATTCCGTGCAGAAACGCTGCATTGTATTTTCCGCAGCATGTCAATTCTTTGTGCGGATTCCGCAGCGGTTTACACCTGTTCCTCAATAGGAATCCGCAGGTGAAATCCGCACAAAAAAACACTGGAAATCTGCTGTAAATCCGCAGGCAAAACGCAGTGCCTTTTAGCTGCAGATTTTTCAAAAATCGTGCGGAAAAATCTCACACGAATCCGCAACGTGGGCACATACCCTTAGGGTTAGGGTTGGAATTAGGGCTAGGGTTGGAAATAGGGTTAAGAATAGGCTTGTGGTTAGGGTTACGGATAGGGTTAGGGGTGTGTTGGGGTTACAGTTGTGGTTAGGGTTGGGATTAGGGTTACGGTTGGGATTAGGGTTAGGATTAGGGTTGGAATTAGGGTTACGGTTGTGTTGCGGTTAGGGTTGTGGTTAGGGGTGTGTTGGGGTTAGGGTTGTGATTAGGGTTATGGCTACAGTTGGGATTAGGATTAGGGGTGTGTTGGGGTAAGTGTTGAAGTTAGAATTGAGGGGTTTCCACTGTTTTAGGCACATCAGGGGTCTCCAAACGCAACATGGCGCCACCATTGATTCCAGCCAATCTTGCGTTCAAAAAGTCAAATGGTGCTCCCGCCCTTCCAAGCCCCGACGTGCGCCCAAACAGTGGTTTACCCCCACATTTGGGGTACCAGCGTACTCAGGACAAACTGGGCAACAACTGTTGGGGTCCAATTTCTCCTGTTACCCTTGCAAAAATAAAAAATTACTTGCTAAAACATAATTTTTGAGGAAAGAACAATTATTTTTTATTTTCACGGCTCTGCGTTATAAACTTCTGTGAAGCACTTGGGGGTTGAAAGTGCTCACCACACATCTAGATAAGTTCCTTCGGGGGTCTAGTTTCCAAAATGGGGTCACTTGTGGGCTGTTTCTACTGTTTAGGCACATCAGGGGCTCTGCAAATGCAATGTGACGCCCGCAGACCATTCCATCAAAGTCTGCATTTCAAATGTCACTACTTCCCTTCCGAGCCCTGACGTGTGCCCAAACAGTGGTTTACCCCCACATATGGGGTATCAGCGTACTCACAACAAACTGGGCAACAAATATTGGGGTCCAAATTCTCCTGTTACCCTTGTGAAAATAAAAAATTGCTTGCTAAAACATCTTTTTTGAGGAAAGAAAAATGATTTTTTATTTTCACGGCTCTGCGTTGTAAACTTCTGTGAAGCACTTGGGGGTTGAACGTGCTCACCACACATCTAGATAAGTTCCTTGGGGGGTCTAGTTTCCAAAATGGGGTCACTTGTGGGGGGTTTCTACTGTTTAGGCATATCAGGGGCTCTGCAAACGTAACATGATGCCCGCAGACCATTCCATCAAAGTCTGCATTCCAAAACGTCACTACTTCCCTTCCGAGCCCCGGCATGTACCCAAACAGTGGTTTACCCCCACATATGGGGTATCAGCGTACTCAGGAGAAACTGGACAACAACTTTTGGGGTCCAATTTCTCCTGTTACTCTTGCAAAAATAAAAAAATTCTGGGCTAAAAAAATATTTTTGAGGAAAGGAAACACATTTTTTATTTTCACGGCTCTGCGTTATAAACTTCTGTGAAGCACTTGGGGGTTCAAAGTGCTCACTACACATCTAGATAAGTTCCCTTGGGGGTCTAGTTTCCAAAATGGAGTCAATTGTGGGGAGTTCCTACTGTTTAGGCACATCAGGGGCTCTGCAAACGCAACCTGACGCCCGCAGAGCATTCCATCAAAGTCTGCATTTCAAAACATCACTACTTCCCTTCCGAACCCCGACGTGTGCCAAAACAGTGGTTTACCCCCACATATGGGGTATCATCGTACTCAGGAGAAACTGGAAAACAACTTTTGGGGTCCAATTTCTCCTATTACCCTTGGGAAAATAAAAAATTGTGGGCTAAAAAATCATTTTTGAGAAAAGAAAAATTATTTTTTATTTTCATGGCTCTGCGTTATAAACTTCTGTGAAGCACTTGGGGGTTCAAAGTGCTCACCACACATCTAGATTAGTTCCTTGGGAGGTCTAGTTTCCAAAATGGGGCCACTTGTGCGGGAGCTCCAATGTTTAGGCACACAGGGGCTCTCCAAACGCGACATGGTGTCCGCTAATGATTGGAGCTAATTTTCCATTCAAAAAGCCAAATGGCGTGCCTTCCCTTCCGAGCCCTGCCGTGCGCCCAAACAGTGGTTTACCCCCACATATGGGGTATCATCGTACTCAGGACAAACTGGACAACAACATTTGGGGTCCAATTTCTCCTATTACCCTTGGGAAAATAAAAAATTCTGGGCTAAAAATCATTTTTGAGGAAAGAAAAATTATTTTTTTATTTTCACGGCTCTGCGTTATAAACTTCTGTGAAGCACCTGGGGGTTATAAGTGTTTACTATGCATCTAGATAAGTTCCTTGGGGGGTCTAGTTTCCAAAATGGGGTCACTTGTAGGGGAGCTCCAATGTTTAGGCACACAGGGGCTCTCCAAACGCGACATGGTGTCCGCTAACGATTGGAGCTAATTTTCCATTCAAAAAGTCAAATGGCACGCCTCCCCTTCCGAGCCTTGCCGTGCACCCAAACAGTGGTTTACCCCCACATATGAGGTATCGGCATACTCAGGAGAAATTGCCCAACAAATTTTAGGATCCATTTTATCCTGTTGCCCATGTGAAAATGAAAGAATTGAGGCTAAAAGAAATTTTGTGTGAAAAAAAAGTACTTTTTCATTTTTGCGGATCAATTTGTGAAGCACCTGGGGGTTTAAAGTGCTCACTATGCCTCTAGATGAGTTCCTTGGGGGGTCTAGTTTCCAAAATGGGGTCACTTGTAGGGGAGCTCCAATGTTTAGGCACACAGGGGCTTTCCAAACGCGACATGGTGTCCGCTAACGATGGAGATAATTTTTCATTCAAAAAGTCAAATGGCGCTCTTTCCCTTCCGAGCCTTACCATGTGCCCAAACAGTGGTTTACCCCCACATGTGAGGTATTGGTGTACTCAGGAGAAATTGCCCAACAAAATTTAGGATCCATTTTATCCTGTTGCCCATGTGAAAATGAAAAAATTGAGGCTAAAATAATTTTTTCGTGAAAAAAAAGTACTTTTTCATTTTTACGGATCAATTTGTGAAGCACCTGGGGGTTTAAAGTGCTCACTATGCTTCTAGATAAGTTCCTTGGGGGGTCTAGTTTCCAAAATGGGGTCACTTGTGGGGGAGCTCCAATGTTTAGGCACACGGGGGCTCTCCAAACGCGACATGGTGTCCGCTAAAGATTGGAGCCAATTTTTCATTGAAAAAGTCAAATGGCGCTCCTTCCCTTCCGAGCCCTGCCGTGCGCCCAAACAGTGGTTTACCCCCACATATGAGGTATCAGCGTACTCAGGACAAATTGGACAACAACGTCCGTGGTCCAGTTTCTCCTTTTACCCTTGGGAAAATAAAAAATTTTTTGCTAAAAGATCATTTTTGTGACTAAAAAGTTAAATGTTCATTTTTTACTTCCATGTTGCTTCTGCTGCTGTGAAACACCTGAAGGGTTAATAAACTTCTTGAATGTGGTTTTGAGCACCTTGAGGGGTGCAGTTTTTATAATGGTGTCACTTTTGGGTATTTTCAGCCATATAGAACCCTCAAACTGACTTCAAATGTGAGGTGATCCCTAAAAAAAATGGTTTTGTAAATTTTGTTGTAAAAATGAGAAATCACTGGTCAAATTTTAACCCTTATAACTTCCTAGCAAAAAAAAAATTTGTTTCCAAAATTGTGCTGATGTAAAGTAGACATGTGGGAAATGTTATTTATTAACTATTTTGTGTCACATAACTCTCTGGTTTAACAGAATAAAAATTCAAAATGTGAAAATTGCGAAATTTTCAAAATTTTTGCCAAATTTCCGTTTTTTTCACAAATAAACTCAGAAATTATCGACCTAAATTTACCACTAACATGAAGCCCAATATGTCACGAAAAAACAATCTCAGAATCGCTAGGATCCGTTGAAGCGTTCCTGAGTTATTACCTCATAAAGGGACACTGGTCAGAATTGCAAAAAACGGCAAGGTCATGAAGGGGTTAAAGCCGGTCCCTGGTGCAAAAAAGGTTGGGGACCTCTGCTATAGGCTATACCCTAACCTATAACCTATGCCCCACCCTATAGCCGATGCCCTACCCCATAACTTATACCCTATCCTATAGGCTATGCCCTAACCTATTACCTATGCCCCACCGCCCAGATGTCCCTTCTCTCACTGGACACAACCTCTCCTCCTTTCCTCATTCCGCTGCTGTTCTATTCTATGGCTGTTTAATTGCGCATGACTAAAGAATTCTTGTGGAAAGAACTCTACTACGCACGCTCCAGGAAATCCCGCGTCCTCCGGCGGGAAGAGATGTGGCGAGCTAAGCAATCTCGCGTTGCTACGTATTCTCCGAGCGCATGCGCGGTGAGTATAGTTCACGTGTGACAGATGCCGGTACGCCGCGAGTGTTCGGTTTGTTCGGAGAGTGTCACGTGTCTGCCGGGCTTTCTGTTATCTCCGGTGTAATAAAATAAGACTCTCCCGTTGCTTCCAGCAGCTTGTTAACCTCTTTGGCGGTGTGTCTGCATAGTGTGTACAGGGGCGGGCTGCCAATGGTAAAAGTGCGGAGGGATTGAGTAATGTGGACGTCTCCCAAATCTGCTCAGTGCGCATGTCTGTACACTTAGCTGCACGGTACTGACCTCGAGCACGTGGTGCTGGCACACATCAGCTGTGACCTTCATAGTCATGGCCTGCCCGGGCTTCTGTACACACGTGAGCCAGAGCCACCACCGTGTCCCATCGCCTTATACTCGGGTCTGTCATGTTCTCGTTTTGAGCTGTTCACAAATGGTGGAATCAATGTGTCCATAAAGCCAGTATAATGGAGCTGTCAGGTTTTCTTTTAACCATTTAAACTGGTCGTCCCTAGTTTGGCAGTTATCTGTTCTTAGGACAGAGGATGACTTCTTGATCGCTGGGACTCCAACCGATTCTGAGAAGAACCAGAGCTCTGTAGCACCCCAGGTGGGCAGAGCGGAGGTCCATCCTATGTACTGCAGTCCCATTCATTTGTAATAGGACCACCTAGACCAGAGGTGTCAAACTGCATTCCTCGAGGGCCGCCAACAGGTCATGTTTTCAGGATTTCCTTAGCATTCCACAAGGTGCTGGAATCATTCTGTGCAGGTGATTAAATTATCACCTGTGCAATACAAGGAAATCCTGAAAACATGACCTGTTGGCGGCCCTCGAGGAATGCAGTTTGACACCTCTGACCTAGACCGTCTCCGGCGGTGCGCATGAACGACCACTTCTCTATTCACAGTGAGCTCTTCAGAACCTCGGTCTCTGAATCAGAAAGCTATCCCCTATCACGTACCTGGAGGATGACTCCTAAACCTGGTACCACTTAAAATGAATGGGCGAGAGGCGCACACCTTCACTTTTTCCTCCCCCTTTTCCATTGACATATGAGTTCTTGCGGGATAAGTTGTAGTGTTATTTTACCAAATAAGAAAGCCCCTCCATAATTCCAACATTTTTTTTTTTTTTTATGACTTTCATTGTGCGGTAAAATGATCTGGCAATATGATTTTCTGGGTCACTATGGTTGTGACAATGCCAGATTTAGGCTACGTTCACATTTGCGTTGTTGTGTGTTGCGTCGGCGACGCGTCGGTGACGCAACGCACAACGCATGCAAAACGCATTGTTTTGTGACGCATGCGTCCTTTTTTTGCATGATTTTGGACGCAAAAAAAATGCAACTTGCTGCATCCTCTGCGCCCTGACGCGTGCGCCCAAAAAGACGCATGTGTCACAAAACGCAGCACAACGCATGTCCATGCGTCCCCATGTTAAATATATGGGCGCATGACGCATGCGGCGACGCTGCAGCGCCCGACGCTGCAGCGCACAACGCTAATGTGAACGTAGCCTTATAAGGTTTCTTTTTCTATTTCTGTGGTTAAAAAATATGTGCTGTATTAGAAAAAAACTAACTTGGTTTGTTTTTGTTATAGTCTGCATCCCATAATGTTTTCATTCTTTTGTCGGGATACCTGTGTGAGGGCGCGTAGTTTTGCATGCCGAGCTGTAGTGTTTATTGATACTAGCTTGTGGTGCATATGATGTGATAGCTGTTTGGCTATGTGCACACATTGTTTTGTTTACTATGTGCACACGTTGCGGATTGGTGTGCGGACTTTTTCACACTGTTTTTGCAAAATCCACAGGTAAACCGCACTGCGGATTACCCGCGCTTTTTGTGTGGATTCCACCTGCGTTTTTACGCCTGCGGATTCCTATTGAGGAGCAGGTGTAAATCGCTGCGGAATCCGCACAAAGAATTGACATGCTGCGGAAAAAACACTGCTGCGTTTTTGCGTGTTTTTTTCCACAGCATGGGCACTGCGGATTTTGTTTTCCATATGTTTACATGGTACTGTATACCGCATGGAAAACAGCTGCAGATCCGCAGCGTCAAATCCGCTGCGGATCTGCAGCAAAATCCACAACGTGTGCACATGGCTTTTTTCATCTTAAAGAAGGTAAACAAAAAAAAATTGTTTCAGTGTTAGTGAATTTTTAGATTTTATTACTTTGGGCAATTCTGCACATGGCAATAACAAATCTTTATTTGCATTCTGCTATTTATGTTTGTAATATATGGGGGTCATCTAAATTTTTATTTTTGTTTTTCATACATACTATATTTTTCGCTTTATAAGATGCACCTGATTATAAGACGCACCCCCAAATTTGGTGAAGAAATACAGAAAAAAATAATTTTATGTTAAATGGGGGTTTGTCTTATAATGCCAGTATCCGTCTTACAAATCATATATATGTCCCTCATCCTGGTATCTATATAACCCCCATCCTGGCACAACCCCCATCCTGGCACATTGCCCCCCTGTGCTGCTGGCACACTGCCCCCCATATCCCATCCTGCTGGCACGCACATGGCCCCCCCGGTCACTATATGCCCCCCTGCTGGCACGCACATGCTCCCCTGGTCATTCTATATGTTCCCTGCTGGCACTCACATGGCCCCCTGGTCACTATATGCCCCCCCCTGCTGGCATGCACATGGCCCCCCTCTCTCTATATGCCCCCTGCTGGCACGCACATGGCCCCCCGGTCGCTGTATGCCCCCCTACTGGCACGCACATGCTCCCCGGTCACTATATGCCCCCCTGCTGGCATGCACATGATAAAATAACAAACACTTACCGTAATTCACCTTCTGATGATGGATCCATGTCCCAGCTCGTCGTTTGTGCTTCCTGTTTTCCAGGCATCAGATCATGTGACCTGGGCACACAGTGATGACATCACTATGCTGTGCCAATCACATGATCGGATGTTGGCACGGACACAGGAAGAGCCATGGGGGAACTGGGAGCACGGAGCCATCATCAGAGGGCGAGTTAAAGGGAACCTGTCACCCCCTCCCCCGGCGGTTTTAACTAAAAGAGCCACCTTGTGCAGCACTAATGCTGCATTCTGTCAAGGTGGCTCTTTTAGTTGGGGTCCCTTCCAACGCTGAAATATTCGTTTTTATAATTTGCCTGCCTTACCTGTAGACTGTCCGGGGGGGCATGTCTTTTTTTGGGGGGAAAAGACATGCCTCCCGTACACAAACACCTCCCAACCATCCCTTAGCCCCTCTGCTTCCTTCATTAACGTCCCCGGCGCCTGCGCTGTAAGTTCCGATCATGTGATGTGAGTCGAAGGGCAGCGCAAACTGCGCATGCCGTAAAAAAAAAAACCTTACAGCGCAGACTGTAAAAAATCAAAGTGCGGTGAAATTGCAAAAGAAAAGAACAATTCCACAATTGTTTTTTAGGTTCTTTTTTTTTTTATCATGTTCACCAAATGCTATAACTGACATGTCATTATGATTCTCCAGGTCATTATGAGTTTGCACATGTCAAGCATGAAAAGGATAGGAGAAGCTTTGTAATTTTTCCTGATGAAACACTGATGGTAAAAACTAACAATGTCCAAACACTGATGAATCTGACATCCAAAATACTGATGACACTTGGACCATTTTTATGCGTATTTGAACAAACATGTCTGAGTGCGGCCTAGCTCCAATCACAAGTTACTCTCAGATTGAACCCAGTCCATATAGTGATGGCACACAGCTGCCATCCATCTACAGAGGCCCTTGCCAAGGTGTTAAAAGGTGTTTGCAAGAGATGTGACTGTCCGCACATCAAAATCCTGTTGCAATACTACTGTGGATTGGTGCATTTTTTGTGTTCTAGTTAGTAGATGCACTGTTTTTAGAGGTTAATGCAGCTATTTTAAATTTTTACCTGTAAAACCATATGGCTAAAATCTGCAGCAATTCACCATAAAACCTCTTGCTGTTTTTGATGCAGTGTTGAAATATGCAAATTGCCTCTTCCGAGAGGAAGAGGACAGGAACTCTAGCTCCACTTATTGAATGTAGCAATCTTAAAAGTCAATATCAATCCTTTAGGCCACTGTCACATTATCATTATTTGGTCAGTATTTTACATCAGTATTTGTAAGCCAAAATCAGGAGTGGAACAGTCGGAGGAAAAGTATAATAGAAACATATGCACCACTTCTGTATTTATCACCCACTCCTGGTTTTGGCTTACAGGTACTGAGGTAAAAAGCTCACCAAATACTGAGCATGTGAACGTGGCCTTAATGAGCCTTGCCACGTGACTTGGGATAAGAAGCAAAACCAGACACTCATTTGAAGACATGTTTTGGAGTGTTTTCCCCTCATCAGTGCAAAACGGGAGATCTAATGTGGCTGGGTTAGAGGCCTCTGACAAGTGGTCTGAGGGGTAAAGTTTCTGCTCATTCAGAGTGCCGAATTTGCATAAAGACTCTTAGGATTACTACATTCAATAGGTGGCACTAGAGTTCATGTCCTCTCTGAAGAGGCAAATTGCATATTTCAATTCCAAGAGGAGCTTTGCGTGTCGTAGAAATCTCCAGATGCCGAAAAGAAGAAAAGCACTACTGTAAGGCATGCATACTACACCAAAATAATAAAATATAATAATTTTATTGACCCACAATTACAGAAACAGAAAACACAAGTAAAAACATATGAGAACAGCCACTCAAACCCACTGCTATAAACAGCTACAATAAGTGTAATGCAATCTTATAACCCTGAGGCAATAGCTCCTAATAACTATTTATCCAATGCACCCTGGGATGTCAGTAATCAGGACATGTCAAAATTTGGACGATCCCTAGTATACCCTAAAAGGGACCAAATAAGGAAGAAAAAACTCTGTGTTGGAGAACCAGCACAGAGCATCGCTACAATTAGGGTAAATGTAAGAAACACCCAAAAACCTGGGTTTATACTATGAGCGCTGTGAGTAGCAGGTCAGTCAGATAGGATTGAGAATGATAACCAATGACTGATGAACAACTGAAGGAGTAATAGCCAAAAATGGCCAAATGTACCAGAAAAGACTCAGAGCAGGAAAGCCCGGAAAAAATGACCCAGGCAGGAACGTTCAAACAGCAGGGGATATGAGTGGGGGACCCCGGAATGACCCCACGCGTATCGCCGTAACCCGTACGGCTTCGTCAGTTGAAGTCTCCTTACGCCGACATAGCGTTTTCCACAGGTAGAAAAGATCTCCATGATGCAGTATTGAATGTGCAACAAAAAAGTCTCTTGTACATACAGTGGCATGTAAAGTTTGGGCACCCCTGGTCAAAATTACTGTTATGAAAAGTTAAGCAAGGTTGAAGATGAAAAGATCTCTAAAAGGTCTTAAGTTAAAGATAACACATCTCCTTTGTATTTTAGGAAAAAAATATTGTCTTTTTTTTTTTTTTTTTCATTTTAAAAATTACAAAAATGCAAATGTTTGTGCACCCTTGGAGATTTTTGTGCTCAAATAACTTTGACCAAGGTTTCCGACCTTAATTAGCTTGTAAGGGTATGTGCCCACGATCTGAAATAGCAGTTCACCTGCGCTGTGTCCAAAACCCTGTGTTAAGCCGGTTTCACACGTCAGTGGCTCCGGTACGTGAGGTGTCAGTTTTCTCACGTACCGGAGACACTGACACACGTAGACACATTAAAATCAATGTGTCTCTGCACATGTCATTGATTTTTTGCGGACCGTGTGTCCGTGTGCAAAACACGGAGACATGTCAGTGTTCGTGGGAGCGCACGGATCACACGGACCCATTAAAGTCAATGGGTCCATGTAAAACACCTACCGCACACGGATGCTGTCCGTGTGCAGTCCTTGTGCCGTGCAGGAGACAGCGCTACAGTAAGTACTGTCCCCCCAGCGAGGTGCTGAAGCCGCCATTCATTTCTTCTCTCCAGCAGCGTTCGCTGGAGAGAAGATATGAAAAATCATTTTTTTGTGTGTTTAAAATAAAGATCCCTGTCACCACCCCCCTCCCACCCCCTGTGCGCCCGCCCGCTGGAAGTAAAATACTCACCCGGCACCCTCGCTGCTTCCTCTCAGCGCCGCAGCTTCTTCCTGTATGAGCGGTCACGTGGTGCCGCTTATTACAGTGATGAATATGCGGCTCCACCTCCCATAGGGTTGGAGCCGCATATTCATCACTGTAATGAGCGGCACCACGTGACCGCTCATACAGGAAGAAGCAGCGAGGGAGCCGGGTGAGTATTTTATTTCCAGCGGGCGGGCGCACAGGTGGTGGGAGGGGGGTGGTGACAGGGATCTTTATTTTAAACACACACACAAAAAAATAATGATTTTTCATATCTTCTCTCCAGCGAACGCTGCTGGAGAGAAGAAATGAATGGCGGCTTCAGCACCAGATGCAGGGGACAGTGCTTATCTCTAGCTGTCTCCTGCACGGTCCGTGTGGTACCCAGTCGGCACACGGGCGGCACACGGCTGCCGCACGTGTGCCACACTGATGTGCCACGTGAGCACACGGACACGGATAACTCCGGTACCGATTTTTCCGGTACCGGAATTATCTGGACGTGTGGGACAGGCCTTATACAGTGCAAACACAGTGGATGAGATTTATAGAAATCCCATGCCCACTGTGCTTCGGTTTGATGCTGCGTAAACTCACCTGTGCTGTGGGTTTACAAGCTGCAGCATATCAATTTCCACAATAGGATGCATTGGATGTGATAAATCTGTGTGCTTCAATGAACACATGCAGATTTAACTGCGTGATTGAACTCGGCGAAAATACATTGCCTCCCTTTGGCTGTGTGCACACAATGCGGATTTAGTGCGGATCCGCAGCGGATTTTTCCGCGAAATCAATAGAAACAAAATAGCTGTGCTAATGGTGCGGAAAAATCCACATGAAAACCGCTGCGGAACAAAAGAAGTAGCATGTCACTTCTTTTGTGCGGAACTGCAGCATTTCTGACCCCTTCCATTATAGAAATCCGCAGGGGTAAAAAACGCATAATATCCGCAACAAAAACGCACAAAATCCGCATAAAAAAGACGTCAAATCACACACCTGCGTTTTCTGCCAGGAGATGCAGATTTTGTGCAGAAAATTCTGCAACCCAATCCGCAACGTGTGCACATAGCCATAGGTCTGGATCACACATACGTGAGATACGACCGAGTCTCGCAGGTGAAAACCCAGCTCTGGCGCTTGCACTCTGGAGCGGAGTGTGCAGCCGCACAGCAATACATGGAGCTGCACGCTCCGCTCCGGACTGCCCGGCGCCAGAGCTGGGTTTTCACCTGCGAGACACGGCCGTATCTCACGTATGTGTGATCCCGGCCTTATAGGGTTATGGTTTGTTCATTATCGTCGTTAGGAAAGGTCAGGTGATGCAAATTTCCCAGCTTTATAAAAACCCAGCCTCCTCTAACCTTGTGCCAAAAAAGCAGCTGAAGGTTTTCCAATGGCCCTCACAATTCCCTAATCTGAACATCATTGAAAATCTGTGGCCAGACCTTAAAAAAGCAGTGCATGCAAGACGACCCAGGAATCTCAGAGAAATGGAAGAAGTTTTCAAGGGATAATGGATGAAATGAAAATCACTCAAACAAGACATGAAAGACTCTTGGCTGGCTACAAAATGCAAATTACAAGCTGTGATAGTTTCAAAAGAGGTACTAACCATGCAGGGTGCCCAAACTTTTGCTTTAACCCATTTACCTTTTTGTAATTTTTAAAATGAAAAAAAAAAAGACTATATATATTTGATAGATGATGATTTCATCTTCAACTTAATTTTGACTAGGGGTGCTCAAACTTTTATATGCCACTGAACACCCAACTTGGTTGTAAAGAAATAAATCATACGAACAGAGTAACAGGGTATGTTCACATGTAACGTTTTTGATGCATTTTTTTCTGCAGATTGTGGCCAGAAATGCACTATGGAAATTAGACACATTTGTTTTGATGCAGGTCTGCGTTTTTGGGATAGGTTTTTTTTTGGTGCCATCCCATTTTGATCTCAATGGGTAATAACTATGGTAAAACGCTAATTGACATGCTGCATTTTTTTTAAAAACCGTACTGTATGTCAAAAACGCATGAAAGAAACACACACCTTGTGAATGTGATTTCAGAAGTTTCATTTATTTTGCCATCATTGTCAAACTGATGTAAGAATGAACAGACAAAAAAAAACACATCAAAAACATAGTGCCTATTTAGAAACTTTTCAGTGTGTTATTGTTAGACATTAATACAGTAGTTTGTTTTCCCATGCGCCATGCATTGGTTTAGGGCTTGATCACGGGACCGTAGTTTTGGTTCGAGTCTTGTTTGTGAAAACAAATGGGCTGCACTTGGACCAATGTTATTTACTGGGGCAGTGCAGATAACCGATTTTTTTTCACTGACCGAATTAGCATGTGAAAACAATCGCAGCATGCATTAGTTTCTTGTGTAAATCAGATGAGACTCCCTCATTCAGGTCTATGGGTGCGTAAAACTATCGGATGCCATATGGAGACGCACAGCATAACATCCAAGTTTTACAGATACAATTCTGTAACATAGGAAACTGAAAATGGTCCTGTAATTGATTAACACCTGCTGCTGTAAAAACAAAAACCGCAAAAGAAACACCACAAACAATCCCACTTGAAACACAAAAGCAATGGAAATGCGGTGGCTTCATTCTCCCGTCCTTGTACCGCAGTCCATGTATTGACCATGATTTGTGACTCTGGTTGCAGGCCTCTTAATTCAGTCTCTCCACATTCATATGTGACTATGAGGCTGCAAAGGTTGGTTCAGGAGACCCCGTGGTCAGTTTTTAATTCTCGGTCATCTGAATAATACAGCCTAATGAAAAGAATGAACGCTTCCAACCAAGTGTAGAATAAGCCATGTCTTTTTCTTACAGCATGAAATCGTGTGATCCACGATGGTCTCCTCTAACTTGTATTAGTTTGATTTAAAAAATCAAGACGAGCAACCAAGGAACCAAGTGAACACTTCTTCCTGTGCCCAGTTCTTTTTAATGCTAGGGCGGCAGCATTTCAGCTAAAAGTAACTAGAATGAGGGAGCCTGCTTGTCTTCTCTGTTGCCCATGTTTAGTAGCGTTTATCTGTCAGATTCACTCTGAATATATGAATGGTGCTGTTAATAGAACGCACACACAGATTGACAACATTCGTTTTCTTAAAGGAACTAAGGAATATAACAGATGCACTATACCTCCCAATGCCTGTCCTGGCAGGTATTTGTAGACACACAGTCATCAGCGCCCCTCACCTCTCAATGCTGAAATGAGCTGTGTCAGACAAACCCTTTAAGGGTATCTGCACAGGTTTAGTGCTTGCTCACTTTGCTAGCACTGTATAAAGCTGCTTTTCCCCCCACAGCAAAACTGCAATATTTCAACAAGTGCTCCAGGGGTAAGTGACGCAGCCAAGCCGCCACTGGGGTCAGTACTTCATCTATGCAGCAATTGGAGTAATTAATACAGAACGCACGCACAAATATGCATACCTGTATGTGTGTGTATATAAAATATAAAGATATATATATATATATATATATATATATATATATATATATATATATATATATACAGTACATATATATATATATAATGATTTGTACATGTTTCTGTTTTTGCCAGGTGCACAATACAATGTCTTTGATGAAGTGCGCTATATGGCCCCTGCGGATTTTTAGACACAGTACCAATGGTTTTTGCACAAGAAGGAAAATCAGCCTCTTTTCTGGCTCTCCTACAACGACACAGTGGAGCAAAGTTGTTTCTGATGCAGAAAAAATAGTGGGTTATCCAACGTCCTTTATGAGTCTCCGTTGCCTTCTGAGTGATGAACTCAGCAACATTGCAATGCAAGTCCGAAAACTGGTGGGAACTAAGCATCCTTTACTGAATACAGCCAGGTAAGTTACTGTGTTCTTACACTAGACTCAATACAGAAGCCTCGTCTAGATGAATATCTGCCGATGAGCTATTTTCTGTATAATATTTGTGGTGCCTTCACTTCTTATATTACCATATATACTCAAGTATAAGCAGAGCCAAGTATAAACCGAGGTACCTAATTTTACCTCAAAAACCAGGAAAACTTATTGACTTAAGTACACGCCGAGGGGGGGAGATGCAGCAGCTACTGGGTCCGGGAGTCTCCCCTCTCCCCATAGCGATTCTTCCCCTCCCCTGTTATCAGTGACAACAGACATTGGAGCAGTAGTCTCATCAACCCACGCCTGCTGACTTGTCACAGCTGCGGGGTGACGCTGACATCTGACAGCATGACCCCGCAGCCCTCTGACCGACAGTCTTATTGGCTGTAGCGTTACCGCAGGTCACAGCTGCGGGGTGACACTGACATCTGACAGCATGACCCCGCAGCGCTCTGACCGACAGTCTTATTGGCTGTAGCGTTACTGCAGGTCACAGCTGCGGGGTGACACTGACATCTGACAGCATGACCCCGCAGCGCTCTGACCGACAGTCTTATTGGCTGTAGCATTACCGCAGGTCACAGCTGCGGGGTGACACTGACATCTGAGAGCATGACCCCGCAGCACTCTGACCGACAGTCTTATTGGCTGTAGCGTTACCGCAGGTCACAGCTGCGGGGTGACACTGACATCTGACAGCATGACCCCGCAGCGCTCTGACCGACAGTCTTATTGGCTGTAGCGTTACTGCAGGTCACAGCTGCGGGGTGACACTGACATCTGACAGCATGACCCCGCAGCACTCTGACCGACAGTCTTATTGGCTGTAGCGTTACCGCAGGTCACAGCTGCGGGGTGACACTGACATCTGACAGCATGACCCCGCAGCGCTCTGACCGACAGTCTTATTGGCTGTAGCGTTACTGCAGGTCACAGCTGCGGGGTGACACTGACATCTGACAGCATGACCCCACAGTGCTCTGACCGACAGTGTTATTGGGTGTAGCGTTACCGCAGGTCACAGCTGCGGGGTGACTCTGACATCTGACAGCATGACCCCACAGAGCTCTGACCGACAGTCTTATTGGCTGTAGCATTAACGCAGGTCACAGCTGCGGGGTGATACTGACAGCATGACCCCACAGCTCTCTGACCGACAGTCTCATTGGCTGTAGCATTACCGCAGGTCACAGCTGCGGGGTGACACTGACATCTGAGAGCATGACCCCGCAGCACTCTGACCGATAGTCTTATTGGCTGTAGCGTTACCGCAGGTCACAGCTGCGGGGTGACACTGACATCTGACAGCATGACCCCACAGCGCTCTGACCGACAGTGTTATTGGGTGTAGCGTTACCGCAGGTCACAGCTGCGGGGTGACACTGACATCTGAGAGCATGACCCCGCAGCACTCTGACCGACAGTGTTATTGGGTGTAGCGTTACCGCAGGTCACAGCTGCGGGATGGAACTGACATCTGACAGCATGACCCCACAGCACTCTGACCGACAGTCTTATTGGCTGTAGCGTTACCGCTGCAGAAACAAATTGAATTGACATGTTGCAAAAGAAATGCATTACAAGTACTCATAGGAAATTTACTGATCATGTGCACAGCACTTCAGGATTGTCATTGAATTAACTTGCAGAAGGATTCCATAGCGTTTTTGGCCCATTTCGGTGCAGAAAAAAACGCCGCAAAAACGCATAGTGTGCACACAGTTTTACCTGTATGCCTCATAGCTGTGGTCTAGATGTTGAGAAAAGCAGTTATAATGTTTTATGTTAATGATTTCTTCTAGGCTCCGGGGCATACGATGCCTGGAAGAATTCTCTGCCGCCTCTCTTCATTATAATATCACCCCCTTCCCATGCACGTCACACTGGCCTGTGATGTGCAGTTGCGGCGCTGTAAGGCTATGTTCACACGCTGCGGATCCGCAGCGTTTTTCTGCAGCTGCGGGTCCGCAGCAGTTTCCCATGCGTTTACAGTACAATGTAAACCTATGGGAAACACAATCCGCAGTGCACATGCTGCGGAAACGCAGCGATTTACATTCCGCAGCCTGCCAATTCTTTGTGCGGAATCTGCAGCGGTTTTACACCTGCTCCATAATGTAAAACCGCAGTGGAATCCGTACAAAAACCGCGGTAATTCCGCAGGAAATCCGCAGGTAAAATGCAGTGCCTTTTAACTGCGGCTTTCACAAATCTGCTGCGGAAAAATCCGCAGACCTCAAGAATACGTGTGCACATACCCTAATTGCGTGCATGCGCCGTCCACTCGCACGGTTATGTGAACCTTATCCGCCCTTCTGCCTATGGGCAGAGACTTCATCCATCTTCTGCGCAGGCGAGTCTCATATTTGCAGCACTTTACAGACATTATCATCACTGTATAAGTATGCCTTTTGAATATGGGAGGAAACCGGAGAACCTGGAGGAACCCCACGCAAATACAGAAAACATACACACTGCTTGCAGATGTTGTCCTTGGTGGGATTTAAACCCAGGACTCCAATGCTGCAAAGGAACCAAGCTAAAACGTGTTGCCCCATATTTTTAGGATCCTGAAGCAGTTTAATGATGTTCAAAAACCTGACTATAGGCACAGCAAGTCATTTTTACATAGTAATGCATATTTTCAATCATCCATGCAGCGGTTTTAATGGCAGAATCCACCTACAAAGACGACTTTAGCACACACCCTAACACATTAGGGGGTCTAATGCAATGTATTGGGATACAGTCCTTTTATGAGATTGTTGTGAATACCACAAGCATCGATCATGCATCACATTCTTCATTATTAAACCACTCTGTATACTGGAGCATCCAAACAGTAATCTTATTTTATATCATATATTGGATGTGTCGCTTCTTAAATGGGTTGTTTGAAGCAGGGCTATGGAGTCGGTAAGCCAAATTTCTCTGACTCCCTACTACATGGCTCATGTTTAAGTGACACATTTACTGTAGTAAAATGGTAACATCAGGTTTTTAATCAACAATATGATATAATAATTAAGCTTTTTACATAAAACATAAAATATATTTATTGGAATACAACTTTAGAACACAAAAAGCTTTAATAAATTGTTAATATGCAATACACTATGTAGTAAGTTGATCGGTACTTTTTTGCTCTCATCTGTAGAGAAGGAGCTTTACTACTGAGCATGTGAATAAAGTGCAGCACAGATTCATCTCAACTGAAAGCCGAGATTCTTAGATCAGGAATAGAACAGACATTTATAGGACACTAGCTGAAGAGCCCGGCGTTGCCTGGGCATAGTAAATATCTGTGGTTAGTTATAGCACCTCACTTCTCTTATTTTCCCATCACGCCTCTCATTTTCCCCATCACATCTTTCATTTTCCCCCTCACATCTCTCATTTTCTCCCTCACACCTCTCATTTTCTCCCTCACACCTCTCATTTTCCCCCTCACTCCTCTTATTTTCCCCCTCACTCCTCTCATTCCCCCCTAACACTTGTCATTTCGACCTCACATCTGTCATTTTCCGATCACTCCACTATTTTCCCTCACCTCTCATTTTCACCTCAGTATATACATGTTTGTCATCTCCCTTATATATAGTATACACCTGTATGTCATCTCCTGTATATAGTATATACCTGTATGTCATCTCCCCTGTATATAGTATATACCTGTATGTCATCTCCTCCTATATATAGTATATACCTGTATGTAATCTCCTCCTGTATATAGTATATACCTGTGTGTCATCTCACCTATATATAGTATATATCTGTGTGTCATCTCCTCCTGTATATAGTATATACCTGTATGTCATCTCCTCCTATACATAGCATATACCTGTATGTCATCTCCTCCTGTATATACTATATACCTGTAGGTAATCTGCTCCTGTATATAGTATATACCTGTGTGTCATCTCCTCCTGTATATAGTATATACCTGTATGTCATCTCCTCCTGTATGTAGTATGTACCTGTATGTCATCTCCTCCTCTATATAGTATATACCTGTGTGTCATCTCTCCTGTATATAGTATATATCTGTGTGTCATCTCCTCCTGTATATAGTATATACCTGTGTGTCATCTCCCCTGTAAATAGTATATACCTGTGTGTCTTCTCCTCCTGTATATAGTATATATCTGTATGTCATCTCCTCCTGTATTAGACCTCGTTCACACGTTATTTGGTCAGTATTTTTACCTCAGTATTTGTAAGCTAAATTGGCAGCCTGATAAATCCCCAGCCAACAGTAAGCCCACTGGCAGTATATATTAGCTCACACACATAATAGACTGGTCATGTGACTGACAGCTGCCGGATTCCTATATGGTACATTTGTTGCTCTTGTAGTTTGTCTGCTTATTAATCAGATTTTTATTTTTGAAGGATAATACCAGACTTGTGTGTGTTTTAGGGCGAGTTTCGTGTGTCAAGTTGTGTGTGTTGAGTTGCGTGTGGCGACATGCGTGTAGCAACTTTTTGTGTCGAGTTGCATGTGACAGGTTAGTGTAGCAAGTTGTGTGCAGCAAGTTCTGCGCATGGCGAGTTTTGCGCGTGGCGAGTTTTATGTGTGGTGCCTTTTGAGTATGTGCAAGTTTTGTGTGAGGCAACTTTTGCATGTGTTGCAACTTTTGTGCATGTGGCAATTTTTCCGCGTGTGCAAGTTTTGCGTGTGGCGAGTTTTCCATGAGGTGAGTTTTGCACGTGTGGCGAGTTTTGCATGTGGAGAGTTTTGCGCGTGGCGAGTTTTGAGCGGCGACTTTTGTGTTTCGACTTTTATGTGGCGAGGTTGGTGTATGTGTGGTGAAATGTGCGCTGAGGGTGGTGTATGTGTTTGAGCACGTGGTAGTGTGTGGCGCATTTTGTGTGTGCGTTCATATCCCCGTGGTGGTGTGGTGATTATCCCATGTCGTGGCCCCACCTTAGCAACTGTACAGTATATACTCTTTGGCGCCATCGCTCTCATTCTTTAAGTCCCCCTTGTTCACATCTGGCAGCTGTTAATTTGCCTCCAACACTTTTCCTTTCATTTTTTCCCCATTATGTAGATAGGGGCAAAATTGTTTGGTGAATTGGAAAGCGCGGGGTTAAAATTTCACCTAACAACATAGCTTTGACGCTCTCGGGGTCCAGACGTGTGACTGTGCAAAATTTTGTGCCTGTAGCTGCGACGCCTCCAACACTTTTCCTTTCACTTTTTCCCCATTATGTAGATAGGGGCAAAATTGTTTGGTGAATTGGAAAGCGCGGGGTTAAAATTTCACCTCACAACATAGCCTACTAGCTGAACTATCCGGCTTCGCCCGGGTTAATGACTGCTGTTAGCAAAATAGAATGTGTTAACAAAAATTTATTCTGCACACAAAAAACACAAAACAAATAGATAGAAATGTAATTATTAAAAGGCAAAAACTAAGCTAATAGAAGAATTTCACAACATATATTAGCTTTGTTATACTGAGAATGTCTTTGTTGCCTATATTAACCAATCAGAGCTCAGGTTAATTAACTGTAGCAAAATAGAAGCTGAGCTGTGATTGGTTGCTATTGGCAGCCTGATAAATCCCCAGCCAACAGGAAGCCCTCCCCCCTGGCAGTATATATTAGCTCACACATACACATAATAGACAGGTCATGTGACTGACAGCTGCCGTATTTCCTATATGGTACATTTGTTGCTCTTGTAGTTTGTCTGCTTATTAATCAGATTTTTATTTTTGAAGGATAATACCAGACTTGTGTGTGTTTTAGGGCGAGTTTCATGTGTCAAATTGTGTGTGTTGAGTTGCGTGTGGCGACATGCATGTAGCGACTTTTGTGAGATGAGTTTTGTGTGGCGACATGCGTGTAGCAACATTTTGTGTGTCGAGTTGCATGTGACAGGTTAGTGTAGCAAGTTGTGTGCAGCAAGATTTGTCCGTGGCGAGTTTTGCGCGTGGCGAGTTTTATGTGTGGTGCGTTTTGAGTATGTGCAAGTTTTGTGTGAGGCAACTTTTGCATGTGGTGCAACTTTTGAACATGTGGAAATTTTTCCGTGTGTGCAAGTTTTGCATGAGGCGAGTTTTCCATGAGGTGAGTTTTGCACGTGTGGCGAGTTTTGCGTGAGCCTAGTTTTGCATATGGCGAGTTTTGCATGTAGTGAGTTTTGCGCGTTGCGAGTTTTGAGTGGTGACTTTTGTGTTTCGACTTTTATGTGGCGAGGTTGGTGTATGTGTGGTGAAATGTGTGCTGAGGGTCGTATATGTGTTCAAGCACGTGGTAGTGTGTGGCGCATTTTGTGTTTGTGTTCATATCCCCGTGTGTGGTGAGTATCCCATGTCGGGGCCCCACCTTAGCAACTGTACGGTATATACTCTTTGGCGCCATCGCTCTCATTCTTTAAGTCCTCATTGTTCACATCTGGCAGCTGTCAATTTTCCTCCAACACTTTTCCCTTCACTTTTTCCCCATTATGTAGATAGGGGCAAAATTGTTTGGTGAATTGGAACGCACGGGGTTAAAATTTCACCTCACAACATAGCCTATGACGCTCTCGGGGTCCAGACGTGTGACTGTGCAAAATTTTGTGGCTGTAGCTGCGACGGTGCAGATGCCAATCCCGGACATACACACATACATACATACACACATTCAGCTTTATATATTAGATATACCTGTATGTAATCTCCTGTATATAGTATATACCTGTGTGTCATCTCACCTATATATAGTATATATCTGTGTGTCATCTCCTCCTGTATATAGTATATACCTGTATGTCATCTCCTCCTATACATAGCAAATACCTGTATGTCATCTCCTCCTGTATATACTATATACCTGTAGGTAATCTGCTCCTGTATATAGTATATACCTGTGTGTCATCTCCTCCTGTATATAGTATATACCTGTATGTCATCTCCTCCTGTATGTAGTATGTACCTGTATGTCATCTCCTCCTCTATATAGTATATACCTGTGTGTCATCTTCTCCTGTATATAGTATATACCTGTATGTCATCTCCTCCTGTATGTAGTATGTACCTGTATGTCATCTCCTCCTCTATATAGTATATACCTGTGTGTCATCTCTCCTGTATATAGTATATATCTGTGTGTCATCTCCTCCTGTATATAGTATATACCTGTGTGTCATCTCCCCTGTAAATAGTATATACCTGTGTGTCATCTCCTCCTGTATATAGTATATATCTGTATGTCATCTCCTCCTGTATTAGCCCTCGTTCACACGTTATTTGGTCAGTATTTTTACCTCAGTATTTGTAAGCTAAAATGGCAGCCTGATAAATCCCCAGCCAACAGTAAGCCCACCCCCTGGCAGTATATATTAGCTCACACATACACATAATAGACATGTCATGTGACTGACAGCTGCCGGATTCCTATATGGTACATTTGTTGCTCTTGTAGTTTGTCTGCTTATTAATCAGATTTTTATTTTTGAAGGATAATACCAGACTTGTGTGTGTTTTAGGGCGAGTTTCATGTGTCAAGTTGTGTGTGTTGAGTTGCGTGTGGCGACATGCATGTAGGGACTTTTGTGAGATGAGTTTTGTGTGGCGACATGCGTGTAGCAACTTTTTGTGTGTCGAGTTGCATGTGACAGGTTAGTGTAGCAAGTTGTGTGCAGCAAGTTTTGCGCATGGCGAGTTTTGCGCGTGGCGAGTTTTATGTGTGGTGCCTTTTGAGTATGTGCAAGTTTTGTGTGAGGCAACTTTTGCATGTGTTGCAACTTTTGTGCATGTGGCAATTTTTCTGCGTGTGGCAATTTTTCTGCGTGTGCAAGTTTTGCGTGTGGCGAGTTTTCCATGAGGTGAGCTTTGCACGTGTGGCGAGTTTTGCATGTGGAGAGTTTTGAGCGTGGCGAGTATTGAGCGGCGACTTTTGTGTTTCTACTTTTATGTGGCGAGGTTGGTGTATGTGTGGTGAAATGTGCGCTGAGGGTGGTATATGTGTTCGAGCACGTGGTAGTGTGTGGCGCATTTTGTGTGTGTTCATATCCCCGTGGTGGTGTGGTGATTATCCCATGTTGGGGCCCCACCTTAGCAACTGTACAGTATATACTCTTTGGCGCCATCGCTGTCATTCTTTAAGTCCCCCTTGTTCACATCTGGCAGCTGTTAATTTGCCTCCAACACTTTTCCTTTCATTTTTTCCCCATTATGTAGATAGGGGCAAAATTGTTTGGTGAATTGGAAAGCGCGGGGTTAAAATTTCACCTCACAACATAGCCTATGACGCTCTCGGGGTCCAGACGTGTGACTGTGCAAAATTTTGTGGCTGTAGACGGTTCAGATGCCAATCCCGGACATACACACATACATACATACATACATACACACATACACACATTCAGCTTTATATATTAGATTTCATATCTTTCCCAATTATTCTGAAAAAATATTCAGCACATGCTGCATTGAACTACTGTACGGTACCCAATGTATTATATATTTTAGAAGTCTGAATATGTCCACATTATACCCATTCTGACTCCACCAAAATGGACACCGACTCCTACTTCACAGCCCTGGTTTGAAGTCATAACATTTATCTGGATGCAATTTTTGAAAAAAAACATTTTTTTGCTTTTTTTTAAAATATATATTGCAATCATATTCCGCAGCACTTTACAGCGCCTTATATACATTATCAGTTTCTACACCTGTTGGGACTCACAATTTAAAGGGAACTTGTCAGCAAGATTGTGCAGAGTTACCTACAGACAGTGTCAGGTTGGCGCCGTTATGCTGATTGAAATTATACCTTGGCTGATGAAATCTGTCTTGTGGTTGTTCTTTAGTCTTTATGCTCGTGCTCCGGGGCGGCCTGTGGGGGGTCTTCATGTGGTGCTCTGATCAGATATTCATAATGCAGACTGCTAACAGGTCACTGATCCCTCACTGACCTGCCCCCTAGTTTGCATAATGCATATCTGTACATACCGAAGGAAAAAAGAAAAACCCTTCTGCAGGAAGGTGAATATCTAAGCAGAGTCCTACATGAAGATGCACCACAGGCCACCCCGGAGCACGAGCATATCATTAACTCAAAACTGAAAATAAAGCTTAAACAACAACCACACAACGAATTTCATCAACCAAGGTATCATTGTAATCAGTATAATAGCGCCGACCTGACACTGTATGTAGGTTACTGTGCACAATCCTGCTGACATGTTCTCTTTAAATTTTTAAATTCCCTATCAGTTTGTCTTTAGAGTGTGGGAGCAAACTGGAGATTTGAATCCATGATCCCCCGGCACTGAAAAGCAACAGTGCTAACTACTGAGCCACCATGCTGCCCAGCTGTTAATATACTTTAACCCTTCACCCAGGGCTGTATTCACCTTCAGGACCACATTTTACAATTCTGACCAGTGTCACTTTATGAGGTTATAATACTTCCGTCTGATTCTGATATTACTTTTTTGTGATATATTGTACTTCATGATAGTGGTAAAATATATTCGTTATGACGTGTGTTTATTTGAGAAAAAATTAGAAATTTGGGGAAAGTTTTGAAATTTTCAAGCTTTTAATTTGTATGCCCTTAAACTAGTTAAGTCACACAAAATAGTTAATAAATAACATTTCACACAATTTTGGAAACATCCTTTTTTTTGTAAGGAAGTTAGAAGGGTTAAAAGTTTACCAACGATTTCTCATTTCTACAATAAAATTAGCAAAACCATTTTTTTTTAGGTACCACATTACATTTTAAGGGACTTTGAAGGGTCTGTATGACAGAAACTGCCCAAAAGTGACACCATTCTAAAAACTGCACCCCTCAAGGTGCTCAAAACCACATTCAATTAGTTTATTAACCTTTTAGGTGCTTCACATGATTTAATGGAATGTGGAAGGAAAAAATCAGCAATTAGCTTTTTTCCCCCCAAAATTATTTTAGACCCAATTTTAAGGGTAACAGGAGAAAATGAACTGCAAAATACGTTGTGCAATTTTTCCTGAGCACGCTGATGTCTCATTTGTGGGGGAAAACTACTGTTTGAGTGCACGACACGGCTCGGAAGGGAAGGAACACCATTTGACTTTTGGAGCGCAAAATTGGCTGGAATCGTTAGTCGACGTCATGTCCCGTTTGGAGAAACCCTAATGTGTCTAAACAGTGGAAGCCCCTGCAAGTCACCCCATTTTGGAAATTAGACCCCTCAAGTTATTTATTTAGACATGTGGTGAGCACCTTGAACCCACAGGGACTTCAACTAGTTTTGCAACGTTGATCTGTGAAAATGAAACAATATAAATAATTTTTTCCCCAAAAAATTTTGTTTTAGCCCCAAATGTTTTCATTTTCACAAGGATAACAAGAGAAAAAGGCCCCCAAATTTGTTGTGTAATTTCTCACGAGTACGCCAATACCCCATATGTGGGGGAATACTAGTGATCATATTGACACTCTAGTTGTATCACAGAATTTTCTAAAATTGGGCAGTGAAGAAATGTTAATTACATTTTTACCACCAAAATTTTACATTTTTACACTAGAAAATGAGTAAATTTACTCCAAAGTTAGTTCCACAATTTTTGCTCAATGTAGAAATACCCCATTTGTGGCTGTACTGTACTGCTTAGCCACACAGCGATACCCTGGAGGGACGGAGTGCTATTTGCCTCTTGGAGCCCAGATTTTCCAGAAATAGTTTAAGCACTCAATATACAGAGCCACTAAGTGCTAGTAGAGCAGAATCCCCCCCTCAAGTGACCCCATTTTTGTTAATTATTTCCTTTGGGGAATTTATCTACAGATGTAGTGACAATTTTGACTCCAAGGGTGTTTTCCAGAAACAATCAGTAGTGCCCAGTAAGGCTACTTTCACACTAGCGTTAACTGCATTCCGTCACAATGCGTCGTTTTGCCGAAAAAACGCATTCTGCAAAAGTGTTTGCAGGATGCGTTTTTTCACCATTGATTAACATGAAGCGACGCATTGTGACGGATTGCCACACGTCGCACCCGTCGTGCGACAGATGCGTCAGGCTGTGGCGGACCGTCGGGAGCAAAAAACGCTACATGTAACGTTTTTTGCTCACGACGGTCCGCTTTTTCCGACCGCGCATGCGCGGCCGGAACTCCGCCCCCACCTCCCCGCGCTTCCCCGCACCTCACAATGGGGCAGCGGATGCTCTGGAAAAATGCATCCGCTGCCCCCGTTGTGCGGCGGAGACAACGCTAGCGTCGGGAACGCCAGCCCGACGCACAGCGACGGGCCGAGCCCGACGCTAGTGTGAAAGTAGCCTAAGTTGTAGTCACCAGTACATTTGGCAGGCTCTTATCGCTATAGAAATTCCAAAAATGTGGATGCTAAATGTGGTTTATCCACACTGGGGCTCAGAAAGAGGTGGGGCGTTTGGATTTGGGAGAGCAGAATTTGCTGAATTTCTTTTGAGGGGTGAGGAGCCATTTCACTTTTCCAGAGTCTTTGTACCTACAGTAACATGGAAACCCCCTATATTTCCGTTAACAGATTACGGACCTGAGTGGGTGATTTGCTTTTTTTGTGGAATGAGTTGAAGCTTTTTTTTTTGGGAACATTTTACATTACATTTGGGATCACATTTATCATGTCGAAGTAACTCGATTTATATGAAGCCCCTGAGGGACCCATTCACCATAATGAGGCAGCAGAATTACTCTGGACTCTGTCTGGCCTCTTTTCAGCTGTGTCCTTCTTTTCAGCAGTACACAAAACTGTGGTCGACCGTGCTTTTATGCACACCTGAAAAGACTGATAGCGCTGGATCATAAGACAGACGGAGTCCACAGTGCCTCCTTCTTCCTCATAGGGAATCTTTCTCCAAGGGTTTCATCTGAATCTCATATTTCAGAGATTCTCACGGAAATTCGGTGTAACCGCTCAGTGCAGAATGCAGGATGAAGAATTGGTTTTTTTTTTTTTTTTTTACGCCGTTCCTCGTGCAGTAAAAGTGATTAGATGACGTTATTCTTCGGGTCGGTGCTATTACAGTGATACCAGATTTATATCTTTTTTTTTATGTTTGGCTGCTATCACACTCTAAAGGACACTTTTTTTTATTGCATCCCCATATTTTGATAGCTATAATTTCTCCATATTTCGGCCGACAGAGTCATGGGATGGCTTGTTTTTTTGTGAGATGAGTTGACGTTTTTTTCGTACCATTTTCCGGCTCGTGACTTTTTACCACTTTCTATTCCGATTTTTGGAATGCATAATGAACAAAAGCCAGCAATTCAAGAATTGTTTTTTTATGCCGTTCCACATGTGGTAAAATTGGTAAGGTAGCTTTATTCTTTGGGTCAGTAGAATTACCACAATACGACATTTACCATATTTTTCGGGCTATAAGACGCATCGGACCATAAGACACACTCCAAATTTTCAGAAGGAAAATAGGGGAAAAAAATATAATGTGTCAAATGGGGGTCCGTCTTACAGTCCGAATTCAGCTTACCAGGGGGGGTAGCGGCACAGGTGTAGGAGTGGTCACAAGGGTTGTTCGGTGGTCCAGGCTGGTGCAGTGGCCTCCGGGAAATCCCATCCCAGGCTGGTGCGGCGGTGGTGCTGTGTGGGGCGGCGGCAGTGGTGGTGCTCCTCTGTGAGGCGGCGGCGGTGGTGCTCCTCTGTGGGGCGGTGGTGGTGCTCTGTGGTGCGGCGGGGCTCCGCCGGCATTTCGTGAAAGCCTGGAGGCCCCCGCAGATCCAGTGCTGCAATGAGGTGGAAGTCATTTTCCCGGAGGCCACCTCATTGCAGTGCATGGTCAGATTCAGATCTCAGCAACGAAATTTTGTCCTGAGATCTCGGGACAAGATCTCGTTGCCGAAATATGAATCTGGGCATTTGGTGGCCTCCGGGAGAATGGCCTCCAGGGGTGGCGCATGCTCAGATTCGAGATCTGAATCTGAGCATGCACCGCCCCTGGCGACCATTTTCCCGGAGGCCACCGCATCACAGCACTGGATCTGTGGGGGCCTCCGGGCTTTCATGAAATGCCAGCGGAGCCCTGCCTCTCCACAGAGGAGTACCACCGCCGTACAGAGGAGCACCACAGCCCCACCAGCCTGGGAAGGGAGGCTGCATCACCCTGCAGCGCCGGACTGGGATCGCCGCCATAGTAATTGTAAGTATATTCTGAACATAAGTCGCACCCCTATTTTCCCCAAAATTTTTTCGGAAAAAAGTGCGTCTTATGGTCCAAAAAATGCAGTATATCGTTATTATATGTTTTGTTTTTTACCAAAAAATAGAATTAGTCTTACCGGTAATTCGGTTTCTAGGAACCTTCCATGACAGCTGTACAGGCCCTAATAGGGGGACAGGAAACACAAGAGGTTAAATACCCTACCCTTCCTGCAGCCTCCAGTGTTTTTTCTAGACACAGTAGCATGTATAATTACCACTTAGGTGCAGGAACCATTCAATAAGTATCGTTAATAGGGAGGGAAATTAGTGCTGTCGTGGAAGGTTCCTAGAAACCGAATTACCGGTAAGACTAATTTTATTTTCTCCAGTCACCTTCCACGACAGCGGTACAGGAGTAGTACCAACAATTTAATTTCTTAGGGGGGGGGGGGGGACAACAGCCTACAGAACTCTTCTGCCGAATGTTAAATCTCTGTTAAAGTCTAGTCTGTAGTGCGTGGTGAACATGTGAACCGAAGACCAGGTGGCAGCTCTGCATATCTGCTTCGTAGATGTGTCGCCTCCCTCTTCCCATGATGTTGACACTGACAGTGTAAAGTGGGCCTTTAGTGATGAAGGAGGAGATAGGTTTTGAGATGAGTATGCGAGTGATATGCTTGATCCAATTGGCGATTGTGTTTTTTGCCGCCTTTTTGCCTCTGTTCCTTCCTGAGTGTTGAATAAATAGGTTTCGATCAATCCTTCAACTCTCAGTCTGTTGAAGGTAATAAAGAACCACCCTTCGGACGTCCAGGTTGTGGAAGGACTCTTCCTTCCTGTTGCAAGGATCTGGGCAGAATGAGGGCAGCACTATGTCCTGACCTCTATGAAAGTCTGATGTTACCTTAGGTAAGAATGTAGGGTCTAGTCGGAGGACTATACTATCTGTTGTTATCTTTAAATAAGGCTCTTGCATGGATAGGGCCTGTAATTCTCCTATCCGTCTGGCGGAGGTAATGGCCACTAAAAAGACAGTTTTGAGGGTAAGAACCTTTAAAGAAGTTTCCGATAAAGGTTCGAATGGATCTTGTGTAAAGGTACCGTCACACTCAGCGACGCTGCGGCGATATAGACAACGAGCCGACCTAAACTAGATCGCTGGAGCGTCGCTGTTTAGGTCGCTGTAGAGACGTCAAACACAGCAACTCCAGAACGATGCAGGAGCGACCGAGTGACGTAACGGCGACTCACTTCTCGTTCTCGCTGGTTGTTAGCTCCATGTGAAACAGTTGGAGTGTACCGACTGGCTAGAAGGAGACGCTGCGACGCCCCCTATGCTCGTTGCTGGCGTAGTTGCTTTTGATGTCAAACATGACGATACACGCCGACCTGGCGACGAAATAAAGTTCTGGACTTCTAGCTCCAACCAGCGATTGCACAGCGGGATCCAGATCGCTGCTGCTTGTCAAACACAACGAGATCGCTATCCAGGACGCTGCAACGTCACGGATTGTTGTCGTTCTCTTTGCAAAGTTGCTGAGTGTGACGGTACCTTTAGACTATTAAGCACCAGATTTAGGTCCCAAGGGGGAATACGGTTATGAACTCTGGGACAGATCCTACTGGCTGAGGTTATGAAGCGTTTTATCCAACGATGATTGGCTAAGTTCTGGTCAAAATATGAACTAAGAGCTGAGACCTGAACCTTTAAGGTACTAGGTTTAAGCCCTAAATCTAGACCCCTCTGGAGGAAGTTTAAGATCTGGGCAATATTCGGATGGAATGGGTCTGGAGTGTTCAGAGAACACCAAGATGAGAATTTCTTCCAGACTTTGCCATAAATGCGTTATAGTTAGTTATCGGTTTCCTACTTCTCTGAAGAGTCTGAATTACTTCATAGGAAAGGCCTCTTGCTCTTTGTATCTCAGCTGTAGTAGCCATGCTGCGAGGTTCAACCTATGTAGGTTTGGATGTAATAAGGGACCCTGGTGAAGAAGGTCGCTCTTCTGAGGTAATCGTATTGGACCCTCCTGGGCCATGTCCAACAGTGCACTGAACCAACTCCTTCCCAGTCACATGGGGGCGATCAGAATTGTAGTGACCCATTCGGATCGGATTTTCTGTAGCGTTTTTGACAGAATCGGGATTGGAGGGAAAGCATAGGCGAGGTTGAACTCCCAGGGGTGTGAGAAAGCATCCATGCCCAGTGCTCTGTCTGTCATGTTTGTGAATAATATGCTTGTAGTTTGGTATTCTGGCTGCTGGCAAATAAGTCTACCTCCGGGATCCCCCATCGAGATACTAGGGAGAGGAAGACTTCCTGATCTATGCACCATTCCCCTGGATGTACATCCCTTCTGCTGAGAAAGTCTGCTTGAGTATTGGCAGGCCCCTTTAGATGGACCGGTGTGATAGGAGGACAGGAAAAAATTCTTGAAGCCAGAGATTTTAATTTTTCGAACTTCGTGCCCCCCCCCGATGACGAAGGTACGCTACAGTGGTCATGTTGTCGGAGTATATTCTCACATGGTGACCTTGGATGAGAGCTGATGCGGCCTTTAAGCCCTCTTCCACAGCCTTCAGTTCTCTGAAGTTTGATGAGCTGGCTCTGGTGTCTGGAGGCCATATTCCCTGCAAGTGAGTTTTCTCTACTATGGCTCCCCATCCCCTCCGACTGGCATCTGATGTGAGCATCTTTAGAGGGACCTGGTCCCAGCTAACCCCCTGTTGGAGGTTCCGGTGACACAGCCACCATGCCAGGGATATTCTGACATGGTTGGGGAGGAGAACTTTCTTAGATAGGGAGTTCTGCTGTCTGTCCCAAGAGGACAAAACATGTGTTTGAAGAACTCTTGTGTGCGCTTGGGCCCATGATACCATCTGGATACAAGATGTTAGGGACCCCAGAATGGACATGGAGTGTCGCAGAGTGGGAGCCTTCAGGGCTCTGAATTTCGTTATCTTCTATACCAGATCGAGCTGGCGCTCTCTGGGTAGGAAGGATTTCCTTAATTCTGAGTTCAGTAGGACCCCTAGGAATTTCTTCTTTGTGAAAGGCAGCAGATCCGATTTCTCTTGGTTCGGGATCCACCCCAAGGATTCTAGGATTTCTAGAGTCCTTGCTACGTCCTTATTTAGACGGGAGATGGATGGAGCGACAACGAGCAGGTCGTCTAAATATGCTATAATGCAAATCCCCTGAAGTCGTATGAAAATAACTGCCTCCGTCATGATCTTTGTGAACACTCGAGGTGCCGACGAGACTCCAAACGGGAGGGCGTTGAACTGATAATGTGTTATCAGCTGGTTCTGAGAAATTGCAAACTTTAGGAACTTTTTGAATTTTTGATGGATGGGGACGTGATAATATGCGTCCCTCAAATCCACCGTAGCCATCACCCAGTCCTGACCTATCAGGGGAATCACAGACCTAATTGATTCCATCTTGAATCTTCTGTATGTAATTTACCCAATTTAGGGGTTTTAGGTTGATAATTATTCTATGCTTCCCTGAAGGCTTTTTGATTAGAAATAGGCGAGAATAGTGTCCCCTGCCTATCTCCTGTTGAGGTACTGGGGAAATCACTCCTGCTTGGAGTAATTCCTGAAGGCCAGAAAAAAATGCATGCCGAGGACGGATATTTTGTAATGGGGTGACCCTTAGGCGGCAAGGGGGAGGACTCTCAACTCTAGTTTTAACCCATCCTGAATGGTACTGAGTACCCGCTGGTTTGAGGAGATTGACCTCCATTGGCTGATAAAGCTCGAGAGCCGACGCCCTGGGTGTAGTCACTGTTTGTCAGGAGTCTGCTGGGTTTGGGGGACGAGGATATTCCTGCCCTTTGCCCCTTTTGGATAGCTCCAGTGGCCCGATTTGCCTTTCCCCTTGAATTTTCTTTGAGAAGTCTGATCTTTTGAGGGACGAAAAAAACCGCTTTTTTGGATTCCTCTGTTCAGGAAGCGCTTTTTGTCTGTGGCCTTGTCTAATATATCATCCAGGGCCTGACCGAACAAATGGCGACCCTGAAACGGAATGGCGCAAAGCTTTGCTTTGGAAGTGATGTCGCCAATCCAGGATTTCAGCCATAGAGCTCTCCTGGCTGAGTTGGAAAGGACTGCAGACTTGGATGCCACTCTAACAGATTCTGCCGAGGCGTCGGCAAGGAATCCCGTGGCCTTCTGGAGAAGGGAAAGGGAATCAAGAATCACCTCCCTAGATGTTCCCTGGGTAAGGTGATCTAGAGTGCGGAGCCAGCTGAAACAGAGACCTAGCAACACAGGTAGATGCTATGTTTGATTTAAGGAGGTTCGTGGAGGTATCCCAAGATCTCCTTAGCAGACTTTCCATTTTCCTATCCATGGGGTCCCTGAGTTGGGATGAGTCCTCAAATGGCAGGGCTGTCTTTTTCGTCACTCTAGGCACCTGTACATCTACTCTCGGGGTATCCCACAGAGAGGTGTCTCCATCTGAAGGGAAGTGTTTTTTTAATTCAGATGGAACGCTAAGCCCCTTCTCAGGGGACTCCCATTCATGCAGAATGAGGCTCTGCACATTTTCATGCATCGGAAATCCCTTTAGTTTTCTAGGTTTTAGGCCCCCAAACATTTTGTCCTGCACTGACTGCTTCACCTCTTCTTCCTCAACACCCATTGTCCCCCCGACCCTACTAATTAACTCTCATATATCTTCAGCGGAAAAATAATATTTTTTATTATCCTCTTTGGGGGTAGAAGTTGAGCCCTCATTCTCCCACATATCATCTGAATCAGAAGAACGTAATTCACCAGAGTCTGAGTCAGACTCTATCCTCGATAATTTCCTCTTTTTTGGAGGAGGCAGCTGCGGTAATAGGGTCTGGGAAAGGGCCGATACTGAGGACTGTACTTCCTGTTTAATAAGGGATTTAATGCTTTCGAACAGAGATGGTTGTTCGGTGCGCAACACCTCATCAGTGCAGGATTGGCAAAGCTTCTTCTTGTATGAGGAAGGAAGCTTTGATGCACACACACAACACTTGCGGTCTTCCGTTTTCCTGGAAGTTTTATCTTTCTTAGGGCCAGGAGCCTTGTCTCCCTAAAAAAGAGAGAAAAGGGGACTAAGTCTAATTGCCACCTAGAAGTAAAAGGACCTTCGTCCGCTACTCACGGTAGGAGGGAGGACACTGGGCTCGACAGATGCAGAGAGGGGTCTGTCACCATCCATAGTCTCAGTCCGTCACAGTCACACACAGACAGGCAGTGGGCCTTACCTGGAGGTGAACCCTGACCAGGGTTAAATAACCGAGGTCACAGCGTCTGGAATAGCGTGCTCCTCCTCTCCCAGGTCCGCAGGTGTTGGGGGGAGAGGGGAACCCAGGTGGGAACGTCCCACGTGGCAGCCGGCTCCATTGTACCCGCAGCGGTGCTGGGCGTGTGTTAAAAAAAAAAAAAAAAAAGTTAAATGCAAAACTGTACTTACATCAAATGATGCGCCAAATAGGGATACCTGTAGTATGGTCAAAAAGGCCCAACGCGTTTCACCCAAACTTTGTCAGGGTGCTCCGGAATTGAGAAGTTGAGAATGAATGATCCATCCTGGAAGGGAAGAAACAGATTTCTCTTACTGAATAATTCATCAGGCTCGATTCCATCAAAGCCTGGAAGATGACATAGACATATGACTTACCATTACGTCCTATGTCGGTAAGGGGTTAATTATTGCTTTATATCCATTAAATGCAGATGCCATATAGATAATATCCGTATGACATTTACTTTTTTTTGCGCACCAATATAAATTGTAAATATATTTGCTAGTCTCTACCGAAAAAGTGGACATGTTGCAATTTTTTTTCTTGCACATTATTGTTAATCTGGGTAGAATATGTCATTGATATGGGTGTACCCATGCAATAGCATTGATCTGCGTGTGGTCCATTTTCCACATGGATAGCACTAGGAGCTAAAATAAGTGCTTTTGTATGTACCCTTAAAAATATCAGGAAGAATTTTCTTTAAGAAATTTAGCATTAGTTCACACACACACTTCTATAGCAAGAAATCAAGAAAGGGGCACTGCTTAACCTAGGATTAAAACAAAATGAGCACATACCCTGTAGTAAATAAATGGTAACAGCACATGTAAATAACATATAATTCTGTACGCATAAAGTACACAAAATAAGCAAAAGCAAAGAAATGAGCTGGGAACAGATTTTGGTATAAGCGAAATGTGTAGGTGCACGGGTTAAGAAAAATAGTTTAGGATAAAAACAAAATGAGCAAATACCCTGCAGTAAGTAGTAGTAGTACATGTAAATAACATGGGGTACTTAGTTGACACTATTTTGATCAAAATAGTATAAAAGCCGTCCCACTGCGTCAAGGTGTAACCAATCAGGATTGTCCTATCTCTAATATTAATCCTCTATGTACCAGCAGGCCTCAATAGACGGGGGCAGAGTAGGACCAAGGGTACCACTTTTTCACTTTTGTTCTTAGATATTTCTGAATTAATTAGGAAATATAACAAGATTTTTGGAACTCCAAAATATGTGATATGTATTTTATTAGCCAATCCAAAAAAAAGGGTCAGTGACATTTCTGCCCCTAGGCATGGGTCTTCATCAAAATCGAATTGCTGAAAAAATGTGATAGTCTCTTGAATAGCGGCACTACAGACGATGCTGAGCGCCACTGACTCCTTTTCTCCTATTGCCTAATAAAATGCATGTCACGTATTTTGAAGTGCAGAGGGTCGTGTTATATTTCCTGCACATAGAGTGGAACCCTTGCTCGAGCACCCACATCGCTTTTTGAGTGCTGTATATCTATTGATGTTTCTGAATGAATGTCAGGCTGTGTTCACATCTCCAATTATCTTTTCCTTTTGTCTAGTAGCATTTAGACAGACAGCGGAACTATAATTGGAATTAAGGTCTGGCTGCTTTCTGCTTGTTACTTATCAGACAGAAATATAAAGTGCGGCATGCAGAACTTTCTTCTGCTCTAAACATAAACCACTAACGGACAGCAGGCGCACTTCATATAAATCTATAGGGTCCCTCTGCTTCCATGTGATCCAGGAATGCACAGGACGGTAATTCCGTTTATTTGTTCCATTTGTCCGTTCTAAGCATAAGGGACAAACAGAAACGATACTGATAAACCACATGTTTACACAGTCTTGTTCCTGGAAACAAAAAGAAACATTGTTAAATTCCACTGACACTTTGTAAAACAGTTATTTAATTTTTTTAATCATTGTTTAATTTAAAGGTGTTTTCTGAAACCTGGAAAACCTCATCTCCCAGCTATAGTTTGTATTAAAGAAAATGCTTTCCTAATGTCCCGGGACCAATCATGAGTCTGCATTGCTGATCATGATGTTTGCTATTGTCTGCCAATAGCTAAAGTGATGGACTGCCTGAGAGGATGGCATGAGCTAGCTACTCAGAGCCGCTGAGCTCACTGATTGGCTGCAGCGCCGTCAACTTGACAATAGCTCTGCAGGCAGTAGCAAATACCGACAAGTCTACTGTAAAATATGCATGTTACATGCAGATTTACCCAAGCATTGCTAATGCATTTAAGTCCACATGAAAATATGCATGTTACACATAAGGATTTTCCCGTTAACGATTAGCAAAAATGAAAAATCCGTGTGAGTAAAAGATGAGAACTACTAAACTTTCAGGAAGATGCACCACACATACAGCGGCTTGCGAAAGTATTCACCCCTTTGCATTTTTCATCTTTTGCTACCTGACAACCTGGAATTTCACTGGTTTTTGAGGGTTTGCATCAGTTCATGTAAAGAACATGCCCATAACGTTGAACAATTGGTTTTCTTTTTATTGTGATGCAAACAACAAATGCGATAAAATAACTGAAAACTTCAGTGGGTATAACTATTCGCCCCTCTAAAGTCAGTACTTTATAGAGCCTCCTTTTTCAGCAGTTACAGCTGTAAGTCGCTTTGGATAAGTCTCTGAGCTTTTCCACATCTTGCAACTGGTATTTCTGCCCATTCCTCAAGGCAAAACTGCTCAAGCTCCTTCAAGTTAGATGGTTTCCTCTGGTGAACAGCAATCTTCAAGTCTGAGAACAGATTTTCAATTGGATTAAAGTCGTCTGGGCTTTGACTAGGCCACTCCCAAACATTTACATGTTTTACTTTAGCCCCTTCCGAACATTTAGGCTATGTGCACACATGAGGATTTCTTCTGGATTTTTCACATTTTTTCCCGCGTTTTTTCGCTATAAAAACGTGATAAAAACGCTTAAAATACGCATGCATATGCATCCCATCATTTAGAATGCATTCTGCAATTTTTGTGCATATATTTCTTTTTTTTCCGCGAAAAAACGCATCGCTGAAAAAAACGCAGCATGTTCATTATTTTGCAGATTTCCCACTATATTATTGCATCCCAGAACCTCTGGAAAAATCCACAAAAAAAAAAAAATCGCGAAAAATCCGCATGCGGATTTCTTGCAGAAAATGTCCGGTTTTGTTCAGGAAATTTCTGCAGGAACTTCCCGACCAATGCAGTACATATACACTATCGTTCAAAAGTTTAGGGTCACTTAGAAATGTTCTTATTTTTGAAAGAAAAGCACAGTTTTTTCCAATGAAGCTAACATTAAATGATTCAGAAATACACTCTATATATTGTTAATGTGGTAAATAACTATTCTAGCTGCAAATGTCTGGTTTGTAATGCAATATCTTCATAGGTGTATAGAGGCCCATTTCCAACTACCATCACTCCAGTGTTCTTCTGGTACTTTGTGTTTGCTAACTGTGTTAGAAGGCTAATGGATGGTTAGAATACCCTTGAAAACCCTTGTGCAAGTATGTTAGCACAGCTGAAAACAGTTTGGTTGATTAGAGAACCTGTAAACCTGACCTTCCTTTGAGCTAGTTGAGAATCTGGACCATTACATTTGTTGCTTTCATTAAACTCTCAAAATGGCCAAAAAAACACCTTTCATGTGAAACTCGACAGTCTATTCTTGTTCTTAGAAATGAAGGCTATTCCATGAGAGAAATTGCCAAGAAACTCAATATTTCCTACAATGGTGTGTACTACTCCCTTCAGAGGAGAGCACAAACAAGCTCTAACCAGAGTAGAAAGAGAAGTGGGAGGCCCCGCTGCACAACTGAGCAACAAAACAAGTGCATTAGAGTCTGAAGTTTGAGAAATCGACGCCTCACAGGTCCTCAACTGGCAGCTTCATTAAATAGTACACGCAAAACGCCAGCGTCAATGTCTACAGTGAAGAGGCAACTCCGGGATGCTGGCCTTCAGGGCAGAGTGGCAAAGGAAAAGCCTTATCTGAGACTGGCTAATAGAAGAAAAAGATTAATATGGGCAAAAGAACACAGACATTGGACAGAGGAAGATTGGAATAAAGTGTTATGGACAGACGAATCCAAGTTTGAGGTGTTTGGATCACACAGAAGAACATTTGTGAGATGCGGAACAACTGAAAAGATGCTGGAAGAGTACCTAACGCCATCTGTCAAGCATGGTGGAGGTAATGTGATGGTCTGGGGTTGCTTTGGTGCTGGTAAAGTGGGAGATTTGTACAAGGTAAAAGGGATTTTGAATAAGGAAGGCTATCACTCCATTTTGCAGTGCCATGCCATATCCTGTGGACAGCGCTTGATTGGAGCCAGTTTCATCCTACAACAGGACAATGACCCAAAGCACACCTCCAAATTATGCAAGAACTATTTAGGGAAGAAGCAGGCAGCTGGTATTCTACCTGTAATGGAGTGGCCAGCGCAGTCACCAGATCTCAACTCCATTGAGGTGTTGTGGGAGCAGCTTGACCGTATGGTACACAAAAAGTGCCCATCAAGCCAAACCAACTTGTGGGAGGGGCTTCTGGAAACATGGGGTGAAATTTCTCCAGATTATCTCAACAAATTAACTGCTAGAATGCCAAAGGTCTGCAATGATGTAATTGCAGCAAAGGGAGCATTGTTTGGTGAAAAGCAAAGTTAGAAGGAGAAAATTATTATTTCAAATGAAAATCTTTTTTTCGAAACCTTGTCATTGTCTGGACTAGACTTTCAATTCATTTGGCAACTCATTTGATTAATAAAAGTATAAGTTTTCATGGAAAAACAAAATTGTCTCGGTGACCCTAAACTTTTGAACAGTAGTGTACGTCATGTCGATCACACATGCATGGGGAATGTGTGCCGGTGATCGCCGCCGGGTGTCAGCTGATATTGACAGCTGTCATCCGGCTCTCAGTGCCATGAGCGGTGCACCGCTCCCAGCACTTTAACCCCCTGTGTTGTAATCGCAGCATTTACAGAGCAGACAGAGGGAAGAAAGCCCCTCTGCCCTTGGATCGGAGACCCTGTGACTCTTCGCGTGGTCCTCATCTTTGCCATGGTGACTTGATGACATCATAACCCTTTTAGTGAACACCATTTAAAAAAAGGGCAAAAAATGATGCTTTATCATCATACCACCGAACAATAAATGGAATAAAACGCGATAAAAAAGACAAATGTAAATAAAAATTGTAGCCTTCCTCTTGTACCACAAAAATCAAGCTGCCATACAGCTCCACCAGCCAAAAAATAAGTTATAGCTCTCAGATTAAAGTAATGCAAAAATAATCATTTTTTTCTATAAAATAATTTTTATTGTATAAAAACGCCAAAACATAAAAAACTATGTAAATGTGGTATCGTTGTAATCTTACAGACCCGAAGAATAAAGCTGCCATATCAATTTTACTATACTCAAAACGGCATTAAAAACCCCCAAAAAACAATTCCTGCGTTGTTGGTTTTTGTTCTGCCTCCCAAAAATCGGAATAGAAAGCTATAAAAAGTGTCATAAGCTCGAAAATGGTACCAATAAAAACATCACTTTGTCCCACAAAAAAACAAGCCTTCACATGACTTTGTCAGCAGAAATATGAAAACATTATAGCTCTCAAATTATGGTGAAGCAAAAAGATGGTATTTGAAAACAAAAAAAAAAGCCTTTTAGTGTGTGACAGCAGACATACATAAAAACCTGATATAAATCTGGTATCGCTGTAATCGCACCAACCCAAAGAATAAAGTTGTCTAATAACTCATACCGCACGAGGAACGGCGTAAAAAATAATTACCAATTCTTCACCTGCTGTTGATTTGTTCATTTTGCCTCCCAAAGATTGCAGTAAGGCTTGGCTCACATTTATCCTGCGCTCTAAGCTGAGAGCTTACACAGAGGTTTCTGTATAAATCTCTGAAATACGTGATTCAGACAGAGCCCCCAGTGAAAGATTCCCTATAATGAGGCAGATGGAGGCATTGTGAACTCTGTCTCGCCTGTGATCCGGCAGTGTCCGTCTTTTGTTAAGAGTGCATAAAAGTGCAGTCGGCCACAGTGTTGTGCACTGCTGAACAGAGGCCAGACTGAGCCCAGAGTAACCCGGCTGCCTCATTATAGTGAGTGACTCCCTTGGGGGTTTCATCTGGATTGCGACCCTGAAAGATTTATATGGCAATGCCAATGTAAGTTGTCAGTGTAGAGCGCCGGATAAATGTGATCCAAATTGTTATGTAAAATGCTCCCGATAAAAGCTTCAACCCAATCTACAAAAAAAGAAAGTCCCCACTCAGATCTGTCATCTGTTTAAGGAAATATAGAGGTCTTCCCCATTACTGAAACAACAAGGGCTTTGCAAAAGTGAAATGACTCCTCACTCCCCAAAAGAAATTCCGCACTAGCGGCTCTGTACATGCAGTCCACAACTATAGAAAATTCTGCTCTCCATGATGCCTCCTGTATAACAGTACTGCTTAGTTTTCGACCACTTTTGGGGTTTCGGCATACTCAGGAGAAATTTCACAACAAATTTTGGGCTCCATTTTCTCCTGCTATCCTTGTGAAAATAAAAAAAAGTTGGGGCTAAAATAACATATTTGTATGAAAAATGTGATATTTATTTTCACTTCTGTATGTTATAAACTTCTTTGAAGCCGTTGGGGGTTCAGTGCTATTGGCGATAGCTGCTATTGCATTGGCGCAGGCGGCGCCATTTTGGAGGACATTTTTTTTCTTTTCTAGCAAGATGACCTCGCCTGCCCAATAGCAGCTATCGTATCCCCTCTATACCCCAATAGCTGCTACTGCTTAGGCGCCATTTTCAAATTATTTTTTTTTATACTATCAGGATAACCTCAAGCAGATATATTATTAACACAGTAACCATGTGATTATGCTGCATGGCTGGCACCTGCCTGCAGAAGGTGTCGTTTGTTTTTCCTAGTATGTACATATATTTATAATGTTAACTAGGGGGCAGGTCAGTGAGGGATCAGTGACCTGTCTGCATTCTGCATTATGAGTAGCTAATCAGAGCACCACATGTAGACACCCCCCCCCTCCAGGCCTGTGGCACGAGCATATCAATAAACTAAAAACTGAAAATAAAGATTAAACAACAACCACAAGACGGATTTCATCAACCAAGGTGTCATTGTAATCAGTATAACGGCGCCGACCTGACACTGTGTGTAGGTTACTGTGCACAATCCTGCTGACAGGTTCCCTTTAAGGGATTGTATAATGCGTATATATAACTTGAGTTTGAGTAGGGAACATTTTACTTACTCCCAACTTCATAGTCCTTTGTTTTAGCTGAATGGATACAAAATTGGCTAACTCCATTAACCCCTTCCTGACATCAGACGTACTATCCCGTCGAGGTGGGGTGGGCCCGTATGACCACCGACGGGATAGTACGTCATACGCGATCGGCCGCGCTCACGGGGGGAGCGCGGCCGATCGCGGCCGGGTGTCAGCTGCCTATCGCAGCTGACATCCGGCACTATGTGCCAGGAGCGGTCATGGACCGCCCCCGGCACATTAACCCCCGGCACACCGCGATCAAACATGATCGCAGTGTACCGGCGGTATAGGGAAGCATCGCGCAGGGAGGGGCCTCCCTGCGGGCTTCCCTGAGACCCCCGGAGCAACGCGATGTGATCGCGTTGCTGCGAGGGTCTCCTACCTCCTTCCTGGCTGCAGGTCCCGGATCCAAGATGGCCGCGGCATCCGGGTCCTGCAGGGAAGGAGGTGGCTTACCGAGTGTCTGCTCAGAGCAGACACTTGGTAAGCCTGCAGCCCTGCACAGCAGATCGTCGATCTGGCAGAGTGCTGTGCACACTGCCAGACCAATGATCTGTATTGTCCCCCCCTGGGACAAAGTAAAAAAGTTAAAAAAAAAATTTTCCACATGTGTAAAAAAAAAAAAAAAAAATTCCTAAATAAATAATAAAAAAAAAATATATATTATTCCCATAAATACATTTCTTTATCTAAATAAAAAAACCAAAACAATAAAAGTACACATATTTAGTATCGCCGCGTCCGTAACGACCCAACCTATAAAACTGCCCCACTAGTTAACCCCTTCAGTAAACACCGTAAGAAAAAAAAAAAAAAAACGAGGCAAAAAACAACACTTTATTACCATACCGCCGAACAAAAAGTGGAATAACACGCGATCAAAAAGACTGATATAAATATCCATGGTACCGCTGAAAACGTCATCTTGTCCCGCAAAAAACAAGCCGCCATACAGCATCATCAGCAAAAAAATAAAAAAGTTATAGTCCTGAGAATAAAGCGATACCAAAATAATTATTTTTTCTATAAAATAGTTTTTATCGTATAAAAGCGCCAAAACATAAAAAAATGATATAAATGAGATATCGCTGTAATCGTACTGACCCGAAGAATAAAACTGCTTTATCAATTTTACCAAACGCGGAACGGTATAAACGCCTCTCCCAAAAGAAATTCATGAATAGCAGGTTTTTGGTCATTCTGCCTCACAAAAATCGGAATAAAAAGCGATCAAAAACGGTCACGTGTCCGAAAATGTTACCAATAAAAACGTCAACTCGTCCCGCAAAAAACAAGACCTCACATGACTCTGTGGAGCAAAATGTGGAAAAATTATAGGTCTCAAAATGTGGAGACGCAAAAACTTTTTTGCTATAAAAAGCGTCGCTGGTTTCACACTTTTTTGTCTGCAGCGTTTTTTGCACAAAAAAACGCATGCGTTTTTTCCCTATATTTAACATTGAAAACGCATGCGGTTTTTTTGTACGCGTTTGGTCGCGTTTTCAAACGCATGCGGTTTTTTCCTGCATGCGTTCATTTTCAGAAATACAACCTGCAGTATTTTCTTGCGTTTTTAAGCACATGCATTTTTATCGAAAAAAAACAGAAAACACACTGAAAAGCCACCCACCACCATCAAGGTGATAAAGGGATCCAAACCCTAACCCTAACTCTACCCCTAACCTCACCCCTAACCGTTTAATGAACATTTTCTGACAGTCATAGTGCCACGTATTTCAGTGCCACGTATTTCAGTGCCACGTATTTCAGTGGCATGTATTTCAGTGCCACGTATCACGTATTTCAGTGCCACGTGTTTCAGTGCCACGTATTTCAGTGCCACGTATCACGTATTTCAGTGCCACGTATCACGTATTTCAGTGCCACATATTTTAGTACCACGTATTTCAGTGCCACGTATTTCAGTGCCACGTATTTCAGTGCCATGTATTTCAGTGCCACGTATCACGTATTTCAGTGCCACGTGTTTCAGTGCCACGTATTTAAGTGCCACGTATCACATATTTCAGTGCCACGTATTTAAGTGCCACGTATTTAAGTGCCACGTATTTAAGTGCCACGTATCACATATTTCAGTGCCACGTATTTAAGTGCCACGTATTTCAGTGCCACGTATTTCAGTGCCACGTATTTCAGTGCCACGTATTTCAGTGCCACGTATTTCAGTGCCACGTATTTCAGTGCCACGTATGACGTATTTCAGTGCCACGTGTTTCAGTGCCACGTATTTAAGTGCCACGTATCACGTATTTCAGTGCCACGTATTTCAGTGCCACGTATTTCAGTGCCACGTATTTCAGTGCCACGTATTTCAGTGCCACGTATTTCAGTCACGTTTAGGGTTAGGGTTAGGGGTAGGGTTAGGGTTAGGGCTAGGGTTGGAGGTAAAGTTAGGGTTGGGGCTAAAGTTAGGGTTGGGGCTAAAGTTAGGGTTAGGGTTTGGATTACATTTACGTTTGGATTAGGGTTGGGATTAGAATTATGGGTGTGTCAGGGCTAGGGGTGTGGTTAGGGTTAACGTTGGGATTAGGGTTAGGGGTGTGTTTGGGTTAGGGTTTCAGGTAGAATTGGGGGCTTTCCACTGTCCAGGCACATCAGGGGCTCTCCAAGCGCGACATGGCGTCCAATCTCAATTCCAGCCAATTCTGCGTTGAAAAAGTAAAACAGTGCTCCTTCCCTTCCGAGCTCTCCCGTGCGCCCAAAAAGGGGTTTACCCCAACATATGGGGTATCAGCGTACTCGGGACAAATTGAACAACAACTTCTGGGGTCCAAGTTCTCTTGTTATCCTTAGGAAAATAAAAATTTGGGGGGCTAAAAATCATTTTTGTGGGAAAAAAAGATGTTTTATTTTCACGGCTCTGCGTTATAAACTGTAGTGAAACACTTGGGGGTTCAAAGTTCTCACAACACATCTAGATAAGTTCCTTGGGAGGTCTAGTTTCCAATATGGGGTCACTTGTGGGGGGTTTGTACTGTTTGGGTACATCAGGGGCTCTGCAAATGCAACGTGACGCCTGCAGACCAATCCATTTAAGGCTGCATTCCAAATGGCGCTCCTTCCCTTCCGAGCTCTGTCATGCACCCAAACAGTGGTTCCCCCCCACATATGGGGTATCAGCGTACTCAGGACAAATTGGACAACAACTTTTGGGGTCTAATTTATCCTGTTACCCTTGTGAAAATACAAAACTGGGGGCTAAAAAATCATTTTTGTGAAAAAAAAAAAGAATTTTTATTTTCACGGCTTTGCGCTATAAACTTTAGTGAAACACTTGGGGGTTCAAAGTTCTCAAAACACATCTAGATAAGTTCCTTGGGAGGTCTAGTTTCCAATATGGGGTCACTTGTGGGGGGTTTGTACTGTTTGGGTACATCAGGGGCTCTGCAAATGCAACGTGACGGCTGCTGACCAATCCATTTAAGTCTGCATTCCAAATGGCGCTCCTTCCCTTCCGAGCTCTGTCATGCGCCCAAACAGTGGTTCCCCCCACATATGGGGTATCAGCGTACTCAGGACAAATTGGAAAACAAATTTTGGGGTCCAATTTATTCTGTTACCCTTGTAAAAATACAAAGCTGGGGGCTAAAAAATCATTTTTGAGAAAAAAAAAAAAATTATTTTCACGGCTCTGCATTATAAACTTCTGTGAAGCACTTGGTGGGTCAAAGTGCTCACCACACATCTAGATAAGTTCCTTAGGGGGTCTACTTTCCAAAATGGTGTCACTTGTAGGGAGTTTCAATGTTTAGGCACATCAGGGGCTCTCCAAACGCAACATGGCATCCCATCTCAATTCCAGTCAATTTTGCATTGAAAAGTCAAATGGCGCTCCTTCCCTTCCAAGCTCTGCCATGCGCCCAAACAATGTTTTACACCCACATATGGGGTATCAGCGTACTCAGGACAAATTGCACAACATTTTTTGGGGTCCAATTTCTTCTCTTACCCTTGGGAAAATAAAAAATTGGGGGCGAAAAGATCATTTTTGTGAAAAAATATGATTTTTTATTTTTACGGCTCTGCATTATAAACTTCTGTGAAGCACTTGGTGGGTCAAAGTGCTCACCACACATCAAGATAAGTTCCTTAGGGGGTCTACTTTCCAAAATGGTGTCACTTGTAGGGGGTTTCAGTGTTTAGGCACATCAGGGGCTCTCCAAACGCAACATGGCGTCCCATCTCAATTCCAGTCAATTTTGCATTGAAAAGTCAAATGGCGCTCCTTTCCTTCCGAGCTCTGCCATACGCCCAAACAGTGGTTTACCCCCACATATGAGGTATCAGCGTACTCAGGACAAATTGTACAACAACTTTGGGGGTCCATTTTCTCCTGTTACCCTTGGTAAAATAAAACAAATTGGAGCTGAAATAAATTTTGTGTGAAAAAAAGTTAAATGTTCATTTTTATTTAAACATTCCAAAAATTCCTGTGAAACACCTGAAGGGTTAATAAACTTCTTGAATGTGGTTTTGAGCACCTTGAGGGGTGCAGTTTTTAGAATGGTGTCACACTTGAGTATTTTCTATCATATAGACCCCTCAAAATGACTTCAAATGAGATGTGGTCCCTAAAAAAAAATGGTGTTGTAAAAATGAGAAATTGCTGGTCAACTTTTAACCCTTATAACTCCGTCACAAAAAAAAATGTTGGTTCCAAAATTGTACTGATGTAAAGTAGACATGTGGGAAATGTTACTTATTAAGTATTTTGCGTGACATATGTCTGTGATTTAAGGGCATAAAAATTCAAAGTTGGAAAATTGCAAAATTTTCAAAATTTTCGCCAAATTTCCATTTTTTTCACAAATAAACGCAAGTTATATTGAATAAATTTTACCACTAACATGAAGTACAATATGTCACGAGAAAACAATGTCAGAATCGCCAAGATCCGTCAAAGCGTTCCAGAGTTATAGCCTCATAAAGGGACAGTGGTCAGAATTGTAAAAATTGGCCCGGTCATTAACGTGCAAACCACCCTTGGGGGTGAAGGGGTTAAAATAACTATTTTTCTTTTTTTATTTTTTGTATAGTAAATGAAAACCGTTTTGAAAATCATTTTGCATAGTGTTTATTTTAATTCCAGCATCCATGCTGCTTTTTTTAAATACTTATTCTTGGACTGAGAGGTAAATCTGTGACCCCCGAGCCTGAGCTTTTCTGTTGGTTAATGATTTGAATTGACATCACACGTTCATGTTGTCATGGTTACAGAAATGTAGAATGGATTTTCTTTTCCTTTAATCCATGGGGAATTTGTATCCCTTGGTACCTACACTATGTTCTAGTTTGTGACTTTCAAGCCTGTGAATCCCATTGGAGCTTATACCCTGAGCCATGTGTTACACATATCTTGCACCAGGGGCATTAGTGGCTGCTGTACCTGTGTTTGATAGTGTTCTTGTTTCTTCTCAATACCTAAGCTCACTTCAGAGATATTTAGGTTAAAGTATTGTCTACATTTTTTGCACTAAAAGAAACTCTAAAAAAAAGGCTTATATTTAAACATATTTCATATTTAAAGCTCAGTTTACATGGATCGACTGGTAGTACTAAGCAGCCAACGGTCAGTGAATAGTTCACTAATCGGTAGAGATGGGCGAACCTGAACAGTAAAGATTGGTGTCCGTACTGAACACCTACTGTTCGGGCACAAACACCAAACACGAACCTCACCAGGAAGTCTTTGTTACTGTTCGGGTTCCCCCCCCAAACTCTGGGTGCATGACAGCGCAGCAAACACTGCTTCTGATCGGCGGTAAAATCATTACTAGTGGTCAGACATCCGCGATACATGTATCTCTTTATAATCTAATCCACACGCTATTGACACACCACATGGCACATAGATTATATCAAAAGAAAGATAGCCCTAATAATAAGGGTACAGACAAAATTTGTCACGTCACGTCACATCCCACCCATCAGCGACCCTGTCGTGACCACGGGGCATCAATGGACTATCATGACAGCTGGCAGTCCAAAGAAGACCCCCGTGTCTGTCATTACGATCATACTGTGAACGCCGGCTAATGGCCGGCATTCATAGGAGATCGTGATTTCTGCTATTGCAGACTCGCTGCTATTTGCAGCACAAGCGATCGGACGGTCGCGGCTTCAAGTGTCCTACGGTAACTATTAAATAAAGTAAAAAAAAACAAAAGTTTTTTAAAAATGTGAAAAATAAAACCACAAAAGTTGAAATCATCTCCCATTTTGCATCAGTGAAAGTAAAACAATTTTTAAAAAAATACACGTATTTGGTATCGCTGCATTCAGAAATGTTCGATCTATCAAAATATTTTAAAAAAAGCCAATCAGTAAAAAGTGTAACCAGAAAGAAATTGAAACGCCAGAATTACGTTTTTTTTGGTCACCGCAACATTGCAATAAGAAGCGATCAAAACATTGTACCTAGCCCAAAATGTTATTAATGAAAACATCAGCTCAGTGCACGATATGAAAACCAATGGTGTCGTTCAAAAGTACAACTCATCCCGAGAAAACCCCAAGCCCTCATACTGCTATATTGACGTTAACATAAAAAAGTTATGGCTTTTGGAAGAAGGGGAGCAAAAAGTGAAAATGACAGAAAAACAGAAAATGACCCAATTGGGTGAAGGGGTTAATAAAGAATTTCTTTAATAAATAAACTGCACATTAAGGGAAATCCTTAATGGCACTAAAAGTAGTAGCACATTGCTTTGTTATATAGCCAAGACTGGCATTGACAGCTGTGATAAGGGATCTCTGAAGCGCAGGAGTCTCCAGCAGGCCGGCTGACAAAGCACAATCTGTGGGTGGTGAATGTGCTTTTTGCTCTCTAGTACTTAAGTGGCTTATCTATTTTGAATGTTTTTTCCATTGAACTTTTTCCTATATGTCTCTGATTTGTTTACACAATAACTGTAATTGAGGCCCCGTTCACACTACATTTTTACCATATCTGTAGCAAGAAAAGGCACATGCATCCTGAATGTGCCCATAGGGCTCCATCATTTGGAGGAGGGTACAAGTGTGTCTTTTTGGCTTGCGTCTGACTGCCATATGACATTATATCGAAAAATAGGCCTATGGAATAACATAGCAGGATATGGCACTAATTTCATAAAACATAAGCGCTTAATGGATGCCATAGTAGCTTATAGCTGTGAAACGTTTGACAGATTTACAGTGGCCTCTAGCACCTATAAACTATATATGACATACGTGTAGCATAAACATCACACATTGTATGGAAGCCATTGTAGCAGAAATCTACTGCCAGGTCAACTCCATATTCATGAACTAGGTATAACCCCGTCCACTGTTTGACAGCTTTCTGCCTATGCATAGTGTTCACAGAAAGCTGCCAATCAGTGGTGGGCGTGGAGTTATACAGAACTTAGCATTCATAGAAGTGGTCAGTCTGCAGCAGTGATTTTATTAAATGGAATCTGTCACCCCTTGGGACGTTTTTAACCTCTTAATATGGGTATACAGGTGATAGAACGGGTAAAATAGTCATCCCTGTATGCCCATATCTTTGATCTTGTTGATGAGAAATCGTCTTTTTTTTTTCTTTATGCTAATGATTTTTTTCCAGACTTGGGGGTGTGTAGTGCCTAGAAGAAAACTCTACCTCAGGTCTTCAATTGCGTACCACCCCCCATCAGAGGATAAGGAACGTTGAATCGCTCTATTGCAGGGTGCAGACGCAAGATTCTGGGGCCGTAATACGTGTCACTGGGCACTGACACGCTGATGAGGGGGTGGTACGCAAATGAATACCAGAGGCAGAGATTTGTTCCAGGCACTTCACTCCCCAGAACCTGGGAGAAATCATTAGCATAAATAAAAGACGATTTCTCAACAAGACCGAAGATATAGGCATACAGGTATAACTAGTTTTACCATTCCATCACCTGTATGCTCATATTGATAGGTTAAAGACGTCCCAGGGGGTGACAGATTCCATTTAAATCTGCAATATACAGTACATCGCTAGAATCGGGGTCTCTGTCCCTACATCATGCAGCTGTCAGATGAGGTAGGAAAAACCTGGTGACAGATTTCCTTTAAGCATCCATGATAGCCTTTGCTTACTGTATATATATATATGTATCTATATATATATATATATCTTTGACAACCCTTTTCGGCCAATGGATCATTACATATGGCACCGTAGAATTCTATGAACTTTGATTTCACTTACAAGTTGTTGGCATCAGCACACAGTAGTGAACTACAGACTTCAAGATAACAAACCATATATGTAGTCTGATGCTGCAGTTAGGCTACGTTCACATTTGCGGTCAGCGCCGCAGCGTCGGGCGCCGCAGCGGCGCCGCATGCGTCATGCGCCCCTATATTTAACATGGGGGCGCATGGACATGCGTTGTGCTGCGTTTTGCGCCGCATGGCCGCAAGCGTTGGACGCAAGAAACGCTTCAAGTTGCATTTTTTTTGCGTCCAACTTTCGGCCAAAAAGGACGCATGCGGCGCAAAACGCAGCGTTTTAGCGTGCGTTTTGCCGCGTTTTTGTTTGCGTTGTGCGCTGCGGCGCCGACGCTGCGGCGCACAACGCAAATGTGAACGTAGCCTATTCCTCACATTTATTTGTCCACTACTTTTTCATAGCATACACTTAATATATAAGCAAAAAGAAGGGGACAGAGCTAAGACTAGTTTCACATTTGCGGTTGAATCCGAAGCATATCTTCCGCAACCTGAAACGCACAATAAACCACATGCAAATGTGTGCAAACGCAGCGGTTTTTAGACGCATCAGCTTACGCATGCGGTCAAAAAAACGTAGCGTTTGTATGCTTTTTCATGCGTTTTGCATGTGTTTGCGTTTTTTTAAGCGCATGGTGGAACATTTTACAGGAGAAAAATTTAGATAAACAGACGCCAATGGGACAACAGTGGGCGTGTGTTATGGGATATCTTTATATAGACCCTTGAACAGCTGAAATCTTCAGATTTTTCTCCTGTATCACGATGGATCTTCGCATGGAGAGCTTTTATTTCAACCTGGATTTAAGTATAAAGCTGTTTCTTGCCTGTGCGTTTGCTTGTGAGCAACAAAGAAATAGAGAAAGACAGAGAAGAACACGGCGTCGGTGTTATCGGAGACACCCAATTATTGAAGTCCGGGAGAGCCGTGGAGCCTACCACACCCTATACATCGAGCTCAATGCCAACCCAAAAAATTTCTGGAATATACCAGGATGTCTCAAGAGACCTTTCGGGATTTGCTTGGTCGTGTCCTAGGAGCCACCCGGAGACAGGACACCCAGCTCCGTAGAGTGATTCCTGCAGAGGAATTTCTCCTGGCCACATTAAGGTACGTAATAATTGAAAACAAATGCCTGTCATAATTATTATTGTTCTGCATTGTATTAATTTTTTCTCCTTTATCTGTTTAGCTTCTTAATTTTTTTTCATTCTCTGTTTGGCAGATTCCTGGCTACCGGAGAAACCCCATCATCGCTCCATTTTCAGTACCGGCTAGGAATTTCCACCCTGTCTGGAATTGTTGCAGACACCTGCCGGGCTTTGTGTTACGTTCTCCAGGATGAATTTATCCCCCTACCCACCGCGGAAATGTGGCTGGAAATTGGCAACAAATTCTGGCGAGTGTGTAATTTCCCCAACTGTTTGGGAGCAGTGGATGGAAAGCACATACGGATTATCAAATCTGGATCGGAGTACTTTAACTACAAGAAATATTTTTCTGTAGTGCTCATGGCAATAGCAGATGCGGACTGTCGCTTTATCGCCGTGGACATTAGAGCTTTTGGCCGTGGCAATGACTCCCAGACTTTTAAGAACTCGGATATGGGCCGACTTTTGTATGGAAAAAATTTTAATTTCCCCCTGCCATGACCTCTCCCCAACACTCAAGGCCCACTGATGCCATTTGTTATGGTTGAGGATGAGGCCTTTCAGATGGGTGAAAATCTACTGAAGCAATATTCCAGTCGGGACTTGAACCACACTAAAAGGATTTTTAACTACAGACTGACCAGGGCCCGAAGAACTGTTGAGTGTGCCTTTGGGATTCTTGTCTCAAAATGGCGCATTCTTGGGACAGCCATTAATCTAAAAATGGAGACAGTCGATGAGGTTGTCAAAGCCTGTGTGGTTCTCCATTTTAGCCATTACATAATGGCTAAGGAGCGACCCAACATTGAACTGGATAAATTTGTTGCCAAACCCATTGCCTGATTACCAGCATCAACCTCTGCTGTCAACAGTTGAAGTTGCCCACACGAGGGACCAATTTGCTGCCTACTTTGTTTCTGACATCGGACTTGTGGAATAACAAGATGATATTGTGTAAAATGTTCTGTTGGGTTTGGGTCTGTACCAGTCATGTTTACAATGTTCCTAATGTTTGTTGTAAATAAACAACGTGTTTTGATACCTGTACCGAGTCTCCTATGTCTTTCCTCTCAAAACCACTTATGATGGTAGTTGACATCATTACATCCTGCGTCTCTTCTGCAGTATCTATTGGATGCAGACTGAGGAGAATATAGAGGTACTAGATTGTGGCCCGATTCTAACGCATCGGGTATTCTAGAATATGCATGTCCCCGTAGTATATGGACAATGATGATTCCAGAATTCGCGGCAGACTGTGCCCGTCGCCGATTGGTCGAGGCAACCTTTATGACATCATCGTCGCCATGGCAACCATTATGACATCTACGTTGATACTGTGCCCGTCGCTGATTGGTCGAGGCGAATTCGCGGCAGACTGTGCCCGTCGCTGATTGGTCGAGGCAACCTTTATGACATCATCGTCGCCATGCTGTGCCCGTCGCTGATTGGTCGAGGCCGTCAGACGCGGGATTTCCAGGACAGACAGACAGAAAAACCCTTAGACAATTATATATATATATAGATAATACAAAGCAGATCTATACTTACCAGGTCATGTGTCAGAAATAATGAGTTCATGATGCACCAAACCCAGCATCATGAATTCACTATTTCGGACACCTGTCCAGGTGAGTATAGATATGCCTTGTATGACCTCCATCATCTCTTCAGTTTGTGTGAAATAGATTACATAGACTGAAGAGAAAATGGAGGTAATACAAGGCATATCTATACTCACCATGCCATTTTTCAGAAATAGTGAGATCAGGATGCTGGGTTTTGTGCAAGTCATATTAGTTTGGTATGACTCATAGCTCCATACCAAACACAAGAAGCAAAGCTGCAGTGTTCTACTTGTCTCACTCCAGGAGCTATGAGGGGGCAAAAACACAAAGTATACGGCGCAGTGTGCGTAGTCGGCGCACGGTGTGTGTTGCCTGCGGCAAAATACACAAAGAACCAAACAGTATTTGGGGCAAATTTTTTTTTTTTTTTACAAAAATTAACTGCGGCGGCTTGGGGTTGAGTGACGGAACTGGGGGGTGTTGAGCTGTGAGGCCTGGTTGGCTAAAAAAGATGCAGGGGTTGCAGGAGAAGGGGCAATTAAACTAGTGGGGTTAAGGAGTTCAGGGATGGTACTGGAGGCGTGGGACGGGAGAGACACACTGGAAGGGCGAGACAAACCTGACATCACAGACTCATTGGGAGGTGAGGGGGAAGGGAGTGCAATAGTCCACGGTTTTTTTTTTTTTCGTTGCTGTGATCTGCGCTGCTGTGTGCCTGCGGCCCGGTGATGGTGGCCGGCCTGTCATGGTCCGGGTGCTGCTGCATGCTGGTGGTGAAGGGCATGCCAGGGTCCGGGTGCTGCTGCAGCTGGAACCTGGTGATTGTGGCCCGCCTGTCATGGTCCGGTTGCTGCTGCATGCTGGTGGTGAAGGGCATGCCAGGGTCTGGGTGCTGCTGCATGCTGGTGATGGTGGTGAAGGCCATGCCAGGGTCTGGGTACTGCTGCGGCAGCTGGGACCTGGTGATGGTGGCCAGCCTGTCATAGTCCGGGTGCTGCTGCTGCATGGAGGATGTCCAAGCCGGAGCAGCACTTGGCATGGTGGTAGCGATGGACTGTCCAACAGCACTCGGCATGGTGGTGGCGCTGTAGTGGTGTCCGGCAGGGCTTGGAAAATGGTGGTGGCCATGCAGTGGTATGCAGCAGAGCTCGGCATTGAGGTCAAGTGTGCCAGTGTTGGCACAGGTGGAAATGCCACCACTGGCTGCTAAAAATACAGAGTCTGCTGCATAGCCTGCACGTAAGCAGCATTGCTGGAGATCAGGAGTAAGGTGTTCCAACATGCCCTGTTCAATTTGATTGAAAAAATTATGTGCTGGCCTCTGGAGGACGGCTTTCACTTGGTCAAGCCTTCGGGTGACATCCTGGATAAGCGTATTCATAAGGTTAAAACCACTATCCTGTCTGTCTCCCATCGCCTTAAGTCCATCATGAAAGATTGAGCTCAAGTGCAAAAACTCGGGCATGAGTGACCTGTCCTAGGCCCTCTGCCGCTGGCGGGAAGAGCCCCCCAAAAAAGAGGACTGTGACAGGGGAACACCTGATGGACCAGCTTCCTGATCTCCAGTCTGTGTTTCAGGCCCACTTGCTGCTGCGCTGGTGGATGGCTGGGACGGATCCGTGGCTGTTCGATGAAGGACCGCTCCAGAACCAGGCTCAAGGGTGCTGCTCCAGGTGCTGTGAAAAGAAAAGAAAAACATTAGTACCAAACATTTACAATAGTAAAAGCGCCAACTCCTGTGGAATAGAAAAATACAGATTAGGCAATACAACACAATCCAATACACCACAAAAATACTTACGTTCTCTAGGCAAGGACCAGTCTCAAAAATGCCAGCATGCGGTGATGTTTATATTTTCTGATCCTTGCTACAGAACCACTGGGAACCCGCCTCTTGACGAAGGTCCTTGTTGAAGCGATCCTTCATTGAACGCCAACGTGTTCTGACTTTGAGCACTGTTTAAAAAAAAAAAATGGTTACACAATGCACTTTTGGCCGGGATCACACAACTGTGTGTGATGAGAGAAACTCTCAGGATTTTCTCGCATCGCACACAGTTGTGTGATCCCGGCCAATGTCACTGCTGCATCACACCACATTGCAATACTTACGAAATGCCTTGCGGACCCGAGCTGGGGCGTCGTCCCATCGATCCATCATCGCTTGAGCCACCTCATTCCATAGTCTCGCTCATGGACCAGGGATATGAGGATGTCATTATCAATGAGGTCTTCATCCCGTTCTGGAACCTAGAAAAGAAAGAAAGACATTAATGTTGGAGAGATTAAAATAAGGAAAAGAAAGAAAACAGAGACAGAAAACAGGCAAGAATAATTAAAGTCAACAATAAAAAAAGGAGTAAAGAACAAAAAGGTAAAGAAATAAGCAAAGTGAAGAAATGAACAGGCAAGAATAGTACAGTCAGGATACAATAAACAGAGTACAATCAGTCAGGTATACTTACACGCCGCCTTGCCACACAAACTTGTCCATGCTTGGCCTTTGCTGCAGTTAAAGAACTGTTCTAAAAAAAGAAAGAACTAAATTGTCACATGTGTAGATGTGACAGAGAATACTCACCAATCTGAAGAGGTGAGTACTCACTTCACTTTCGTGTCCACCATGTTCAGGACGACGTTCTGATGAATGCTACAAGAAAAAAGAGACAGATATTATTAGTACATATAAAGAGAGAAAAAAGAAAAGACAGACATTGGCTTTTATACTCACATTGTCCAAAGTGGAGATTCCTCACAGGTTCAGAGCTTCTTCTTCCCAGTCTCAGAGCTTCTTCTTCTTCCCAGTCTGCAGAGTTGTGGACTGCAAATGCCCACTCCCTCTTTTATCTGTCTGTGTGTGGGGGGTGGCTAATTAGTGTCTAGACAGGTTTACTCTGGAAAAACACATGCGTTCACAAACGCAAACAAACGCGTGTGCTTGTGAATGCATGCGTTCTCATAGACTGAAATGCATTATTTCAACGCATTCCTTCCGCAAACAACCGCATATGTTTCTAGGCGGCAAATTGACGCCTCCAAAATCGCAACATGTTGTGTTTACCGTGCCAAGCCGCAGACAACGAAACGACACTTGCATCGTCAAACGTGCCATAAAGCATCCAATCGCATGTACCTGCGTCCCCAATGTTAAAGATAGGAAAACACGACGCATGCAGAAGTATGCAGCATAAATGCTGCGGACACAACCGCAAATGTGAAACTAGCCTAAGCAAGGGCAACTGCAGAATTAGACTGCATATAATTTTGGCTTGCAGTCATTTCCATGACAATTGACAGTCTTCGGTAAGGCAGGAGGCCTCAAACTGTTCCTGGAACTGGGACCCTAACTATCCCTGTCCCGATGGTACTCTTGAAGGTGAAGGGGCCTGAGTGCTCCAGTTAACCCCTGATCTGTCCCCTCCACCGCCCCATGAGGCCTGGGAGAAAAATAAAAGGTAAACAAGACACAAAAACAAAACCGGGATAACAGAAAGCAACAAACACTCACCAAAGGTATATAGACAAGGATAGGAATGTACCAACCAAATGGGATTAGGACAATGGGGAAAGCATACACCCCAAAACAGCATGCAACAATCTCCAACAGCAACAATGATCTCCTATTCAGCACAGCGTCTCCAAGGAGCAAGGAAGCAAAGCTTTCACTATCAAAATAGAGAAGGTATATAGGGAGAGGTAATAGCCATATCAGAAGCAGCTGAAATAGAGCTGCAAGTTTCTGACCAGCATAAGAAGGGTCGTTAACCTTTTCAGGACCAAAGGAAACTAGATCCATTTAGTATGAGACAAAAACTCACATGCTAAATGGAAGATCTGCGATTCACAATACATAGTGATCTTCTAACCCCAGATCTCCCAGGAGGATGTGACACACTTGTGACAGCGATACATTGGTATGCATAGAAGGTGTAAAGACAGAACAGTAGAATATTTTCCAAGTTGTTTCATTTTTGTATCTAGGAGAAAAAAATGGTACCAAATAAACTGTTCATTTATCTAAAAAAAAAAAACAAACAAACTATAGTCATTGTTAGACAAAATAACTTGTGTTTTAATGACTAAAATAATCAGATTTTACATATTGCCTAATTAAGTGATCCCAAACACATCAATTGGAAAGATAACTTGGCTATTGTGTTAGGGATTCAGCCATGCAGACTTTAATATCTACAATTAAAATCTGTAAGACATCAAAACAGCAGAATCAAACATGTTTTTAGATGGTGGAAGCTTATAATCAAGTATAAGCAGACTAATAGCCCCACTTATCTACTGAAAGAACTTTATCCAGATTTATAGGAAGAACTCCAAGGGATGTCAAGTTGCCAAATATTAAGCAGGACCCTCTAAAGAGAAAAATGGTACTCTTGGGAATCTAGCGATATCGACTTCGTTTTATGTTACTTATTTCTTTGTGGGAACCAACAGGTGCAAAGATGGAGGAGTTAGGCCCCTTTCACACATCCGTTTTTTGCCATCAGTCGCAATCTGTCAATTTTTTTTTTTAAAAACTGATCCGGCGACTGATGCCACCGGATGTTTTTTTTTCTCATAGATTTGTATTAGCGACGGATTGACTCAGGTTTCATCAGTCGTTCGCTGGATCCGTCGAAAATTGTTTGACCGGCGGCCGGAGACAACGGACAAAGTAACGTTTTTTGTGTACGTCCAAAAAACGGCCAGCGACAGATCCGTCGCTGTCCGTCCTTTGCTAGATTGGAAGCCTATGGCGCTGGATCTGTCAAATGACGGAAACCGGCGACGGATTCCGTTTTTTTTAACTGGGCATGCTCCAATCCAATTAGCCAGATCCGTTAGTTGGATCCGTCCAAAAAACAAATCCGTCGCATCAGTTTTTCACAATCGTCGAGCTAACGGATTGTGACTAACGGCAAAAAACTGATGTGTGAAGGGGGCCTTACTGCTTACACAATGTGTCCCTGTCCTGGCAAACATCTGATTTTGCCAGGGAAGTCACAGCCACCAAGTCATAATATTTATATTATATTATGGCCATCAGTCAGACAGGGCTGTGCTTGTAATACAAAGATGGCTCAGGACCACCAGGATAGCTTTCTGATGGGCTTATAATGGGGTTTCCAAACAGAAGACTCATGAGACACCCCCTTTTTCTTCCTATAATTGTTAAAAAATGTATGGAAGTAATAAGCAAAGAAAAAAACACATTTTGGCAGCAGTGATGTTGATTCTTGAAATGATTGTGGGATCCTCTTGGGCAAAAGTTGTCATGTCGGACGCTGTTCAGACCAGGTCGTTCGACAGACAGCGGTAATTCCGCTTTTGACCATTATGTGCTCATTGGCGTCGGCTAGATTTTATCTAGCTGTTCCGGGGTTAATTTACCTGATCCTCGGATTGGAAGCTGGGCCATGCCCATTGCCTTTAAATAGTTCTCCTGATCATTGGGCGTCGCCGATTATAGCTTCTGTCTTGTGCGTTGTTATCTCGGTCTGGAGTAGAGAGCTGGTTGTTGGAGATTCGTTGCTGGTGGTGTATTTTCCTTTGTCTTATTTACTCCTTCCTATATTTGTATTTATTTTGCCCTGCACATTTATAGTGTATTCCTGAGTGACTGCGGCGTGGTGTATATTTTCCTTTATCCTTGTCTGTGCTAACTGTGGGTATTGGTGTATTACCTCTTCACTGGGTGGTGGGCGGAGGTTTCAGCCTAGGGTTGAAACAGGAGACAGGGTGAGGTTCGAGGCCTGGACATACACACCATCAGTGTAAACTCCAGGTAGAGGGTCAGTCAGGATTTCCCTAGTCTGAGGGAAATTGCAGGGGCCCGGGTTATTAGCTCTCGCTCACCTAGTCTCCCCGTGACATTATAATCGGCCCAACAACAAAAAAGAAAAAAAAAAGGGTTTCTTTTTTTTGTGTTTTGTCATGGATCCCATGACTTCCATAACCCGCCAGTTGGAGGCGCTGTCCCTACAGGTCACTGAGTTGAGGGGGGCAGTACAGCAACAGGGACTAGCAGTATCTAATGTGCAAGCTGGAGCGACAGGAAGAGTTGCTGAGCCTAAATTCCCTTTGCCTGAAAAATTTGCTGGGGAACGCAGTAAATTTGTTTCTTTTCGTGAAGCTTGCAAACTATATTTCCGTATGCGCCCGATCTCGGGTAATGAGGCTCAGCGTGTGGGCCTGGTGTTGTCATTGTTAAGCGGGGATCCCCAAGCATGGGCATTTTCTTTGCCATCTGATTCTGCTGCATTTGACTCTGTGGAGAGTTTTTTTTCCTTTCTTGGAAAAATCTACGATGAACCTGACAGAATGGCTCTAGCAGAATCTAAGATACACACTATTTGCCAGGGGGAGCGGGTTGCAGAGGATTACTGTTCTGAATTTCGTCGCTGGGCGATCGATATACAATGGAATGATCCAACATTGCGGAGTCAGTTTATTCATGGGGTTTCTGGAAGGGTTAAAAAAGCCCTTCTGATGTACGAGACTCCTGCTTCTCTAGATTCCGCAATGAGTCTGGTTGTCCGCATTGATCGCCGTTTGCGTCAGGGGGAGCATGAGACACCGCCTATGGGAGAGGGTTTAGGTTCACGTGAGGTTGCTGCAGGTGAGCCCATGGAGCCTATGCAAATCGCAGGGGTGTCACATGTGAAGCGTCGAGCCCCTGAGCTCAGGAAGCAGGGAGCCTGTTTTTACTGTGGTAAAACTGGTCATTTTATTAACATCTGTCCTCTGCTGTCTTAAGAGAAACGCAACGGCGGAAAACTAAGCTCAGAGGGTGTGGAGGAAACCAATCTGAGCTTATGTATATCCTCCATGGCGGTTTCTCAATGCATGCTCCCTGCTAAGGTTTTTATCGCTGGCAGTGAGCTGCCAATTACTGTTTTTGTGGATAGTGGTTCAGCCACAAATCTCATTAATGAGGAGTTTGCGCGCACAGCAGGTTTTAGGATTGAAAAACTGTCTCATCCTATCCGCGTGGTCACCATCAATGCTGCTCCTCTCTCTCAGGGGGAGATTACTGAATTTGTGGCTGAGGTGAAACTCCACATTGGGGTTCTACATTCCGAGCGGGTTACATGTAAGGTGCTCAGGAATCTTCCTGCTCAGGTGGTTTTGGGTTTTCCTTGGTTGTCTATGCACAACCCGGTAATTGACTGGAAAACTCAGGACATAATTCAATGGAGCGAGTTCTGCCAGGAGAATTGCCTGGCCACATGTGTGGCTGCGGTGACTTCAAGCGTTCCGGAGTCACTTCTGGATTTTGTGGATGTGTTCTCTGAGAAGGGTTGTTCAGAGTTGCCGCCACATCGTCCCTTTGACTGTTCTATCAGGTTTAAACCAGGGGCCAAGTTGCCTAAAGCAAGGATGTTTAACCTCTCCGGTCCGGATAGACAAGCGTTAAAAGATTATATTGCTGAAAGCTTGAGCAAAGGGCACATCAGGCCGTCATCCTCGCCGGTGGCAGCAGGGTTCTTCGTGAAGAAGAAAGATGGCGGATTACGCCCGTGTTTGGACTGCAGGGAGTTGAACCAGATTACGGTTCGTGATCCATACCCTATGCCACTGATACCAGATTTGTTCAACCAGGTGGCGGGTGCTAAGTGGTTTACCAAGCTTGACCTCAGGGGGGCGTACAACCTCATAAGAGTCCGTCAAGGTGATGAGTGGAAGACAGCTTTTAATACCCCTGAGGGTCATTTTGAAAATTTGGTGATGCCATTTGGGTTGACTAACGCACCAGCAGTGTTCCAACATTTCATCAATGATGTGTTCTCGCATGTTTTGGGGAAATTCGTTATCGTGTACCTAGATGACATTCTCATATATTCTTGCGACCGTGATGCTCATTTAGATCATGTCAGGCAGGTGTTACAGCTTCTCAGAGAGAATAAGCTGTATGCTAAACTTGAGAAATGTGTATTTTTTGTTCAGGAGTTGCCTTTCTTGGGTTATATTTTGTCTGCTTCTGATTTTAAAATGGACGTCGCTAAGGTGCAAGCGGTGCTGCATTGGGAACGTCCTGATAACCTGAAAGCACTTCAGCGGTTCCTTGGGTTTTCTAACTACTATAGGAAATTTATCAAGGATTTTTCCATCATTTCTAAACCGCTAACTGACATGACTAAAAAGGGTACCAATTTCTCCGTTTGGCCTGAGGCTGCTGTGCGCGCATTTGAATTTCTTAAGAACAGTTTTATTTCAGCCCCCATTCTTGTGCAGCCAGACGTATCAAAACCCTTTGTTGTGGAAGTCGATGCGTCTGAGGTTGGTGTGGGGGCGGTACTATCTCAAGGCTCATCTTTGAGTGGTTTGCGTCCGTGCGCCTATTTCTCCAAGAAACTGTCGTCCGCCGAACGTAACTACGATATCGGCAACAGGGAGTTGTTGGCTATTAAGTTGGCCTTTGAGGAATGGCGACACTTCTTGGAGGGGTCGGTATATCAGGTTACTGTTATTACCGATCATAAGAATCTGCTGTATTTGGAGTCAGCCAAGCGTCTGTCCACCAGGCAGGCTCGCTGGGCATTGTTTTTCACGCGGTTCAATTTTGTTATCACTTACAGACCGGGGTCTAAAAACACTAAGGCGGATGCTCTGTCCAGGTCTTTTCCGGGGGGAGAACCTCGGTAGGATCCAGTACCCATCCTCCAAAAGGGTGTTGTGGTTTCGGCTCTCACTACCGAGGTTGAGGCTGAGATTGCCGAGGCTCAGGAGGAGGTACCATCTGAGCTTCCCATCAACAAATCTTTTGTACCGCTTCATCTCCGCTTAAAGGTTTTGGCAGAGCATCATGATGCTGTCCTGGCTGGCCACCCAGGGGTTAGAGGTACCTTGGAGGTGGTGTCACGTCGGTTTTGGTGGCCCAAGATCCGACAGGACGTGGTCTCATACGTGTCAGCTTGTACCACGTGCGCTAGGGCTAAGACGCCCCGCTCCCGTCCTGTTGGCACACTACTTCCTCTTGAAGTACCTAGTAAGCCATGGACGGAAATATCCATGGATTTCATCACTGATTTGCCCTCATCAGCTGGGAACACGGTCATCTTGGTGATAGTTGATCGGTTTTCAAAAATGTCGCACTTTGTTTCTTTGCCTTCGTTGCCTAACGATAAGACTCTGGCTCAGGTATTTGTGCAGGAGGTGGTCAGACTTCATGGGGTTCCGTCTGACATCGTGTCTGATAGGGGGTCTCCGTTTGTGGCAAAATTTTGGAAAGCATTTTGCTCACGGCTGGGGATCAAGTTGTCTCATTCTTCGGCGTTTCATCCTCAGTCAAATGGTCAGACTGAGCGTATGAACCAAAATTTGGAACAGTACTTACGCTGCTTTGTCTCTGATAACCAGGAGGAGTGGTCGAAGTTCCTTCCTTTGGCTGAGTTTGCCATCAATAATCACCGCCAGGAGTCGTCTGGGGAGTCTCCGTTTTTTTGTGTTTACGGGCTACATCCTCAATTTTGTACTTTGAGTCAGAGGGGCTCTTCCGGCGTTCCGGAGGAGGACCAGTTAGGAGCACAATTGTCGTCAGTCTGGAGGAGAGTTAAACAGCGCCTGTTGAGTGTGGGTGCTAGGTACAAACATGTGGCTGACAGTAGGCGTGTGCCAGGTCCGGATCTGAGTGCGGATGACTAGGTGTGGTTATTCCCCAAAAACATAAGACTCAAAATACCGTCCCTTAAATTGGGTCCACGGTTTATTGGTCCATTTAAGGTCAACGCCGTCATTAACCCAGAAACACATGGGCCACTTGCACATTGAACAAGTCTGTAGGAACCTGTTCACACCACCAGAAAACTTGAAGACACAAAAGAGCACAGTGAGGTAAAAAATACTCTGTTGTAAAAAAATCACAGTAATCAGCAAGTGCTAGTCAAAAGATGTAAATAAAACAGGGTATTTAGTTGATACGTTTTTTTGCAAAAAAATGTATACTAAGCTGCTCCACCAAATCGTCAAGGTATACCCTTATAGAGCAGTCCTAACTAATGTATATAAAATCCCTATCTGATGTATTTAAAACCTGATCATCTGTATAGTACCTGTATAAGCAGGGTTCAGAGAAGGACTATCCTTGTGGACATGCAGGATGGAACAGCTTAAATGCAAATGACCCACAGAGGAGTGGTGGACTCCCCAGTCTTGTAGAAACAAGAGAACAATTATAGAACCAGAAACACATGGGCCACTTGCACATTGAACAAGTCTGTAGGAACCTGTTCACACCACCAGAAAACTTGAAGACCCAAAAGAGCACAGTGAGGTAAAAAATACTCTGTTGTAATAAAATCACAGTAATCAGCAAGTGCTAGTCAAAAGATGTAAATAAAACAGGGTATTTAGTTGATACGTTTTTTTGCAAAAACAGTATTTTTTACCTCACTGTGCTCTTTTGTGTCTTCAAGCTTTCTAATTGTTCTCTTGTTTCTACAAGACTGGTGAGTCCACCACTCCTCTGTGGGTCATTTGCATTTAAGCTGTTCCATCCTGCATGTCCACAAGGATAGTCCTTCTCTGAACCCTGCTTATACAGGTACTATACAGATGATCAGGTTTTAAATACATCAGATAGGGATTTTATATACATTAGTTAGGACTGCTCTATACGGGTATACCTTGACGATTTGGTGGAGCAGCTTAGTATAAATTTTTTTTGCAAAAAAACGTATCAACTAAATACCCTGTTTTATTTACACCTTTTGACTAGCACTTGCTGATTACTGTGATTTTTTTTACAACAGAGTATTTTTTACCTCACTGTGCTCTTTTGTGTCTGCCGTCATTAACCCAGTAGGGTACCGATTGGAGCTCCCTACGGTGTATAAGATACACAACGTGTTCCACAGGTCTCTTCTAAAGAAGGTGGTGGGTTCTGTGGACGCAGCGCCTATGCCACCTCCAGTCTTGGTGGATGGTAATTTGGAATTTGAAGTCTCCAAGGTGGTTGACTCTCGTGTAGTGCGCCGCACTTTACAGTACTTGGTTCACTGGCGTGGTTATGGGCCTGAGGAGAGGTCCTGGGTACCAGCCTCGGACATTCATGCGGATCGGCTGGTCAGGTTTTTTCATCGTCGCCATCCAGACAAGCCGGGTCCTATAAGCCGTGAGGGCCCTGGGGTCCCTCGTAGAAGGCGGGGTACTGTCATGTCGGACGCTGTTCAGACCAGGTCGTTCGACAGACAGCGGTAATTCCGCTTTTGACCACTATGTGCTCATTGGCGTCGGCTAGATTTTATCTAGCTATTCCGGGGTTAATTTACCTGATCCTCTGATTGGAAGCTGGGCCATGCCCATTGCCTTTAAATAGTTCTCCTGATCATTGGGCGTCCCCGATTATAGCTTCTGTCTTGTGCGTTGTTATCTCGGTCTGGAGTGGAGAGCTGGTTGTTGGAGATTCGTTGCTGGTGGTGTATTACCTCTTCACTGGGTGGTGGGCGGAGGTTTCAGCCTAGGGTTGAAACAGGAGACAGGGTGAGGTTCGAGGCCTGGACATGCACACCATCAGTGTAAACTCCAGGTAGAGGGTCAGTCAGGATTTCCCTAGTCTGAGGGAAATTGCAGGGGCCCGGGTTATTAGCTCTCGCTCACCTAGTCTCCCCGTGACAAAAGTATTTTGGGGTGAGGATGAAATAAAAAGCACTTATCAGTTCTGTCCTTCGTTTTATGGCACCCTGGTGTCCGTTTTCATTACCAATTAGAAAATCAGCAGTAAAATAGATCTACTCGCAGGAAAGGATATTGTAGGGTTTGATTAGCAGTTGAAGTGTTACGAAAAAATATATTTCTTTTTTTTCTCTGATTTTTTTTTTTGCATAAGCTTTATTCAGCAGACAGAAGGGAACTACAAACAGGCTGGATTCACACATCCATGTTTTGCAGTGACCTACCTGCTAATTAATTACTAAGGTCTATCAGTGCTGCATTGATATCTATAAAAAGACTTTGGCTGTGTAAGAAGAAGGACCGTGCCGCTGGTACCTTTTTTGTGCCAGCTCCGGAACTGTCCGGGCTATCTCCTCTGTTGGTCCGGTCTCTTAAGCTTTCCCCCGGACAATCATTGCAGACGGAAATAGGGGGAGTAGCTAAGGGCTTACAGGCTCAGTGCACGCGGAAACAGGCAGATTTGGCCGGAAGAGACAGCGCGCAGCAGGGGGACGTGAGTGCTCCGGCCCTTGAGCATCAGTATAGTGCAGGTCCGATCTCGAGCTTCCCCGCCACTGCTGACAGAGACTGTGAGGAGGGACGTGCAGTGTGCCCGTTGGTGACCACAAAGCGCGGTGTTGAGCATTCCGGGCTAGTGAGTACTGCACGCGTGCTGCCAGAGAGAGACCGGGTGCAGGACTGTCATCTGGGCCCTGATTCACCAGTGTATGTCTGCGGATCCCGTCGGCCTCAGACAGTGCCGTGGTCCACGCTCTTCCGGCCATATCAGTGCATGGACTAGGGGCTCAGCAGAAGGTAACGGAGACCAACCGCGGCCACCAGAAGATGGATCATCGTTACTTCCAGGACCATATTGGACAAGCGCCGCATCAGCCGTTGTTGGCGCCATCACCTGTTCCGGGACGACCACGTCTTGATGAATGTCTGACAGGATAAGTTAACCCCCCAAGAACTGTTAATACCTTTTTTCCACTGTTTCTTAACCCCTGCATCTTACCCATATTTTTGAACTGCCAACCCAACCCCCCAGGTTAACCTTTAACCTCCCTGTGTGGAGTATCCCAGTGTGAATTAAAATTGTTAACCCTTGCTCTGTCTCCTGTCCGTCACTGCATCCCGCAACATGCTCACAGCTGCATGGCCCTGTCCATTGGCATACCCATTGTTGTGTTTTTCTCAGTTTGTATTTAGGACTCCCTGGTAGCAGGAGTGGGTGATCATGTGACCGTAAGTATGCGATTTTCATACTTCTGGACACATTCCAACTTTACTTGTCCAGTCTCCTTCAATACACTTGAATTGAACACATCTAGTCAGCATGTGCTGTCACATACTTGCGGTCACGTGCCCGCCACTCCTGACCCATATGAATTCTTACAATGCACAGACTCAATTCTGAGGTAAAATCTGTATTAAGTGATGACACTTTCCCATTACTGATACATGAGATGGCGGCTGGAGAACATTATATGTAGATAGGAGGAGGGGGCGGAGCTCTGCCTACAGGTCCTCCCATCTACATAAAATTATATGCTTAGCAGCTCTCATCTCCTATCTCAGTCACAGAAAAGTCTATCTTCACTGAATACAGATTTTACTTCAGAATTGAGAATTTTGATAATGTCTGATCAGTCCTGGCTGAGAAAGAAGCAGATCTCTCTGATAAGACATAATACAACCTTAGTATAGGTCATGAATGTCTGATGATTGGGGGTGCAAAACCCGGCACCCCTGGCCATCAGCGGTTCCCGGTATTGTCGGTGGCTGGAATTGCTCAGTTATGTAGCTGCACAGCTCCATCGACTGTATAGTGGCCGTGGTCGCGTACTGCACATCCTACTACCATTCAAATTAATGTTAAAGCTTGGAGAGAGCTGAGTCTGCACAGAGAGCTGGCAGCATTCAGATACCAAATCAGCCCCGCCCACCCATGCAGCAAACCTCGCCCACCGACATCAGTTTCCAGAGCTGAGAATCTGACATCACAGGAAGCAGGAGATTCTCGGCCATAGATCATGCGGCCAGTATAGCCGCTCAGGTTACAGCAGGATTTGGCAAAGTATTTAGTGAATAACTTATCTATGGCAGTTAGTTCACATGAAAGGGGCCTGTAAGGTAGTGGCCAACCCCTTTAATAATGTGTAAGGATTTTTTTACTTTACTGTAGAAATTAGTTAATGTGAAAGTTTCCTAGAAATTCTAACAGCTGCTTAAGTATTTGGCTTACTCTCAGAACTGTTGAGATCATGGTCTTCATTTGGGCATTTCTCTGACTTCTCCACGGCTGGCAAAAGTTGTCCTCTTCCCAAATTGGCAGCTTAGTCAAGACAAACACCTTGATGGAAATTGGCTTTGAAAGCAAGAAGTATATATTTATGATATCTGGTGGATTGATTAATCCTTTTCAAACATACACTAAAATGAAGTACAATATAGTTGTAAAAAGAAGCACCGATTGTTCAAAATATGCATAGTAATGAATATAAAGCCAACGAGAGAATGTAGAGCAGGATCAGAGTAGGAAAGGACATCACCACATTTCATATATTAGGGATACAATCACTGAATCACTGGTTCATGGGACCCATACAAATGCTTTGTTTACACCACATTGAACTTAACCCCTTAACGACCGCCGATACGCCTTTTAATTAACGGCGCTGTGGAAAAAGTGAATAGCGCCCCCCAGAGTCGGATTTTCTCTGGGGCCTCGGTTAGCGGGGGTAGCCGAGACCCCAGAGAACATGATTCGGGGGTTTTTTATCGACCCCCCGAGTTGCGATCGCCGGTATTTAACCGTTTACCGGCAATCGCAAAAAACAAAACGCGATTTCCCATTTAATTTCTCTGTCCTCCGATGTGATCGCACATCAGAGGACAGAGAAATGGGGTCCCCGATGGCCCCCCGATGGCCCCCGATACTCCCCTGTCTCCCCCGGTGCTCCTCGTGGCTCCCGATGGGCGCCACCATCTTCTTCTGGCAAAAAAATGGCAGGCGCATGCGCAGTGCGCCCACCGGCCGGCACCCAGGAGATCTTTGGGGTCTCGGCTGCTGGGGGTAGCCGAGACCCCAAAGAACATGATCGGGGTCGGTTTTTACCGACCCGTGTTTTGCAATCGCTGGTAATTAACTGTTTACCGGCAACCGCAAAAAAAAAAAAGCGATGTGTAATTCTCTGTCCTCTGATGTGATCGCACATCAGAGGACCGAGAAATAGGGGTATTCGGGGACCCTATCATACTTACCGGTGTCCCTGGGTCCTCCTGTGTCCTCCCCTGCCCGCCGGCTTCTTGCTATGGAAAGAAGATGGCGGGCGCATGCACAGTGCGCCCGCTCTCTGCTGCCATCTGCCGGCCGGCAGGAGAGAGGAGTTGGGGCTAAAATTAGGGCTAGGGTTAGGGTTGGGGCTAAATTTAGGGTTAGGGTTGGGGCTAAATTTAGGGTTAGGGTTGGGGCTAAATTTAGGGTTAGGGCTGGGGCTAAATTTAGGGTTGGGGCTAAAGTTAGGGCTAGAGTTAGAGTTGGGGCTAAAGTTAGGGTTAGGGTAGCGGCTAAAGTTAGGGTTAGAGTTGAAATTAGGGTTTGGATTAGGGTTGGCATTAGGGTTACGTTTGGGATTAGGGTTAGGTTTGGGATTAGGGTTAAGGTTAGGGGTGTATTGGGATTAGGGTTAGGTTTGAGGTTAGTGTTGAGATTAGGATTAGGGGTGTGTTGGATTTAGGGTTCTGATTAGGGTTATGGTTGTTTTGGGGTTAGGGTTGCGATTATCCTTAGGGTTGTGATTAGGATTATGGATCGGGTTGGCATTAGGGTTAGGCCTCTTTCACACTTCAGTCTTTTGGCGTCAGTCTGAAACCACCATTTTCGTCAAATAGCGGATCCGCCATTTTTTTTTTGGCGGATCCGCTATTTTCCCATAGACATGCATTAGCGACGGATTGTGGCGGACGGTCGTCCGTTCCATCCGCCATGCGACGGATCCGTCGAGATTTGGCGGACGTAATCTAGACATTGACGGCCATTGTAACGGTTTTTTGTCTGCGCCGAAATGGCGGTTCGCGACGCATCCGTCATTCCATAGAATGTCCGCCTATGGGCGACGGATCCGTCGTTACCGTCATTTCGGCGGACCCGTCGCCCCAATCCGCTTTTTCAATTGCGCATGCTCCAAAAAGTAGATACTTTTCCCAGACAACCCCCAAGTAACGGATCCGTCAAAAAAAACGGATCCGTTAGAACCGTTTTCTCAACAATTGTGACGGATCCGTCGATCCGTCACTATGTCGGAGCTGACTGACGCCAAACAACTGAAGTGTGAAAGAAGCCTTATGGGTGTGTTGGGGTTAGGGTTGGAGTTAGATTTGGGGGGTTTCCACTGTTTAGGTACATCAGGGGGTCTCTAAACGCCACAGCCAATTTTGCGCTCAAAAAGTCAAATGGTGCTCCCTCCCTTCCGAGCTCTGCCGTGCACCCAAACAGTGGTACTCGGGATAAATTGGGGTCCAATTTCTCGTGTTACCCTTGTGAAAATAAAAACTTGGGGGCTAAAATATCTTTTTTGTGGAAAAAAAAATATTTTTTATTTTCACAACTCTGCATTATAAACTTCTGTGAAGCACTTGGGCATTCAAAGTTCTCACCACACATCTAGATAAGTTCATTGGGGGGTCTAGTTTCCAAAATGGGGTCACTTTTGGGGGGTTTCTACTGTTTAGGTACATCGGGGGCTCTGCAAACGCAACATAACGCCCGCAGACCATTCTATCAAAGTCTGCATTCCAAAACGGCGCTCCTTCCCTTCCGAACTCTGCCGTGCACCCAAACAGTGGTCCTCCCCCCACACATGGGGTATCAGTGTACTCAGGACAAATTGGAAAACAACTTTAGGCATCCAATTTCTCTTGTACCCTTGTGAAAAAAACTTGGGGGCTAAAAAAAAATTTTTGTGGAAAAAAAAATATTTTTTATTTTCATGACTCTGCATTATAAACTTCTGTGAAGCAGTTGGGCATTCAAAGTTGTCACCACACATTTAGATAAGTTCCTTGGGGGGTCTAGTTTCCAAAATGGGGTCACTTGTGGGGGGTATCTACTGTTCAGGTACATCAGTGGCTCTGCAAACGCAACATAATGCCCGCAGACCATTCTATCAAAGTCTGCATTCCAAAACGGCGCTCCTTCCCTTCCGAGCTCTGCCATGCGCCCAAACAGTGGTTTACCCCAACATATGGGGTATCAGCCTACTCAGCATAAATTGCACAATAAATTTTGGGGTCCAATTTCTCCTGTTACCCTTGAGAAAATAAAAAATTGCAGGCTAAAAAATCATTTTTGAGGAAAAAAAAAAGGATTTTCACGGCTCTACTTTATAAATTTCTGTGAAGCACTTGGGGGTTTAAAGTGCTCACCACACATCTAGATAAGTTCCTTAAGTGGTCTAGTTTCCAAAATGGGGTCACTTGTGGGGGGTTTCTACTGTTTAGGCACATCAGGGGCTCTCCAAACGCGACATGGTGTCCGATCTAAATTCCAGCCAATTCTACATTGAAAAAGTAAAACGGCACTCCTTCTCTTCCAAGCTCTGCGGTGCGCCTAAACAGTGGTTTACTCCCACATATGGGGTATCGACGTACTCAGGAGAAATTGCCCAACAACTTTTGTGGTCTAATTTCTCCTGTTACCCTTGTCAAAATAAAAATTTGGGGGCAAAAAGATCATTTCTGTAGAAAAAATGCGACTTTTTATTTTCACGGCTCTACGCTATAAACTTCCGTGAAGCACCTGTGAGTTTAAAGTGCTCACCACACATCTAGATAAGTTCCTTAAGGGGTCTAGTTTCCAAAATGGTGTCACTTGTGGGGGGTTTCTACTGTTTAGGCACATCAGGGGCTCTCCAAACGTGACATCGCGTCCGATCTCAATTCCAGTGAATTCTACATCGAAAAAGTCAAACGGCACTCCTTCTCTTCCAAGCTCTGCGGTGCGCCCAAACAGTGGTTCGTTTTAAGATTAACTCCTCCTGCTAAAATTCGTGTAATTTACATCCCTCTAGGATTTATTTGGGATGCCCCCTCCATCCTTCTGCCCCTCCATTTACCATATACCGTCTTCTCATTTGAGGTGGCTACCTTGGCTCCTCTTTTCTTGTATTCCTCACCTCCCTGTCCCTCGGGTGTCCGCTCCTGGCCCTCTGCGCGTGCGCTTCATTGCGCGCGTGCGCGGGGCCCGGGGTGGGCATCTTGGGACAGGGGATTATTACCTCAGGTGCATTACCACGCATGCGCCCATTCTCCGGCACCTGCCCTTGTATCTCTTGTCCCTCCATGCCCGCCTGCATATAGTGCGCGTGCGCACTCCAGCGCATGCACACTTGCGCCCCGGCACACGATCTATTATCAGCACTTTATTTCTACTGCGCAGCCGCCGGCGTTTGTGGGACACATCCGGCCCTGGACGTATGTGCACATCCTTAATCTAAAGCCCGGACACCTCCGGTTCCCAGCTGACCCCACTCTGACAGTTATTTTACAGGTATTTAACCACAGTCTAGGGACACTTCTGCTATCGCCCCTGAGGAAGCCAGTTCGCTGGCGACACGCGTTGGGCATCCTTGCCCGGTGCCACCTGCCCTTTTCTCCCCTTTTCTATTGCCTTGATATGCTCTAGTGGGAGGCCACTTGCGAGGCCTGGCATTTTCTATCAGGTAGTATGGTACATCCTTGGGTTTGACTGCTTGGTAGCTATGGGGGAATTCTCTATTTGACTCTGCAGGTGCTTTGTAGGGTGGCATTGTGGCTTGACCTTATCACAGGTCTAGTTTTCATGACTTGCTTTGTTATGCAATCTTTTAAGTGTTTTTAATAATCATGCTGTAGTGTATCTAAGGATTGTGGTTTAATAAAAGTGTTATTTTTTGGTAAATTACCCTGGTGATCCCTTTTTGTTTGCATACTACCCTTTTCTTTGTTTTTTCTAATGTGCCTTTTTGTAGTATGCTAGAGGTGATCCCTGACGGTGGTGCCTGCCTATACTACTTGGTGCAGACAGTTTTGTGTTGAGAGCCTTGCGGTCTCTCATTTCTTGGTGTGTGGCACACCGTGTGTAACTTATATCTATTGTGTTTATTGATACTTTTGGATCCATTTATTTCTATGGATCTACATACTAGGGAGTCGGCTTGGAGCCAGAGGACTCAGGGGCTTTTTGATATTGGTGACAAAGGTGTGATGGAAACAGCAAGTGTTGATGGGGGCTTCTCTAAAGTTTCTAATGAATTGACCAACTTACACAAAACTCTTACAAAGGTGTGGTGGAACATAAGAAGCCTAGAGGAATATAAGGTCACAGGCTTTGTTCCTCGAGGCCTCAGGGTGCAGATCTTCCCTGCATGGGAAGTGGACTCATCATTTCAGAATTCTTGGGAGGCTGGCTTATGAAATGCTCCTCCATTCTAATGGACATGTTAATAGCGCATGACCAGGCTCTCCTAATTAGACTCAAGGAGGATATTAAGGATAGAGAGGCTTTACTTGCTACCTTTGAAGCATCTTTAGTTGTTACGTTCAAACAACAACTCAAAAATAATATTGACAAATTTGAAAAAGAAATTATTGAGGGCAAACGACGCAAATTTCATAGGGACAAGATGGACTATACGGGTGGTCGGGCCTATAAATGGGGCCATCGGGGCAATAGAAGAGTCACATCCTCTGAGACAAAGACCCATACAAACACGCATACTAGACTAGAGGTTTCCTCTAGTGATTTTTTATCATCAGATCCGAGCGATCTAGAAGGGGCTGTAGGCGGGGCAGACGTAAGGCCAGGAGGAATTACAACCAAAAAACGCACCAGGGGGTTCAAGAACTCGTCCCCATCATACAAACGGGAAACGAGGTTCAATCACAGGAAACGGTAGACTTATCCCCTCAGTCTGCCCTTGAGCATCTGAACCAACACAATGGTCCAGGTAATGTACAAATTATTAATTTGTCTACACATGTACTGACTCCTGATGAAAAACATGTTCTGGAGAAGGGCCTTTCATTTGCTCCAATGAACGTCCTTGATAAGTTTACCCTGGTCAAAGATGTCTATCTATTCTGCCGCCAATTAACATACAAGCTTTTATATCACCACCCTTCCTCACTAGATCTGCTCCCGAATGATGAGCGACAGGTACTCAGAGACCTCATGGACCTCCTTCACGAGAACGAAATGGCACCTACGAGGAAACGGTTTGGTGGAAGACTACCTTCGCAGGCCACCCCCTCTTTCTCCCTCTTTCCGGCGGTCCAGATTTTCTTTAACCAAACGTGCAGAGAGATCCAGGCCCTGCATATGGACGGTAATCGTAATAACAATCTAAGTCTATCTGAACGCAGAGCTCTTAGGGATTTACAGAACAATAGAGAGTTCCTTGTACGTGAGGCGGATAAGGGGGGCAATATTGTTCTGTGGACTTATTCCCTCTATTTACAGGAGGTTGGACGACAACTTGGTGACTCCACTTGCTACTCCCGTCTTCCAGCAGACCCTACGGGCTTTTTTAAAGGAAAATTGGATCAACTTATTGGACAAGCAGCTGGCCGTGGCATATTGAACAAAAAAGAGGTGGACTTCTTGACAACGGACTTTCCTGTTGTGCCGACCTTCTACCTTCTTCCGAAGGTGCATAAGTCATTGATCAATCCTCCAGGTAGGCCAATAGTGTCTGGCATTAATGGCCTATTTGAGAAGCCATGTACCTATGTAGATTTTTTTCTACAACCATTTGCCATGAAACTTACATCATTCCTCAGGGACTCAACACATCTTATACAACTCCTTCAAGATCTCTGTTTACCACCTGGTACGATCTTGATCACTTTAGATGTTGAGTCCCTTTACACCAACATCAATCATGATGTTGGTCTAAAAGCTATTTCGTTTTTCCTAGATTCAAACACCACGGGGGACAGGGAGCATGACCAATTTCTTCTGGACCTTCTATTCTTTATCCTTGACAAAAACTATTTTGTTTTTGATAGGAGTTTTTACAGGCAAGTAAAGGGGACCGCCATGGGGGCATGATGTGCGCCCTCCTATGCGAATTTATTTTTAGGATGGTGGGAGGAGCTAGTAGTGTACAAACACGAAGCATTTGGAAAATGTTGTCCCAAATGGCTTCGTTATATTGACGACATTTTGATGTTTTGGACAGGCACCGAAGATGATTGTAACCGGTTCATTGCTGATCTTAACGAGAATTCTTTCAATATCAGGCTCACATCACATGTTTCATCTACTTCGGTGGAATTTCTGGATCTTAAAGTAAGCCTGGTAGATTCAAATGTTGTCACTACTCTTTATCGCAAACCGACAGCGACGAATAGTTTGTTACACTATTCAAGCTTCCACCCTAGGCACCTCAAGAATGGGATACCAACTGGCCAGTTTCTGCGCCTGAAGAGAAATTGCAGTCTGACCTTAGACTTCCAGGATGAAGCAAAACTACTAACGGATCGTTTCAGATATCGGGGTTACCCTAAGAAGATCATTTCCTCTGCATATCAGAGAGCCCGGAATAGCTCACGCCCAGACCTGCTTCAAAGACAAACACGTGAGTTGGATATGCCACTCGGCATTGTGACCACTTTTAATAATCAGTGGCAAGACATCTACAAGATCTTGGGCCGTAGCTGGGGTACTTTGTTGAGCGAACCCAGGCTGACACCATTTATTTCACCTACCCCTAAGCTAATAGCCCGTAGGGCTAAGAACCTGAAAGATATGCTCTGTCACAGTCACTTCACACGGCCTGTGGTTAGAATCAATAGGGGGTCTAGGGTTTTTGGTACATTTCCATGTGGGGGCTGCAATATCTGCCAATACATGGTGGCGCAAGATGGTCTTTCACTCACCATTTCTCCTTTTCAGATTATTCCAAATAAAGCCTATTTTAATTGCAAGACGCGTTTTCTCGTCTATGCCGTGGTTTGTGATTGCCCGAAAGTTTACGTGGGACAGACCACGCAAGAACTGCGTAGAAGAATACAACAACATCTATCAAATATTTCCACGGCATCCAGGGACCGTGACAAGGGCAAGAGCATCTCATCTGTTGCTGCGCATTTCCTGGACTTTCATAATGGACGGATTAGGGGACTAAAGGTCATGGGACTTGAGGCAATCCCGCACAATATCCGAGGTGGTGACGCCGCCCGAAAACTGTTAAGATGTGAATCAAAATGGATTCATAATCTAAATACCTTGACCCCACATGGACTGAATGAGGAATTGCTTTTTACTGGATACTATAAACAACTTTAAAAATATTCAGCTGTGGGATCACAGATGTGCATTACTTCATTGTAATTTTTCTTCCTTTTCTTAGGTCCTGAGTACTGCAATACCTTCTGTAATAATATTTAAATATATTATATATATATTATTATTTTTTTTTTTTATTTTTTTTTTTCCGGATGAACTAGTTTCTATCCGCTAAAAACCATGGTTTTTAAAACAAGAAATTTTTTTTTTTTTTTATTTTTTTTTTTATTTTTATATATGAGCTCCACTTAATATCTATAAAAAAATCTTTTTTGTTACACCTATTATCATGTCAGGTTTTGGTAGCCATCAGACTTGTACAGACATAGTATTTTTCAATCTTTAGTACTATGTTTATATATGTTTATTTATGATTATGTATGTAGCATCAAGTCTTTATTTCTCGTTTTTGTATTTTTTTCAGGTATTTTGCTATGTCATCACTTATCTAGGGACCTAAGTTAGGACTTTTGACCATTCATGTGCTTTTGTTTTTGTTTTTGTCTTCTTATGTTGACATTTTTCCATCATCTAGTAAACATCCCTTTCTTCGAGATTCTCTATCTCATTTTCTCAGGCTGTTTGTATATCCGCCCGTTTTAAGATTAACTCCTCCTGCTAAAATTCGTGTAATTTACATCCCTCTAGGATTTATTTGGGATGCCCCCCCCCCCTCCATCTTTCTGCCCCTCCATTTACCATATACCGTCTTCTCATTTGAGGTGGCTACCTTGGCTCCTCTTTTCTTGTATTCCTCACCTCCCTGTCCCTCGGGTGTCCGCTCCTGGCCCTCTGCGCGTGCGCTTCATTGCGCGCGTGCGCGGGGCCCGGGGCGGGCATCTTGGGACAGGGGATTATTACCTCAGGTGCATTACCACGCATGCGCCCATTCTCCGGCACCTGCCCTTGTATCTCTTGTCCCTCCATGCCCGCCTGCATATAGTGCGCGTGCGCACTCCAGCGCATGCGCACTTGCGCCCCGGCACACGATCTATTATCAGCACTTTATTTCTACTGCGCAGCCGCCGGCGTTTGTGGGACACATCCGGCCCTGGACGTATGTGCACATCCTTAATCTAAAGCCCGGACACCTCCGGTTCCCAGCTGACCCCACTCTGACAGTTATTTTACAGGTATTTAACCACAGTCTAGGGACACTTCTGCTATCGCCCCTGAGGAAGCCAGTTCGCTGGCGACACGCGTTGGGCATCCTTGCCCGGTGCCACCTGCCCTTTTCTCCCCTTTTCTATTGCCTTGATATGCTCTAGTGGGAGGCCACCTGCGAGGCCTGGCATTTTCTATCAGGTAGTATGGTACATCCTTGGATTTGACTGCTTGGTAGCTATGGGGGAATTCTCTATTTGACTCTGCAGGTGCTTTGTAGGGTGGCATTGTGGCTTGACCTTATCACAGGTCTAGTGTTCATGACTTGCTTTGTTATGCAATCTTTTAAGTGTTTTTAATAATCATGCTGTAGTGTATCTAAGGATTGTGGTTTAATAAAAGTGTTATTTTTTGGTAAATTACCCTGGTGATCCCTTTTTGTTTGCATACTACCCTTTTCTTTGTTTTTTCTAATGTGCCTTTTTGTAGTATGCTAGAGGTGATCCCTGACGGTGGTGCCTGCCTATACTTCTTGGTGCAAACAGTGGTTTACCCCCACATATGGGGTATCAACATACTCAGGAGAAATTGCACAACAACTTTTGTGGTCTAGTTTCTCCTCTTACCCTTGTGAAAATAAGAATTTGTGGGCAAAAAGATCATTTTTGTGTAAACAAATGCGATTTTTTTATTTTCACGGCTCTACTTTATAAACTTCTGTGAAGCACTTGGGGGCTCAAAGTGCTCACCACACATCTAGATAAGTTCCTTAAGGCGTCTAGTTTCCAAAATGGTGTCACTTGTGGGGGGTTTCCACTGTTTAGGCACATCAGGGGCTCTCTAAACGTGACATGGCATCCGATCTCAATTCCAGCCAATTCTGCATTGAAAAAGTCAAACGGCGCTCCTTCTCTTCCAAGCTCTGCGGTGCACCCAAACAGTGTTTTACCCCCACATATGGGGTATCGACGTATTCAGGAGAAATTGCACAACAACATTTATGGTTAAATTTCTGTTTTTACACTTGTGAAAATAAAAAAAAATGGTTCTGAAGTAAAATGTTTGCAAAAAAAAAGTTAAATGTTCATTTTTGCCTTCCACATTGTTTCAGTTCCTTTGAAGCACGTAAAGGGTTAATAAACTTCTTGAATGTGGTTTTGAGCACCTTGAGGGGTGCAGTTTTTAGAATGGTGTCACACTTGGTCATTTTCTATCATATAGACCCCTCAAAATGACTTCAAATGTGATGTGGTCCCTAAAAAAAAATGGTGTTGTAAAAATGAGAAATTGCTGGTCAAATTTTAACCCTTATAACTCCCTAACAAAAAAAATGTTGTTTCCAAAATTGTGCTGATGTAAAGTAGACATGTGGGAAATGTTATTTATTAACTATTTTTTGTGACATATCTCTCTGATTTAAGGGCATAAAAATACAAAGTTTGAAAATTGCAAAATTTTAAATTTTTTTTGCCATATTTCCATTTTTTTCATAAATAATCGCAAGTAATATTGAAGAAATGTTACCACTAACATGAAGTACAATATGTCACGAAAAAACATTCTCAGAATCAGTAGGATCCGTTGAAGCGTTCCAGAGTTATAACCTCACAAAGTGACAGTGGTCATAGTTGTAAAAATTGGCCTGGTCATTAAAGGGAACCTATCACCCCGTTTTTTAAAGATTAGATAAAAATAGTGTGAAATAGGGGCAGAGCTGGGCTTTACATTACTGCCTTTTTGGTGCCTTTACACCCCCGTTAGGCTGCCGAAATACCTTTGTGAAGTGGCCGTTTTCTGCTGTCACTCAAGTTGGTCAGGTCGGATGGGCGTGGTCACAGCGCTGTTTCTCCCCCAGATCAGGCTCATCATTACGTTGGTGGCGTAGTGGTGTGCGCATGTCCAAGGTCCCGAATCCTGCACAGGGGTGTGAAAATAGCAGCGATGTCCGTTATTCCATTGGTGGTCGGTGGGCGCGGCCATCTTGCTTTGGCCGCGCGTGCGCAGAAGTGGCGCTCTGCTGGCCGCGGCTTCAGGAAAATGGCCGCGGGCATCCGCGCGTGCGCAGATGGCTATCGCGGCGGCCATTTTCGTGAAGCTGAGATGCGAACTCTGCTTCACGAAAATGGCCGCCGCGATAGCCATCTGCGCACGCGCGGATGCCCGCGGCCATTTTCCTGAAGCCGCGGCCAGCAGAGCGCCGCTTCTGCGCACGCGCGGCCAAAGCAAGATGGCCGCGCCCACCGACCACCAATGGAATAACGGACATCGCTGCTATTTTCACACCCCTGTGCAGCATTCGGGACCTTGGACATGCGCACACCACTACGCCACCAACGTAATGATGAGCCTGATCTGGGGGAGAAACAGCGCTGTGACCACGCCCATCCGACCTGACCAACTAGAGTGACAGCAGAAAACGGCCACTTCACAAAGGTATTTCGGCAGCCTAACGGGGGTGTAAAGGCACCAAAAAGGCAGTAATGTAAAGCCCAGCTCTGCCCCTATTTCACACTATTTTTATCTAATCTTTAAAAAACGGGGTGATAGGTTCCCTTTAAGTACCAAATTGGCTCTGTCACTAAGGGGTTAAATTGTAGTACAGAAAGGCTGTTCAACATATAACAGAAGTTTTATGGAAATAATGGCATTCTATGTATCTACCATATTTTTCGGATTATAAGATGCACCCCAAATTTTGAGGAGAAAAAAAAAAAAATATTTTTTTAAATAAAATGGTGGTGCGTCTTATAATCCATGCATCTTATTGCTTACCAGGGGGTGGTGGCTGGTGGTTCCCAGGGTCGCTACTGGAGGAGGCAAGAGTGGGGTGATGCTGCATTCCACAGGCTGGGACGAGGTGTTCCGCAGACTGGGTGTTCCGATGTCCGGTGCTGCTGGGGGTGTCCTGCTTCTGCGGGTGCCCAGCGGTGCTGCGGGTGTCTGTTGTGCTTCGGGGGCTCTGCCGACATTTTGTGAAAGGCCAGAGCCCCCTGCAGTTCCATGGTTTGCTGTGCGGTGGACTCCGGGAAAATGACTGCTGGGGGTTGCACATGCGCAGATGGAGATCTCAGCACCAAGATCTCGGGCGCTGAGATCTCATCTCCCGAAATCTTGTTGCCGAGATCTCCATCTGCGCATACGCTGCCCTCCGGCGGCGATTTTCCCAGAGTCCACCGCACAGGAAACCATGGAACTCTGGGGGTGATCTCTTAAAGTGAGATCTAAATGATTGCCTGTACCTGACCTAAATATGAGCCGAGTGCGTGCATAAAAGAGAGATATCAGACACAGAGTTGGATATGCTCCTTACTCAGAGAAGGCTAGCACACGACTGCACCTTATTTTTTGGAACAAAAAACCATTCTACAGACAGGAAATGGGTGTTGCACAACTTCTGAATAGTAATGGTGTCGGTCTTTAACTGGTCCATTCCAACTTCACTTCCATATATGGTGTCTTCATCCAATGTTCAGTGACTTCATAACATTCCAAAAGTTCCTTCCAGATGCTGCTCAGGACATAAGACGCCATCTTTGCCACAACATATCTGAACTAGCTCATGTAAGGGTTCATAATCGATTTCATTAGCCTCTCTCTCCTTCACAGAACTACGGGGGCTCTGGCCTTTCACAAAATGTCGGCAGAGCCCCAGTAGCACCGGAGACACCGGCAGCACCGCTGTACACCCCCGCAGCACCGCTGGGCACCCCCTCATCCCAGCATGCAGCCTGCAGCAACTGTACCGGTAAATCTGTATTATAAGACGCACCGCCATTTCCCCAAAAAAAATTTTGGGGAAAAAAGTGCGTCGTATAATCCGAAAAATACGGTATTTAAGTTAACTAAATGCAATATCAGTCTAGTTGCTCATCTACATATATAACATATATGACATATACAGGTACTAGGTGATAGAAATGTTAAACTAGTCCTACCTGTATGCCTCACCTTATCGTTGCTCGCACCGGAGGTCACAGTGACTTGCAAGCGCAGAAGATCCCTGATTGTAGCGCCCATAGAAGGGAGGATGAGGTACGTATTGTGGAGAGGGCGCAGGATTTCAGCATCAGAACTGACGTGCATGGGAGGGGGATAGTATTATAATGAAGGCAGGACTTCATTCAGGCACCGCATGCCCCGGAACCTGGAAGATACATACAGAAAGAATTTAACTATTCTCAACAACAACGTAGGACTATTGTAACATTTCTATTACCTGTATGCCCATATTAATAGGTTATATACGTCCCGGGGGTGACAGATTCCATTTAATAGCTTGTTTCGACAGGTTGACTGCACTTTAATGCAAACAGAACGATCGTTAATAGGATGTGCATTGCTCTTGACAGCATATGTCTTTCCTAAGTAGAACATATGCTGCTGATAATGACGCTGCTGAGAATGATGATTTTTAAGCAGACTTTAAAAATAATTTCACCTAAAGAACGAGCACATTGCTTGTTCATCAAGGGATTGGCAGTCTCTTTAGATGGAGAAAATTGGGAAACAAGCATTCCTATGAACACTCGCTCCTGATAATGCACAATTTTTACAAAACCTACTTGACTGGGATGAGTTTTTTCAGCATCCCCTGCTTGATTTTTGATAAGAGACTTTTAGAGTACCGTCTTCAAAATGTTTCTTACAGCTTAGCTGATGCTTCCTACATTCATTTTCTGTGATTGAAAATAAGTGGCTGACAGTTACCATTGTCAGTAATGTTAGGCTCTGTTCCTGTCTGCGTTAAAGGCTACTTTCTGAACCTCTGTCATACATTAAGCCCCAAAATACCAGCCTGAATAATGCAGCATTCTGCGCTATTTTGTTTTGGCAAGGTGCCAGACACATTAATGGAAAACCAACTGCCCCCATGATTGTCATTTTGGGTCTGCTGAGCGCTGCTGATTTCTTGCATGACAGGTGACTCCTGTTAATTTTGTTGTTTTATTCCTGTAACGGAGCAGAACACCAAGTGGATTAAAAAAACCCCACAAACATTTATGTGATCAGAGTCTGTGCTCTTGTGTAGAGGGTGAAACGAGATTTTTGTATACTTATATTATACACTCTTTTCAAATCTAACCCATAAAAGAGCAGCACAGGTGAGCGTAGATCAGTGGTATTCTCAGTGAGGGAAGGTATGGGGCAGCACGGTGGCTCAGTGGTTAGCACTGCAGCCTTGCAGCGCTGGTGTCCTGGGTTCAAATCCCACCAAGGACAACATCTGCAAGGAGTTTGTATGTTCTCCCCCTGTTTGCATGGGTTTTCTCCGGTATCTCCGGTTTCTTCCCACATTCCAAAGACATAGGGAATCTAGATTGTGAGCCCCATCAGGGACAGCGATGACAATGTGTGCAAACTGTAAAGCGCTGTGGAATATGTTGGCGCTATATAAAGAGATTAGGCGCCTAATCCACGTTAGCACAATAGTGCATAGCAACGTAAGTCACATACATGAGCATATATTAAAGTCTGTAAAGATTAAAGATGCTGCTTCGTGATATACTTGAAAAAGGTTTAACCCCTTCCCGACCTTTGACGCATACGCTGCGTCATGAAAGTCGGTGCCAATCCGACCTGTGACGCAGCGTATGCGTCATGGAGGGATCGCGCTCCTGCAGATCGGGTGAAAGGGTTAACTCCAATTTCACCCGATCTCCAGGAACAGGGGGAGTGGTGCTTCAGCCCAGGGGGGGTGGCTTCACCCCCTCGTGGCTACGATCGCTCTGATTGGCTGTTGAAAGTGAAACTGCCAATCAGAGCGATTTGTAATATTTCACCGAAAAAAACGGTGAAATATTACAATCCAGCCATGGCCGATGCTGCAATATCATCGGCCATGGCTGGAAAACCTAATCTGTCCCCCCCCCACACCCACCGATCTCCTCCCCAGTGCTCCGTTACGTGGTCCGCCCCCCTAAGTCGTCCTGTCCGCTCCTCCGTCCTCCTGTCCGCTCCCCCCGTGCTCCGGTCCCCCCTCCCTGTGCTCCGGTCCCCCCCCCGTGATCCGATCACCCCCCTTTCATACTTACCAGGCCTCCCGGTGTCCGTCCGGCTTCTCCATGGGCGCCGCCATCTTCCAAAATGGCGGGCGCATGCGCACTGCGCCCGCCGAATCTGCCGTCTGGCAGATTCGTTTCAGATGTATTTTGATCACTGCGATATAGCCTATCACAGTGATCAAAATAAAAAAATAGTAAATGACCCCCCCTTTATCACCCCCATAGGGACAATAATAAAAATAAATAAAATATATATATATTTTTTTTCTACTAGGGTTAGGGTTAGAACTAGGGTTAGAATTAGGGTTAGAATTAGGGGTAGGTTTAGGGTTAGGGGTAGGGTTAGGGCATGTGCACACAGTGCGGATTTGGCTGCGAATCCGCAGCGGATTGGCCGCGGATCCGCAGCGGATTGGCCGCGGATCCGCAGCGGATTGGCCGCTGCGAATTCGTAGCAGTTTTCCATCAGGTTTACAGTACCATGTACACCTATGGAAAACCAAATCCGCTGTGCCCATGGTGCGGAAAATACCGTGCGGAAACGCTGTGTTGTATTTTCCGCAGCATGTCAATTTTGTGCGGATTCCGCAGCGTTTTACACCTGTTCCTCAATAGGAATCCGCAGGTGAAATCCGCACAAAAAAACACTAGAAATCCGCTGTAAATCCGTAGGTAAAACGCAGTGCCTTTTACCTGCGGATTTTTCAAAAATGGTGCGGAAAAATCTCACACGAATCCGCAAAGTGGGCACATAGCCTTAGGGTTAGGGTTGGAATTAGAGTTAGGGTACCGTCTCACAGTGGCACTTTTGTCGCTACGACGGTACGATCCGTGACGTTCCAGCGATATCCATACGATATCGCTGTGTCTGACATGCAGCAGCGATCAGGGACCCTGCTGAGAATCGTACGTCGTAGCAGATCGTTTGGAACTTTCTTTCGTCGCTGGATCTCCCGCTGTCATCGCTGGATCGTTGTGACAGCGATCCAGCGATGCGTTCGCTTGTAACCAGGGTAAACATCGGGTTACTAAGCGCAGGGCCGCGCTTAGTAACCCGATGTTTACCGTGGTTACCAGCGTAAAAGTTAAAAAAAAAAAACGTACATACTCACATTTCGGTGTCCTTCAGGTCCCTTGCCGTCTGCTTCCCGCTCTGACTGTCTGCCGGCCGGAAAGTGAGAGCACAGCACAGCAGTGACATCACCGCTGCGCTCTGCTCTCACTGTACGGCGGCACTCAGTCAGAGTGGGAAGCAGACGGCAAGGGACCTGAAGGACACCGAAATGTGAGTATGTACGTTTTTGGTTTTTTTACTTTTACGCTGGTAACCACGGTAAACATCGGGTTACTAAGCGCGGCCCTGCGCTTAGTAACCCGATGTTTACCCTGGTTACCCGGGACCTTGGCATCGTTGGTCGCTGGAGAGCGGTCTGTGTGACATCTCCCCAGCGACCACACAATGACTTTCCAACGATCACGGCCAGGTCGTATCGCTGGTCGAGATCGTTGGTAAATCGTTATGTGAGACGGTACCCTTAGGGTTGGAATTAGGGCTAGGGTTGGAAATAGGGTTAAGATTAGGCTTGTGGTTAGGGTTAAGGATAGGGTTAGGGTTGTGTTGGGGTTACAGTTGTGGGTAGGGTTGGGATTAGGGTTAGGATTAGGGTTAGGGTTGGATTTAGGGTTACGGGTGTGTTGGGGTTAGGGTTGTGGTTAGGGGTGTGTTGGGGTTAGGGTTGTGATTAGGGTTATGGCTACAGTTGGGATTAGGGTTAGGGGTGTGTTGGGGTTAGTGTTGAAGTTAGAATTGAGGGGTTTCCACTGTTTAGGCACATCAGGGGTCTCCAAACGCAACATGGCGCCACCATTGATTCCAGCCAATCTTGCTTTCAAAAAGTCAAATGGTGCGCCCTCCCTTCCAAGCCCCGACGTGCGCCCAAACAGTGGTTTACCCCCACATATGGGATACCAGCGTACTCAGGACAAACTGGGCAACAACTATTGGGGTCCAATTTCTCCTGTTACCCTTGCAAAAATAAAAAATTACTTGCTAAAACATAATTTTTGAGGAAAGAACAATTATTTTTTATTTTCACGGCTCTACGTTATAAACTTATGTGAAGCACTTGGGGGTTGAAAGTGCTCACCACACATCTAGATAAGATCCTTTTGGGGTCACTTGTGGGGTGTTTCTACTGTTTAGGCACATCAGGGGCTCTGCAAATGCAACGTGACGCCCGCAGACCATTCCATCAAAGTCTGCATTTCAAATGTCACTACTTCCCTTCCAAGCCCTGACGTGCGCCCAAACAGTGGTTTACCCCCACATATGGGGTACCAGCATACTCACAACAAACTGGGCAACAAATATTGGGGTCCAATTTCTCCTGCTACCCTTGTGAAAAAAAATTGCTTGCTAAAACATCTTTTTTGAGGACAGAAAAATGATTTTTAATTTTCACGGCTCTGCGTTGTAAACTTCTGTGAAGCACTTGGGGGTTGAATGTGCTCACCACACATCTAGATAAGTTCTTTGGGGGGTCTAGTTTCCAAAATGGGGTCACTTATGGGGTCTTTCTACTGTTTAGGCACATCAGGGGCTCTGCAAATACAATGTGACGCCCGAAGACCATTCCATCAAAGTCTGCATTTCAAATGTCACTACTTCCCTTCCGAGCCCTGACGTGCGCCCAAACAGTGGTTTACCCCCACATATGAGGTATCAGCGTACTCACAACAAACTGGGCAACAAATATTGGGGTCCAATTTCTCCTGTTACCCTTGTGAAAATAAACAATTGCTTGCTAAAACATCTTTTTTGAGGAAAGAAAAATGATTTTTTATTTTCATGGCTCTGCGTTGTAAACTTCTGTGAAGCACTTGGGGGTTGAACGTGCTCACCACACATCTAGATAAGTTCCTTGGGGGGTCTAGTTTCCAAAATGGGGTCACTTGTGGGGGGTTTCTACTGTTTAGGCACATCAGGGGCTCTGCAAACGTAACATGATTCCCGCAGACCATTCCATCAAAGTCTGCATTCCAAATCGTCACTACTTCCCTTCCGAGCCCCGGCATGTGCCCAAACAGTGGTTTACCCCCACATTAGGGGTATCAGCGTACTTAGGAGAAACTGGACAACAACTTTTGGGGTCAAATTTTTCCTGTTACCCTTGGGAAAATTAAAAAATTCTGGGCTAAAAAAATATTTTTGAGGAAAGAAAACACATTTATTATTTTCACGGCTCTGCGTTATAAACTTCTGTGAAGCACTTGGGGGTTCAAAGTGCTCATCACACATCTAGATAAGTTCCCTTGGGGGTCTAGTTTCCAAAGTGGGGTCACTTGTGGGGAGTTCCTACTGTTTAGGCACATCAGGGGCTCTGCAAACGCAACGTGATGCCCGCAGAGCATTCCATTAAAGTCTGCATTTCAAAACGTCACTACTTCCCTTCCGATCCCCAACGTGTGCCAAAACAGTGGTTTACCCCCACATATGGGGTATCAGCGTACTCAGGAGAAACTACACAACAACTTTTGGGGTCCAATTTCTCCTGTTACCCTTGGGAAAATAAAAAATTGTGGGTTAAAAAATCATTTTTGAGGAAAGAAAAATAATTTTTTATTTTCATGGCTCTGCGTTATAAACTTCTGTGAAGCACTTGGGGGTTCAAAGTGCTCACCACACATCTAGATTAGTTCCTTGGGAGGTCTAGTTTCCAAAATGGGGTCACTTGTGCGGGAGCTCTAATGTTTAGGCACACAGGGGCTCTCCAAACGCGACATGGTGTCCGCTAATGATTGAAGCTAATTTTCCATTCAAAAAGCCAAATGGCGTGCCTTCCCTTCCGAGCCCTGCCATGCACCCAAACAGTGGTTTACCCCCACATATGGGGTATCATCGTACTCAGGACAAACTGGACAACAACATTTGGGGTCCAATTTCTCCTATTATCCTTGGGAAAATAAAAAACTCCGGGCTAAAAATCATTTTTGAGGAAAGAAAAATAATTTTTTTGTTTTCATGGCTCTGCGTTATAAACTTCTGTGAAGCACCTGGGGGTTTTAAGTGCTCACTATGCATCTAGATTAGTTCATTGGGGTGTCTAGTTTCCAAAATGGGGTCACTTGTAGGGGAGCTCCAATGTTTAGGCACACAGGGGCTCTCCAAACGCGACATGGTGTCCACTAACGATTGGAGCTAATTTTCCATTCAAAAAGTCAAATGGCACGCCTTCCCTTCCGAGCCTTGCCGTGCACTCAAACAGTGGTTTACCCCCACATATGAGGTATCGGCGTACTCAGGAGAAATTGCCCAACAAATTTTAGGATCCATTTTATCCTGTTGCCCATGTGAAAATGAAAAAATTGAGGCTAAAATAAATTTTGTGTGAAAAAAAGTACTTTTTCATTTTTACGGATCAATTTGTGAAGCACCTGAGGCTTTAAAGTGCTCACTATGCATCTAGATAAGTTACTTGGGGGGTCTAGTTTCCAAAATGGGGTCACTTGTGGGGGAGCTCCAATGTTTAGGCACACAGGGGCTCTCCAAACCTGACATGGTGTCCGCTAACGATGGAGATAATTTTTCATTCAAAAAGTCAAATGGCGCTCCTTCCCTTCCGAGCCTTACCATGTGCCCAAACAGTAGTTTACCCCCACATATGAGGTATTGGCGTACTCAGGAGAAATTGCCCAACAAATTTTAGGATCCATTTTATCCTGTTGCCCATGTAAAAATGAAAAAATTGAGGCTAAAAGATATTTTGTGTGAAAAAAAAGTACTTTTTCATTTTTACGGATTAATTTGTGAAGCACCTGGGGGTTTAAAGTGCTCACTATGCTTCTAGATAAGTTCCTTGGGGGGTCTAGTTTCCAAAATGGGGTCACTTGTGGGGGAGCTCCAATGTTTAGGCACACGGGGGCTCTCCAAACGCGACATGGTGTCCGCTAAAGATTGGAGCCAATTTTTCATTCAAAAAGTCAAATGGCGCTCCTTCCCTTCCGAGCCCTGCCGTGCGCCCAAACAGTGGTTTACCCCCACATATGAGGTATCAGCGTACTCAGGCCAAATTGGACAATAACATTCGTGGTCCAGTTTCTCCTTTTACCCTTGGGAAAATAAAAAAATTGTTGCGAAATGATCATTTTTGTGACTAAAAAGTTAAATGTTAATTTTTCCCCTCCATGTTGCTTCTGCTGCTGTGAAACACCTGAAGGGTTAATAAACTTCTTGAATGTGGTTTTGAGCACCTTGAGGGGTGCAGTTTTTAGAATGGTGTCACTTTTGGGTATTTTCAGCCATATAGAACCCTCAAACTGACTTCAAATGTGAGGTGGTCCCTAAAAAAAATGGTTTTGTAAATTTTGTTGTAAAAATGAGAAATCACTGGTCAAATTTTAACCCTTATAACTTCCTAGCAAAAAAAAAATTTGTTTCCAAATTTGTGCTGATGTAAAGTAGACATGTGGGAAATGTTATTTATTAACTATTTTGTGTCACATAACTCTCTGGTTTAACAGAATAAAAATTCAAAATGTGAAAATTGCAAAATTTTCAAATTTTTCGCAAAATTTCCGTTTTTTTCACAAATAAACTCAGAAATTATCGACCTAAATTTACCACTATCATGAAGCCCAATATGTCACGAAAAAACAATCTCAGAACCGCAAGGATCCGTTGAAGCGTTCCTGAGTTATTACCTCATAAAGGGACACTGGTCAGAATTGCAAAAAATGGCAAGGTCATTAAGGCCAAAATAGGCTGGGTCATGAAGGGGTTAAAACAAAAATCACAATTGCAATACATTATAAAACATACTATTTAAAGGGGTAATCCCATCTCCAAGATCCTATCCCAACATATGCGGTAGGTGTAATATTAACCCCTTCCCGACCTGTGACACAGCGTATGCGTCTTGAAAGTCGGTGCCAATCCGACCTGTGACGCATATGCTGTGTCACAGAATGATCGCGTCCCTGCAGGTCGGGTGAAAGGGTTAACTCCAATCTCACCCGACCTACAGGGACAGGGGGAGTGGTACTTCAGCCCGGGGGGGGGGGGCTTCCCCCCCCCCCAACCCCCGTGGCTACGATCGCTCTGATTGGCTGTTGAAAGTGAAACAGAGCAATTTGTAATATTTCACCTATGAAATGTGGTGAAATATTACAATCCAGCCATGGCCGATGCTGCAATATCATCGGCCATGGCTTGAAACCCTGATCTGCCCCCGCCACCGCCACCGATCTCCCAAGTCCTCCGTTCTGTCCTGTACTCCCCTCTGTCCTCCTGTCCGCTCCCCCGTGCTCCGATCCACCCCCCCGTGCTCCGATCCCACCCCCTCATACTTACCGAGCCTCCCGGTGTCTGTCCGTCTTCTCCATGGGCGGATCTTCCAAAATGGCGGGCGTATGCGCAGTGCGCCCGCCGAATCGGCCGGCAGATTCGTTCCAGGTACATTTTGATCACTGTGATAAAACCTATCACAGTGATCAAAATAAAAAAAATAGTAAATGAACCCCCCCTTTATCACCCCCATAGGTAGGGACAATAATAAAATAAAGAAAATATATATATTTTTTCCACTAGGGTTAGGGCTAGGGTTAGAATTAGGGTTAGAACTAGGATTAGGGTTAGAATTAGGCTATGTGCACACGGTGTGGATTTGGCTGCGAATCCGCAGCGGATTGGCCGCTGCGGATTCGTAGCAGTTTTCCATCAGGTTTACAGCACCATGTAAACCTATGGAAAATCAAAGCCGCTGTGCCCATGGTGCGGAAAATACCGCGCAGAAACGCTGTGTTGTATTTTCCGCAGCATGTCAATTCTTTGTGCGGATTCCGCAGCGTTTTACACCTGTTCCTCAATAGGAATACGCAGGTGAAATCCCCACAAAAAAACACTGGAAATCCACGATAAATCTGCAGGTAAAACACAGTACCTTTTACCTGCGGATTTTTCAAAAATGGTGCGGAAAAATCTCACACGAATCCGCAACGTGGGCACATAGCCTTAGGGCTAGGGTTATAAATAGGGTTAAGAATAGGCTTGTGGTTAGGGTTATGGTTAGGGTTAGGGGTGTGTTGGGGTTAGGGTTGGGATTAGGGTTAGGATTAGGGTTGGGATTAGGGTTAGGGGTGTGTTGGGGTTAGGGTTGTGGTTAGGGGTGTGTTGGGTTTAGGGTTGTGATTAGGGTTATGGCTAGAGTTGGGATTAGGGCTATGGGTGTGTTGGGGTTAGTGTTGGAGTTTGAATTGAGGGGTTTCCACTTTTTAGGTATATCAGGGGTCTCCAAACGCAACATGGCGCCACCATTGATTCCAGCCAATCTTGTATTCAAAAAGTCAAATGGTGCTCCCTCCCTTCCGTGCCCCGACGTGCGCCCAAACAGTGGTTTACCCCCACATATCGGGTATCAGTATACTCAGGACAAACTGGGCAACAACTATTGGTGTCTAATTTCTCCTGTTACCCTTGTGAAAATAAAAAATTGCTTGCTAAAACATCATTTTTGAGGAAAGAAAAATGATTTTTTATTTTCACGGCTCTGCGTTGTAAACTTCTGTGAAGCACTTGGGGGTTCAAAGTGCTCACCATATATCTAGATAAGTTCCATGGGGGGTCTAGTTTCCAAAATGGGGTCACTTGTGGGGGGTTTCTACTGTTTAGGCACATCAGGGGCTCTGCAAACGCAACATGACGCCCGCAGACCATTCCATCAAAGTCTGCATTTCAAAAGTCACTACTTCCCTTCCAAGCCCCGACATGTGCCCAAACAGTGGTTTACCCCCACATATGGGGTATCAGTGTACTCGGGACAAACTGGGCAACAACTATTGGGGTCCAATTTCTCCTGTTACCCTTGTGAAAATAAAAAATTGCTTGCTAAAACATCATTTTTGAGGAAAGAAAAATGATTTTTTATTTTCACAGCTGTGCGTTATAAACTGCTGTGAAGCACTTGGGGGTTTAAAGTGGTCCCCACACATCTAGATTAGTTCCATGGGAGGTCTAGTTTCCAAAATGGGGTCACATGTGGGGAAACTCCAATGTTTAGGCACACAGGGGCTCTCCAAACGCGACGTGGTGTCCGCTAACGATTGGAGTTAATTTTTCATTCAAAAAGTCAAATGGCGCTCCTTCCCTTCCGAGCCCTGCTTTGTGCCCAAACAGTGGTTTACCCCCACATGTGAGGTATCAGTGTACTCAGGAGAAATTGCCCAATAAATTTTAGGATCCATTTTATCCTGTTGCCCATGTGGAAATGAACAAATTTAGGCTAAAAGAAATTTTTTTGTGAAAAAAAGTACTTTTTCATTTTTATGGATCAATTTGTGAAGCACCTGGGGGTTCAAAGTGCTCACTATGCATCTAGATAAGTTCCTTGAGGGGTCTAATTTCCAAAATGGGGTCACATGTGGGGGAGCTCCAATGTTTAGGCACACAGGGGCTCTCCAAACGCGACATGGTGTCCGCTAACGATTGGAGCTAATTTTTCATTCAAAAGTCAAATGGCGCTCTTTCCCTTCCGAGCCTTGCCGTGTGCACAAACAGTGGTTTGTTACCACATATGAGGTATCGGCGTACTCAGGAGAAATTTCCCAACACATTTTAGGATCCATTTTATTCTGTTGCCCATGTGAAAATGAAAAAATTGAGGATAAAAGAAATTTTTGGTGAAAAAAAAGTACTTTTTCATTTTTATGGATCAATTTGTGAAGCACCTGGGCGTTCATAGTGCTCACTATGCATCTAGATAAGCTCCTTGGGGGGGTCTAGTTTCCAAAATGGGGTCACTTGTGGGGGAGCTCCAATGTTTAGGCACACAGGGGCTCTCCAAACGCGACATGGTGTCCACTAAAGATTGGAGCCAATTTTTCATGGAAAAAGTCAAATGGCGCTCCTTCCCTTCCGAACCCCGTCGTGCATCCAAACAGTGGTTCCCCCCCCCACATATGGGGTATCAGCGTACTCAGGGCAAATTGTACAATAACTTTTGGGGTCCAGTTTCTCTTTTTACACTTGGGAAAATAAAAAAATTGTTGCTAAAAGATCATTTTTGTGACTAAAAAGTTAAATGTTCATTTTTTCCTTCCATGTTGCTTCTGCTGCTGTGAAGCACCTGAAGGGTTAATAAACTTCTTGAATGTGGTTTTGAGTACCTTGAGGGGTGCAGTTTTTAGAATGGTGTCACTTTTGGGTATTTTCAGCCATATAGACCCCTCAAACTGACTTCAAATGTGAGGTGGTCCCTAAAAAAAATGGTTTTGTAAATTTCAATGTAAAAATTAGAAATCGCTGGTAAAATTTTAACCATTATAGCTTCCTAGCAAAAAAAAAATTTGTTTCCAAAATTGTGCTGATGTAAAGTAGACATGTGGGTAATGTTATTTATTAACTATTTTGTGTCACATAACTCTCTCGTTTAACAGAATAAAAATTCAAAATTTGAAAATTGCAAAATTTTCAAAATTTTTTGCCAAATTTCCATTTTTTTCACAAATAAACGCAAAAATTATCAATCTAAATATACCACTAACATGAAGCCCAATATGTCACGAAAAAACAGGAACGCTTCAACGGATCCTAGCGGTTCTGAGACTGAGTTATTACCTCGTAAAGGGACACTGGTCAGAATTGCAAAAAACGGCCAGGTCATTAAGGTCAAAATAGGCTGGGTCATGAAGGGGTTAATAATATTAGCAAATACCTCCAAGTAGAAATGTATAGTTTTCCTGATTAGCTGCGCTGTTTACCCCATGTACAGGGCATTGCAGTAGCTTGGGTATCCATGATTACGACCACTAGCAACTAGCTAACTAGCTGTCATTATATGAGTGGATACCTAAGTTACTGCAATGTCTACTACATTTCTGAGCGTATGTTCTCACGGTCAGGAACCGTTTGGATGCAGCACATGTCCGCTCCATCTAAAACGCTGCCGGCTTTTGAACCCAGGTGACCTTGCATTTGTCCATTGTACCGTGCAGAATCAGCACGTCCAATACATTGTACAGGTGACATTTATCTTGCGAAGGCTCGCGTCTTTGCAAGCTAAATAGACATGCTGCGGTCTGGAAAGACACGCCACATGTCCTACTCTGCAGGGAAGCCACAGATGCCGGTGCACGCATAGTGGAGATGGGATTTCTTGAAATCCCATCCACTATGCTGTAACATCTGGACGCTGCGGATGTACACAGCGTCCAACCTGCAGCGTTTACTGATTGTGGGAACATACCCCAGTTGGAGGTATTTGCTAGCATTATTATTATTACACCTACTACATATTGGGATAGGATCTATGAGGCAGGAATACCCGTTGTTTAAGGCTTCATCTGATTTTTGTTAATCTTTAACTGTTTTGGTTTGTTTAACATATTCAGCATTTCTTTTTGTTAATGCTATATTAACCTAAACTAATCTACTAACCTAAAATGTATGTAAATCTAATACATAAAGCTGAATGTGTGTGTGTGTATGTGTGTATGTCCGGGATTGGCATCTGCACCATCGCAGCTACATCCACAAAATTTTGCACAGTCACACGTCTGGACCCTGAGAGCGTCATAGATATGTTGTGAGGCAAAATTTTAACCCAGCCCGTTCCAATTCACCAAACAATTTTGCCCCTATCTACATAATGGGGAAAAAGTGAAAGAAAAAGTGTTGGAGGCAAATTGACAGCCAGGAGGAGATGGCATACAGGTATGTACTATATACAGGGGAGATGATAAACACGTATATACTATATACAGGAGGAGATGACATACAGGTATATACTATATACAGGGGAGATGACATACACGTATATACTATATACAGGAGGAGATGACATACAGCTATATATTATATACAGGAGGAGATGACATACAGGTATATACTATATACAGGGGAGATGACATACAGGTATATACTATATACAGGGGAGATGACATACACGTATATAATATATACAGGGGAGATGACTTACAGGTATATACTATAAACAGGGAAGATGACATACAGGTATATACTATATACAGGAGATGACATACGGGTATATACTATATACAGGAGATGACATACAGGTATATACTATATACAGGGAGATGACATACAGGTATATAAAGGAGATGACATACAGGTATATGCTATATACAGGATAGATGACATACAGGTATATACTATATACAGGTGACATACAGGTATATACTATATACAGGAGATTACATACAGGCATATACTATATACAGGAGATGACATACAGGTATATACTATATACAGGGGAGATGACATACAGGTATATGCTATATACAGGATAGATGACATGCAGGTATATACAGGGGAGATGACGTACAGGTATATACAGGAGATGACATACAGCTATATATTATATACAGGAGGAGATGACATACAGGTATATACTATATACAGGGGAGATGACATACAGGTATATACTATATACAGGGGAGATGACATACACGTATATACTATATACAGGGGAGATGACTTACAGGTATATACTATAAACAGGGAAGATGACATACAGGTGTATACTATATACAGGAGATGACATACGGGTATATACTATATACAGGAGATGACATACAGGTATATACTATATACAGGGAGATGACGTACAGGTATATAAAGGAGATGACATACAGGTATATGCTATATACAGGATAGATGACATACGGGTATATACTATATACAGGTGACATACAGGTATATACTATATACAGGAGATTACATACAGGCATATACTATATACAGGAGATGACATACAGGTATATACTATATACAGGGGAGATGACATACAGGTATATGCTATATACAGGATAGATGACATGCAGGTATATACAGGGGAGATGACGTACAGGTATATACAGGAGATGACATACAGGTATATACTATATACAGGAGATGACATACAGGTATATACTATATACAGGGGAGATGACATACATGTATATACAGGAGGAGATGACATACAGCTATACAGTCATGGCCAAAAGTATTGACACCCCTGCAATTCTGTCAGATAATACTCAGTTTCTTCCTGAAAATGATTGCAAACACAAATTCTTCGGTATTATTATCTTCATTTAATTTGTCTTAAATGAAAAAACACAAAAGAGAATGAAGCAAAAAGCAAAACATTGGTCATTTCACACAAAACTCCAAAAATGGGCTAGACAAAAGTATTGGCACCCTCAGCCTAATACTTGGTTGCACAACCTTTAGGCAAAATAACTGCGACCAACCGCTTCCGGTAACCATCAATGAGTTTCTTACAATGCTCTTCTGGAATTTTAGACCATTCTTCTTTGGCAAACTGCTCCAGGTCCCTGATATTTGAAGGGTGCCTTCTCCAAACTGCCATTTTTAGATCTCTCCACAGGTGTTCTATGGGATTCAGGTCTGGACTCATTGCTGGCCACCATAGAAGTCTCCAGTGCTTTCTCTCAAACCATTTTCTAGTGCATTTTGAAGTGTGTTTTGGGTCATTGTCCTGCTGGAAGACCCATGACCTCTGAGAGAGACCCAGCTTTCTCACACTGGGCCCTACATTATGCTGCAAAATTTGTTGGTAGTCTTCAGACTTCATAATGCCACGCACACGGTCAAGCAGTCCTGTGCCAGAGGCAGCAAAGCAACCCCAAAACATCAGGGAACCTCCGCCATGTTTGACTGTAGGGACCGTGTTATTTTCTTTGAATGCCTCTTTTTTTTCTCCTGTAAACTGTATGTTGATGCCTTTGCCCAAAAAGCTCTACTTTTGTCTCATCTGACCAGAGAACATTCTTCCAAAACGTTTTAGGCTTTTTCAGGTAAGTTTTGGCAAACTCCAGCCTGGCTTTTTTATGTCTCGGGGTAAAACGTGGGGTCTTCCTGGGTCTCCTACCATACAATCCCTTTTCATTCAGATGCCGACGGATAGTACGGGTTGACACTGTTGTACCCTCGGACTGCAGGGCAGCTTGAACTTGTTTGGATGTTAGTCGAGGTTCATTATCCAACATCCGCACAATCTTGCGTTGAAATCTCTTGTCAATTTTTCTTTTCCGTCCACATCTAGGGAGGTTAGCCACAGTGCCATGGGCTTTAAACTTCTTGATGACACTGCGCACAGTAGACACAGGAACATTCAGGTCTTTGGAGATGGACTTGTAGCCTTTAGATTGCTCATGCTTCCTCACAATTTGGTTTCTCAAGTCCTCAGACAGTTCTTTGGTCTTCTTTCTTTTCTCCATGCTCAATGTGGTACACACAAGGACACAGGACAGAGGTTGAGTCAACTTTAATCCATGTCAACTTGCTGCAAGTGTGATTTAGTTATTGCCAACACCTGTTAGGTGCCACAGGTAAGTTACAGGTGCTGTTAATTACGCAAATTATAGAAGCATCACATGATTTTTCAAACGGTGCCAATACTTTTGTCCACCCCTTTTTATGTTTGGTGTGGAATTATATCCAATTTGGCTTTAGTACAATTCTTTTTGTGTTTTTGTCATTTAAGACAAATTAAATGAAGATAATAATACCAAAGAATTTGTGTTTGCAATCATTTTCAGGAAGAAACAGTATTATCTGACAGAATTGCAGGGGTGTCAATACTTTTGGCCATGACTGTTTATTATATACAGGAGGAGATGACATACAGGTATATACTATATACAGGGGAGATGACATACAGGTATATACTATATATAGGGGAGATGACATACAGGTACTGTATATACTATATACAGAGGAGATGACTTACAGGTATATACTATATACAGGAGATGACATACAGGTATATACTATATACAGGAGATGACATAGTTATATACTATATACAGGGAAGACGACATACGGGTATATACTATATACAGGACATGACATACAGGTATATACTATATACAGGGGAGATGACGTGCAGGTATATACAGGAGATGACATACAGGTATATCCTATATACAGGATAGATGACATACAGGTATATACTATATACAGGAGGTGACATACAGGTATATACTATATACAGGGGAGATAACATACAGGTATATACTCTATAAAGGGGGAGATGACATACAGTTATATACTATATACAAGGGAAATGACATACAGGTATATACTATATACAGGAGGTGACATACAGGTATATACTATTTACAGGGGGGATGATATACAGATATATACTATATACAGGGGAGATGACACAGGTGTATACTATATAGAGGATAGATGACATACAGGTATATACTATATACAGGAACAGACATACAGGTTTATACTATATACAGGAGGTGACATACAGGTATATACTATATACAGGGGAGATGACACACAGGTATATACTATATACAGGATAGATGACATACAGGTATATACTATATACAGGAGGTGACATACAGGTATATACTATATACAGGAGGTGACATACAGGTATATATATACAGGACGAGATGACTTACAGGTTTATACTCTATACAGGAGGAGATGACATACAGTTATATACTATATACAGGGGAAATGACATACAGGTATATACTATATACAGGAGGTGACATACAGGTATATACTATTTACAGGGGGATGATATACAGATATATACTATATACAGGGGAGATGACACAGGTATATACTATATACAGGATAGATGACATACAGGTATTTACTATATACAGGAGCTGACATACAGGTTTATACTATATACAGGAGGTGACATACAGGTATATACTATATACAGGGGAGATGACACACAGGTATATACTATATACAGGATAGATGACATACAGGTATATACTATATACAGGAGGTGACATACAGGTATATACTATATACAGGAGGTGACATACAGGTATATACTATATACAGGAGGTGACATACAGGTATATATACAGGAGGAGATGACTTACAGGTTTATACTCTATACAGGAGGAGATGACATACAGTTATATACTATATACAGGGGAAATTACATACAGTTATATACTATATACAGGGGAAATGACATACAGGTATATACTATATTCAGGAGGAGATGACATACAGGTATATACTATATACAGGAGCAGATGACATACAGGTATATACTGGGGAAAATAAGAGGTGTGAGGTGAAAATGAAAAGGTGTGAGTGCAAAAGGAGAGGAGTGAGGGGAAAATAGTGGAGTGATTGGAAAAAGACAGGTGTGAGGTCAAAATGACAGGTGTTAGGGGGGGAAATGAGAGAAGTGAGGGGAGAAAATGAGAGGTGTGAGGGGGAAAATGAGAGGAGTGATGGGAAAGTGAGAGAAGTGAGGTGCTATAACTAACAGTTAGTTACTATGCCTGGGCAACGCCGGGCTCTTCAGCTAGTCTAATATATAAAGCTGAATGTGTGTGTGTATGTCCGGGATTGGTATCTGCACCATCGCAGCTACAGCCACAAAATTTTGCACAGTCACACGTCTGGACCCTGAGAGCGTCATAGGCTATGTTGTGAGACGAAATTTTAACCCCGCGCGTTCCAATTCACCAAACAATTTTGCCCCTATCTACATAATGGGGAAAAAGTGAAAGGAAAAGTGTTAGGGCAAATTGACAGCTGCCAGATGTGAACAAGGGGAACTTAAAGAGTGAGAGCGATGGCGCCAAAGAGTATATACCGTACAGTTGCTAAGGTGAGGCCCCGACATGGGACACTCGCCACACACGGTGATATGAACACACACACAAAATGCGCCACACACTACCACGTGCTTGAACACATATGTCACCCTCAGCACACATTTCACCACACATACACCAACCTCGCCACATGAAAGTCGAAACACAAAAGTCGCCACTCAAAACTCGCCACGCTCAAAACTCGCCACATGCAAAACTAGGCTCATGCAAAACTAGGCTCATGCAAAACTCGCCACACGTGCAAAACTCACCTCATGGAAAACTCGCCACACGCGGAAAAATTGCCACATGCACAAAAGTTGCAACACATGCAAAAGTTGCCTCACACAAAACTTGCACATACTTATAACGCACCACACATAAAACTCGCCACGCGCAAAACTCGCCATGCGCAAAACTTGCTGCACACAACTTGCTACACTAACCTGTCACATGCAACTCGACACACAAAAAGTTGCTACACGCATGTCGCCACACAAAACTCATCTCACAAAAGTCGCTACATGCATGTCGCCACACACAACTCAACACACACAACTTGACACATGAAACTTGCCCTAAAACACACACAAGTCTGGTATTATCCTTCAAAAATAAAAATCTGATTAATAAGCAGACAAACTACAAGGGCAACAACTGTACCATATAGGATATACGGCAGCTGTCAGTCACATGACCTGTCTATTATGTGTATGTGTGGGCTAATATATACTGCCAGGGGGAGGGCTTCCTGTTGGCTGGGGATTTATCAGGCTGCCAATTTAGCTTACAAATACTGAGGTAAAAATACTGAGCAAATAACGTGTGAACGAGGTCTAATGGAGGAGATGACACACAGATATATACAGGAGAAGATGACACACAGGTATATACAGGGGAGATGACACACACACATATATACTATATACAGGGGAGATGACACACAGGTATATACTATATACAGGAGGAGATGACACACACATATACTGTACTATATACAGGGCAGATGACACACAGGTATATACTATATACAGGAGGAGATGACACACTGGTATATACTATATACAGGGGAGATGACACACAGGTACATACTATATACAGCGGAGATGACACACAGGTATATACTATATACAGGGGAGATGACACACAGGTATATACTGTATACAGGGGAGATGACACACAGGTATATACTATATACAGGAGGAGATGACACAGATGTATACTATATACAGGAGCAGATGACACACGTACATACTATATACAGGAGGACATGACATACAGTTATATACTATATACAGGAGGAGATGACACACAGGTAAATACTATATACAGGAGGAGATGACATACAGGTACATACTATATACAGGAGATGACACACAGGTATATACTATATACAGGAGCAGATGACACACGTACATACTATATACAGGAGGACATGACATACAGTTATATACTATATACAGGAGCAGATGACACACAGGCATATACTATATACAGGAGGAGATGACTTACAGGTATATACTATATACAGGAGGAGATGACATACAGGTATATACTATATAAAAGAGGAGATGAAACATAGGTATATAGAGGAGGAGATGACATACAGCAGGTATATAGTATTTACAGGGGAGATGACATACAGGTATATATTATATATAGGAGGAGATGACATACAGGTATATAATATATACAGAAGAGATGACATACAGGTATATACTATATGCAGGAGGAGATGACATACAGCAGGAATACACTATTTACAGGGGAAATGACATACAGGTATATACTATATACAGGAGATGACATACAGGTGTATACTATATATATAAGGGAGATGACAAACATGTATATACTGAGGGGAAAATGAGAGGTCTGAGGTGAAAATGAGGGGTGTGAGGGGAAAATGTGTGAGTGCAAAATGAGATGAGTGAGGGAAAATAGTGGAGTGATCGGAAAATGACAGATGTGAGGTCGAAATGACAAGTGTTAGGGGGGAATGAGAGGAGTGAGGGGGAAAATGAGAGGTGTAAGGGAGAAAATGAGAGATGTGAGGGGGAAAATGAGGTGTGATGGGAAAATAAGAGAAGTGAGGTGCTATAACTAACCACAGATATTTACTATGCCCAGGCAACGCCGGGCTCTTCAGCTAGTAGTATATAAAGCAATTAGCTTAGGAGCATACGTTAGTAGGAGCTGATCATGGCTCTGGCACTTTGATACCTAAGGCCATGTGCACACATTCAGTATTTGGTCATTATTTTACATCAGTATTAGTGTTGAGCATTCCGATACCGCAAGTATCGGGTATCGGCCGATACTTGCGGGTATCGGAATTCCGATACCGAGATCCGATACTTTTGTGGTATCGGGAATCGGTATCGGGATTAATATCAATGTGTAAAAGAAAGAATTAAAATAAAAAATAGGGATATACTCACCTCTCCGACGCAGCCTGGACTTTACCGCCGTAACCGGGAGCCGTTGTACCTAAGAATGCGCGCTTGAAGGGCCTTAGATGACGTCACGGCGTTCTGATTGGTCCGTAGCGGTCACGTGACCGCTGCGCGACCAATCACAAAGCAGTGACGTCACCTAAGGTCTTTCAAGCGCTTGAAATACCTTAGAAGACGTCACTGCTTTGTGATTGGTCGCGTAGCGGTCACGCGACCGCTACGCGACCAATCAGAAGCTGCGGACGTCTTCTAAGGTATTTCAAGCGCTTGAAAGACCTTAGATGACGTCACGGCGTTCTGATTGGTCCGTAGCGGTCACGTGACCGCTGCGCGACCAATCACAAAGCAGTGACGTCACCTAAGGTCTTTCAAGCGCTTGAAAGACCTTAGGTGACGTCACTGCTTTGTGATTGGTCGCATAGCGGTCACGCGACCGCTACGGACCAATCAGAGCGCCGTGACGTCATCTAAGGCCCTTCAAGCGCGCATTCTTAGGTACAACGGCTCCCGGTTACGGCGGTAAAGTCCAGGCTGCGTCGGAGAGGTGAGTATATCCCTATTTTTTATTTTAATTCTTTCTTTTACACATTGATATGGATCCCAGGGCCTGAAGGAGAGTTTCCTCTCCTTCAGACCCTGGGAACCATACAGGATACCGTCCGATACTTGGTGTCCCATTGACTTGTATTGGTATCGGGTATCGGATTAGATCCGATACTTTGCCGGTATCGGCCGATACTTTCCGATACCGATACTTTCAAGTATCGGACGGTATCGCTCAACACTAATCAGTATGTGTAAGCCAAAACCAGGAGTGGGTGATAAATACAGATGTGGTGCATATGTTTCCTTTATACTTTTCCTCTGATTGTTCCTCTCCTGGTTTTGGCTTACAAATACTGATGTAAAATACTAACCAAATGCTGATAATGTGAACGTAGTCGAAGGTTGTGTTTTTGTTTTTTTTGGGTTTTTTTTTCCCCCTGCCTGACCATGAGTCCTGTAGGTTTTGGCTCATAAGTCTTCAGAATTGTGAATGCAGTCCTGAAGGCTAGCATGCTTCACCCTGGTTTGCTTATCCTAGGAACTAGACAATAGTGCTTGCTGTGACCGAATTGATTTGTGCAGAAAAGCTTTTTGTGACCTAGGAAAGCCCCTGTGCTATGACATGTAATTTCCTCTGACTTTCGGCGTAAGAGCCATGTTTCCAAGCTACTTTTCTGTTATGTCAATTATAGTGGTTCTCGAGTCTAGGTTTTGCTTTTGGAAGTTAAGCAGTCTTGTTACCTTGAACAATTTATACTCTTAATTTTGTTTCCAGTATTTTTTTTTTTTTTGCAGAACTGTGCAGGATCGTACAGGGTGTTTGCTTTCTATAGAGAAAATGTAAATTAAGTATCAAAAATGTGTTCAATTATAATAGTTTGGAAACCTGGTGTATCCTGTCTCGTCAAAAGTTGATGTTACAAGGAATGCAAATTTAGATCAATATGTGGTCATTAATTTGTGGTTTTAACAGTTATACTCTTAGGGGGTCTGGCTTTTTATGTGCTGTATTAGTAAAGTTTATTGATTTTAGCATTTTTTGTGATCAAACATAACCGTGCAGGTATTCCAGAATGATGGTTCTTAGGAGCATATTGCAGACCCTCGCCTGTACGAACAGTGAATCTGGGATGTGTATGCATCTGTTGGTGGCTATCCACTGTTGCCACCGCTTCTGTGCCTTCCACATTAAAGCACCTTTTATTAAAAGACCATAGGTTATTTTTTGGATTTTTTCCCCCCCCGTTTGTTTTTGCATGTGTATGCATACATAGAGTCCTATTTGCACACTATGAAACCTGTTCCAAAAAGACGTTTTAGCTTGCCTATCAAAATCAATTGATTTTCCAAGGTGTTCTCTTCCCATTTCCCGTCTAGACTGGTGAAGAGGTGTTAAGTGGTTAGACCCCCCGAGTAATTAGAGATCAGATACCTTGTGTCCAGTGGGTAACCATCCAATGATGCCATATTGTGTTAGGAAGCTTAGGGCCTCATTCAGACCTCCATGCATATTTGTTGTATCAGTCTTTTTCATGGATAGAACACATACCCATTAAAGTCTGAGGCTGTTGTTGGCATTGCTATTTTTTTGCAAACAATGACAGAGAAAAATCCGATTTTGATCCAAGTCATAAAAATTTCCCATACAAGTCTTTGGGTTCCTAGAAGTTAAGGACATCACATAAATGGCATGAGTGTCAAATCCGTGTGCTGTTTACATTGTAATGGATTGAAGAAAACTGATGAAGCTCTAATGGTAAAAACTTACCAATGAAAGTCTGATTCAAAATACTGATGAACAATGAATGGTCTGTGTTTTTACATATGAGAAAAATCAAGATCTTGTGGTTAAAGCTCTGTGGCCCCAGTTCACCAAAATGTTTACACCAGAAAAGAGATGTGCAACACTTTCAAAAGCTGCAACACAGAGTTGCCCAAAAACATTACAATTTTTTTGTAATTTTTCTATCTTTCGGCAGCTTTGCCGGAATGGACTGAGTTGGGGAGGAGATGGGACATGGCTACCCTTGCCTATCAAAGTCTTCAGACGTCGCAGCACTTCTCACACAAGAAATGTTATTCCAGTCTCTGACTAGAGTAACGTTTCTGGTGAGGGACACTGGAGCATACGTCACTGATAAGATGCGTCATAAGAGACATGTGCCTTTTAATAAATTCAGCTTGTCTTTTTCCCCGCACACTCCTCATTTAGACCAATGTATAAAACACCAGTCTTTATCCACACTAAATACACACTGATGGAGCCGAATAGTCAGTCTCTACTGGGATCATTGCAGGGCAGGAAAAAGCGAGAACTGTGCTGTGATTTCCACATCACTGTCAGATCTGTACCATAGGAGACTCTCGTATATTGGGACCATGTCTAATTTCCCAGGTTTCCTTTCCCCTAATGCCCATCCTTCTCTTCTCTTCCAAGACGTAACTATTAGGAGCTACCACTTGAGAATAATTGTTAATGAACTGCTGGTAATAGTTTGCAAAATCGAACCCTTGAAGAGCACATTTTCTGTGGGCATAAATTTTGTCAACAAATGTAAATGCTATTTAGTACGAGTCAACTATTAGGGTATGTGTCCACGTTCAGGATTGCATCAGGATTTGGTCAGGATTTTATGCAAGTAAAATCCTGACCAAATCTGCGTTTTTTCTGCTATGTAAGGACATGCTGGGTTCTTAAAAGACGCGCCGCATGTGAGTTTTCTCGGGTGTGCTGCATGCGGTTTTTACCGCATAGTGGAGACGGGATTTCATGAAATCCCCTCCACTATGCTGTAACATCTGGACGCTGCGTTTTTGACGCTGCGGCTCAACGCTGCATTAAAAACGCAGCGTTTCCTGAACGTGGAAACATACCTTTAAAGTTCTTTCTCAAAATATGTTGTAATTTGTAGCATTGAATATTCATGCCTCACATTAAGCTTTAGATAGTGGAAATGTGTACGGGGCATCTAAAGTTATAAAACTAGAAGCTCCCAAATTATTATATAGTGTACCTAATTTGTGCTCCTGAACTTTTCAATTTTTAAAATGTTTTTTTATTTTATTTGATGAACTACTAATGTTTCAAGCTTCAACATAAATCACCTTAGGAAAAGGTGTCATGCGGGTTCCCATCTTAAAGTTTTATTTATTTTTTAAAAGAAAATGTATTCACAAAATATAAAGTTGAATACATTTGCAAATGTTTGATATTTACTTTTCACTTAATATTGGTCTACTTAGTTAAAGGCAGTGCAGGCACATTTGATTTTCACATATAAATTTATTTTCAGCAAACTTTGCAGTCATCAGTTCGGGCAAATTTAAGATATGCAGTGTATCTTTCAAAATATGTTTTTTTCCACTTACCCTAAAATGTTCAGTTTGAAGTTTTGACCCTACTGAGAGGGTATGAGATCCTATAAGTACGAGCTTTTTTTACCCCCATCAAGGGACTGATGTTAGGAGAAAGATATAAATTCCATCCAATAATACTAGGTCTTATAAAATCTTTAATTAAAATTATTGACTAAGGAGCGAAGTTCCTCCATTAACATAACTTAATTTATTTTTTAAAACCAGAGTGGAGCCTTTTATTCCAAAGCAGAAGGATGCATGCTCTTGCAGTCACGATTTAATGTCTTATTTTGAAATGTATTTATAGTCTTAGTCACGGTGATGGAGAAGGACAAAAGCAGAGTTTAAATCAAATGTAAGATCCATGATCGTACATATCACTAATTGCACTTTTTCCCAAAAAGGAGTAAGACATCTGCAAAAAAAATATGTAATAACTTATTTCTTGGCAACATTTCCAACACATGGCTTTTGGGAAGATAGGATGTAAGCTGATTGGGACTCTGTACCACGGAGACAGTAGTTTATAGCCAGCTTGATGAAAATGAGAGCAAATAGATGATTTGTGCAGATACACCTCCACTGAGAGAGAGCCCCAAGTTGTTTTCCCATTGAATTTGAAAATGGGTAGGTTGGTCTGGGAGATCTATGAGCCCAAAGTATGAAAAGGTGTCTTAATGGACACTTAATTGTGTCTTAATGGTATTCATGCTAGCAGTTTTGAAAGGAGTCTTGTTGCTATTTTAAAGAGCTCTGGGAGTGATTGCTTGAAACAAATGGGTACGTTGACCAACTCTCCAATCTTCCAGGGAGATGAAATGGAAATTTCGAGGAGGTGTTCCTTTTAGAAGGCCAATTTATGTTCATCCCCAAAATGAAATATTCTGAAGTAGCCACTGGTTTAGCCAATAGCAAAATACAGAATTCTCTAAACCAAAGGAAAAAGCAGATTACCCAAGATAGGATACATGGAGGAGGTTTGCAGTATATTTGGTTCGTACAACAGGCAAGGGTAGCACCAATTATCGGGTACGCTTTTAAGTATTTTAACCAAAATCAAGTCCAGCCAAGAAGCAGCTATTAGGGAATGTGCACACGGTGCGGATTTGCTGCGGATCCGCAGCGGATTTTACCACGCAGAAACGCTGCAGATCCGCACTGTGATGTACAGTACAATGTTAGTTAATGGGAAAAAAAAGATGTGCAGACGGTGTGGAAAAATCAGTGCAGAATTGCTGCGGATTTCAAAGAAGTGCATGTCACTTCTTTTGTGTGGATCTGCAGCGTTTCTGCACCCCTCCATGTTAAAAATCCACAGTGGCAAAATCTGCACAAAATCCACAGCAATTCCGCATAAAACCGCGGCAAATCCGCGGCTGCGGATTCTGCCAGGAGCTGCGGATTTTGTGCAGAAAATTCTGCACCTCTTTTCTTACGTGTGCACATAGCCTTGGAGGCCAAGAAGCAGCTATTAGAGGCAAAGAAGCAGCTATTAGAAGGATTTTTGTAAAGCTTTGCTCATTCCTAACCTGAGCTTACGCCTAACCTCTTTAAATGGAATCTGTCAGCAGGTTTTATTTATTAGTAAAATACATTGTAAAAAAAACAAAAAACAACACCATAAGAGGAAAAACCTCCACCAACTTCTAGAAAATAAACCAGTACACAGGTAAAGGTGCTTATCTGTCGCAGCCTCCAAACTAATGCACTATCAAGGCGCAGCGGACCCAAGTTAAGATGGCAACTGCACAGGTGCAATAATACCGATGAGGCAGCCAGCCTACAATCAGGTATTGGCCGCTTGGCACACCAGTGCAGACAAATAAACTGTATGTGGCATGTTCACTCGTTTTTTGTTTAGCGTGGGACCGGCAAGATACAAGGACCCTTGACGCGGGTTGCCGGTTTAAGTATTGTGGCCATAATATAAATCAATACCTTGCAAACATTATTATGCTTTGGTGCACTTTATATCTTTCAGGGTGCAGTTGGCTCTGTATACTGTGACCGCTGTTCACACAGGATGCATTAGTTAGCACTGATTAAGCCCGCCATATGGCGTCACTAATAGGCTTTGAGTCAGATGCTCTGCATTTCTGTGTGAACATGCCACATACAGTTTATTTGTCTGCACTGGTGTGCCAAGCGGCCAATCCCTGATTGTAGGCTGGCTGCCTCATCGGTATTATTGCACCTGTGTAGTTGCCATCTTATCTTGGGTCCGCTGCACCTTGATAGTGCAATTGTTTGGAGGCCGCGACAGGTAAGCACCTTTACCTGTGTACTGTTTTTTTTTTTTAATATACCTTGTAGGAAAGAAAAAGCTCAGATAGTGTCTTATCTCACAATTTGATGTAAAGGATTTGTGGGTTATGTACAATTGAACAGTGGTTTATGCTACACTTTTCGGAGTGCATATGACTCCTTCAGGAAAATACCACCTGGTGAAGAATCACTGTATACGTGATTAGACGACTTTATTCTTCGGCTTGGTGAAATTGCAATGATACCAGATTTATATAATTTTTCTATGATTGGCTACTATCACACACCAAAAGAAGCTTTTTTTTTTGCAAGAACAACATAGCTTTCTATTCCGTTTTTGGGAGGCAGAATGAACAAAAACCAGCAATTCGAGAATTGTTTTTTTTTGTCTTTTTATACAGTGATACATTTATATAATTTTTCCACGATAAAAACTATTTTATGGAAAAAAAAGTATTGTTTTTGCATCGCTGTATTCTGAGAGCTGTGGTATTTTTTTTCCCACTGATGTAGCTGTATAGTGGCTTTTTTTGCAAGACAACATGGCTCTTTTTTTTTTTTTTTTTTTTTTTACATCGATACCATTTTTCTTAAAATTTGTCGTTTTATTCCACTTTTTGTTCTGCAGTATGATAAAAAGGTTAATATTTTTGCCTTTTTTTTACGGTTTTCACTGAAGGTGTTAACTAGTATTACTGTTTTATAGGTCTGGTCATTCCAGACGCAGCGATACCAAATATGTGCTTTTTTTTTTGTTTTTACATTAAAAATACGTATTTATGAGTATAATAAATATATATATATATTTTTTTTACCTTTTTGCTTATGGAATTTTAACTTTCACCAGTTTGATCGCTGGTATATTGCATTGCAGTGCATCGGCATTGCAATGCTTTATACTTGTCAGTGCTGCACTGACAGAAGCCTATTAAAAACATACTCTGAGCACAGTCTAACAGGCTTTTCGTTGTTTGGTGACCCGGATGTCGTTGTGATGACCTCAAGTCACCATGGCAACGATCGGGCCCTCACGATGATGTCACACCGATCAGAAAGGAGCCCCCTCCCTTTCCCAAGCCTCCTAAATGTTGCGATCATTATCAATCGCAGCATTTAGGGTGATAAATAGCCGTAAGTGGTGCGAGCACCGCTATTGACTGTGAGAGCCGGGTGTCAGCGGTCATGTTAGCTTGAACAACAGGTGGTGAACAGGCACAGGAGCACAGCTCCAGTTCTGAAGACTGCAAAGCCATTGTTTTCCTTCTTTTGTCTGCTATTGGTCTAAATGCAGATTCCAAATTCTATATAATCTGAAAATTATATCTTCGTTTTTTTCTCCAGAAAATTCTCTCAAGCAGAATGGAATTACTCCATTGGTGATAAAAAAAATACTTTTTATAATTAGTTTGGAAGAGTGGCGATATCTTGTTGAAGACCTATGTTCTTAGTGACCATCCATATGGGCGATAAAATTCTGGAATATCTTCAGTCAGCCCAGTAATTTGACTTCATTTTGGCAACATTTATATTAGTAGACGAAATAGAAACAAGATGCCAAAGAGGACATCTTGTCCTCAGTGAACACAGTTCAGATGTTCTACTCGTGCTCCTCTTAGTCCTCTACTGCCTCGTCCTATTTCCAGCCATGGGGTGAAATTTCCATCGACTTACAGATATTCCTTTTTTTTTACTGAATCATATTTATTAAAAAATTTTCAGGTTAAACAGATAAACATAACAATTCCGCAAACAGAGCAGAGTAGATTAATAATACAATAAGAAAACGGCCATACCAACGCAAGGGAGGGGGGGGGGAAAGGGAGTAGGTACACATAGGTATACAACTGTAGATTATTTAGATCAAAGGTCTAAACATAAACTAACCTACTAAAATACAGGTTCCTGAAAGTCAAAGCGACATTTAAACTAGACAGCTAGGCACAGAGCAAGATTTTTCACGGGCCGGGAGTATCAGATCCCGGATCACAGTAGGACAAGCGTCTTCACGATGGGATAAAGGAAAAACGGCTATCAAGCCACGGCTTCCAGATCTGAGACTTTTTTGTTTTTGATGACGCAGATAACACCAGTGCCTGTTCGTATTGGCAATGAAGGTTCATCCTATCAATCACAGATTGTATGGTCGGTGCGCTAGTCACTCTCCATTTGGAAGCCACTGCCAGTCTAGCGGCTATAAACAAATGTGAGAACACACCTCTCAGCCCATGTGGGATCTCATCCAAACCAATATGCAATAAAACCATACTAGGTCGCAGGGCCACCCGAATCCCAGTCACCTCCACTATCACGTCCTCCAAACCAACCCAAAGATTTAGTAATTTCGGACACGACCACCACATATGGCTAAGCGTCCCCAACATACCGCAGCCTCTCCAGCACAATGGGGAGCATTGAGGGCCAAAATGGGCAACTTTAACTGGGTAATAGTACCAGCGTAAGTGGACTTTTTTTAATTGTTCCAGATGGTTTACACATGAGGATACTCTCCGAACCTCTAACACCGCTTCCAGCCACCCATCAGGCGCTAGGGTGACCTGCAAGTCATCCTCCCACTGGCTCATGAATTGCAACTTAACCTCTGGGTCAGGATCATTCAGGGCTCTATACAAAATAGATACATTGCGAGTACTAGGCCCAGGCACCAAGAAAAAAACATTTACTGTACGAACTAGGTTGGTATTAAAAAAGGGCGTCAGTTGAGTAGTGTGCATAAGATGTCTTAATTGTAAAAACTGATAAAATCTATGCCGAATATCAGGGTGTTTCGCAACTAGGCGATCAAACGGTTTAATCATTGTGTCATCAAGCAGCTGATGAAGTGATTTTACACCAGCCAGTACCCATGGCTGTAAATCTATATATGGAATATGTATTTCTAGCGCCTTCAGTGACACTTCAGTTAACGGAATTTTAATAAGAGACGGGACTGTCTGTCTCCAAAAATGCAGTACAGTAGACATGGTCGGTAGAGGGAGACTACCTGTCCGCGGCCCCAAAGCTTCAACCTCCAGCATGAATCGGGTGGAGCCTCTAGTTGCATAGAAATTTTCAATTTGCAACCATCTATGATCCTTATCAAGCTGCCACCAGTCCCGCAACCCTGCCACCACCGAGGCCTTATAGTACGCCATCAAATTTGGTAATCCCATTCCCCCCAACTCATAAGGATAGTACATAAGGGATTTAGCCACTCTAGGAGTTTTGTGGGCCCATATGTATCTATTTGTTAAGCGTTGAAAGTTTGTTATAATTTTGCTTGGAACCCTCAAAGGGAGACATCTAAAATAATATAATATCTTGGGGAGAATTTTCATTTTGAAAATGTTGATTCTGGCCACCCAGGATGTCATAAACATATGCAAGGTGTCTAACTCAGACTTAATCTCTCTGAATAGAGCAGAATAATTCACCTCTATAATATGTTGAGCACATGTAAGCTTTATACCAAGGAAAGGGATACCCTGATCAGTCCAACGAAAAGGAAACTTATTCTCTAATTCAATTCTGACGACCAAAGGGACCGCGACAGGGAATACCAAAGATTTGGATGCGTTCAGTTTGTAATAGGATACTGACGCAAAATCCTTTAGTTCAGCCATGACTGCCGAGAATGACCGCTCCAGATCCACACAAGTTATGATAACGTCATCCGCATATAGACCAATCTTATGAGCAGCCGGGCCCACCATCAGGCCTGAAATATCCGAGTTAAAACGGATTTTCTCCGCCAATGGCTCCATGCATAATGCAAATATAATGGGGGATAATGGACATCCCTGCCGTGTCCCATTGGTGATCAGAAAGGGGGCAGATACTACTCCAGAGGCGAGAACTCTGGCAGATGGAGTGGAATATACGGCCGAGATCGCTGATAGGATGGGGCCCTCCAAACCGAACCTCCGAAGAACACTTCCCAAATATGCCCAATGTACCCTATCAAAAGCCTTCTCAGCATCCAAGGACAGAAGGGCACTGGGAAGGCCCGACAGTTCCGCCACCGTGATGAGATTCAACATTCGGCGGGTACCATCCTTAGTTTCCCGGCCAGCCACAAAACCGACCTGGTCAGGAGAGACAAGAGAGGGGATTATCAAATGAAGGCGGGAGGCTAACAATTTGGTATATATCTTTAAATCACAATTCAATAAAGCAATGGGCCTAACATTTCCAGGACTATCAGGGGTCTTACCTGGCTTAGGGAGAGTGGTAATAATAGCTTCCAGATTGGAGGCAGCAACTTTGCCTGAATCCCTCCAACTAGAAAACAACCTCAATAGATATGGGGCCAGAAGATCCTGAAAAGTGCGATAATATTCATTTGATAGTCCATCCGGACCAGGTGCGGTGTGCAGCTTACTACTTTTAATGTTTTTTTTAATCTCCTCCTCTGTAAATGGGGCATTTAACAAGAGTAATTGTTCTTGGGATACGCATGGTAAATTAACTGACTGTAGATATGAGTCGATTGATACCTGGGTGGGTTGACGGGTCTGCTGGTCAGAATGTAAGTTATATAAATGGGAGTAATACTTTGCAAATGTCTCTGCGATTTCAATCGGATTCCTAACCAAACACCCATTCTGACCTAGCAAACCATCTAATCTGGATTTAGCCTCTCGCTTGCGTACCCTACGGGCCAGTGTAGCTCCCGCCCTATCTCCAGTGGCATAAAAGTGAGTTTTAAATTTATGTAAATTATGGGCATAGGTAGAAAGCAAATTCTCCCGCAATTTAAAGCGAACCCCGTATATCTCATCCGATACCGACTGAGAGGGTGAGGTTTTATTCAGTGATTCCAATTGATCAAGTCTAGTTAAGAGGTCGTCCCGTAACCCTCTATTGCGCTTCAGTATGGAGGCTTGTTGAATGAGATATCCCCGAATAACCACTTTATGTGCAGCCCATAGCGTTTCATCTGAAACTTCCCCATTATTGTTAATGTTGAAATAGTGGGTCAGCTCATTAGAAATACCACACGTCACCTTCTCATTTAGTAAGAGAGAAGGGTTCAGGCGCCATCTAAAGGCAGGATTCACATGATGTTTTAATGCTAACTGTAACACAATGGGGGCGTGGTCAGACCAGGTAATAAGTCCTATGTTGGAGGAGACGCATCTTGAAAGAACCGTAGTATCTACCAAAATATGGTCTATCCGAGAGTATGTACGGTGTCGGAAAGAATAGAAGGTATAATCTTTTTCGCTCGCATGGGAGTACCTCCAGAAATCATGTAGATGATATTCTTTGGTTAAGCCTTTCAACTCCCCCCTAGGCCGAACGCCACCTCGTGAGCAGTCTAAATCTCTATCCATGGGGAGATTAAAGTCTCCGCAATATAACTTTTCACCCTGTGCCAAACCATCCACTCTTTGTAATACCTTGCGGATAAATGGCTGTTGCGAATGATTTGGGGCATATAGGACTGTGATGGTGTGAAACTCGCCATTCAATGTGCATATGAGGATCAGAAATCTGCCCGCAGGATCTGCCACCCTCCGAATATATTTAACCCCTTCACCCCCAAGGGTGGTTTGCACGTTAATGACCGGGCCAATTTTTACAATTCTGACCACTGTCCCTTTAGGAGGTTATAACTCTGGAACGCTTCAACGGATCTTGGCGATTCTGACATTGTTTTCTTGTGACATATTGTACTTCATGATAGTGGTAAAATTTCTTCGATATAACTTGCGTTTATTTGTGAAAAAAACGGAAATTTGGCGAAAATTTTGAAAATTTTGCAATTTTCCAACTTTGAATTTTTATGCCCTTAAATCACAGACATATGTCACGCAAAATACTTAATAAGTAACATTTCCCACATGTCTACTTTACATCAGCACAATTTTGGAACCAAAATTTTTTTTTGTTAGGGAGTTATAAGGGTTAAAAGTTGACCAGAAATTTCTCATTTTTACAACACCATTTTTTTTTAGGGACCACATCTCATTTGAAGTCATTTTGAGGGGTCTGTATGATAGAAAATACCCAAGTGTGACACCATTCTAAAAACTGCACCCCTCAAGGTGCTCAAAACCACACTCAAGAAGTTTATTAACCCTTCAGGTGTTTCACAGGAATTTTTGGAATGTTTAAATAAAAATGAACATTTAATTTTTTTTCACACAAAATTTATTTCAGCTCCAATTTGTTTTATTTTACCAAGGGTAACAGGAGAAAATAGACTGCAAAAGTTGTTGTACAATTTGTCCTGAGTACGCTGATACCCCATATGTGGGTGTAAACCATTGTTTGGGCGCATGGCAGAGCTTGGAAGGGAAGGAGCGCCATTTGACTTTTCAATGCAAAATTGACTGGAATTGAGATGGGACGCCATGTTGCGTTTGGAGAGCCCCTGATGTGCCTAAACATTGAAACCCCCTACAAGTGACACCATTTTGGAAAGTAGACCCCCTAAGGAACTTATCTAGATGTGTGGTGAGCACTTTGACCCACCAAGTGCTTCACAGAAGTTTATAATGCAGAGCCGTAAAAATAAAAAATCATATTTTTTCACAAAAATGATCTTTTCGCCCCCAATTTTTTATTTTCCCAATGGTAAGAGAAGAAATTGGTCCCCAAAAAATGTTGTGCAATTTGTCCTGAGTACGCAGATACCCCATATGTTGGGGTAAACCACTGTTTGGGCGCATGGCAGAGCTTGGAAGGGAAGGAGCGCCATTTGACTTTTCAATGCAAAATTGACTGGAATTGAGATGGGACGCCATGTTGCGTTTGGAGAGCCCCTGATGTGCCTAAACATTGAAACCCCCTACAAGTGACACCATTTTGGAAAGTAGACCCCCTAAGGAACTTATCTAGATGTGTGGTGAGCACTTTGACCCACCAAGTGCTTCACAGAAGTTTATAATGCAGAGCCGTAAAAATAAAAAATCATATTTTTTCACAAAAATGATCTTTTCGCCCCCAATTTTTTATTTTCCCAAGGGTAAGAGAAGAAATTGGTCCCCAAAAAATGTTGTGCAATTTGTCCTGAGTACGCAGATACCCCATATGTTGGGGTAAACCACTGTTTGGGCGCATGGCAGAGCTCGGAAGTGAAGGAGCGCCATTTGACTTTTCAATGCAAAATTGACTGGAATTGAGATGGGACGCCATGTTGCGTTTGGAGAGCCCCTGATGTGCCTAAACATTGAAACCTCCTACAAGTGACACCATTTTGGAAAGTAGACCCCCTAAGGAACTTATCTAGATGTGTGGTGAGCACTTTGACCCACCAAGTGCTTCACAGAAGTTTATAATGCAGAGCCGTAAAAATAAAAAATCATATTTTTTCACAAAAATGATCTTTTCGCCCCCAATTTTTTATTTTCCCAAGGGTAAGAGAAGAAATTGGTCCCCAAAAAACGTTGTGCAATTTGTCCTGAGTACGCAGATACCCCATATGTTGGGGTAAACCACTGTTTGGGCGCATGGCAGAGCTTGGAAGGGAAGGAGCGCCATTTGACTTTTCAATGCAAAATTGACTGGAATTGAGATGGGACGCCATGTTGCGTTTGGAGAGCCCCTGATGTGCCTAAACATTGAAACCCCCCACAAATGACACCATTTTGGAAATTAGACCCCCTAAGGAACTTATCTAGATGTGTTTTGAGAGCTTTGCACCCCCAAGTGTTTCACTACAGATTATAACGCAGAGCCGTGAAAATAAAAATTCTTTTTTTTTTTTCACAAAAATGATTTTTTAGCCCCCAGCTTTTGTATTTTTACAAGAGTAACAGAATAAACTGGACCCCAAAAGTTGTTGTCCAATTTGTCCTGAGTACGCTGATACCCCATATATGGAGGGTAACCACTGTTTGGGCGCATGACAGAGCTCGGAAGGGAAGGAGCGCCATTTGGAATGCAGACTTAAATGGATTGGTCTGCAGGCGTCACGTTGCATTTGCAGAGCCCCTGATGTACCCAAACAGTACAAACCCCCCACAAGTGACCCCATATTGGAAACTAGACCTCCCAAGGAACTTATCTAGATGTGTTGTGAGAACTTTGAACCCCCAAGTGTTTCACTACAGTTTGTAACGCAAAGCCGTGAAAATAAAAATTCTTTTTTTTTTTCACAAAAATGATTTTTTAGCCCCCAGCTTTGTATTTTTACAAGGGTAACAGAATAAATTGGACCCTACAAGTTGTTGTCCAATTTGTCCTGAGTACGCTGATACCCCCTATGTGGGGGGTAACCACTGTTTGGGCACATGACAGAGCTCGGAAGGGAAGGAGCGCCATTTGGAATGCAGACTTAAATGGATTGGTCTGCAGGCGTCACGTTGCATTTGCAGAGCCCCTGATGTACCCAAACAGTACAAACCCCCCACAAGTGACCCCATATTGGAAACTAGACCTCCCAAGGAACTTATCTAGATGTGTTGTGAGAACTTTGAACCCCCAAGTGTTTCACTACAGTTTGTAACGCAAAGCCGTGAAAATAAAAATTCTTTTTTTTTTTCACAAAAATGATTTTTTAGCCCCCAGCTTTGTATTTTTACAAGGGTAACAGAATAAATTGGACCCTACAAGTTGTTGTCCAATTTGTCCTGAGTACGCTGATACCCCCTATGTGGGGGGTAACCACTGTTTGGGCACATGACAGAGCTCGGAAGGGAAGGAGCGCCATTTGGAATGCAGACTTAAATGGATTGGTCTGCAGGCGTCACGTTGCATTTGCAGAGCCCCTGATGTACCCAAACAGTACAAACCCCCCACAAGTGACCCCATATTGGAAACTAGACCTCCCAAGGAACTTATCTAGATGTGTTGTGAGAACTTTGAACCCCCAAGTGTTTCACTACAGTTTGTAACGCAAAGCCGTGAAAATAAAAATTCTTTTTTTTTTTCACAAAAATGATTTTTTAGCCCCCAGCTTTGTATTTTTACAAGGGTAACAGAATAAATTGGACCCTAAAAGTTGTTTTCCAATTTGTCCTGAGTACGCTGATACCCCCTATGTGGGGGGTAACCACTGTTTGGGCACATGACAGAGCTCGGAAGGGAAGGAGCGCCATTTGGAATGCAGACTTAAATGGATTGGTCTGCAGGCGTCACGTTGCATTTGCAGAGCCCCTGATGTACCCAAACAGTACAAACCCCCCACAAGTGACCCCATATTGGAAACTAGACCTCCCAAGGAACTTATCTAGATGTGTTGTGAGAACTTTGAACCCCCAAGTGTTTCACTACAGTTTACAACGCAGAGCCGTGAAAATAAAACATATTTTTTTCCCACAAAAATGATTTTTAGCCCCCAAAATTTTTATTTTCCCAAGGATAACAAGAGAACTTGGACCCCAGAAGTTGTTGTTCAATTTGTCCCGAGTACGCTGATAACCCATATGTTGGGATAAACCCCTTTTTGGACGCACGGGAGAGCTCGGAAGGGAAGGAGCACTGTTTTACTTTTTCAACGCAGAATTGGCTGGAATTGAGATCGGACGCCATGTCGCGTTTGGAGAGCCCCTGATGTGCCTGAACAGTGGAAACTCCCCAATTCTACCTGAAACCCTAACCCAAACACACCCCTAACCCTAATCCCAACGGTAACCCTAACCCTACCCCTAACCTCACCTCTAACCGTTTAATGAACATTTTCTGACAGTCATAAGTGCCACGTATTTAAGTGCCACGTATTTAAGTGCCACATATTTAAGTGCCACATATTTAAGTGCCACGTGTTTCAGTGCCACGTGTTTCAGTGCCACGTGTTTCAGTGCCACGATATTTCAGTGCCACGTATTTCAGTGCCACGTACTATAAATACTATAACTATGTGGTTATACGTGGCACTGAAATATCGTGGCACGTAAATACGTGGCACTTAAGTACGTGGCACTTAAGTACGTGGCACTTAAATACGTGGCACGTAAATACGTGGCACGTAAATACGTGGCACGTAAATACGTGGCACGTAAATACGTGGCACGTAAGTACGTGGCACGTAAGTACGTGGCACGTAAGTACGTGGCACGTAAGTACGTGGCACGTAAGTACGTGGCACTTAAGTACGTGGCACTTAAGTACGTGGCACTTAAGTACGTGGCACTTAAGTACGTGGCACTTAAGTACGTGGCACTTAAGTACGTGGCACTTAAGTACGTGGCACTTAAGTACGTGGCACTTAAGTACGTGGCACTTAAGTACGTGGCACTTAAGTACGTGGCACTTAAGTACGTGGCACTTAAGTACGTGGCACTTAAGTACGTGGCACTTATATACGTGGCACTTATATACGTGGCCACTGAAATATCGTGGCACTTATATACGTATATAAACGTATATTTTAGTGCCACGTATTTCAGGTTAGGGGTAGGGTTAGGGGTAGGGTTTTTTTTTTTGTTTGTTTTCTTGTGTTTTTCTATAAAAACGCATGCGTCTAAAAACGCATGCGTTTTACCACGTTTACATGCGTTTTTTCACACATGCGTTTTTTTAAAAAACGCATGCAGATAAAAACGCAAGTGTGAAACCAGCCTAAAAGACGCTTTTTATAGCAAAAAAGTTTTTGCGTCTCCACATTTTGAGACCTATAATTTTTCCACATTTTGGTCCACAGAGTCATGTGAGGTCTTGTTTTTTGTGGGACGAGTTGACGTTTTTATTGGTAACATTTTCGGACACGTGACCATTTTTTATCACTTTTTATTCCGATTTTTGTGAGGCAGAAGGACCAAAAACCAGCTATTCATGAATTTCTTTTGGGAGAGGCGTTTATACCGTTCCGCGTTTGGTAAAATTGATAAAGCAGTTTTATTCGTCGGGTCAGTACGATTACAGCGATATCTCATTTATATAATTTTTTTATGTTTTGGCGCTTTTATACGATAAAAACTATTTTATAGAAAAAATAATTATTTTGGTATCGCTTTATTCTCAGGACTATAACTTTTTTATTTTTTTGCTGATGATGCTGTATGGCGGCTCGTTTTTTGCGGGACAAGATGACGTTTTCAGCGGTACCATGGTTATTTATATCCGTCTTTTTGATCGCGTGTTATTCCACTTTTTGTTCGGCGGTATGGTAATAAAGCGTTGTTTTTTGCCTCGTTTTTTTTTTTTTTTTTCTTACGGTGTTTACTGAAGGGGTTAACTAGTGGGGCAATTTTATAGGTTGGGTCGTTACGGACGCGGCGATACTAAATATGTGTACTTTTATTGTTTTTTTTATTTTATTTAGATAAAGAAATGTATTTATGGGAATAATATTTTATTTTTTTTTTCATTATTTTGGAATATTTTTTATTTTTTTTTTTTTACACATTTGGAAAAAAATTTTTTTTACTTTTTTACTTTGCCCCAGGGGGGGACAATACAGATCGGTGATCTGCCAGTTTGCACAGCACTCTGACAGATCACTGATCTGCGAGAAGTACAGGCTGCTTCACAGTGCCTGCTCTGAGCAGGCGTCTGTGAAGCCACCTCCCTCCCTGCAGGACCCGGATCCGCGGCCATCTTGGATCCGGGTCTGGGAGCTGCAGGGAGGGAGGTAAGACCCTCGCAGCAACGCGATCACATCGCGTTGCTGCGGGGGGCTCAGGGAAGCCCGCAGGGAGCCCCCTCCCTGCGCGATGCTTCCCTGCACCGCCGGCACATCGCGATCATGTTTGATCGCGGTGTGCCGGGGGTTAATGTGCCGGGGGCGGTCCGTGACCGCTCCTGGCACATAGTGCCGGATGTCAGCTGTGATAATCAGCTGACACCCGGCCGCGATCGGCGGCGCTCCCCCCGTGAGCGCCGCTGATCGCGTATGACGTACTATCCCGTCGGCGGTCATACGGGCCCACCCCACCTCGACGGGATAGTACGTCAGATGTCAGGAAGGGGTTAAAGGCTAAAGTATTTTTAAAGATAATGCACACCCCAGCTTTTTTAGTCTTATTATTAGCGAAGTAGATATTAGAGAATTGCGGGTGACAAAGCCTAAAATTATCAGCTTCTATCAGATGTGTCTCCTGCAGGCAGATGATCTCCGCACCTGATTTTTTCACTTCTTTCCATAGGATGGACCTCTTACGGGGAGTTCAACCCCCTAACATTTAGAGACAAAATGGTAACACTCATAATTGAACATTCTAAACCTTGCTATCACACATACATCTTCATGAACCCACATCACCTGCATCAGTGCACCTGTGTTAGCCACATAAAAGATCACAGGAACCACATTAAAAAGACCCATCTCGGAGGTGTACCTAAAAAAGAAAGACAAGGGAAACAAAACACAAAGAAAACTAGAAGAACTTCTAAACACAAAGTCATGTAGCCACTAGGCCAAAGGCCAGGCTGGTCAGGCGATAAACACCTAAAAGGTCAGTCCTAGATCGTAGGTGGATGCCAGCTCAGGGCAATTCCAAGAGTCACTCCCAAACAGGTAAAAATAACCGGGAGTTATTTTGGACGGGGTGCTGGAGCAGAGAAAAAAAAGGTGGGGAGAAAAAGAGAAAAAAAAAAACAACAAAAATAGAGAAACAGAATATGAGATCCGTAGCACCCTCACAGCATAGTCCTGCATCCGGACAGCAACTCATTCTCCTCTTCAAGTTCGAAACCAGTCCTGAACAATTTTCTTTCCTGTCGGATTCTGATGGGGAGTGAAGGAAATCTTCCATTCAGTTAGCATGATCTCAGCCTGCTTGGGAGATTGGCAGACTAGACCACGACCTTCATAGGAAATTATCAGCTTGACAGGGTTGAATCCCCATTTGTATCGGATATGAACATCACGTAGTGCTTTACAGACATGAGCAAATTCTTGCCTCTTTGCCAGCGTGGGCGCTGATAAGTCCGGGAACACTTGTAAGCCATGGTATTCAGCAGGGAGCTCAGGGGTTTACCTCATCTTCTGCAGGAAGGCGTCTTTGGTAGAATAGAAATGTACGCGCGCCAAAGTGTCTCTGGGCAAGGCTGGGTTCACATGCCGTGGCTTAGGGAGTCTATGTATCCTATCAATTAGGAAATCCCTGGGGAGCAAGGAAGGGAGCACAGATTGCATGAACTTAAGTAAAAAGTCAGCTAGATCTTTGTCTGGAATGTTCTCTGGTATACCCCTGACGCGTACATTATTTCTCCGTGATCTATCTTCCAAGTCATGCATCTTATCTTGGACCATATCCATATCCTCCCTCAAAGCTTTGTTTTCATCCACTAGAGCATTTATAGCTGTGGCATATTCGGCCATCTTGCTCTCAACATGTGCAGTCCTCTCCCCCAAGGATGAGACTTCCCCCCCTAATCTCTTGCAGCATAGACTGCATGTCTTCCTTTAGAGAAGCACGGATGGAGGCTACAAATTCCTTCATGTCTCCTTTAGTAATAGGAGACAAGTTGCTGAGAGTCTCAGATGACTCCCTCCCTCCAGAGCCACCAGATGAGTGGGAGGAAGCCGAGGGGGAAGCTGCTGCCATTTTACCTGCCGCATGTGCAGACTGTCTTCTGGGGAAGAAATCCGGGAGCCTCGGTGGGGAACTGCGTTTCTGCGATCTCACTCGGGTCATCATGTGCCCAAGATCTTCCAGGAGCCGTTACAGTGCACAGAGAGGAGAAGAGATAATAAAAAGTGCTGATATTAGCCGGTTTAAGTCCGGAGTAGCAGGAGCCTGTGAGTTATGCTGCCTCTCTGGTCTGCATGCAGACCACGCCCCCGACTTACAGATATTCCTGATGCGCAAAGGTTTTTGCTATTAATTTCTCTGCTAGAAAATTTAGTTCAACAGTCCACCACATTTTTTAGTTTCTGACCATGGTGTGCAATTTGTTCCCAGTTTCTGGGGATCATTTCCCAAGTATCTCAAAATTTTCTTGGATTTCTCTTTTGCCTAGCTCTTACAAAGTCTAATGAACAATATCTTCAAAATTCCCAACAATAGAATTGGCTGCATATGTTTCCTTGGGACAAATTTGTCCAAGACAATTCAGTTTCAGAGTATTCTAGGTAATTTCCCTTGCCACAGTCTGTAGTCAAGAGCCTTATCTTCCTCTGCCAATTATATCCAAGAGTCAACATCATGCTGTGAATAGTGTCTCTTGGGATATTTATGACATCTTCAAGAAAGTGCAAGTCAATTCGGTGGTAGTTACAGCCAAAGCAAAGAAGATTGCTGATAAATATCATCACCCTGTTCCCAACATCTCTCTTGTTGATAATGTTTGGCTTTCCACCAAAAACATCCAATTAAAGACTCACTGCAAAATGCTCACTGCTACATGTGAATAAATCAAACCTGTTAGGCTACTTTCACACTAGCGTTGGTACGGGGCCGTCTCCATGCGTCGGCCCGACGTACTGTCGCATGCTGTGAAATAAATGCACAACGGGGGCAGCAGATTCAGTTTTTCAACGCATCCGCTGCCCCATTGTAATGTCCGGGGAGGAGGGGGAGGAGTTTCGGCCACGCATGTGCGGTCGAAAATGACGGACGCGACGTGTGACAATCCGTCGCAATACTTTGCTAATGCAAGTGTATGAAGAAAAAATTCATCCTGCGGGCAACTTTGCAGGATGCGTTTTTTTCTCCAAAACGACGCATTGCGACGAATGCCTGATAACGCTAGTGTGAAAGTAGCCTAAGGCCTCTTTCACACTTTCGTCTTTTCAGATCCGTTGCAATGCGTCGTTTTGGGAAAAAAAACGGATCCTGCAAATGTGGCCGCAGGATCCGTTTTTTCCCATACACTTGTATTAGCGACGGATCGCGATGGATCCGTCGTGTTTTGGTGGACCGTCGTCTGGAAACAATGTTCAATGTAACATTTTTTGTCTGCGTCGGGAAAATGTGTCGCGATGGATCCTGCAGCATACGTTGTTGACTAGAATGGAAGCCTATGGACGCAGGATCCGTTGCTGACCGTCACACACTGGAATCCAGCGACGGATCCAGTTTTTCCCCTCTGAGCATGCCCGGAAGGATTTTACACTGGATGCGTCGTACACGTTTTTCACTATTTTCATGACATCTGTCGATCCGTCATTTTGCTGCACTACGACGGACACAAGAAAACGGAAGTGTGAAAGAGGCCTTACTTTCCATTTGAAACAACCCTCCATTTTGAATATTTTGCTTTTCAGATCTCCTTATCTTATTTTAAATTACCGGTAATTCTCCTTTACCATCATGATAGTTCCTGCATCCACCACTGATTCTAATATGGAGTTTAATATTAACAAAATACTTTACCATAAGGATGTTCATGCAAATCTTTTCTACTTGATAGACTTGAAGTAAAACGGTCTGGAAGATGTCTTTTTAAAAAAAAAAAAAAAAATACATCAGTTCTCCAACTTTGCTCCAGAAGTTTCATGGCAAGCATTCTTTTTTTTTTTTTTTGATTATCTATTCTATGAAGGGCCCTAAAATAGGACACTGACTCTCCTGTCTCGGCTATAGTGTTGGCCTTTGCTTCTTCCTTCCTCTGCAGCTGGCCCTGTCTGTGCTAAAGTGTCAGGATTTTATAGTAACTTGGTGCACACCCCTGATGATGTGCGGCACCACTCGACTCTGCTTTTCCGCACTGCTGCAATAAGGTGCTAAACTGTCCACAATAGCTCTGCTATTCCTGAGGGATGTCTGCTTTGTTACAACCAGCTGCTTGCAAGTCTACTCATCTCTGCTATTCCAAGTTGCTGTCCAGACATACAATAGAGCTGCATTAAGGTACATGCCAGCCTCCTCGTCTTTGGTGTTTCAAATTGCTGTCTGCACCTTCATTTCTGCTGTTGTATCAAGGTTCCTGCTTGCTTAATAGTTTCTACTGATCCTAGATGCTGTCCACACACAGTCCGGCACTGCCCCATCAACATTTTCCATGCTGTTCACCCTGAATAATGGCTTAGCGAATCCACCTCACATTTGAGCCTATAACAAAGACACAAGTCAAGCACATTGCAAAAAATCCAATATTGGCTGATGTAGTTTGTGGCTTGTTTGTGACCATGGATAAAGCAAGTGTTCGTCAATTGATTTTCATTTATTGCGTGTTGCGTCCTTGAGGACTAATCTCTACAAGCACAATGTATCATGGATCCTATCCCTTCCCTATTTTACAGCACTCCCAGCCTTATGAAATATTTGATTCTCAATAGTTGAGAGGGAAACCTTATTATCTTTTTAGAGTGAGCAAAACTCTGGTTCTTTTTGTGTGCATGCACTTGTGGCTTTCTTTGGCTTAAGATATAAAGAACCTGGTGGTGGCTTGTTTTCTCTGTACTCGAAACAAGTGGTGACACCAATGATCTTCTAGATTGATTATTCCATCGCCTATTTCAGTATACGAGCCCACTAAATTATTAAAAGAAGTTAAACTCCACTTCACTGATCCGCCAGCTCCAGTTCCAACTCCTATTTAATATTCACTGGTCTCTACGTCCGGGACTCAGACGCACCAGAATTTTACTTAAAAAAAAAAATCCCTGCTCAGCCAGTCAATAGATAAGGTAGATCTCCGGTGTGTTGAGTCGGGACCTAAGAATGGGGAGTGCTAAGGCTTTGAAATGGCAGCTGCAATAGACTGGTGATTGTATCACTTCTTTTAGGGTACGTATCCACGTTCAGGATGGCCGACGGTTTGGACGGAGCGGCAAACCCGCTTCGCCCCCTTCTGTAAATGCGATGATGCCGGATGTGTTCATTGCACACATCCGGAATCATTGCACCCCACACATTGGGCCCTGTGTTTTACCTTGCGGCGTCGCCGCAAGGTAAACGGACATGCTGCGATCTAAAAAGACGCGCCGCATGTCCGGAACCGCAGGGCCGCCGGATGCGTGTTCCCACGTATAGTGGAGACAGGATTTCATAAAATCCCCTCCACTATGCTGTAACATCTGGACGCTGCGTGTTTGACGCTGCGGCTGTACGCAGCATCAAACACACAGCGTTTCCTGAACGTGGAAACATACCCTTATATATTAAAACCAGTCTATGCTATTTCAGAACAAATTTTTACTCACTCAACCAAAAACTTAAGACTTCTATAATTACAATACTACACACACACACACACACACACACACACACACACACACACACACACACACACACCTGTATCCGTTTCGTCCAGACCTTGACCCTCCACTGCAGATTGTAACGTCTGTATCCTTTTCAGAACTGTAGCTCTTTCTCCATTTGTTAAAAGCTTATGTAGAAATGAAGTACAACCCTTTTCACGCTTAGAGGAAAAAAACATCCATTCTTAATTTCCTATTTTTTTGCTTCCATATTTTATAAGCCCTTTTTTAAGCAAATGGGTTAATTATGTTTTTTTGTCACCCTACCAGGCAGAATCATATTTGCTGTGACGTGCCCTGCATAACAAGTAGTATGAAAACATTTGTAGGGACACCAGCCAAGTCAGCCTCGTTGACAGTGTAAGCTACAGAGAATTTAATGTGCAAATTCTCATTTTTGCTTTAAAAAGAGATAACTCATTGTAGTCATCTGGACTAGGAGTAGCTCTTGTTGCTAGTATACTTAAGTTATTTAACAAACACACCACTATTGCCGTTTTATTGATATGCTGGCAGGGAAACCAACATGACCACTTTTTACCATCTGTTTATAATGCTATATAAAGACAGTCGTACTGGTTACCATAGGAACTAACATTTCCAAAACCACTAGTGTTTGCACAAATTCTTCAACCTTTTCATATTAGTTTCTCTCTTTTTTTTATAACGGCTCTATAAAGAATAGAAACTTATATCGGGTTTGCCAATCTGCACATCTCTGTGAAAGTCGTTTAAAAATATGTTTTTTACCAAGTTTTGGAATTATTTTTTATTGAATGAAATTGTTCAACATGTTATGAGCCTGCTTGTTTCACTCGCGTGTGATAAATCCTTACATAACAAGAATTATTAAAGTTCTTAAATATATCTGGGAATACATTCAGCCGTAGTCACTTATAGGAAGCAGACATGTCTTTTCTGGGATTTAAAGAAATATCCGTTTCATGCCAAAACACTTGTGCTTAGTTGATCTAGTCATACTTAACATCTCAGAGTGGTCTGACCACATGTTTTTATATATACATTATATTTTTTCTTATAATAATGTCTTATCCTCGTTGGCTTTGCAATTTATGAACTGAAATGAGTCACTAGGAAAGTTGCGTCTAAAGACTTTCATATGATAGCTATGAGTATGCGATTTTCCTTAAGAGCACTTTCAGTAGAAAGAAACCCTGTCAAATTTTAAAATGTGGTAGCAGTGCCCATTTCAACCTCACAATAACTTCTAGCCCTTTCCCTTGTGCATTCAGGGCATTAAAACATCATTTGTCAGTGTTTTGAGTATTTGTAAATGTAATACTATGCTATTACTCACTACAAATATTCATTATTGACAGGGATTATTATTATTAACACCCTTCAGCTTGATCTTGACCCATGGCGACTTGATGGATGGACGTTCTGTAGGAAGATCGATTTTTGTGCAAGCTTAGATAGGTCCACCAGGGTCTTCTCCGCCATTATCTTGACTTTATCAAGCCATCGGGTTGCTGGTGTTCCTCTTCACCTTGTTCCTTCTATTCTTCCAACTATGATGTCCTTCTTCAGTGATTGCTCTTTTCATTTGATGTGTCCAAAGTAGGTAAGTCATAGCGTGGAGATGCTTCCTTCGAGTGACATGTCTGGCTTGATTTGTTCTAAAATTGATTTTTGTTCTTTCCATCCATGGTATTGATGGCATCCTTGTCCAGCACCACATTTCGAAGGTGTTGATTCTTCTTCTGTCTTGTTTCTTTATCGTCCAGGTTACCATATGTCACTACAGAAAAGACCAAACTATGTATGAGCCGTGCCTTAATCGCCAGTGAAATGTTCCTCAATTTGAAGACCTTGTCCAGTGACTTCATTGTTGATTTGCCCATAGCTATTCTCTTAGTTACTTCCGGTATTGTCGCTGCATCTTGAATCATCATTGATCCGAGTAGGTTGAAGTCGTTTACAACTTCCAGTTCATCACCGTCCATCTCAAATGTGTCCTGGTCGTACTTGGCAGTAGTCAATATCTTTGTCTTTCTTATATTGCGTAGGAGTTTCATGTTTGAGCCTTCCACCTTGACACTCCGTAATAAGGTCTTCATTCCATCTACGTTTGCTGCTATCAATGTTGCCAAAAAAAGAACAAGTCCAAACTTCCTGAAAATAGCTTCTGCATACAAATTGAAGATAAATGGTGACCGGATGCAGCCATATCTGATGCATTGCTCTACTTTGAATCATGCTTCCTGGTCAATGTTATTGTTCCTAATGATACTGATTAGATGGATCGGAACACCCATATTCCAAATTTTATTATGGTATTCCAAAGTTTCAGGGGAGCAACACAATCAAAGGCTTTGCTGTAATTGATGAAGCAAAAACAGATCTCCTTGTTTTATTATTTGGCCTTTTCCATTATCCACCTTCCGCCCCCAACCACTCTACCGAAAATGCCCTGACCAAAATTACTAATGACCTATTCACAGCCAAAGCTAACAGACAGTTCTCCATCCTGCTGCTTCTCGACCTGTCCTCTGCCTTCAACACAGTCGACCCCTGCCTACTGCTACAGATTCTTTCTTACCTTGGCATCAAAGACCTTGCCCTGTCCTGGATTCCCTCATACCTTTCTCACCGCACATTTAGTGTTTCCTACTCCCACACTACCTCCTCATCCCGCCCTCTCTTGGTGTCCCTCAAGGCTCTGTCCTGGGGCCCCAATTTTTTTTTTCCATCTATACCCTTGGCCTAGGACAACTCATAGTCCCATATCTTCCAGTACCACCTGTATGTGGAGGACACTCAGATCTACCTCTCTGTCCCAGATGTCACCTCTCTGCTGTCCAGAATCCTGGAGTGTCTATCAGCCATATCCTCCTTCTTCACCTCTCGCTTCCTAAAACTCAATGTAGACAAAACCGAACTTATCATCTTTCCTCCATCTCACATATCTCCCCTACCCTATCTATCTATTATAGTAAACGGCATCACGTTCTCTCACGCACCTGAAATCCGCTGCCTCGGAGTAACTCTCAACTCTGCCCTGTCCTTCAAACCACACGTCCAAACTCTTGCCACCTCCTGTTGCTTCCAACTCAAAAATATTGCCAGAATCCGTCCCTTCCTCAACCCTCAATCTACTAAAACTCTTGTGCATGCCCTCCTCATCTCCCGCCTCGATTACTGCAACACCCTCCTCTGTGGCCTCCCCGCTAACTCTCTTGCACCACTCCAGCCTGTCCTCAACTCTGCTGCGCTGCTAATCCACCTTTCTCCTCGCTACTCCCCTGTTTCTCCCCTCTGCAAATCCCTCCACTGGCTCTCAATTCCCCAACGAATTCAGTTCAAACTACAAACACTGAGCTACAAAGCCATCCACAACCTGTCCCCTCCCTATATCTCTGAACTAATCTCCCAATATCTTCCCTCACGTAATCTTCGATCCTCCCAAGACCTTCTACTCTCCTCCACACTTATTCGTTCCTCACACAACCACCTCCAAGATTTCTCCCGAATTTCCCCCATCCTCTGGAATTCCATGCCTCAACACGTCCGATTATCAACCACCCTCGGATCCTTCAGACGGAACCTTAAAACCCATCTCTTCAGGAAAGCCTACAGCCTGCAATAACCATTCTGCCGCCTCATCACCATCCAAGCTGCCGCCTCACCACCATCAGACCTGCTGCACCCCAACCTTCTGTCTCTTCCCCATTATCCCGTAGAATGTAAGTCTGCAAGGACAGGGTCCTCTCCCCTCTGTACCAGTCTGTCATCGAAAAGTTGTTCACTGTAAACGATATCTATAACTTTGTATGTAACCCCTTTCTCATGTACAGCACCATGGAATTAATGTTTCTATATAAATAAATAATAATAATCCATCTAATGTTAGCAATTACACCTCCTGTTCCTCTGCCTTTTCTGAATCCTGCTTGTTCCTCTGGCTGCTCTTTGTGAAAGTAAGGCTGTAGCTGTCATTGTAGGATTTCAGTAGTATTTTGTTGGCATGAGGTATGAGCGCAACAGTCCAATAGTTTCCACAGTCAGTAGCATCTCCCTTTTTCAGTATTTGAATAAACACGGATCTTGTCCAGTCCTCGGGCCATTGACCAATTGTCCATATCTGTTGACACAGGCTTGTAGTGACATCCACTGTTGCTTCAGAAGACTTTATTAGCTCTCTTGGAATGTCATGACATCCAAGTGCTTTGTTTCTTGACAGAAGCTTTATCGCAGCAACTTCGACTTTCAAGATGTTCGGTTCGCTATTGTTTCCAGTCTGTTATTGTGTATACGATCAATATATCTAGTTGTTAGATTGCGGTTATTTTCCAAGGGCCTCTTAAAATGAAAGATGGATTCTGATATTGTTACCAGTTGCAGCTCCAGGTCTTACTTCCTTTCCCTATGCCCAGCTTCCTCTGTGCTAAACTGTGATGGATTACTGTAATATCCTGAAAAGCACCATTGATCTCAGCAGCCAAGATCTTTTATTAAAGGGATTCTTTGGTCCAAATCGATAAATCTGCAGTCACTCTGTGTGACTGCAGTCTTATGAATCCTCCTTGCGCACACACTATGCGCTGTGAGGTTTTGCCGGTTTCTGACTCAGGACCGGAGGGTGTGCATGAGTTATAAATGCACCCAGCCAGGGTCTGTCTAGTGGGCGTGGCCTCTCCATACATTTGTATTGAGAGAGACCACGCCCCATCTAGTTACATGGGCGTGGACTAGAGGGCGCAGCCTCGCTCCATGCAAGTATATGGAGAGCGACCACTAGACGGACCCTGGCCGGGAGCATGTATAACTCATACATACCCAACGGTCCCAAGTCAGAAACTGGCGAATCGTCACAACGCACAAAGCTTGCACTGGGGGGATTCTTAAGTCTGCAGTCACCCACCACCTGAGTATTGAGGAAGTGTTGCACCCTGCTGCTTTGTACTTTTCCTGGAGTTAGCCTTCTCTTCCTGTTGATTCTGCTCTAGTAAGGTGTTTCATTATCTTCCCAGCTACTCCTGTCTCCAAGCCAACAACCAGCTACTACTGCCAAACTCAGTCCAGCAATTTCTAGCGCGATTGCACTCTCAGCTCTGCTGTGTCACCAGCTTGTCTTTGCGAACCTGATGCTCTCCACATTTGATACTCATCTATTCCTGTGAGTAACCATGTCTTAGCAAGTAAACTACCTGCTTCCTATACATCTCTGCTATTCCTGTGTGTAACTGCACTTCTCCAGCAGGATTCCAGTTGCATACACATCTTTGCTATTTGTATACTATTCATGCTCCACTTACCCACCTGCTGCCCAGATATCCTGCTGCTCTGGTCCTTGCTGATCCACATGTCATCTGGCAAGTCCAACCTCTGCATTATCTCCTCCAGTACCTGCTGTTCACCCTGACCTACTGTTCAAAGAATCCAACTGTTCATGTCAGCCTGTGTGCAACAGGTACATAAAAAGAGAATGGTAGTCCGTAGATGTTGCTAGTAAGGTGCAGGTCAGAATATGTTTCAAAGCCAATCAGTTCATCCCTGTGCCACCAGACCAAGCGATGATATTTACCAGCCTAGATGGAATTTACATCAATGTTATGAAGGCAGATAAAAGGATTAGGTAACGGGATAAGAACATGTAGACTGGAACACCTCAGAGGAAAGGAAAGAATATGCTTTAAGTAGCAATAATGAGTCGCAATCCTATGAACTGTTCAAAGTACAGTAAGGGAAAGTGAAGAAGACACACATTTCTTGCACTGATTTTTATTAATCTTTCTCAGTGTCTAGAATATCTATGGCCAGTAGTGGAAGTTGGAGTAATTACATCCCAACCCTATACACATGCTACAGAAAAGGTCTGCATTCATTCATTAATACAAAGTGAACATAAGAAAATTGGTGGAAAAAATAAGTAGTATGCTACCTATTCCCACATATTCTGCATGGAAACGGCAGGGAATTTTAAACCTGTAGATCAAACCCATTGCAAGGGGCTAATCCTCATGCAGATCCACAGCAGTTCAAATTGCACATCTGTAGCAGCCATGGATTTCTGCTGAGGATTATGAATATATGATTATATTTTATACCCCAAACTGCCACTATGTTCTAGTAAAGGACCGAGCAGCCTTTCCATGCTGTGTTTGGTTTTGTCACAATACACCTCACTGCATTGCTCATATACAGGGAGTATAGAGCAACGGCACATGTGTGAGATTTGGAGGAGTATGCTGGTTATCAATCAAGACTGTGAACTCCAGACTGCTAAACATTTTTTTTGCTTTACTGCGAGCCCCACAACTATTGTTGATAGTGTCATATAGAATATTACAAATATACTGTAAATCAGTAAGATCTTCATAAAACATCAAACCTTGTGAAACATGTCATGCAGTTTTGGATTTCAACATTGCTATTTTATATACTCATCTGCTATTTTCCGCTTTTGTTCTCTGCCGTAGCCATAATTTTGCCAAATGATCCCTGGCACCGCATATAGTCAGTCACCTGCTGCCCAGGGTTCTCATGTGCTACAGTTAGACGCCTAAATGTTCTCATCTGGTTGCAGAAAGAGTTCTTGAAAATAATCCAGTCTGATGTTTTGTGCTTATTTTTGTAAAATTTTTTGCTAATGTTGCTCTCCTCTTTCTCTCCAGGCGTCTCACTGCTGCCACATGCTCATCAAATATAATTGCTGCATCTGGGCTTTTTTTTTTGTTTCCACTTTTTTTTTTAATAGTTGGTTGATGTCTGTCCCTTGGAGGGCTCACTCAGGTACATATATTCTTTGGTCCCCTAAAGCAATGTCAACTGGTTGATGATGTCCTTGGGTTTCCTTGGGACAGGTCTCAATGATTCTACTGGTTAGATTATAAATATTCTGTAAATCAAGCTAAGCATTAGGCTGATATTGCTGCGGCATCAGATTTATATATAATTGTAATGTTTGATCCCATAGTGATTGCCATGCCATCCAATCTTGTGTTTTATGTAATAGGTTATGATTATGTCAGATAATGCCTTTAGGTTGAAGCTAGAGCTCCACTAGTGACTCCTGAAGGTGTCAGGCTTCTATGATGCTGTCAGTCGCGTAATGATGGCCGAGTCCAAAGAATATAACTTCTTATACAAACAGATGTGGGGATAAAAAGGATGTTTTTAATCCTTCTTCAAGGTGGTATTATCAGAGTCCATCTCTAATTTACATCCACTGACTTATTACCGTAAGTGAATTTAGTTTATCTTTATAGTCCACTGACTTGTTAAAAGTTTTGTACCAAACTTCTTCCCTCAAGCACAAGAAGTTATTCTAATCTGTCATCTGATGAAACTGTACTTCACACTGAAAAGGGCAGAATTAGGAAGCCATGAGAAATCCGTTGTATCCTCTGGGTGTTTGGACTTGAGTCCCCCAGGATCCTTCATCTACTGTTTCTGAAGCTACCACAGCAATTTAAAAGTTAATGACTTCACATTGCTAATGCTCTTAAATCAGCATGTGCTTGTGATCTAAATCCTTCCCTGCCAAGGAGTTGAGTTTGATTGTTAAAAACCTCGTCACAAATTGACATTGGCAATGTTTTTTGCTCTTTCATTTGTATTATAATAATTCTTTTCAATGTGATACTTTTTAGTGAAAAGGGTTTATATTATTATTTACTTTTTTTTTCATTATGTTGTATAACAATTCAAGAGCATCTTTTTAGAGACTGCCAGGGCTGTGGAGGTGGTAAGCCAAACCAGCGACTCCTCAATTTCCATGACTCCGACTCCACCAAAATGGGCTCCGACTCTGACTCCACAGCCCTTGCTAGCTCTAGGCCTAAATATCTTTCACAGCTTCGCATACACATGAACTCTCAGCTCAGCCTTGATGGCAAAGGGAGAGCAAGCTGCTCTCAGGCCTCCAGCACCTTCTTCTCCAATAGAGAACAAAAGGATCAGGTGTTTATATTTAAGGAGGTTGGACACTACCTTTTTATTGATGGCCTCTCCTTAGGAAAAGCCATCAGTATCTGATTGTGAAGGGACACTTGGAACTCCCACCTATCATCTGTTACCAGTATCGGCCGCAAGTTGTGCAATGCTGTCTGAACACCTCAGCTCTGTCATCTCTATAGCGGACGGGTACTGCAAACGAGTAGGGAATGGAGTTGTGGTTCATGTCCACTATAGTTTTTATGGAGCTGCTGTGTTCTGGCAGCATCTAAGAACTTCAGGCCAGCCCCGGGCAGCTGGGTGTCGCACCCTCACCAATCGGATATTGATGGCCTACCCTAAGGAGAGGCCACCCATAAAAAAGTAGGGGTCAATCTCTTTGTACTGATCAACCCTTTTGTCCTCCAACCTCTTCTGTTGGGAACTATGAGTAGGCCCACCTATACACATTAGATGGTTGGCAGTTTGAGCCAACTGTTGTATGTAGGAACCTTTAGAAAAGATACATTGCTTGTTTTTTGTTTTGTTTTTTTTTATCGAGAATGCAAGTATTTACTAACACAGACGTATAAGATTCCATCACATTCCGAACCTGCATGATAGCAATTTTTCTTCAAGTATACATGCCTTATTGTTTTACAAAAACTTGATATCTTAATTGTAAAGTGCTGCAGGATATGTTGGCGCTACATAAATACAAATTATTATTATTATAATTATTATTATATTTTAAAACAAAAAAAAATTAAACAAGAAATATTGAAATTTCACAACTGTACATTCAAATAGTCCTGGAAGTGCTGAATCTCTACATATATAGTGGAAGAAACTGGGGCTAATATGTTCATATATTGAAAATAATAAGTTCCTAATGTACACATTTCCAACAGTCACCACATGCTATGTATATAATGATGGTGGTTGTAGTGATAATACTAATGTAACAATGATCAGATAGCCTCAAAAGTGACAGTGACAGTGAAGGTAAAGCAGCTGGAAGCCACAGAGATTTACCTCCTTCTTTCTGTTTTTGACTGCTGCTCTGTTCATAATCTTGAAGATTGTGTGCCCCTTGGCTTTCTAGGCAAAAATAGCTTATCTTTATGTCAGGAGGGCAACATGCTCTAGGGGGAAAAGAAATGAATGATAGGTAAAATTTTCATTTAAGTACTTAGTACTTCTGATAAAGCTGTTCATCATTAGCTGCTGCCTAAGGTTACAGGGATCCAACCCAAAAACAAAACAAGATCTTGTGGACCGTCAATGTGAAAGTTCCTCTTGGGAACCATAGGAAGGATTGTTAATTGAGGCTTCAGACTGAAGTGCCAGGGAGGGTTTTATTATTTTGACTTCAGTTTGGAGTTTCACTGTATGGGTTTTTTTTAGCTTCCTTTGCAGACTTTTGTTTGTCCAAGTTGTTTCAAATTTTAGCTAGTAAATAACTTACAGAGGAGAAATGTGCATTCCTACAGTGTTGAAATATTATGTTCATGTCATTCATTGGAAAAAGGGTTTTCCGCCCATATTATTTTATATGTGGCTCAAGTGTGCTATAAAGAAATGTAATGGAATCTGTCAGCAGGATTTCACACCCCAAACTATTTATATGTGCATGTAGATATTTCAAGGACAAGTTTAGCAACACCATTACATGGCTAGTCAGTTCCTCCATTACTGAGAAGTCCATTCTTGAATTGCTATGCAAATCAGGCTGTAGATATGAAACCTCTGTTACTCCAGCTCTATTCTCTGGCGGCTGCTGCTGCCTCCTCCTACTTGACTGATAGTCTGTATACTATGTGACTTCAGGCAAAGGAACAGTCAGTCAAGTAAAAGGAGGCAGCGCTGGGTGGGGAATAGAGCTGGCCTTAGTTGTTACTTACTGACACATGACAACTGAGGCTGTGATATATTATCTCTACTGGACTAGCAGTGACACCCAATGGTTCTGAAGCAGAGGGGGCATTGAATAGGCACGTATTTGTTGTTTTGCTATTGTTATACATTTCTTGATATTTTCTCTTTTTTTAAACTCCCTGACACTTGTTCTGATCTCCTCTCAATGTTCATTTGTTTCTAACACATGTACAGCACCATGGAATTAATGGTGCTATATATATAAATAAATAAATAATAATAATAATAATAATAATAATAATAATAATAAAAAAGCAGGCCTAGAATAGCATTGGTTATGTACCAGTCTTCAGTAACACAAAACAAATATACATCTACAAGTTCTTCTCACGCTTTCTGTGCACCTTTTTCTATCACACTTTTTCCTTCCACTCAACTTTCCATTAATATGCCTGGATACAGCACTCTGTGAACAGCAAGCTTCTTTAGCAATGACCTTTTGTGGCTTACCTTACTTGTGGAGTGTCAATGACTTCCTTCTGGACATCAGTCAAGTCAGCAGTCTTCCCCATGATTGTGGAGTCTACTGAAACAGACTAAGGGACCTTTTTAAACACTTAGGAAACCTTTGCAGGTGTTTTTTGTTAATTATTCTAATTTACTGAGATAATGACTTTTGTGTTTTCATTGTCTGTAAGCCATAATCATCAACATTAACAGAAATAAACACTTGAAATAGATCACTGTGTTTGTAATGACTCTATATAATGAGTTTCACTTTTTGTATTGGAAGTAATGAAATAAATTAACTTTTGGATGATATTCTAATTTAGTGAGAAGCACTTGTATTTCACAGTGGTACAGTGTATGTTAATAGCGGCATGTTATACAATTTTACTATTTTTACTTGCAGGAACTTTGTGTATGACAGTCGCAACAATCTACAGATGAGAGGCCTGGTAGTGTTACTTATTTCCAAAGCGGCTGGGCCTAGTAAGTCAGCAGATGACACTCTCCAACATGACATGGTTAGCGGTATTTATGCAAGGTGAGAAATATGTTATTTTTACTGTCCACATGTAAAATATGTGTATGTATTCTGCATAACATGACTTTTGGTTTATCATGCTTTTTATAAATTTTCTTTAGCTTTACTAAAATAAAATCTTAAAAGGAGTCTGTCACCTCCAAATTGCAAATTAAACTAATTTTAACATTTATATACGGGACTTAGCCCTTAGAAAAATCATACCTTTATTACATATTTCATTGTCATAGTTTCTTTAGAAACTCTTCTTATTCTGTATGAAAATGATGGGACTTTGGGGCACCATTATGCCTCTAAATTTGCATCAAAGGCATATTGCCACCGCACGATTAGCCAGTTTAGTTCTGAGCTCAAACAACTGCCCACTGATGCTAAAGGAGACAACAGTACACCCACGCACTACACTGTACTCATCAGCAGCACGGTGGCTCAGTGGTTAGCACTGGTGCTTGGCAGCTCTGGGAACTTGGGTTCAAATCCCACCAAGGACAACATCTGCAAGGAGTTTGTATGTTGTTTTCATGTTTGTACTCTGGTTTCCTCCCACACCCCAAAGACAAACTCATAGGGAATTTAGATTGTGAGCTGCTGATGTCTATAAAGTACTGTGAATTTAATGGTGCTAGTGAGTAAAATAAATAAAATAAAAAATAACAGTGACACAAGTGTAGTCCTCATTGTTTCACAGAATAGGTCAACATCACTAATGCCAGTCACGTAGTTTAATTTTCTTTTTATGGAGTCAGACTCCCTTTAAGTGAAGTCGTATACATGTATAAATTAAAAAGCACATTTTTATACTGAATCTTTTTGGCAATACAATCTGACTTTATAGGTTTAATCTGTAAGTCAGGAAATAACCTAAGGCTATCTTATCCCATCTGTTTCAGTGTTTACATCCATCAAAAATGCACTGTTTTTCTTTTTTGTCATCTGTTTTGCCTCCGTTTTACTTCTATTTTTTCTCACCCATTTTTAAAAACTAAAGGAGTTAAAATGTCTGAACTTTTTCTTACATTAACACTTAGCATGGAATCAGTTGAAAACAAATGGAAAACTGACCATTGTGAAAATAATAATAATAATAATAATCTTTATTTTTATATAGCGCTAACATATTCCGCAGCGCTTTACAGGTTGCACACATTATTGTCGCTGTCCCCGTTGGGGCTCACAATCTAAATTCCCTATCAGTATGTCTTTGGAAAATTAAACATTTGGGACTAAAACATCATTTTAGTGGAAAAAAGCTAATTTTTTTGTATTCACAGCCCAATCTTATAAAATTCTGCAAAGCGCCTGTGGCTCAAAGTGCTCATTAAAATCGTGGATGAATTCTTTTTAAAGATGTATTTTACAAAATGGGATCACTTATTGAGGATTTCTGATGTTCTGGCACCTCAGGAACTCTGCAAATGCAACATCATGTCCACATTTTTTTCCAGCCAAAATTGCTCTCCAAACAAATAACGCTCCATCCCTTCCTATCTCTGCTTTGTGCCCAAACAGTAGTTTCTGTTCACACGTTGAGTATTGCAACGTTCAGGAGAAATTACAACATTTCGGGGTCCATTTTTTTTAATGTTAGCCTTTGTGAAAATATTTTTTTTTTTAGATTGCATCAGCATTTTCGTGGGAAAAATTAAATTTTTAATTTACATGGCCCAATGTTATAAAATTCCGTCAAGCACCTGGGCTTTCATAATGCTCCTTAAGGCCCAAGATGAATTTCTTGTGGGTTCATGTTTCCAAAGTGGGATAACTTTTGGGGGCTTTCTGTTGTTTTGTCAGGGGCCCTTCAAATGCAACCTGCTTCCAAATTCTATACCATGCAAATTTATGTTCTAAAAAAAGAACTCCTTCCCTTTTAAGCTCTGCTGTATGGTCAACTGAGAGTTTCCAACCACATCTGGGGTATTGCCACATTTGGAACAACTGTTTTGGTCCATGTTCACCTATTACCCATTGTTAAAATTAAAAATTTGAGGTTAAAGCAACATTTTAAAGGAAAAAATTTAATTTAAATTTTTTACATTCCACTTTGAATTAATTCTTGTAAAGCAAACTTCCTGAAAAGCGGTTTTGAATAATTTGAGGGGTGCAATTTTTACAATGAGGTTTTTCTTGGGGATTTTCTGATCTATAAACCTCTTAGTCACTTTAAAATAAAAATGGTCCATAATATAAATAGTTCATGTAAATTTTGTTGAAAACCCTATAGCGCACTAGTAAGGAGAAAAAACAGCCTTCAGTTGTAGCATCTGTCATGGAGCTGACCTACATCTGCAAACATAAAAGACACTTGATATTCTTCCTGAATACCCGGGAGATCTGCTACCAAAAAATATATAGTTTTTTCTTAGGCAAAACAAAAATTGCGATCAGCTGACAATCGACTGCTTCATTGTTGGATGATTGCTGCCATGTCTTCACAGGCTAATAATTGTGAACCAGTGTTCTTATAAATAGCCGTTCAGCAGAATACCTTTAGTATAGACTATTTAGGGCACAAGAATTTCCTAGTTCTTACTTGATCTTTTAAGTAGATGTTTTAAGTAACCTGTGATTTATAGTTTTGTAGGTAATGATTTTTTTTTGCAGTGGTTTCTTATTTTATGTTTTTTTCACATGTTAAATAACGTTTGTGAGAGTCCTTCCATTTAAATATATTTTAAATAACATTCATTTTTTTCTGTTTTATATCAAATTACACTTTTTCTTCTTTATAGTTAACTGCCAGCTTTAAATTTGATACTCAGGTTGGTCATATAAACATCAGTATTTTAGAGGGAAATGGAAAACTGTTTGGGATTAAGTAGCAGAGGCAATTTTTTCCTTTAGTGGATTGAACAGAACATCAGGTTACAAGTACAATTTGTGCCGCCCATCAGTATAGCATCCAATAAAATTTGGCCTTTATGTGAGAGAGCTATGTAGTGCTTGGCTTGATGGTGTGCAGTATTATGGTCCCATGGTAACCAAATGGATATCCATTAATCAAAGTCAAGAGTGTGGAAATCTACTTCTAGTTAATATACAACAAGGACAATATATTTGTTTCTCTATGGAACAAGACTCACTTCTGTTATTTGTTACACAGTATATACTGTATTTTTCGGACTATAAGATGCACCGTACCATAAGAAGCACCTAGGTTTTAGAGGAGGAAATTAGAAAAAAATTGAAGCAAAAAATGTGGTAAATTCCTGGTATGTATGGTCCCCTCATCCCTACCAATTGATGCATGGCTCCCTCATTCCTATCTTGATATGCATGGCCCCTTCATCCTTATCCTGGTATGCATGGCCTCCTCATCCCTATCCTGGTATGCATGGCCTCCTCATCCCTATCCTGATAAGCATAAAATCCTTTTATGCAGGGCCTCCCATCTCCATCCTGATATGCATGGCACCATCCTTATCTTGGTATGAATGGCTCCGATCCCCATCCTAGTATGTATTATCCCCATCAGAAAAACATTTAAAAAAAACCCATAAACCATTATACTTACTTTGCTGCGCTCTCTTGCATCGTCTTGTTCCAATGCCAGCAGCTGATGTCATGCGCTGCTTACAAGCTGAGGACAGCTGCTGGAATGCTCACGGCACCCCACGCCGGGACTGTGTGCATGTAGAGTAGTGAATATTCATTGCTTATTAATGGCGGGCACAGTGTTAGCCGAAGCCACCGGCTTCCTGCAGCTGCTGATCGTTCACGTGTGCCGGCTACTAAAGGGAATGAATATTCACTGCATTCCATGCCTATGGGAGTGGTGAGCAGTGAATATTCATTACCTTAAGTAGTGGGCACACGTGAAAGCCTGGCAGCTGCAGGAAGCTGGCTGCTGCGGCTAACAGAGTGTATGCTATTAAAGAGACATTACCTTATTTTTCGGACTATAAGACGCACCCCAGATTTTCAGAAGGAAAATGTGTCCAAAGGGGATCCATCTTACAGTCTGAATTCAGCTTACCGAGGAGGAAGGGGGGATTGGCAGCGCTGGTGGACCGTGGTCACAGGGGGTATTCGGTGGTCCAGTGATATGACTCCCATCCCAGACTGGTGGTGCAGGGGCTCCGCCGACATTTTCTGAAAGTCCGGAGCCCCCCACACATCCATTGCTGTGATGCGGTGGCCTCCGGGAAATCCCATCCCAGGCTGTTGTGGCAGGTTCGGCGGTGCTCTGTGGTGTGGGGGCCTCCGCCGGCATTTTGTGAAAGTTCAGAGCCCCGCGCACATCGATTACTGCGAAGCTATGGCCCCCGGGAAAATGGACGCCGGGGAAGGCGCTTACTCAGATTGAGATCTCGGCAGACGAGATTTCAGCACCCGAAATCTTGGGAAATCTGAGCATGCGCCGCCCCTGGTGGCCATTTTCCAGTAGGCCACCGCATCGCAGTAATGGATGTGTGGGGGGCTCCGGGCTTTCAAAAAATGCCGGCAGAGTCCCCTGCACCACAGAGCACCGCCAAACCTGCTGCATCTGCCTGGGAAGGGAGTGTGATCATCGCCCTGCAGCGTCGGGCTCCTGCTGCTGCCACACTACTTGTAAGTATATTCCGACTCTAAGACGCACCCCCAATTTCCCCAAAAATTTTTGGGGAAACTAGAGTGTCTTATAGTCCGAAAAATACTGTTATATTTACTGCTTTCCACTCCTGTGGGTATGGAGTGCAGCGAATATTCAGTTCTCTTTAGCAGCGGGCACAGGAGTTAGCCGCTGCTGCTGGCTCCTGCCTCCTGTGACCTGCTGCTCCACCGCTGACGCTCCTCCACCTCCCCATCCACAGCCAGTGCAGGGACATCTGGACTATAAGACGCACCCCCCATTTTCCTCCACATTTTTGGAGGAAAAAATTTCAACTTGCAGTCCGAAAAATACGGTATTCAGTTTTACTTTAGAAAAAAATATACTGTAATGACGTAATGTTACAGAATAAATGAGAATTGGGTCAAAAGCTCATAAATATTAAGCTTTCTTTTCTGCACAATATGCTTCATACTATATAACAAACACATTGTTTAGCATATAGGATTGAGACCCATATACTGCCAGATATTGAGATATGTCCCACCCACGAAGAATCTATCTAGAGAACAGAGCCCATGCTACTTTCAGTGAAGATGTGGTTGCCAAATGGCTGCAATAAAACAAAACATGAAAAATTTAAAGTGGTCTGAATACTTTCCGTACCCACTGTATAAACTGTAATCGTACTGACCTGAAGGAATATATTGCCTGGTCGTTTTTAGCGCACAGTTAACAATCAAGTTAAAAAAAAAAAGGTAGAATTGTATTTTTTTCATTATTTCACTGCACGGTTTTCCTATTATTTCAGTACATTATTTGATAATATAAGGGATGTCATTCAAAACTACAACTCATCCCTCGAAACTAAGGCCTTACATCATTACAGCCAAGAAAAAAATAGAAAAGTTATGACTCCTAAAAGAACAGAGGAAACTGAAAGCGCACAGAATGAAAATTTGCCACAGTGAAAAGTAGTAAAGAGGTTTTTCAGGACTTTGTTTATGTTGATTTCCTATTCTTAGGATTCAGATGAAAGAAAATAAAAAGGTATTTAGGACTTTCACATTACATCCTGCTTGGAAATGTGTACAATCCATAAATTTCTTTATATGCGTGTATAGTTTTTTCCTCCGTTACTTAATAAGAGAGGACAATCTGCTTAGTTTGCAAAGGCTGTTCTATTCTCTGTGGGGGGAAATGTAAAATGTAAAATTAATATTTAGTTTAGATCTCACAAAGAGAGCAATTAAGGGCAAATTATACATGTCGTCTTAAAATGTGGTCATTGCTCAGAATTCCCTATCTAATTACTGTCACAGAGAACATTCTCTAAAGCAAAATATTGGACCCTTGGTGGCCTCGACAATTTACATATTCTTACCATATACTGAGTCATTTACACATTCAGTGCAACAACAACAAAAACCTTTATCTCTTCTGCACAAAAAAATAAAAGTATCATGTAACTTAACATCTGCATAAAAAGCTACTTTTATGGATCGTTATTGATAATAAAGATCACCCTCCTCCTGGAAAACAAATACTTTTTTATTAGTGACAACTTGTACTACTTCTTCTTATCTTGTTTTATTTTAACAATGGCTGTCATTATCTGCATTGTTATACAATCTTTCTATGTAAAGAATTGTATGCCTGTGCCTTAAATATGTGCATCAAGAATGCTATCATTTAAAGAAAACGCTGGGTTGTAGGACGAGAAATATTACTATATTTTTAGTGGCCTTCAGCTTGTTTTTGAACCATGGATGAGCGCTCTGTAGGAACATTGCTCTTTTGCAAACCTAGATAGGTCCACCAGGGTCTTCTCTGCCATTAACTTGATAGTATCAACTCATCAGGTTGCTGGACTTCCTCTTCGCCTTGTTCCCTATATTCTTCCAACTATAATATTTTTCTCCAGTGATTGCTCCTCTCTTAGTATGATGTGTCCAAAGCAGGCAAGTCTAAAGTCTAAATAGTCCACGGTCATCAAAAGTTAAGTGCCATAAAAATTTTAAAAAAACTCTGAAAATTATAATTTTTATTAGATATGCTTTAAAATATATGAAAAGGACAGACAAGAATACGAATATATAAAAAAAAACAGATAACCACCCCGATAAGCCCTAGGTATTACCCCAGAGGCAGATATCTGCTAAAAGTAGATGACATGTAAGCTATAAAATAGCATAATAGAGACAAATGTCAGACAAATCACATAGAACGCTCTATGAGAATAAGATCCAAAAACAGGAAATGGGGAACGTTCCTGGACTGAACTACATATGAACCAAGAAGACCTTGATAAAATTCCCATGATAAGCAATATGTGAAAATGAACATAAACCTGTGTAGTAGCCAAAAGGAGCACCCCTGACTCGTGTTTCGCGTCCAGCTTCCTCCGAGGCTTTCTATGTGATTTGTTTGACATTTTTCTCTATTATGCTATTTTATAGCCTACATGTCATCTACTTTTCATAAACATCTGCCTCTGGGATACTTATCCTTATAAGTTTGGATCCTCTTTGCCTCATTGTGGTATATGATTTGTTGCATTTAGATAGGACTGTATTTGTTCCACCCTACACTTTTGAGGTGTAAATGCAATTCCTCTCTGCATATGAATGTAAAGAGTACTATTATTGCTCAAGTGACTATTGATATTTGTGTTTTCGGGCCCTGTGTGTGACTTGATTTTGTCTGATGTTCTCCTTTGTAATGTTTTTATATGTGCTGTGATTACGTAATAAAAAATTGTATTTTTATACATGGCTTGTGCTTGTAGGATTTTGTGGTTAATTATGTTGGAGAGCCCTTAATAGTTTTGGCCCATTGGGTAACTAATTAAATTAAAGGTGATTTAAACATTTTTTATTCAGAAAATGGCCCCAGTAAAAACTGCTGCTTTTCACATTCTTGAGTCAACATCAAAGTCAGAGAGCCAACATAAGACGTAATAGTACTAGACATGGGCAGACACCTGGATGTTCGGGTCCGGCGGGTTACGCCAAACTGTTACATAAAGTTCTGCTTCGGGAACCAGAACAGTACCCAGACTCCCTTGAATGGGAGGCCTGAACATCCAGTGTTTGCCATGCTGTCATGTGCATGATAGTGCGGCAAACACAGCTTCTGATCAGCCATGAAATCATCCCCGCCGGTCAGAGTGCCGCAGTTTCCATGCTGTCAAAAGCCAACGTGAGCGCTCATCTGTGATTCAAGGTATAAAGTTTACCTCCGGTCACTGGTGTCAGTGGATGGGACTACAGCTCACAACATCCAACACCTGCTGCCGCAAATAACAGAGAGAACAGGAGCGGCTGATGGGTGTATTTATTAGCCGGCTCCTGCGCTGTAAATAAATAATTTAAAAAAACCTGCCGTGGGTTCCCCTGTATTTTTGATAACCATCCAGGCAAAACTCACAGCTGGGGACTGCAACCCTCAGCTGTCAGCTTCAACAAGGCTGGTTATCAAGAATAGAAGGGTCCCCACGCCATATTTATTATTATTTAAATAAATTAAGAAAGCGGCGTGGGGTCTCCCCCCCCCATTTTTGACAACCAGCCTTGCTAAAGCAGACAGCTAGGGGCTGGTATTCTCAGGCTGGTAAGGGGCCATGGATATTGGCCCCCAGCCAAAAAATAGCAGTCCGCAGATGCCCAGAAAAGGCACATCTATTAGATTTGCCAATTCTGCCGCTTTGCCCTGCTCTTCCCACTTGCCTTGTAGCGGTGACAAGTGGGGTTAATATTTGTGGGGTTGATGTCACCTTTGTATTGCCCAGTGACAATACAAAAGACACCTCTCCATTACTAATACTATAGTTGTATGGTAAATAAACACACAGCAAGAATAAAGTCCTTTATTAGAAATAAAGCAAAAACACTTTTACTTTCTTATTTAAAAATAACAAACACAGTTATACTCACCAAACGCTTATATGGATTTTTTTTTACTTTATTGCAGGAGAACGAGGGCTTCGGTGGAATTAGGCTTTAGGTGAGTATAACTGTGTTTGTTATTTTTAATTAAAAAAGTAAAAGTGTGTTTTGTTTCTAATAAAAGACTTTATTCTTGATGTTTCTTTATTTACTATATAACTATACAATTAGTAATGGATAGGTGCCTTATAGACCCTTCTCCATTACTAAGCTGTGGGCTTGATGTCACCTGCTAATACAAAGGTGACATCAACCCCACAAATATTAACTCCACTTACCACTGTTAAAGGACAAGTGGGAAGAGCCGGGCAAAGTGCCGGAATTGGCGCATCTAGATGTGCCTTTTCTGGGCAGCTGAGGGCTGCTATTTTTAGGCTGTAGGGGGCCAATATCCATGGCCCCTTACCAGCCTAAGAATACCAGCCCCCAGCTGTCTGCTTTAGCAAGGCTGGTTGTCAAAAAAGGGGGGATCCCACGCCTTTTTTGTAAAATGATTTATTTAAATAATTTAAAAATATGGCGTGGGGATCCCTCTATTCTTGATAACCATCCTTGTTGAAGCTGACAGCTGAGGGTTGCAGCCCCCAGCTGTGAGTTTTGCCTGGCTGGTTATCAAAAATACAGGGGAACCTGTATTATTTATTTACAGCACAGGAGTCGGCTAATGAATAGACCCATCAGCCGCTCCTGCTCTCGCTGTTATTAGCAGCAGCAGGTGTCGGATGATGGAAGCTGTAGTCCCATCCTCTGACATCAGTGACTGGAGGTGTAAACTTTATACCTTGGATCATAGCTGCTGGCTTTCGCTGTCTTTTGACAGGGTGGGAACCGTGGCTCTCTGACCGTCAGGGATGAGTTCACCGCCGATCAGAAGCTGTGTTTGCTGCGCTGTCATTCACATGACAGCATAACAAACACCCGGCGTTCGGGCAGCTGAACCCGAACAGTAACACTTACTTCCTGAGTCGTTGTTTGATATCTGTGCCCAAACAGTAGGTGTTCGGTACGGATGCCGAACTTTACTGTTTGGGTTCACCCATCTCTAAATAGTACATTATATGTCTGTAGGGAATTGGTGAAAATAAACATCAAAAAGTGAGATAAGAAATCAAAAAGACGTATGTACCAGAAAATTCTGCTGCTGAAAACTACATCTCGACATGAAAATTGTAAAACATGGCTCTCAAAATGTCAAACCAAAAACAAATGATTTTTTTCTGTGTATTTTATTGTACAAAAGTAATAAAACTATAGAAATTAGTGTTGCCATAATTGTGCTGACCCACTAACAAGTTAACACCTTGTTAATGTTAAGTTAACACCTAAGGGTGCTTTCACATTGGGTTCTGAGTCCTCGTCAAGGCATATGTTCGAAATCCCCCACAAACCAGGGTCCGGACACGTGCCAGTGGGGCCATAGACTGTAATGGTGACGCAATGTGAAAGTACCATAATTTGTGTAGTATGTGAGTAATGAAAAAAACTCCAAACAAAAATCTCTTTTAGCTACGGCCAGAGTAACCAGTTTAAAATCATTGAATAATTATAATTCAATTTAAAATGTATTAAAAATCAGACAAAATACCACAGGTACAGAAAAATGGAAGCTGGTTATACCCGGGAATAAGTAAGAATCCTAACAATTTATAAACCTCCAAATAGTAGCTAGTGTCTGTTAATACAGGCACTAAATGGTAATTGATCACCACATTGTACACATGTAGATAGACATTTTTAGTATGAGTACAGCATTAGTCCGGTATACATAAATTCCCGAATATATGCAGGACATTATAATTACAGTCATAGGGATATTGAGGAGATAACCTCAGTAGGTCAGAAGGCGATAGATAGTAGAACAAGTCACATTGCACAATGCCCTATAATATAACCGCATAGTTGCAGAGATACATATAATATAACATGGATATAAGGCAGTGCAACACAGTCAAGAACCTATTATATAACTCAAGGATAAGAGGAGGTATAATTACCTGAGGGCAGTAACCGGAGACCCACCACACCCGACTCGCCTTTCGCTTAGAAATGCTTCGTCTCAGCGAAACGCACCTTTTGCAGCATCTTTTTGGTTGTTGATTGTGACATCTTTGCTGTCAGCACTTTTTTACACTGTGGATATAAACTAGTGAGCAGCTTCCAAGTGGAAACCACATGAAGAATGCAGGTCACTTCTTTTAACTGCTATGCATCTCTGGAAAGATCAAGTGGTTAAAAGAAGCTTCAAAGACTGAACAGATGTTCATTCTTTTTAGCATATAGTACTTTTTTTAGGTAGGCTATGGAGCGAAGTCGACTGAAAAATATATCCTGTGCACATACCCCGTTTGTGCTTGGGGGCAGCCTGTAGGCAGGTCTTTCCTTGGTTTCTCTGGCTTAGAGCAGGAAGATAAGTCTCTGCCTACAGTCCTGCCGCAGAGCATGGGCATATCATTATCTGAAATCTTCTAACACAGATTACACAAGAACCACAAGACGGATTTCTTCACCTCGGGTATCATTTTAATTAGTTTAACAGTGGCAACATGACAGTGTCTAGTTTACTTTAAAAGGAAACCTGTCTCCAGTTTTAGCCGTTATAAGTTACGGCCAATAAAAATTGTTTTTCTTCTCTGACAGGTCAGGTTGGCGGCAGATATACAGCATTATAGAATGCTGTATATCAGCCCTGAAAGGTGATGTCCATAACTTATATCGGCTAAAACTGGTAACAGGTTCCTTTTAAAGAGGATCCGTTATCAAGTCAAAAGGGGACAGTATTGCTGTCCTTTAATTCCTGCTGCTTACCTGATGGCAGTGATCAAAAACACTGATGGTACTTGCACCGTCTTTTGCATATGAGAAAAAGCACTGCGAAGAAGGCGTTATTCTGAAGCTTTTGTTACACTGAATTACACTCCCTTATCAGAAAGATGACTTTCTACTAAATTTAAGGAACTCTTTAGCACTACTTATTCTACAAGTAGTTTTTGTCTCTGGTTTTTGGCAATATACATTACTGCAGGCTCCGCTTAGCAGTGGGCAAATTGTAGTATGGTACATGTTTTCTTAGATGGCTGCCATATCTGGAAAAAAAAGATTGATTTTTGCTTATCCACATAGTTACATAGTTATTAAGGTTGAAGGAAGACTTTAAGTCCATCTAGTTCAACCCATAGCCTAACCTAACATGCCCTAACATGTTGATCCAGGGGAAGGCAAAAAAACCCCATGTGGTAAGAGTAAGCTCCATCATGGGGAAAAAAATTCCTTCCCGACCCCACATACGGCAATCAGACTAGTTCCCTGGATCAACGCCTTATCAAGGAATCTAATATATATACCCTGTAATATTATACTTTCCCAGAAAGGTATCCAGTCCCCTCTTAAATTGAAGCAATGAGTCACTCATTACAACATCATATGGCAGAGAGTTCCATAGTCTCACTGCTCTTACAGTAAAGAATCCGCGTCTGTTATTATGCTTAAACCTTTTTTCCTCCAGACGTAGAAGATGCCCCCTTGTCCCTGTCACCGGTCTATGATTAAAAAGATCAGCAGAAAGGTCTTTGTACTGTCCCCTCATATATTTATACATTAACATAAGATCACCCCTTAGTCTTCTTTTTTCCAAACTAAATAGTCCCAAGTGTAATAACCTATCTTGGTATGGCAGACCCCCCAGTCCTCTAATAACCTTGGTCGCTCTTCTCTGCACCCGCTCCAGTTCAGCTATGTCTTTCTTATACACCGGAGACCAGAACTGTGCACAGTATTCTAAGTGTGGTCGAACTAGTGACTTGTATAGAGGTAAAATTATGTTCTCCTCATGAGCATCTATGCCTCTTTTAATGCATCCCATTATTTTATTTGCCTTTGTAGCCGCTGCCTGACACTGGCCACTGAATATTAGTTTGTCATCCACCCATACACCCAGGTCTTTTTCATTGACGGTTTTGCCCAGAGTTTTAGAATTAAGCACATAGTTATACATCTTATTACTTCTACCCAAGTGCATGACCTTACATTTATCCCCATTAAAGCTCATTTGCCATTTATCAGCCCAAGCTTCTAGTTTACATAAATCAGCCTGTAATATAAAATTGTCCTCCCCTGTATTGATTACCCTGCAGAGTTTAGTGTCATCTGCAAATATTGAAATTCTACTCTGAATGCCCCCTACAAGGTCATTAATAAATATGTTAAAAAGAAGAGGGCCCAATACTGACCCCTGTGGTACCCCACTACTAACCGTGACCCAGTCCGAGTGTGCTCCATTAATAACCACCCTTTGTTTCCTATCCCTGAGCCAGCTCTCAACCCACTTGCACATATTTTCCCCTATCCCCATTATTCTCATTTTATGTATCAACCTTTTGTGTGGCACCGTATCAAAAGCTTTTGAAAAGTCCATATACACTACATCTACTGGGTTCCCTTGGTCCAGACCGGAACTTACCTCTTCATAGAAGCTGATCAAATTATCTGACATGATCGGTCCCTAGTAAACCCATGCTGATACTGGGTCATGAGGTTATTCCTCTTCAGATACTCCAGTATAGCATCCCTTAGAATGCCCTCCAGGATTTTACCCACAGTCGAGGTTAAACTTACTGGCCTATAATTTCCGAGTTCAGTTTTTGTCCTCTTTTTGAATATTGGCACCACATTTGCTATACACCAGTCCTGTGGTACAGACCCTGTTATTATGGACTCTTTAAAGATTAAAAATAATGGTCTATCAATGACTGTACTTAGTTCCTGCAGTACTCGGGGGTGTATCCCATCCGGGCCCGGAGATTTGTCAATTTTTGTGATTTTTAGACGCCGCCGTACTTCCCGCTGGGTTAAGCAGGTAACATTAAATTGGGAATTTTTATCACTAGTCATATTGGCTGCCATGGGATTTTCTTTTGTAAATACTGATGAAAAAAAGTCATTTAGCATATTGGCTTTTTCCTCATCCTCATCCACCATTTCACCCAGACTATTTTTAAGGGGGCCAACACTATCATTTTTTAGTTTCTTACTATTTATGTAGTTAAAGAATATTTTGGGGTTATTTTTGCTCTCTCTAGCAATGAGTCTCTCTGTCTCAATCTTTGCTGCCTTGATTTGCTTTTTACATAATTTATTTAATTTTTTGTATTTATTTAATGCCTCCTCACATAATTCTTCACATCAAAATAAAGATGACTGCGGAATATACTTATTCTGTCACTTATACAAATTGCAGTCTTGGCACATCAATTTTACATACTTGCGCCTTGGGAGCTGGGTCAGATTTGTTTTGTACTTACCTTGTTATTGAACCCTTAAGCGTTAAAACAGCAGTATATTCTCTTCTAATGTTACATACACACTCATTAGAGATAATATGTTTCAGGGAAACACTTGGCTGACTGGGCATCCATACATAGATTTGATGGTGTGTGGAGGAAACTGATACCACTTTGTAATTGAAATGTGTTACTCGTTTGCAATTTGTTTTAAAATATTCGTTGCAAATCACATTTTACATCGATGGGTATGCATAACGTTGAGGTTGAGCATGCAAGTGGAACATGAAACTTCTGCATATTCTACCCCGTTTTAGTACATACTTGCAGATTTTATGAAGCTGTCTGTAAATTGTTATCAGACTAGTAACAAGCAAATATGGTCATTTAAACTTAATTTTTCTCCTTCTCTGAATTGTGAAATCAAGTAGTGTTTTGCATATTCCATGATGAGCTGATCATGGGTAGGGAGAAAAAAAATTGTTTGAAATTGGGGAATTGGAGGGCTCCCTTTTAAAGTTTGTCTGATGGAAGGTTTTTTTGCCCCCCCAAAGCATCTCTGAAGATGGGAAACATCATCATAAGCCCCATCTTCATGAACGGCAACTAAGCCATGTAGGGCAGGAATATAACCTGGACAGATTGTCCTGACTTTGCAATATCTCCACCACATTGGTTTGATAGATCTAATTGGTATTTTACTACTGGAAATAGCCAAGCGCTGTACTTAGCAGTTTCCACCAGTTACATAGACAATAAATGGAGGGGGAAGTCAAGCATGTGCACATCCACTCCATTCAGTACGCTACTGCAGGACCCTATTCTATGGGTTCCAAAGTCTTAAACTCTGGATTGCTGTGGCTTATAGCGGTCAAGCCTCCAGTGATCAGCCAGATATTCCCTATTCCATTTCTTATGGTTACATAGGAAGTATGGTTGAAAAAAGACACATGTTCATCAAGTTTAACCTAGGCATGGGGCAGGACAATGGAACTGGGGTGTAGGTACATCCATAATAATTAATCCAGTCTGCCCTAAAGCGCAGACTTTAACTTCTTGATCTGAGTATCGAGTGGATCAACATGGAGGACAAACATTTTACACATGTACACAAGTATTTGTTATTTTCTTCTAAAAAAAAAAAAAGCATTGAAGCCTTTTTTTGAAACCATCAACAGTTCCCACGAAGACCATGGCAAAGATGGCTTGTCTCATCTGGAGATCTAATGTTCTTTTTTTTTTTTTTAAGACAGAATGAATGCTCTATTATCTTTTGAGGGGGTTTTATGTGAAACAGTTTTTGAATTTATTTTTTGTATAGACCATTTATGTGCCAAGTTGCCAAATTAATCATGTCACCTGTCTTCTCAAAATTAAATAATTGTAATTTATTCTCATGACTAAGGTCCTTCATGCCCCTTACTGGTTTTGAACTGAACTGAATTGGATATTTCAGATGGTTTCACTAATGCTGTATAAAGTGGTAATATTATGTCCCTGCCCCACAAGTTCATGCCTTTTAATACCTGACAGTGTCCTGCTGACCTTAGAAGCTATTGATTGTCTTTGCATGCTGTTATGTAGTCTGTGATCTACGAGTACACCCAGATCCTTCCCTACAAGTGACTTTACTCCACCTAGAACAGGGGTCTCAAACACATGGCCCACATGGGGCCCCTGATTTTGTTTCATGCATCCTGCAGGCATCGTAGACCCCTTGACGATCACGGCCTGTTTCTGGGGATCGCCGACGTCAGCACTTTATTTTACTTGAACTTGCGTCCTCGGATGCATATTCAGTTGAAATGTATTGCCACGCAGAGACAAGCTCTCTGCTCAGCAATACCAATTCCAGCTGCTGGCCAATCAGGCCAGCGGCTGACATCGGCGCGGTGGCGTATGACGTCATTGCCATGCGCCTGCACACCAATGTCAGCTGCTGGTCTTTGATTGGGTAGTTGATGACATTGCTATAGCGGTGCAGAGAGCTTGTTTCTGCGCAGCAATACATTTCAATTCAATGTGTGTCCGAGGACACACATTCAACTGAAATAATGCAATGCCGTTGTTTGACCCCTGGACCCGGTCGTGATCGGCAAGGGTTCTACAATACCAGCATGGTGCATGTGCAGAGAAGCGGACACCTATGGAACGGAGGAGAAGTGAAAAGAATCTTTTATTTTTTCTGTGTATGTAAAGAACAGCACAGTAGGGGACATTACTACAATATGGGGACCTGGATGGGGACTTTGCTACAAGATGGAGACCTAGATGGAGACATTATTTCAATATGGGGATCAGAATGGGGCGTACTTACAAGATGAAGACGTGGATGGTCACATTACTGCAAGAAGGGAACCAGGATGGGACATTAGTGCAAGATCAGAACAAAGATGGGCACATTACTACAAGATGGGGATATTGCTACAAGATGGGGAACAGAATGGGACATTACTATAAGAGGGGGGACATTACTACAAGCGGAAGACCAGGATGGAGACATTGCTACAAGAAGGGGACCAGGATACGGACATTACTCCAAGATGAGAACCAGGATGGGGCATTACTACAAAATGGGGGCATTACTACTATATTGGGACCTGGATAGTGACATTGCTACTATATGGAGACCTGGATGGGGACATTACTAAAAGAAGGGGACCAGGATGGGGCATTACTACAAGAAGTGGAACGGGTTAGGGCATTACTACAAGATGGGAGCCAGGATGGGGCACATTACTGCAAGACGTTTGCCAGAATTACTATATGATGGTAATTGAAAGACAATATTACTGTATGTTGACAATTGGGGAAAAGGAATTGTAAAAATTAAATTCAAAATAAAGCATGATAAAATGTTTTGCCACTAAAAATACTGTTTTATATATAAGCTAAAGCAAACAGAAAAAAAGTGTATGTTTGTTATCTCCACATCCATAACTATCCAAGCTATAAAACTGCACCATAATCCATACGATGAATGTCATTTAAAAATAAATAAACATGGCAAAAAATGTAAAAAAAAAAATCAAAAAATCAAAAGAGGTATAGAAAATAGTATCACTAAAAATGTCACCTTGTGACTTAACATTTATCCATTTTGAACCTCATTTCCCAAGTGGGTGCTAAACATTAGTTGCAATTCATCACAACTCTCTGGGTGCAGTCTTTGAGCCAGTTTTCAATCCAATTACAAACCTTAATTACAAAGCTAACTTTCAAAGTAAATATACCTTACACGCACTAGGCGTCTGTATGGGAGAGTGTTAAATGCCTTTGCAAAGTACAAAACCACTATGGGTCCGATTGACAAAATTAACACCTTTTAAATGCAAAAATTTTTGCAAAAAACTATGTTTCTCAAAAATATTTTAACTTTTGCCCAGCTCTGCAAGAGTGTCCGTTACCTGTGGCAGAACGGGGTGTGCAACAAATTCATGAAAAGACTTAAGCCATCCATTTAACGCCTTAAATTCCAACTATTTCTGCTGTGTTGCTCATGGTACAGGCAGTATTCCAGAAAATACCTTGCAAGTCCCAACTTTCAAGCTGCACACAGGTTGATAGCCCCATAAAATGCTCCATAGATTATGCCCCATATAATGCTGCACAAAGGTTGATGGCCCCATATAATGCTGCACAAAGGTTGATGGCCCCATAAGATGCTCCATAGATTATGCTCCATATAATGCTGCACAAAAGTTGATGGCCCCATATAATGCTGCAGAAAGGTTGATGGCCCCATAAGATGCTCCATAGATTATGCTCCATATAATGATGCAGAAAGGTTGATGGCCCCATAAGATGCTCCATAGATTATGCTCCATATAATGATGCACAAAGGTTGATGGCCCCATATAATGCTGCACAAAAGTTCATGGCACCATAAGATGTTCCATAGCATATTATGCCCCATACTCACCTCTCGTCGCTCAGGCCCCCAACACTTGCGATATTCACCTGTCCCCGTTCCACCACCGTGCGCCCCTGTGTCTTCCGTGTCTCTGCAGTGACTGTTCAGTCAGAGGGCGCACACTAACCACGTCATCGCGTCCTCTGACCTGAACGTCACAGCCATAGAACGCGGAAGATGGAGCCCAGCGGTGGAAGGGGGACAGATGAATATCGCATGGCTCACCCTCCTGGCACGGTCCCTGCTTCTCTGATGCGATGGTCTCTGGTGCCGGCAGCTTGTTCCTGTGTTCTGCAGTCACATGGTACCGCACATTAAAGTAATGAATATGCGCTCCACCCCTATAGGAGTGGAGTCGCGTCCATATTCATTACTTTAACCCCTTCATGACCCAGCCTATTTTGGCCTTAATGACCTTAGCGTTTTTTGCAATTCTGACCAGTGTCCCTTTATGAGGTAATAACTCAGGAACGCTTCAACGGATCCTAGCGATTCTGAGATTGTTTTTTCGTGACATATTGGGCTTCATGTTAGTGGTAAGTTTAGGTCGATAATTTCTGAGTTTATTTGTGAAAAAAACGGAAATTTGGTGAAAATTTTGAAAATTTCGCAATTTTCACATTTTGAATTTTTATTCTGTTAAACCAGAGAGTTATGTGACACAAAATAGTTAATAAATAACGTTTCCCACATGTCTACTTTACATCAGCACAATTTTGGAAACAAATTTTTTTTTGCTAGGAAGTTATAAGGGTTAAAATTTGACCAGTGATTTCTCATTTTTACAACAAAATTTACAAAACCATTTTTTTTAGGGACCACCTCACATTTGAAGTCATTTTGAGGGTTCTATATGGCTGAAAATACCCAAAAGTGACACCATTCTAAAAACTGCACCCCTCAAGGTGCTCAAAACCACATTCAAGAAGTTTATTAACCTTTCAGGTGTTTCACAGCAGCAGAAGCAACATGGACAGCATGTTGCAACACTTTTTAGTCACAAAAATGATCTTTTAGCAACAATTTTTTTATTTTCCCAAGGGTAAAAGGAGAAACTGGACCACGGACGTTGTTGTCCAAGTTGTCCTGAGTACGCTGATACCTCATATGTGGGGGTAAACCACTGTTTGGGCGCACGGCAGGGCTCGGAAGGGAAGGAGCGCCATTTGACTTTTTGAATGAAAAATTGGCTCCAATCTTTAGCGGACACCATGTCGCGTTTGGAGAGCCCCCGTGTGCCTAAACATTGGAGCTCCCCCACAAGTGACCCCATTTTGGAAACTAGACCCCCCAAGGAACTTATCTAGAGGCATAGTGAGCACTTTAAACCCCCAGGTGCTTCACAAATTGATCCGTAAAAATGAAAAAGTACTTTTTTTTCACAAAAAAATTATTTTAGCCTCAATTTTTTCATTTTCACGTGGGCAACAGGATAAAATGGATCCTAAATTTTGTTGGGCAATTTCTCCTGAGTACACCAATACCTCACATGTGGGGGTAAACCACTGTTTGGGCACATGGTAAGGCTCGGAAGGGAAGGAGCGCCATTTGACTTTTTGAATGAAAAATTATCTCCATCGTTAGCGGACACCATGTCGCGTTTGGAAAGCCCCTGTGTGCCTAAACATTGGAGCTTCTCCACAAGTGACCCCATTTTGGAAACTAGACCCCCCAAGGAACTTATCTAGAGGCATAGTGAGCACTTTAAACCCCCAGGTGCTTCACAAATTGATCCGCAAAAATGAAAAAGTACTTTTTTTTCACACAAAATTTCTTTTAGCCTAAATTCTATCATTTTCACATGGGCAACAGGATAAAATGGATCCTAAAATTTGTTGGGCAATTTCTCCTGAGTACGCTGATACCTCATATGTGGGGGTAAACCACTGTTTGGGTGCACGGCAAGGCTCGGAAGGGGAGGCGTGCCATTTGACTTTTTGAATGGAAAATTAGCTCCAATCGTTAGCGGACACCATGTCGCGTTTGGAGAGCCCCTGTGTGCCTAAACATTGGAGATCCCCTACAAGTGACCCCATTTTGGAAACTAGACCCCCCAAGGAACTTATCTAGATGCACAGTGAGCACTTATAACCCCCAGGTGCTTCACAGAAGTTTATAACGCAGAGCCGTGAAAATAAAAAATAATTTTTCTTTCCTCAAAAATGATTTTTAGCCCCGAATTTTTTATTTTCCCAAGGGTAATAGGAGAAATTGAACCCCAAATGTTGTTGTCCAGTTTGTCCTGAGTACGATGATACCCCATATGTGGGGGTAAACCACTGTTTGGGCGCACGGCAGGGCTCGGAAGGGAAGGCACGCCATTTGGCTTTTTGAATGGAAAATTAGCTGCAATCATTAGCAGACACCATGTCGCGTTTGGAGAGCCCCTGTGTGCCTAAACATTGGAGCTCCCGCACAAGTGACCCCATTTTGGAAACTAGACCTCCCAAGGAACTAATCTAGATGTGTGGTGAGCACTTTGAGCCCCCAAGTGCTTCACAGAAGTTTATAACGCAGAGCCATGAAAATAAAAAATAATTTTTATTTTCTCAAAAATGATTTTTTAGCCCACAATTTTTTATTTTCCCAAGGGTAACAGGAGAAATTGGACCCCAAAAGTTGTTGTCCAGTTTCTCCTGAGTACGCTGATGCCCCATATGTGGGGGTAAACCACTGTTTTGGCACACGTCGGGTTTCGGAAGGGAAGTAGTGACGTTTTGAAATGCAGACTTTGATGGAATGCTCTGCGGGCGTCAGGTTGCTTTTGCAGAGCCCCTGATGTGCCTAAACAGTAGGAACTCCCCACAAGTGACTCCATTTTGGAAACTAGACCCCCCAAGGAACTTATCTAGATGTGTGGTGAGCACGTTCAACCCCCAAGTGCTTCACAGAAGGTTACAACGCAGAGCCGTGAAAATAAAAAATCATTTTTCTTTCCTCAAAAAAGATGTTTTAGCAAGCAATTTTTTATTTTCACAAGAGTAACAGGAGAAATTGGACCCCAATATTTGTTGCCCAGTTTGTTGTGAGTGTGCTGGTACCCCATATGTGGGGGTAAACCACTGTTTTGGCGCACGTCAGGGCTCGGAAGGGAAGTAGTGACATTTGAAATGCAGACTTTGATGGAATGGTCTGCGGGCATCACGTTGCATTTGCAGAGCCCCTGATGTGCCTAAACAGTAGAAACACCCCACAAGTGACCCCATTTTGGAAACTAAACCCCCGAAGGAACTTATCTAGATGTGTGGTGAGCACTTTCAACCCCCAAGTGCTTCACAGAAGTTTATAACTCAGAGCCGTGAAAATAAAAAATAATTGTTCTTTCCTCAAAAATTATGTTTTAGCAAGTAATTTTTTATTTTTGCAAGGGTAACAGGAGAAATTGGACCCCAACAGTTGTTGCCCAGTTTGTCCTGAGTACGCTGGTACCCCAAATGTGGGGGTAAACCACTGTTTGGGCGCACGTCGGGGCTTGGAAGGGAGGGAGTACCATTTGACTTTTTGAACGCAAGATTGGCTGGAATCAATGGTGGCGCCATGTTGCGTTTGGAGACCCCTGATGTGCCTAAACAGTGGAAACCCCTCAATTCTAACTTCAACACTAACCCCAACACACCCCTAATCCTAATCCCCCCCCCTGTAGCCATAACCCTAATCACAACCCTAACCCCAACACACCCCTAACCACAACCCTAACCGCAACACACCCGTAACCCTAATTCCAACCCTAATCCCAACCCTAACCCTAATCCCAACCCTAACCACAACTGTAACCCCAACACACCCCTAACCCTATCCGTAACCCTAACCACAAGCCTAATCTTAACCCTATTTCCAACCCTAGCCCTAATTCCAACCCTAACTCTAATTCCAACCCTAACCCTAAGGCTATGTGCCCACGTTGCGGATTCGTGTGAGATTTTTCCGCACGATTTTTGAAAAATCTGCAGGTAAAAGGCACTACGTTTTATCTGCGGATTTACAGCAGATTTCCAGTGGTTTTTTGTGCGGATTTCACCTGCGGATTCCTATTGAGGAACAGGTGTAAAACGCTGCGGAATCCGCACAAAGAATTGACATGCTGCGGAAAATACAACACAGCGTTTCTGCACGGAATTTTCCGCACCATGGGCACAGCGGATTTGGTTTTCCATAGGTGTACATGGTACTGTAAACCTGATGGAAAACTGCTACGAATTCGCAGCGGCCAATCCGCTTCGGATCCGCGGCCAATCCGCTGCAGATCCCCGGCCAATCCGCTGCGGATCCGCGGCCAATCCGCTGCGGATCCGCGGCCAATCCGCTGCGGATCCGCAGCCAAATCCGCACTGTGTGCACATGTCATAACCCTACCCCTAACCCTACCCGTAACCCTAACCCTAACCCTACCCCTAGTTCTAACCCTAGTTCTAACCCTAACCCTAGTGGAAAAAGAAAAAAAAATATTTTCTTTTTTTTATTATTGTACCTACCTATGGGGGTGATAAAGGGGGGGGTTTATTTATTATTTTTTTTATTTTGATCGCTGTGATAGAACCTACCACAGCGATCAAAATGTACTTTGTAATGAATCTGCCGGCCGGCAGATTCGGCGGGCGCACTGAGCATGCGCCCGCCATTTTGGAAGATGGCGGCGCCCATGGAGGAGGCGGACGGGCACCGGGAGCCTCGGTAAGTATAAGGGGGGGGAGATCGGGGCACGGGGGGGGGGCATCGGAGCACGGGGGGGTGACATAGGAGCACGGGGGGAGCGGACAGGAGGACGGGGGAGCGGAGCACAGGACGGAGTGGACTACGGGACAGATCGGTGGCTTGGGGGGGCGATCGGTGGGGTGGGGGGGTCACTTCAGTATTTCCAGCCATGGCCGATGATATTGCAGCATCGGCCATGGCTGGATTGTAATATTTCACCAGTTTTTTAGGTGAAATATTACAAATCGCTCTGATTGGCAGTTTCACTTTCAACAGCCAATCAGAGCGATCGTAGCCACGGGGGGGTGAAGCCACCCCCCCTGGGCTGAAGTACCACTCCCCCTCTCCCTGCAGATCGAGTGAAATCGGAGTTAACCCTTTCACCCGCTCTGCAGGGACGCGATCATTCCATGACGCCACATAGGCGTCATGGGTCGGATTGGCACAGGTTTTCATGACGCCTACGTGGCGTCATGGGTCGGGAAGGGGTTAATGAAAATCAGGGACCGCGCAGGGAGCAGGTGAGTATGATGTGACAGCCGCCGCTCCCCCTCCCCCACCGACCCCCTGGCACAATGACTCGAGTATAAGCCGAGAGGGGCACTTTTAGCCTAAAAAAAAAATGGGCTGAAAATCTCTGCTTATACTCGAGTATATACGGTAAATGGTCGTCTACTTACCACTTATTCTGTCATTGTTTCCACCGTGGACCAGGTCTGCTGGATCATCACCATTTCCCATGGTAATTATGAACCCATTCCACAACATGCTAAACTGTGGCACCAGGTAGATGGCAGTTCGCTGTGGTGAGGCAGTCTTGGTGACAAATCAATTTTATCCATCTTTCTGATTGTATATCTAATATATAATTACCTTGTAATGTCTTCGAAGCCTGTTCCATCCAGATGTGTTCGGATCCCAGAACTCCAAGTGGCGGAAGTTCACCGACCGCCATATTGGGACACCCAAGTGATGGGTGTCTCAATATGGAAACTGCTAATGGTACGAGCCTCTTGCGGTGCCACAAGCAGAACACCGTCGCACCACACACAAACACACACTATATATGCTGTATGCATCACACACACACACTCTATACGCCGTCCTCTGCCTCTTGCACGGTACCACCAGCGGAACACTGTTGCGAACACACCGCCGGGATCAGCCAATTGATTCACTGGTCGCCTCCATCTTTGTACAGGAGGAGCGCATGCACAGTTTTTATGTGACCGCCGCTATCTGCACAAAGATGGCGACGGTCTGATTTGCTGTGCCTGCGCGAATTCAGCCCACGCGCAGTGAATCATTTGGCTGATCGCGGCAGCAGATGTGCGACGTGTCTACAGACAGAGGAAGCCGGTCACATTAAAGGGGTTTTCCCACGAACGAAAGTTCATTTTAAAAATTGTCTGTGTCTGACCATGTACGGAGCATAAGGAAAATGCACACGGCACTCAAGGTTCCTATGTGGTGCTCAAGTCAGGTTTCCAGCCCGTCAATCCAATAATCAAAATAACTTGGCACTCAGAAGATTATTTGCAAGATGATTATTCCATTTTATTTGTGCATCCAGTTAAAGAATAAACGTTTTCGGTCCATACATCAGACCTTCATCAGAAATTCCTTCTTATTAAACTGGAAAAATGCACGTAGATATATCAAGGCCAGATAGGCCTGAGCTGGGTAACCCGGGACCAAAGAGGAGAGAGGCCGAAACTCTCTATATTCCTGAAGAGGCTGTGCTGGGTGCAGGCGCAAATCCGCCGCTATGGATGGCGCTTACAATGCCAGCTATGTGGCGTGGAGACAGCGGTCCCCGGGAACCTCTGTCTCCATGCCACATAGCTGGCGTTGTAAGCGCCATCCATAGCGGCGGATTTGCGCCTGCACCCAGCACAGCCTCTTCAGGAATATAGAGAGTTTCTGCCTCTCTCCTCTTTGGTCCCGGGTTACCCAGCTCAGGCCTATCTGGCCTTGATATATCTACGTGCATTTTTCCAGTTTAATAAGAAGGAATTTCTGATGAAGGTCTGATGTATGGACCGAAAACGTTTATTCTTTAACTGGATGCACAAATAAAATGGAATAATCATCTTGCAAATAATCTTCTGAGTGCCAAGTTATTTTGATTATTGCATGTACGGAGCATACCACATCTTCTGGGCAGGGGAGGAAGAAAAAGACAATACTGACATTACAGCAGGGGATCACCTAGGATTCATTTTGTAAGGTAAAATATTTCACTGACTGTTTTTAACCAATATTTTACCTCACAAAATGTATCCTCTGCGATCTTTTGCTGTAATGTCAGTATTGTCTTTTGCTTCCTTCCCTGTCCAGGAGCTGTGGTATGTTCTGTAAACGGTCAGACACAGACAATTTTTAAAATAAAATTTAGTTCGTGGGAAAATCCCTTTTAAAAAGCAAATATCAACGCCAACATGGCTCCTCCTAAAAAGTACACCAATGACAATGAAAGGAAAGCAGCAAAGGCATAACGTTGAAGACAACAACGGGCAGATGAGACTCTTGAAGAGCAACAGCATCGCTGGGACAAAAACAATGCATATAAGCTTAGGCGTCAAGCACATGAGTCCCCTGATGCAAAAGTCATTAGATTATCACAGGATGCCACTAGGGAACAACAGCGCCGCAAACAGAAATCTGCAGTCTTATTTTAAATATACATATGACATAGACTTAGATAGGTGTGTAGATAGATGCACATACACATAGATAGATGTTTCATAGCTATGAGATGGATATAGATAGATTGTGTGATTAATAGACAGATATTTAATATTGTAAGGTGGTCACAGGGGAGATATGTGTCATCCAGTTTGTAAAACTTGGTGATATGAACCCGGATTTAATGCTCCAGTGTCACAGATGCTAAGAGACTTTAACAGGGTTGAGTTTTTTTGTGACCAGCTAAAGAGATGGGCGAGACGGCTGTTCACCATATCTCCACCTTAGGGTGTGGTCCATAAAGATAGATATATATAGACATATATAGATAGATAGCTAGATAGATGATAGATACATATAACATACATTGATAGATGATAGATACAGTATGTATGAGATACATCGATAATAAAAGGAGGAGGAGGAGACAGCAGATGGGGGAGAGAGAAAGCACACAGGGGTGAGAGAAACAGAGCACAGGGGGAGACAGCTCAAACGGGATAGCACATGAGGGGAGAACACACCACAGGAATGAGAGAGACACCAGACAAGGGGGATAGCACATGAGGTAGACAGGTCAAAGAAGAGAGCACAGACGGGAGAAGTCAGCACATGGGGAAAGAGAGCGGATAGGTGGGTGAGCTCATGGGGTTATAGAGATGCTGCAAAGCCTGCCCCCATCGTGACATTACCGCCCTACTGATGGATAGCATCGGGCCTCCATCTAGTTTTTCCATAACCAACAACTGTCTTTCCCTACCTACATCACCTTCTTCCTGGCTACTAGCTGGGTAGGTATCCCAGCTATTAGAAAAAATACTATCCACTATGGTTGCCATTTCTGAAACTGACCCCCTTGCATCATCACCAAATTTTAAAATTTTGCTAAGTACAAAAGACATCTTTCCACTTTTGTGACCTTTTGTGGCTTACCCTCCTTGTGGAGTGTTTCATTGACTGCCTTCTGGACATCTGTCAAGTCAGCAGTCTTCCCCATGATTGTGGAGCCTACTGAAACAGACTAAGGGACCTTTTGAAACACTTAGGAAACCTTTGCAGGTGTTTTTTGCTAACTATTCTAGCAGTTCATTATGGCCCCATAGATTCTCCATATAAAACTGTGCCACATATAATGCTCCATACAGTTCATTATTGCCCCATAGATGCTCCATATAAAACTGTGCCACATATAATGCTCCATACAATTCATTATTGCCCCATAGATGCCCCATATAATGCTCCATGAAGTTCATTATTGCCCCATAGATGCTCCATATAATGCTCCGTACAATCCATTATTGCCCCATAGATGCTCCATACAATTCATTATTGCCCCATAGATGCCCCATATAAAACTGCCACATTTAATGCTGCTGCTGTAATAAAAAAAAAAGTGACATACTCACCTCTCTTGCAGCCCGCTGCTCCTCGGCGTCCCGTCTCTCCGCACTGACTGTTCAGGCAGAGGGCGGCGCGCACACTAATACGTCATCGCGCCCTCTGACCTGAACAGTCACTGCAAGAGGATGGGAAGACAGAGCTGCGCCCAGCGGGTGGAATGAGGCAAGGTAAATATGGAATACTTACCTGCTCCGGCGCGGTCCCTGGCTCCTCCCAGACAGATGGTCTCCGGGCACGGCAGCTTCTAACTCTGTCTGCGGTCACTGGTACCATGTGACCGCTGAACAGAGGAAGATCTGCGGTACCCGAAGACCGTGGGACATGCGGGGACCGCGTCAGGAACGCCAGGAGCAGGTGAGTATGCAACAGTCCTCTCTCCCCCTCACCCGCCGACCCCGCCGCCGACCATGACTCGAGTATAAGCCGAGAGGGGCACTTTCAGCTAGGGTTGAGCGACTTTCATTTTTTTAAGATCGAGTCGGGTTTTGTGAAACCCGACTTAGTCCAGAGTCGAGTCGAGTGCAGTCGGCCGATTATCGCTAAAAGTCGGGGATCGACCGAAACACGAAACCCAATGCAAGTCAATGGGGAAGCATAGCCGGCAGTGAGTGGAGGCCAGGAAAACACCTACAGTGCCCATTTTAATGCCAAAAACATCCATTCTTGTTTTCTGAAGCTTGTCAATCTAAATTAACTTTATATTAATAGTTGGGCACTGGAAATTGGGGGTGATTTGGCAAAAGTTGTGGGGGGTAGGGCTGGTTCAAGGTTTTAGTGGGCACAGGAAACATGGACTACGTCACGGCGGTGGAGCAGTGAGAGGTAAGTATGTCAAGTTTGCAAGTGCTGTGATCCTAAGCAAGCAGGGGGGCCCACTCGTTGGTATTGGCACTGGCACAGGGCCCCTCAAAGTACAGCGGTGTGTTTGCACGGCGGGGGCGCCTCCCACCAGCAGCGACACTTTTGCGTACTCTGAGGGGCCATGTGCCAGTGACGTCGCCAACGAGTATGCCCCCCCCACCTGATGAAGGAACCTGCACTTTCATCTGCACCTTCCTCTTTGTCCCTGTGTAAGGTGGTATAACATGCGGGAAGGGGAACCTGACTTTCAGCAGGGTCAGATTCTGGCTGTGTAGAGTGCAAGGGGAATGTAGTGGTCTAGGTCAATGTACCAGCAGACTCATGTAGCAGTGGCTGGGCAGTGGGCAGGATGAAGAGGAAACAGATATAGGGCCAAAGAATAAAGTAGGCTAAATGCAGTTCAAAATTGGTAACAGGACTAAACAGGCGGCATTGCTTTGTTGAGTGGAGTAGCAAACCCAGGAGCAGCAGACACTGTTTTAAGGGCCCAAACACACTAATAGGCCAAATGCAGTTTAATATCTGATACTATAGGCCGAAAGCCATAAGGTTGAAGCTCAGCTTTTTTTAGTTGAGGACAAACACCAGGGAGGAGCAAACAGAGCTATTAGGCCCCATCCAGCAATTTAAAAAAAAAAAAAAAAAGAGCCAGAAGGTGGAAACTCAGCTTTGTTCAGTGGAGGACAACACCAGGCAGGGGCAGACACCGTTAGTAGGCCCTAACCACCAATTTTTAAAAACACAGCACTTAATGAGAGCAAGAAGGTTGAAGCTCAGCTGTATTCAGTTGAGGGCAACACCAGGGAGGGGCAGACACCGTTAGTAGGCCGTAACCAAAGTTGAAGGCCAAATGCAGTTTAATATCTGATACTATAGGCCGAAAGCCACAAGGTTGAAGCACAGCTTTATTCAGTTGAGGGCAACACCAGGGAGGGGCAGACACCGTTAGTAGGCCCTAACCACCATTTTGTTTTTTAAAAAACACTTAATGAGAGCCAGAAGGTTGAAGCTCAGCTTTATTCAGTTGAGGGCAACACCAGGGAGGGGCAGACACCGTTAGTAGGCCGTAACCAAAGTTGAAGGCCAAATGCAGTTTAATATCTGATACTATAGGCCGAAAGCCACAAGGTTGAAGCACAGCTTTATTCAGTTGAGGGCAACACCAGGGAGGGGCAGACACCGTTAGTAGGCCCTAACCACCATTTTGTTTTTTTAAAAACACTTAATGAGAGCCAGAAGGTTGAAGCTCAGCTTTATTCAGTTGAGGGCAACACCAGGGAGGGGCAGACACCGTTAGTAGTCCGTAACCAAAGTTGAAGGCCAAATGCAGTTTAATATCTGATACTATAGGCCGAAAGCCAGAAGGTTGAAGCACAGCTTTATTCAGTTGCAGCTTCTTTGCAATAATATAAAGAAGACGCGACAGGACAACACTCGGTGGATGCCATATCTGTGTTTTCAATGGAAAAAAACCTTTCAGTTAACTACTTGCAGGAGAAAGTTTTTGTAGCTGGTGGCCAATTTTGGTACTGTACCAGTTTTTGGTTGTATGTGTTTTTGTTTTTAATGTTAAAATGTATGCATTTGATATCTCTCCAGTATTTTCTTTATTATAAGCAAAATACTTATTTTTATATTTTCTGATGTTTTATACCGGAGTGTTCCTCGGGACACGCTTATAAACTTGATAATTGGTTCCAGGGGTACACGGGCAGCAGTGATCTGGTCAGTGGAGGCCTAGTGGAAGGAGGGACCGCAGACAGGCTTCGGAGGCCTAACACAATAAAATGGGCTGGCTGTAGGCACTTTAAAATAGGTTCCAGGGGTACACGGGCAGCAGTGGTCTGGTCAGTGGAGGCCTAGTGGAAGGAGGGACCGCAGACAGGCTTCGGAGGCCTAACACAATAAAATGGGCTGGCTGTAGGCACTTTATAATTGGTTCCAGGGGTACACGGGCAGCAGTGGTCTGGTCAGTGGAGGCCTAGTGGAAGGAAGGACCGCAGACAGGCTTCCAAGGCCTAACATAATAAAATGGGCTGGCTGTAGGCACTTTATAATTGGTTCCAGGGGTACACGGGCAGCAGTGGTCTGGTCAGTGGAGGCCTAGTGGAAGGAGGGACCGCAGACAGGCTTCGAAGGCCTAACATAATAAAATGGGCTGGCTGTAGGCACTTTATAATTGGTTCCAGGGGTACACGGGCAGCAGTGGTCTGGTCAGTGGAGGCCTAGTGGAAGGAGGGACCGCAGACAGGCTTCGAAGGCCTAACATAATAAAATGGGCTGGCTGTAGGCACTTTATAATTGGTTCCAGGGGTACACGGGCAGCAGTGGTCTGGTCAGTGGAGGCCTAGTGGAAGGAGGGACCGCAGACAGGCTTCGAAGGCCTAACATAATAAAATGGGCTGGCTGTAGGCACTTTATAATTGGTTCCAGGGGTACACGGGCAGCAGTGGTCTGGTCAGTGGAGGCCTAGTGGAAGGAGGGACCGCAGACAGGCTTCGAAGGCCTAACATAATAAAATGGGCTGGCTGTAGGCACTTTATAATTGGTTCCAGGGGTACACGGGCAGCAGTGGTCTGGTCAGTGGAGGCCTAGTGGAAGGAGGGACCGCAGACAGGCTTCGAAGGCCTAACATAATAAAATGGGCTGGCTGTAGGCACTTTATAATTGGTTCCAGGGGTACACGGGCAGCAGTGGTCTGGTCAGTGGAGGCCTAGTGGAAGGAGGGACCGCAGACAGGCTTCGAAGGCCTAACATAATAAAATGGGCTGGCTGTAGGCACTTTATAATTGGTTCCAGGGGTACACGGGCAGCAGTGGTCTGGTCAGTGGAGGCCTAGTGGAAGGAGGGACCGCAGACAGGCTTCGAAGGCCTAACATAATAAAATGGGCTGGCTGTAGGCACTTTATAATTGGTTCCAGGGGTACACGGGCAGCAGTGGTCTGGTCCGTGGAGGCCTAGTGGAAGGAAGGACCGCAGACAGGCTTCGAAGGCCTAACATAATAAAATGGGCTGGCTGTAGGCACTTTATAATTGGTTCCAGGGGTACACGGGCAGCAGTGGTCTTGTCAGTGGAGGCCTAGTGGAAGGAGGGACCGCAGACAGGCTTCGAAGGCCTAACATAATAAAATGGGCTGGCTGTAGGCACTTTATAATTGGTTCCAGGGGTACACGGGCAGCAGTGGTCTGGTCAGTGGAGGCCTAGTGGAAGGAGGGACCGCAGACAGGCTTCGAAGGCCTAACATAATAAAATGGGCTGGCTGTAGGCACTTTATAATTGGTTCCAGGGGTACACGGGCAGCAGTGGTCTGGTCAGTGGAGGCCTAGTGGAAGGAGGGACCGCAGACAGGCTTCGAAGGCCTAACATAATAAAATGGGCTGGCTGTAGGCACTTTATAATTGGTTCCAGGGGTACACGGGCAGCAGTGGTCTGGTCCGTGGAGGCCTAGTGGAAGGAGGGACCGCAGACAGGCTTCGAAGGCCTAACATAATAAAATGGGCTGGCTGTAGGCACTTTATAATTGGTTCCAGGGGTACACGGGCAGCAGTGGTCTGGTCAGTGGAGGCCTAGTGGAAGGAGGGACCGCAGACAGGCTTCGAAGGCCTAACATAATAAAATGGGCTGGCTGTAGGCACTTTATAATTGGTTCCAGGGGTACACGGGCAGCAGTGGTCTGGTCCGTGGAGGCCTAGTGGAAGGAGGGACCGCAGACAGGCTTCGAAGGCCTAACATAATAAAATGGGCTGGCTGTAGGCACTTTATAATTGGTTCCAGGGGTACACGGGCAGCAGTGGTCTGGTCCGTGGAGGCCTAGTGGAAGGAAGGACCGCAGACAGGCTTCGAAGGCCTAACATAATAAAATGGGCTGGCTGTAGGCACTTTATAATTGGTTCCAGGGGTACACGGGCAGCAGTGGTCTGGTCAGTGGAGGCCTAGTGGAAGGAGGGACCGCAGACAGGCTTCGAAGGCCTAACATAATAAAATGGGCTGGCTGTAGGCACTGTAAAATAGGTTCCAGGGGTACACGGGCAGCAGTGGTGTGGTCAACGGAGGCCGATTGTAATGAGTGTCTGCCAGTTAGTAGTCAAAAAACAACAAATAAATGTGAATGTCTCGCATTAAAACAAAGACACTAAAGGGTGCAATCATTAGGTTCAGGGGTGGGATCCTCTGCGTTGTTTCAGACCTACTAATTTAGCGCAAAGTATTTACTGTGGTAAATAGAGGACACTGCCCCTGACTATGTTATGTACCATCATACATGTCAACACAATGGTATTGTCAGTGGCAGGTATGGAAGGATGTCAGCGCATAGACTAAACATTGGTGGAAGTGTGAGAGATAACTGTGGAAGTGGTAGAGCAATGTTTGACCTGGGGGTGGGTGAACTCTCTTGTGGCCGGCGGTACAGGCCCAGGGCCCCTCATGTTACAACAGTGTGTCTGACGTTGGGTGCGCACCACCACCGCCAGAGACACTTTATTGTACTATGAGGGACCCAGTACCAATGCCGTCGACCAAAAGCGAGCACACCCACCTCTTCAGGCAAACAGCTGTCTCACGGGTGCTTGCGCCAAGTCGCGATACCACGGCCCCGTGTGGTGAGTTTGGCCATTTAGGGAGGTGTAAACATGTCATATGCCGGACAATCAGCTGCAGAAAATTAGACATTAGAAAAGTAATTCACAGTAGTCCACAGGCAAGAGCTTTTCATAGGAAAGCTAGGTGTCGGCCGGGCAAGGTGGGGCAAAAGATTTTGAAATCCAGTTGTGGTTCATTTTAATGAATGTTAGATCGTCAACATTTTGGGTAGCCAGACGAGTCCTTTTTTCGGTTAATATTGAACCTGCAGCACTGAATACTCTTTCTGATAGGACACTTGCTGCCGGGCAAGCAAGCTCCTGCAATGCATATTCTGCCAATTCTGGCCAGGTGTCTAATTTTGAGGCCCAGTAATCAAATGGGAATGACGGTTGAGGGAGAACATCGATAAGGGATGAAAAATAGTTAGTAACCATACTGGACAAATGTTGTCTCCTGTCACTTTCAATTGATGCAGCAGTACCTGTCCTGTCTGCGGTCATAGCAAAATCACTCCACAACCTGGTCAGAAAACCCCTTTGTCCAACGCCACTTCTGATGTGTGCACCCCTAACACTACTAATCTGCTGCCCCCTGGAGCTCGTGTGATAACGATCACGTGCGCTGTGTGCTGGGAATGCCTGAAGCAAACGGTCAACAAGAGTTGATTGTTTGGTTGCTAATATTAGTTCCAAGTTCTCATGTGGCATAATATTTTGCAATTTGCCTTTATAGCGTGGATCAAGGAGGCAGGCCAACCAGTAATCGTCATCGTTCATCATTTTCGTTATGCGTGTGTCCCTTTTTAGGATACGTAAGGCATAATCCGCCATGTGGGCCAAAGTTCCAGTTGTCAAATCTCCGGTTGTGATTGGTTGAGGGGCAGTTTCAGGCAAATCTACGTCACTTGTGTCCCTCAAAAAACTAGAACCCGGCCTTGCCACGCAACCAATTTCCAGTGCCCCCGGGAAAGCTTCCGCATTAAAAATATACTCATCCCCATCATCCTCCTCGTCCTCCACCTCCTCTTCGCCCGCTACCTCGTCCTGTACACTGCCCTGACCAGACAATGGCTGACTGTCATCAAGGCTTTCCTCTTCCTCTGGTGCAGACGCCTGCTCCTTTATGTGCGTCAAACTTTGCATCAGCAGACGCATTAGGGGGATGCTCATGCTTATTACGGCGTTGTCTGCACTAACCAGCCGTGTGCATTCCTCAAAACACTGAAGGACTTGACACATGTCTTGTATCTTGGACCACTGCACACCAGACAACTCCATGTCTGCCATCCTACTGCCTGCCCGTGTATGTGTATCCTCCCACAAAAACATAACAGCCCGCCTCTGTTGGCACAGTCTCTGAAGCATGTGCAGTGTTGAGTTCCACCTTGTTGCAACGTCTATGATTAGGCGATGCTGGGGAAGGTTCAAAGACCGCTGATAGGTCTGCATACGGCTGGAGTGTACAGGCGAACGTCGGATACGTGAGCAAAGTCCACGCACTTTGAGGAGCATGTCGGAGAACCCAGGATAAGTTTTCAATAAGCACTGCACCACCAGGTTTAAGGTGTGAGCCAGGCAAGGAATGTGTTTCAGTTGGGAAAGGGAGATGGCAGCCATGAAATTCCTTCCGTTATCACTCACTACCTTGCCTGCCTCAAGATCTACTGTGCCCAGCCACGACTGCGTTTCTTGTTGCAAGAACTCGGACAGAACTTCCGCGGTGTGTCTGTTGTCGCCCAAACACTTCATAGCCAATACAGCCTGCTGACTCTTGGCAGTAGCTGGCCCATAATGGGACAACTGGTGTGCAACAGTGTCATCTGCCGATGGAGTGGTTGGCCGACTGTGGTCTGTGGAAGAGCTGTAGCTTCTGCAGGAGGAGGAGGAGGTGGTGCGAACGCCTACAGCCAACTGTTTCCTAGACCGTGGGCTAGGCACAACTGTCCCGAAATTGATGTCCCCTGAGGACCCTGCATCCACCACATTCACCCAGTGTGCCATGATGGACACATAACGTCCCTGGCCATGCCTACTGGTCCATGCATCTGTAGTCAGGTGCACCTTTGTACTCACAGATTGCCTGAGTGCATGGACGATGCGCTGTTTAACATGCTGGTGCAGGGCCGGGATGGCTTTTCTGGAAAAAAAGTGTCGACTGGGTAGCTCGTATCGTGGTTCAGCGTACTCCATCAGGGCTTTGAAAGCTTCGCTTTCAACTAACCGGTAGGGCATCATCTCTAACGATATTAGTCTAGCTATGTGGGCGTTAAAACCCTGTGTACGCGGATGCGAGGATAAGTACTTCCTTTTTCTAACCAGAGTCTCATGTAGTGTGAGCTGAACTGGAGAGATGGAGATCGTGGAACTTGCGGGTGTGCCGGTGGACATGGCAGACTGCGAGACGGTTGGAGATGGTATTGTTTCCGCCGGTGACCTAGATGCAATATTTCCTCCTACAAAACTGGTGATTCCCTGACCCTGAGTGCTTTTGGCTGGCAAAGAAACCTGCACAGATACTGCCGGTGGTGCGGAAAATGGTGGCCTTACAGTGACGGAAGGGATGTTGCGTTGCTGACTAGCTTCATTGGCCGAGGGTGCTACAACGTTAAGGGACGTTTGGTAGTTAGTCCAGGCTTGAAAATGCATGGTGGTTAAGTGTCTATGCATGCAACTAGTATTGAGACATTTCAGATTCTGACCTCTGCTTAAGCTAGTTGAACATTTTTGACAGATGACTTTGCGCTGATCAATTGGATGTTGTTTAAAAAAATGCCAGACTGCACTCTTCCTAGCATCGGATCCCTTTTCAGGGATTGCAGACTGAGCTTTAACCGGATGGCCACGCTGTCCTCCAACAGGTTTTGGCTTTGACACGCGTTTTGGGCCAGATACGGGCCCGGCAGATGGAACCTGTTGCGATGTTGATGCCTGCTGTGGCCCCTCCTCCACCTCCGCTTCTGAACTACTGCCGCCTGCACCCTGTTCCCCCAATGGCTGCCAATCGGGGTCAATAACTGGGTCATCTATTAACTCCTCTTCGAGCTCGTGTGCAACTTCGTCTGTGTCACTGTGTCGGTCGGTGGTATAGCGTTCGTGGCGGGGCAACATAGTCTCATCAGGGTCTGATTGTGGATCAGTACCCTGAGAGGGCAATGTGGTGGTCTGAGTCAAAGGAGCAGCATAGTACTCTGGCTGTGGCTGTGCATCAGTGCACTCCATGTCAGAATCAACTTGTAATGGGCATGGCCTGTTAAGTGTTTCACTTTGTAAGCCAGGGACGGTATGTGTAAAGAGCTCCATGGAGTAACCCGTTGTGTCGCCTGCTGCATCCTTCTCTCTTGTTGTAGTTTTTGCTGAAGAGGACAAGGAAGCGACTTGTCCCTGACCGTGGACATCCACAAGCGACGCGCTGCTTTTACATTTACCAGTTTCAGAAGAGGAGGCAAAAGAGCTAGAGGCTGAGTCTGCAATGTAAGCCAAAACTTGCTGTTGCTGCTCCGCCTTTAAAAGCGGTTTTCCTACTCCCAGAAAAGAGAGCGTTCGAGGCCTTGTGTAGCCAGACGACGAAACTGGCTCCACAGCTCCAGACTTACGTGGAATATTTTTATCCCCACGACCACCTGATGCTCCACTACCACTACCATCATTACCAGCTGACAATGAACGCCCACGGCCACGACCTCTTGCACCAGACTTCCTCATTGTTTTAAAAACTTAACCAAAGTAACTTTATTTGTTGCTGTCAAACAACTTACACGGTGAGCTATAACTTCAATATGATTTCAATATCCCTTAACAGGTTGGTGAGACCACAAGGAAAATCAGGCACAATGTTACACACTGTTTTCTGTGGCACAAAATCACAGAGATGCCACACACGCAGGACTGTCACTCAAGCACAAATGTCAATATTAATCTCCCACCTATTTTTTTTTTTTTTTCCTCAGGGAGACTTTAGAAACCAAATAAGATAAATTGTTTTTTTCAGGGACAATTTAGAAACCAAATAATAATAATAATAAAAAAAAAAGCTTTCTATGGCCCAGTGCCCACTGAGTGAGAGATGGCACACACAGGAGTCAGGATAAGGAGTGGCACACAAGCCCTGAGGACAGTATTAATCTCCCACTGATGGATGTAGTGATTTTTTTTTCAGGTAGATTTTAGAACCCAAATCAAGCAAAAAAATAAATAGGCTTTCTATGGCCCACTGAGTGAGAGATGGCGCGCACAGGAGTCAGGATCAGGAGTGGCACACAAGCCCTGAGGACAGTATTAATCTCCCACTGATGGATGTAGTGATTTTTTTTTCAGGTAGATTTTAGAACCCAAATCAAGCAAAAAAATAAATAGGCTTTCTATGGCCCACTGAGTGAGAGATGGCGCGCACAGGAGTCAGGATCAGGAGTGGCACACAAGCCCTGAGGACAGTATTAATCTCCCACTGATGGATGTAGTGTTTTTTTTTTCAGGTAGATTTTAGAACCCAAATCAAGCAAAAAAATAAATAGGCTTTCTATGGCCCACAGAGTGAGAGATGGCGCTCACAGGAGTCAGGATCAGGAGTGGCACACAAGCCCTGAGGACAATATTAATCTCCCACTGATGGATGTAGTGTTTTTTTTTCAGGTAGATTTTAGAACCCAAATCAAGCAAAAAAATAAATAGGCTTTCTATGGCCCACTGAGTGAGAGATGGCGCTCACAGGAGTCAGGATCAGGAGTGGCACACAAGCCCTGAGGACAGTATTAATCTCCCACTGATGGATGTAGTGTTTTTTTTTTCAGGTAGATTTTAGAACCCAAATCAAGCAAAAAAATAAATAGGCTTTCTATGGCCCACTGAGTGAGAGATGGCGCGCACAGGAGTCAGGATCAGGAGTGGCACACAAGCCCTGAGGACAATATTAATCTCCCACTGATGGATGGTAGTGTTTTTTTTTCAGGTAGATTTTAGAACCCAAATCAAGCAAAAAAATAAATAGGCTTTCTATGGCCCACTGAGTGAGAGATGGCGCTCACAGGAGTCAGGATCAGGAGTGGCACACAAGCCCTGAGGACAGTATTAATGTCCCACTGATGGATGTAGTGTTTTTTTTTCAGGTAGATTTTAGAACCCAAATCAAGCAAAAAAATAAATAGGCTTTCTATGGCCCACTGAGTGAGAGATGGCGCGCACAGGAGTCAGGATCAGGAGTGGCACACAAGCCCTGAGGACAATATTAATCTCCCACTGATTGATGTAGTGTTTTTTTTTTCAGGTAGATTTTAGAACCCAAATCAAGCAAAAAAATAAATAGGCTTTCTATGGCCCACTGAGTGAGAGATGGCGCGCACAGGGGTCAGGATCAGGAGTGGCACACAAGCCCTGAGGACAGTATTAATCTCCCACTGATGGATGTAGTGATTTTTTTTTCAGGTAGATTTTAGAACCCAAATCAAGCAAAAAAATAAATAGGCTTTCTATGGTCCACTGAGTGAGAGATGGCGCGCATAGGAGTCAGGATCAGGAGTGGCACACAAGCCCTGAGGACAGTATTAATCTCCCACTGATGGATGTAGTGATTTTTTTTTCAGGTAGATTTTAGAACCCAAATCAAGTAAAAAAATAAACAGGCTTTCTATGGCCCACTGAGTGAGAGATGGCGCTCACAGGAGTCAGGATCAGGAGTGGCACACAAGCCCTGAGGACAGTATTAATCTCCCACTGATGGATGTAGTGATTTTTTTTTCAGGTAGATTTTAGAACCCAAATCAAGCAAAAAAATAAATAGGCTTTCTATGGCCCACTGAGTGAGAGATGGCGCGCACAGGAGTCAGGATCAGGAGTGGCACACAAGCCCTGAGGACAGTATTAATCTCCCACTGATGGATGTAGTGGTTTTTTTTTCAGGTAGATTTTAGAACCCAAATCAAGCAAAAAAATAAATAGGCTTTCTATGGCCCACTGAGTGAGAGATGGCGCGCACAGGAGTCAGGATCAGGAGTGGCACACAAGCCCTGAGGACAGTATTAATCTCCCACTGATGGATGTAGTGTTTTTTTTTTCAGGTAGATTTTAGAACCCAAATCAAGCAAAAAAATAAATAGGCTTTCTATGGCCCACTGAGTGAGAGATGGCGCTCACATGAGTCAGGATCAGGAGTGGCACACAAGCCCTGAGGACAGTATTAATCTCCCACTGATGGATGTAGTGATTTTTTTTCAGGTAGATTTTAGAACCCAAATCAAGCAAAAAAATAAATAGGCTTTCTATGGCCCACTGAGTGAGAGATGGCGCGCACAGGAGTCAGGATCAGGAGTGGCACACAAGCCCTGAGGACAGTATTAATCTCCCACTGATGGATGTAGTGATTTTTTTTTCAGTTAGATTTTAGAACCCAAATCAAGCAAAAAAATAAATAGGCTTTCTATGGCCCACAGAGTGAGAGATGGCGCTCACAGGAGTCAGGATCAGGAGTGGCACACAAGCCCTGAGGACAATATTAATCTCCCACTGATGAATGTAGTGTTTTTTTTTCAGGTAGATTTTAGAACCCAAATCAAGCAAAAAAAAAAATAGGCTTTCTATGGCCCACTGAGTGAGAGATGGCGCACACAGGGATGGCACACACACGGATGGCACTGTAGCAGAAATGCAAATCTTAATCTCCCACAAAAAAATAAATAGGCTTTCTATGGCCCACTGAGTGAGAGATGGCGCGCACAGGAGTCAGGATCAGGAGTGGCACACAAGCCCTGAGGACAGTATTAATCTCCCACTGATGGATGTAGTGATTTTTTTTTCAGTTAGATTTTAGAACCCAAATCAAGCAAAAAAATAAATAGGCTTTCTATGGCCCACTGAGTGAGAGATGGCGCGCACAGGAGTCAGGATCAGGAGTGGCACACAAGCACTGAGGACAGTATTAATCTCCCACTGATGGATGTAGTGATTTTTTTTTCAGGTAGATTTTAGAACCCAAATCAAGCAAAAAAATAAATAGGCTTTCTATGGCCCACTGAGTGAGAGATGGCGCGCACAGGAGTCAGGATCAGGAGTGGCACACAAGCCCTGAGGACAGTATTAATCTCCCACTGATGGATGTAGTGTTTTTTTTTTCAGGTAGATTTTAGAACCCAAATCAAGCAAAAAAATAAATAGGCTTTCTATGGCCCACAGAGTGAGAGATGGCGCTCACAGGAGTCAGGATCAGGAGTGGCACACAAGCCCTGAGGACAATATTAATCTCCCACTGATGGATGTAGTGTTTTTTTTTCAGGTAGATTTTAGAACCCAAATCAAGCAAAAAAAAAAATAGGCTTTCTATGGCCCACTGAGTGAGAGATGGCGCACACAGGGATGGCACACACACGGATGGCACTGTAGCAGAAATGCAAATCTTAATCTCCCACAAAAAAAAAAAAAAAAAACAGGGACTGTCCTACAATTACTATCTCCCTGCAGTAATCTCAGCCAGGTATGGCAGGCAGCAATAGGAGTGGACTGATGCACAAATTAAATAAAAAGTGTGGACAAACAAAAAAGATAGCTGTGCAGAAAGGAAGGAACAAGAGGATATGTGCTTTGAAAAAAGCAGTTGGTTTCCACAGTGGCGTACACACAGCAATACAGCTATCACGGAGCCTTCTAGGGCAGCCCAATGAGCTACAGCGCTGAGAGAAAAAAAAAAAAAATGTAGCTTCCACTGTCCCTGCACACCGAAGGTGGTGTTGGACAGTGGAAATCGCTACAGCACAAGCGGTTTGGTGGTTAGTGGACCCTGCCTAACGCTATCCCTGCTTCTGACGAAGCGGCAGCAACCTCTCCCTAAGCTCAGATCAGCAGCAGTGAGATGGCGGTCGGCGGGAACGCCCCTTTATAGCCCCTGTGACGCCGCAGACAGCAAGCCAATCACTGCAATGCCCTTCTCTAAGATGGTGGGGACCAGGACCTATGTCATCACGCTGCCCACACTCTGCGTTCACCTTCATTGGCTGAGAAATGGCGCTTTTAGCGTCATTGAAACGCGACTTTGGCGCGAAAGTCGCGTACCGCATGGCCGACAAGCACAGGGGTCGGATCGGGTTTCATGAGACGCCGACTTAGCCAAAAGTCGGCGACTTTTGAAAATGAACGACCCGTTTCGCTCAACCCTACTTTCAGCCCAAAAATTTGGGCTGAAAATCTTGGCTTATACTCGAGTTTATACGGTACTCAGATAATGACTTTTGGGTTTTCATTGGCTGTAAGCCATGATCATCAACATTAAAAGAAATAAACACTTGAAATAGATCACTCTGTAATGACTCTATATAATATGAGTTTCACTTTTTGTATTGAACTGAAATTAACTAACTTTTTGATAATATTGTAATTTTGTGAGAAGCACCTGTATCTGTAGTCACAGTTGAATATTCTATTATAGCCAACAACATGTATTAGATATTTTATTTCTATACTTGCACAGGTTTGCAGCTATTATATTTCTTGCGTGTGGAATATTTATTCATTCATTTAATTATATTTAATTTGTTGTATCTGGCAAATCATTTATTTACTTAGTACAATATTTATTAAACTGCTATTAACCGTCATTGTAGCCACTCTCGTCACACATGCTGTGAGTGGTCTCCTTAGTGTGCCATCTATCGTGTTTCTTTGCTATTTTTATACAATGTGTTTTTGGGTTTTGTTTTTTTTTTGCCCGGCAATACCTTTCTTGGTTCATTGGTCAGTTTTAACGCACCTACACACAGGGCCAGCAGGTTTGCCAGAAGCTTTAACTTTTCTAAGTGAGCTCTGCTGTTTTTACTTCTCATTGTTAGTTATTTCTCCCGCTGTATCTATATTTCAAAAGCATTTCCAGATGCTTTGACTAGTTTTTAAGTTTGAAGTAATACATTTTAAAGAAGCCACTTTTGATATGTAGGAACCCTAGTATGTTGACTAAATGTGCTTATACAGTTCCTCTAATACTCCAAGTTTACAGTTACTATAAAGTAACTACAGAGATATCGTCTTTTGGCTTTTAGCTATCGGGAAGCAGTGCTATTGCAAGAAGTTAGCAATCCAACCTGACGGACTCCTGTTCTGCTGATTACAGACATCAGTGGATCATGTAAAAGTTATCAGATTGTGGACAGAGCCTTTCAAAATCATTGGAATTCACAGGCAAAATTCTCATTACTACGCACAGCTTTTAAAGGTCTTATTTTCAGAGAACCTATATAGAAAAAAATATAGGGACACTTAATCATTGAATTCAGGTTTTTCATTCAGTCCCATTGCTACAGATGTATAAAATCCTGTGATTATAGCCATACACTCTGTTTTTACAAATATTTGTGAGAGACTGGGACTGTTACAGGAAGTCATCATTGTCCAAATCAGTTTGTGAACTTTCTTCCCTTCTAAATATTCACTTTTAGTTTGTGTGAGGTATTATTGATAAGTGGAACCGCATTAACTCAGCCATGAAGAAGACTACATAAAGTAACAGAGCAGGGTCCTTGTGCACTGAGGTGCATGTACGTCACCTACGTGATGGTCATTCAAAGGTTTCATGGCGTTGGTTACCATGACCAAACAGTTGCAGATAAACCTTGCCGTGACCAAGCACAATGCCAAGTGGTGGATGGAGTAGGGTAAAGCATGCCACCACTCAACTCTGGAAAAATGTAAATGTGTTCTCTGGATTGACAATGCTTATCTATCTGGCAGTGTTATATACAAGTCTGGAGTTGGGGATTGCGATAACGGTTGCCTGACTGCAATTTTCACATATATATTCCAAGATGTAGAAATTCTTCCCAGAAAAGCGGAAGTTATTTTAGCTGCATATGGGAAGTGGAACAACTTCATATTAATGTCTATGGATGTAGAATAGGATGCCATAAAAGCTCTTATAAGTGTAGTGTGTGTCCCAGTACTTTTGAGTATAATGCATGAATGATATATGATTTTTGTAGGGCAGAATGCCAGTCCTCTGTGTAAGAAACATTTTTATTCCACATACAGTACAGTGTTCAGCTCTGTGATACAGTGTGTTTCATGTTCCATTCATTTGACATGTCACATGGATATTTCATACATTGAAGGGAATCTGTCACCTCATTTTTCGCATATAAAGCTGTGGCCACCGCTATTAGGGGCTTATCTACAGCATTCTGTAATGCTGTAGATAAGCCCCCAATGTAACCTGAAAGATAAGAAAAACAAATTAGACTCACCCAGGGGCAGTCCCGATTCGGTTTGGTATACACACACACACACACACACACACACACACACACACACACACACACACACACACACACACACACACCGTATATATGCAGTACAGGTCAAAAGTTTGGACACACCTTCTCATTTAACCCTTCATGACCCAGCCTATTTTGACCTTAATGACCTGCACATTTTTTGCAATTCTGACCAGTGTACCTTTATGAGGTAATAACTCAGGAACACTTCAACGGATCGTAGCGATTCTGAGATCGTTTTTTCGTGACATATTGGGCTTCATGTTAGTGGTAAATTTAGGTCGATAATTTTTGCGTTTATTTGTGAAAAAAATGGAAATTTGGCAAAAAATTTCGCAGTTTTCAAATTTTGAATTTTTATTCTGTTCAACCAGAGAGTTATGTGACACAAAATAGTTAGTAAAAAACATTTCCCACATGTCTACTTTACACCAGCACAATTTTGGAAACAAATTTTTTTTTTGCTAGGAAGTTAAAAGGGTTAAAATTTGACCAGCAATTTCTCATTTTTACAACAAAATTTACAAAACCATTTTTTTAGGGACCACTTCACTTTTGAAGTCAGTTTGAGGGGTCTGTATGGCTGAAAATACCCAAAAGTAACACCATTCTAAAAACTGCACCCCTCAAGGTGCTCAAAACCACATTCAAGAAGTTTATTAACCCTTCAGGTGTTTCACAGCAGCAGAAGTAACATGGAAGGAAAAAATGAACGTTTAACTTTCTAGTCACAAAAATGATCTTTTAGCAACATTTTTTTTAAATTTTACCAAGGGTAAAAGGAGAAAGTGTACTGCAAAAGTTGTTGGCCAATTTGTCCTGAGTACGCTGATACCCCATATGTGGGGGGGAACCACTGTTTGGGCGCACGGCAAGGCTCAGAAGGGAAGGAGCGCCATTTGATTTTTTGAATGAAAAATTGGCCCCAATCTTTAGCGGAGACCATGTCGCATTTCGAGAGCCCCTGTGTGCCTAAAGATTGGAGCTCCCCCACAAGTGACCCCATTTTGGAAATTAGACCCCCCAAGGAACATATCTAGATGCATAGTGAGCACTTTGAACCCCCAGGTGCTTCACAAATTGATCTGTAAAAATGAAAAGTACTTTTTTTTCACAAAAAATTATTTTAGCCTCAATTTTTTCATTTTCACATGGGCAACAGGATAAAATGAATCCTAAAATTTGTTTGCCCATTTCTCCTGAGTACACCGATACCTCATGTGGGGGTAAACTACTGTTTGGGCGCACGGCAAGGCTCGGAAAGGAAGGAGCGCCATTTGACTTTTTGAATGAAAAATTAGCTCAAATCTTTAGTGGACACCATGTCGCGTTTGGAGATCCCCTGTGTGCCTAAACATTGGAGCTCCCCCACAAGTGACCCCATTTTGGAAACTAGACCTCCCAAGGAACTAATCTAGATGTTTGGTGAGCACTTTTTACCCCCAAGTGCTTCACAGAAGTTTATAACGCAGAGCTGTGAAAATAAAAAATCCTTTTTTTTCCTCAAAAATTATTTTTTAGTCCACAATTTTTTATTTTCTCAAGGGTAACAGGAGAAATTGGACCCCAAAAGGTGTTGTCCAGTTTGTCCTGAGTACGCTGGTACCCCATATGTGGGGGTAAACCACTATTTGGGCACACGTCAGGGCTCGGAAGGGAAGTAGTGACGTTTTGAAATGCAGACTTTGATGGAATGGTCTGCAGGCGTCACATTGCGTTTGCAGAGCCCCTGATGTGCCTAAACAGTAGAAACCCCCCACAAGTGACCCCATATTGGAAACTAGACCCCCCAAGGAACTTATCAAGATGTGTGGTGAGCACTTTGTACCCCGAAGTGCTTCACAGAAGTTTATAGCTCAGAGCCATGAAAATCAAAAATCATTTTTTTCCCACAAAAATTTTTTTTTAGCTCCCAATTTTTTATTTTCCCAAGAGTATCAGGAGAAATTAGACCCCGAAATTGGTTGTGCAATGTTTACTGAGTACGCTTATGCCCCATATGTTTGGGTAAACCACTGTTTGGGCACACGTCGGGGCTTGGAAGGGAGGGAGCAACATTTGACTTTTTGAATGCAAGAATGGCTGGAATCAATGGTGGCGCCATGTCGTTTGGGACCCCCTGATGTGCCTAAACAGTGGAAACCCCTCAATTCTAACTTCAACACTAACCCCAACACACCCCTAATCCTAATCATAACCCTAACCACAAGCCTAACCTTAACCCCAACACACCGCTAACCCTAATCTTAACTCTAATTTGAACCCCAACCCTAATCCCAACCCTAACTCTAATTCCAACCCTAACCCTAAGGCTATGTGCACACGTTGCGGATTCGTGTGCGGATTTTTCCGCACCGTTTTTGAAAAATCCGCAGGTAAAACGCACTGCATTTTACCTGCGGATTTTGCGCCGATTTTCTGCCTTTTTTGTGCAGATTTCACCTGCGGTTTTACACCTGCGGCTTCCCATTGAGGAGCAGGTGTAAAACTCTGCGGAATCCGCACAAAGAATTGACATGCTGCGAAAATACAACTCAGCGTTTCCGCGCGGTATTTTCCGCATTATGGGCACAGCGGATTTGGTTTTCCATAGGTTTACATGATACTGTACACCGCATGGAAAACTGCTGCGAATCTGCTGCCAAATCTGTACCGTGTGCACATACCCTAATTCTAACCCTAACCCTAGTTCTAACCCTTACCCTAGTTCTAACCCTAGTTCTAACCCTAACCCTAGTTCTAACCCTAACCCTAGTGGAGAAATAAAAATAAATATATTTTCTTTATTTTATGATGTTCCTTACCTATGGGGATGATAAAGGGGGGGGGCTATTTACTATTTTTTTTACTTTGATCACTGTGATAGAACCTATCACAGTGATCAAAATGAATGAACGAATCGGCCGGCAGATTCGGCGGGCTCACTGCGAATGCGCACGCCATTTCATTTTGGAAGATGGCGGTGCCCATCCTTGATGCTGGATGGACACCGGCAGGGACCCCGGGACTCCGGAGGTATGGGGGGGTGTGCCGGACAGGATGGAGGGGAGAGGAATGCAGCGGAGGACATAACGGAGGGGAGGAAAGACTGACTGCGGCGGCAGATCACTGCTGTCAGTCCGTGGTAAGTGCAGATCGGAGTCTGCAGCCATGGCCGATGATATTGCAGCATCGGCCATGGCTGGATTGTAATATTTCACCAAGTTTCATTGGTGAAATATTACAAATTACTCTGGCTGTTTCACTTTCAACAGCCAATCAGAGCGATCGTAGCCACGGTGGGGCAAAACCACCCCCCCGGCTGAAGTACCACTTCCCCTGTCCCTGCAGGTCAGGTGAAATTGGAGTTAACCCTTTCACCCGATCTGCAGGGACGCGATCTCTCCATGACGCCACATAGGCGTCAAAGGTCGGATTGGCGCCGACTTTCATGATGCCTACGTGGCGTCACAGGTCGGGAAGGGGTTAAAGATTTTTCTGTATTGTCATGACTATGAAAATTGTACATTCACACTGAAGGCATAAAAACTCTGAATTAACACATGCGGAATTACCGTATACAGTCATGGCCAAAAGTATTCACACCCCTGCAATTCTGTCAGAGAATAATCCGTTTCTTCCTGAAAATGATTGCAAACACAAATTCTCTGGTATTATTATCTTCATTTAATTTGTCTTAAATGAAAAAAACACAAAAAGAATTGTTCTAAAGCCAAATTGGATATAATTCCACACCAAACATAAAAAAGGGAGTGGACAAAAGTATTGGCACTGTTCGAAAAATCATGTGATGCTTCTCTAATTTGTGTAATTAACAGCACCTGTAACTTACCTGTGGCACCTAACAGGTGTTGGCAATAACTAAATCACACTTGCAGCCAGTTGACATGGATTAAAGTTGACTCAACCTCTGTCCTGTGTCCTTGTGTGTACCACATTAAGCATGGAGAAAAGAAAGAAGACCAAAGAACTGTCTGAGGACTTGAGAAACCAAATTGTGAGGAAGCCTGAGCAATCTCAAGGCTACAAGTCCATCTCCAAAGACCTGAATGTTCCTGTGTCTACCGTGCGCAGTGTCATCAAGAAGTTTAAAGCCCATGGCACTGTGGCTAACCTCCCTAGATGTGGACGGAAAAGAAAAATTGACAAGAGATTTCAACGCAAGATTGTGCGGATGTTGGATAAAGAACCTCGACTAACATCCAAACAAGTTCAAGCTGCCCTGCAGTCCGAGGGTACAACAGTGTCAACCCGTACTATCCGTCGGTGTCTGAATGAAAAGGGACTGTATGGTAGGAAACCCAGGAAGACCCCACTTCTTACCCCGAGACATAAAAAAGCCAGGCTGGAGTTTGCCAAAACTTACCTGAAAAAGCCTAAAATGTTTTGGAAGAATGTTCTCTGGTCAGATGAGACAAAAGTAGAGCTTTTTGGGCAAAAGCATCAACATAGAGTTTACAGGAGAAAAAAAGAGGCATTCAAAGAAAAGAACGCGGTCCCTACAGTCAAACATGGCGTAGGTTCCCTGATGTTTTGGGGTTGCTTTGTTGCCTCTGGCACTGGACTGCTTGACCGTGTGCATGGCATTATGAAGTCTGAAGACTACCAACAAATTTTGCAGCATAATGTAGGGCCCAGTGTGAGAAAGCTGGATCTCCCACAGAGGTCATGGGTTTTCCAGCAGGACAATGACCCAAAACACCTTTCAAAAAGCACTAGAAAATGGTTTGAGAGAAAGCACTGGAGACTTCTAAGGTGGCCAGCAATGAGTCCAGACCTGAATCCCATAGAACACCTGTGGAGAGATCTAAAAATGGCAGTTTGGAGAAGGCACCCTTCAAATATCAGGGACCTGGAGCAGTTTGCCAAAGAAGAATGGTCTAAAATTCCAGCAGAGCATTGTAAGAAACTCATTGATGGTTACCGGAAGCGGTTGGTCGCAGTTATTTTGGCTAAAGGTTGTGCAACCAAGTATTAGGCTGAGGGTGCCAATACTTTTGTCTGGCCCATTTTTGGAGATTTGTGTGAAATGATCAATGTTTTGCTTTTTGCTTCATTCTCTTTTGTGTTTTTTCATTTAAGACAAATTAAATGAAGATAATAATACCAAAGAATTTGTGATTGCAATCATTTTCAGGAAGAAACTGAGTATTATCTGACAGAATTGCAGGGGTGTGAATACTTTTGGCCATGACTGTATACTCGAGTATAAGCCGACCAGAGTATAAGCCGAGAGACCTAATTTTGCCACAAAAAGCTGGGAAAACTTAATGACTCGAGTATAAGCCTAGGGTAAGAAATGCAGCAGCTACCGGTAAATGTCAAAAATAAAATTAATTGAGACATCAGTAGGTTAAGTGTTTTTGAATATCCATATTGAATCAGGAGCCCCTTATAATGCTCCATACAGTTCATGATGGGCCCCATATAATGCTCCATACAAAATCCGCCCCATATAATGCTCCATACAGTTTGATGGGCCCCATAAGATGCTCCATATTAAAATATGCCCCATATAATGCTGCACAAATGTTGATTATGACACCATAAGATGCTTCTTAGAGACATTTGCCCCATACAATGCTGCATAAATGCTGATTATGGCCCCCATAAGATGCTCCATAGACACATTTGCCCCATATAATGCTGAACAAATGCTGATTATGGCCCCATAAGATGTTCCATACAGACATTTGCCCCATACAATGCTGCACAAATGCGGATTATGGCCCCATAAGATGCTCCATAGACACATTTGCCCCATATAATGCTACACAAATGCTGATTATGGCCCCATAAGATGTTCCATACAGACATTTTCCCCATACAATGCTGCACAAATGCGGATTATGGCCCCATAAGATGCTCCATAGACACATTTGTCCCATATAATGCTACACGAATGCTGATCATGGCCCCATAAGATGTTCCATACAGACATTTGCCTCATATAATGCTGCACAAATGCTGATTATGGCCCCATAAGATGCTCCATAGACACATTTGCCCCGTATAATGCTTCACAAATGCTGATTATGGTCCCATAAGAAGCTCCATAGAAATATTTGCCCCATATAACGCTGCACACGGCCCCATTAGATGCTCCATAGAAATATTTGCCCCATATAACGCTGCACATGGCCCCATAAGATGTTCCATAGAGATATTGGCCCCATGTGCTGTTGCTGCAATATAAAAAAAAAATAATCACATACCTCTCGTCGCTCAGGCCCCCGGCACTTGCTGTACTCGCCTTTCCCGTTCCACCGCTGAGCGCTGCTGTGTCTTCTGCCTCCTGTTCACTGACTGTTCAGGCAGAGGGCGGCGCACACACTAATCGTGTCATCGCGCCCTCTGATCTGAGCGTTACTGCAGAGGACACGGGAGATAGAGCGGCGCCGACGGAGGGACAGGTAGGTGAATATGCCCCCATTATACTCACCTGCTTCTGGCGCGGTCCCTGCTGGTCCCTGGTTCTCCGCTCAATACAGGAAGAAGCTGTCAGCGCCCAGAGAACCAGGGACCTGCAGGCATCGTGCCAGGAGCAGGTGAGTATTATTAGACAGCTGCTGCTCACCCTCGCTTGCCGACCCCTGGGAATGACTCGAGTATAAGCAGAGAGGGGCAATTTCAGCCTTAAAAAATTGACTGAATTTCTCAGCTTATACTTGAGTATATGCGGTATATACTTAACAAAAAAGTGTGAAACAACTGAAATTATGTCTTATATTCTAGGTTCTTCAAAGTAGCCACCTTTTGCTTTGATGACTGCTTTGCACACTCTTGGCATTCTCTTGATGAGCTTCAAGAGGTAGTTACCGGGAATGGTTTTCACTTCAAAGGTGTGCCCTGTCAGGTTTAATAAGAGGGATTTCTTGCCTTTTAAATGGGGTTGGGACCATCAGGTGTGTTGAGCAGAAGTCTGGTGGATACACAGCTGATAGTCATACTGAATATACTGTTAGAATTTGTATTATGGCAAGAAAAAAGCAGCTAAGTAAAGAAAAACGAGTGGCCATCATTACTTTAAAAAATGAAGGTCAGTCAGTCTGAAAAATTGGGAAAACTTTGAAAGTGTCCCCAAGTGCAGTGGGAAAAACCATCAAGCGCTACAAAACAACTGGCTCACATGAGGGCCACCCCAGGAAAGGAAGACCAAGAGTCACCTCTGCTTCTGAGGATAAGTTTATCCAAGTTACCAGCCTCAAAAATCGCAGGTTAGCAGCAGCTCAGATTAGAGACCAGACCAATACCACACAGAGTTCTAGCAGCAGATTATCTACAACAACTGTTAAAGGGACTCTGTCATCTGAATTTGGCGGGCTCTGTTTACGGTCCGATGGGCGGTGTTTTCTGTGCTTTAATTCACCCCTTCCTTTTGCGCTGGCCGCAATATTGTCTTGAATTGGATTAGGTTGCCTCCGTAGTACATTGCATTGCGCACGCGCAGTATGCTTTGCCCAACTGCGGGCAAAGCCGAAAAGCTTTAGTGCGCATGCGCCGCCGCACTATGTCCCGGAAGTATTTTGCTGTGTTCCGGGACATAACTTTTGACATCATCACCAACTATTGGTACTTTTGGACATTAACTGGCTGTGAACAGACTGGCTAATCTTTGGAAAAATAAAAAAGTTATTGGTCTCAGAAAATGGTGACACTTTATTTATTACCGTAATTGTATTGACCTGAAGAATCACCCCAAATGGAATCCCCTTTTTTCAGTACATGATACGGTAAAATTAATAAAGAAGTTATGGCTTTTGGAAGAAGTGAATATATGCAGTTAAATGTAGTACTGTATGTGCTTTTATATTTGATCCTCATACACTTCCTCTCACAGAGGATGGGTCTACAAGGTAGCATGATTATTTGTCACCCGGCACACTAAGGGTACCGTCTCACAGTGGCACTTTTGTCGCTACGACGTTACGATCCGTAACGTTCCAGCGATATCCATACGATATCGCTGTGTCTGTCACGCAGCAGCGGTCAGGGACCCTGCTGAGAATCGTACGTCGTAGCAGATCGTTTGGAACTTTCTTTCGTCGCTGGATCTCCCGCTGTCATCGTTGGATCGGTGTGTGTGACACCGATCCAACGATGCGTTCGCTTGTAACCAGGGTAAACATCGGGTTACTAAGCGCAGGGCCGCGCTTAGTAACCCGATATTTACCCTGGTTACCGTCGTAAATGTAAAAAAAAACAAACAGTACATACTCACATTCCGGTGTCCGTCAGGTCCCTTGCCGTCTGCTTCCCGCACTGACTGACTCCCGGCCGTAAAGTGAAAGCACAGCACAGCGGTGATGTCACCGCTGTGCTCTGCTTTCACTTTACGGCGGCACTCAGTCAGAGCGGGAAGCAGACGGCAAGGGACCTGACGGACACCGGAATGTGAGTATGTACTGTTTGTTTGTTTTTTTACATTTACAATGGTAACCAGGGTAAACATCGGGTTACTAAGCACGGCCCTGCGCTTAGTAACCCGATGTTTACCCTGGTTACCCGGGGACCTCGGCATCGTTGGTCGCTGGAGAGCTGTCTGTGTGACAGCTCCCCAGCGACCACACAATGACTTACCAACGATCACGGCCAGGTCGTCTCGCTGGTCGTGATCGTTGGTAAATCGTTTTGTGAGACGGTACCCTAAGCCAATGAGCAACAGCCTCAATGTTACAATATTCCCTGGACCCAAGACAGAAAGGAGCAACTTAAAAGTGGTTTTCCCCTTATACACTGTGTTCCAAATTATTATGCAAATTGGATTTAAGTGTCATAAAGATTTAATTGTTTTGTTTTTCAAATAAACTCGTGGATGGTATTGTGTCTCAGGGCTCAATGGATCACTGAAATCAATCTTAAACACATGTGATAATTGGTTTTCCAGGTGATTCTAATTAAAGGAAAACTACTTAAAAATGATGTTCCACATTATTAAGCAGGTCACAGTTTTCAAGTAACATGGGAAAGAAAAAGGATCTCTGCTGCTGAAAAGCATCAAATAGTGCAATGCCTTGGTGAAGGGATGAAAACATTAGAAATTTTCCAAAAACATAAGCGTGATCATCGTACTGTTAAGAGATTTGTGGCTGTATCTGAGCACAAATGTGTTTGTGCTGATAAAGGCATAATGAGGAAGATTTCTGCCAGGCAAGTTCATCGGATTAAGAGAGCAGCTGCTAAAAAGCCATTACAAAGCAGCAAACAGATATTTGAAGCTGCTGGTGCCTCTGGAGTCCCTCAAACCTCAAGGTGTAGGATCCTTCAAAGGCTTGCTGTGGTGCATAAACCTACTATTCGGCCACCCTTAAACAGTGTTCACAAGCAGAAATGATTGTATTGGGCCCACACATATATGAAGACTAATTTCCAAACAGTCTTGTTTACTGATAAGTGTTGAGCAACCCTGGATGGTCCAGATGGATGGAGTAGTGGATGGTTGGTGTATGGCCACCATGTCCCAACAAGGCTGCAACGTCAGCGAGGAGGTGGAGGAGTCATGTTTTGGGCCAGAATCATGGGAAACAGCTGGTAAGGCCCTTTAAAGTTCATGAAGGTGTGAAAATGACCTCTGCAAAGTATATAGAGTTTCTGACTGACAACTTTCTTCTATGGTCTAAAAAGCAGAAACGTGCCTTCAGGAGCAAAATCATCTTCATGCTGACAATGCCCCATCTCATACTGCAAAGAATACCTCTGAGTCATTGGCTGCTATAGGCATAAAAGGAGATAAACTCATGGTGTTGCCACCATCTTCCCCTGACCTCAACCCTATAGAGAACCTTTAGAGGATCATCAAGCAAAAGATCTATGAGGGTGGGAGGCAGTTCACATCCAAACAGCAGCTCTGGGAGGCTATTCCAACTTCATGCAAAGAAATACAAGCAGAAACTCTCCAAAAACTCACAAGTTCAATGGATGCAAGAATTGTGAAGGTGATATCAAAGAAGGGTCCTATGTTAACATGTAACTTGGCCTGTTGGGATGTTTTGGCGTTAAATAGGTTTTTTTGTTCAGTGGATGTGACCTCCTAATGCTGTAAATTCCATAATTGAGCATTTTCAGTTCTTTAAATCTCAAATGTTAAGAAATTCTACTGTGCATAATAATTTGGAACATTGCATTTTGAGTTTTTATTCATTTTGGAGATTATACTGTTATCATTGGGAGGTTTCTTCAATAAAATTCGATGTATAATCTAACTTGTGATGACTTTTATTAGACTGACTGTCATTTGCACCGACCGTTTAGGAAAATCTGATAAAAATGTAATTTGCATAATAATTTGGAACATAGTGTAAATGATATAAACCGTGTTATTCACCTTCCCTACTTCAGTGCCAGTTCTGTGCTGTTGTTACTGCTTTTTTTACAGGCTGCAGCGGTGATATTGTGTCTGTAGCACAAGTGACCGCTGTAGCAAATCACTGATTACATGCATCAATGCTGAGCTCAAAGATTGGCTGCAGCAGCCTCACGCACTACAGGCATGACGTCCCCAGGCCTCATTTATAACAAGGCACATGAGGGCACAAATATAAAATTTTGAGTCGTCCCCTTTTTCCCACGCTAAGAAAGAAATTAATAAAAATGATTTACCGTACTTTTATAGACACAAAAATATATCAAAATATAAAATTTAGTAAATGCTGCAAAGAGAAAAAAAATCAAAACACCAAATGTGTGGTTTTTCAGTCACCTCACCTCCCTAGAGAATGCACTAAAAGTGATCAAAATATTGTATGTACAGTACTCCAATTTCATAAATGAAACCGTTAGCTCACCACACAAAAAAACAGCTCTATTTATGGCAATAATAAAAATAAAGTGGGTCTTGGAAAATGACTACACAAACAAACAAAAAAATATTTAACAAAATTAAGATTTTATTTTAACTTCTTAACCCCTTCACGATCTTTGATGTTCCCGTTCGTCATTGTCAAGTAGGGGTTCCCGACCTTTTGACGTATGGGTACGTCATGGCAATCGTGCACTGCACAGGAGCTGTGCCTGTGTGATCGACACCGAGAGCTCAGCTTACATGATAGCGTGATCGGTGCCTACGCCACCCCAGCTGTTAAACATTATCGATTGCAGCATTTGGGAGGTTAGGAGACGGGGCTGCCTCTCCCGTCCGATCGCATGCCCGTGACGTAATTGCAAGGCCCCGATCATTGTCTAAGAGGCATCGGTCAGTGTAATGCGTGTCATACAACCGCACAAGAGCCTCGGGTGGTGACGCCGCCGGAACAGCACCGACACGGGAGGGGAGTATAATTTTTTTCTACTGAAGACACTCATGCTTGAGATCATAGTTCCCCCATAAGAGACCTTTATTTTTTACTTCATATTGCAATACTCTCATATTGCAATATACAGTATAAGTGAACAATTGCTGGTTCAATTAAATTTGTTTTTAAAGAAATGATTCTATAAAAAAAGTTTTTTGTTTTTTAAATTAAAAAGATGTAAAAATTTGAATTGACCACCTTTCCACCATTAAAATTAAATATATTAAATTTAAAAAAAAAATATATATATATATGTCATGCTGCTGCGGTGCAGTATAGCACAACCTCCACCAGAGGCAGCTTGAGAGGGAAGTGAGACTGCGTACACAGAGAAGCACCACAGAGCAGCACAAGCACCACCAAGTGGCGAGAGAGTGATCAGACAAGCCGAGTCAAAAAACAGGCAGAAGTAATAAAAGGATCAGAAGTATACGTGGTCAGGAACAAGCCAGGAGGTTCAGCAACAGTCAGGAGCAGATAAGACAAAGTCAGAAGGCAGAAGCAAGTCCGAATACAAGCCAAGTCAGAAACCAGAGAATCAAACTGACAAACAGGGAAACGCTGGGAAAAGGGCAGACAGAGGGAGTTAACAGACATGGGGTAAGTCAGGGATCACAGCAGGACAAATCAAGGGCTACCAGAGTCAGGTTCACACACCGAAGGCAGAACTATAGCTGACACCGCCAGCAGGATGCATAGGAGCTAAATAGCAAACCTGAACCCAGAATGAGGCAGAGCAAAGTTAACACTTGACATGATCCACCCGGAAAAAGGACAGACCAGATTAAACCCTGGAACGGATCATGACCGTACCCTCCTCTCAAGGGGGGGCACCAGACCCCCAGGCTTCCCAGGATAACGTGCGTGAAATGCCTGAACCAATCAATCAGCATGGACAGATCGCGCCGGGACTCAAGATCGATCCTCAGGACCGTAACCCCTCCAATGGACCAAATACTGAAGTGAACTACAGACCATGCGAGAATCCACAATCCGTTCCACTTCATACTTGGTCTGACAGAGACAGGAGGCGGTGGGGATTGAGGCCCAGAAGATGATGGTACAAATGGCTTAAGAAGCGCTTTATGGAAGACATGTTCTTGGTAGACAGCTAGACTTTATCTCCTACCAGGAATATAGGTCCTACAGACCGTCGCTTATCCACAAAAAGTTTGTTTGCCCTGAGTCTTCCTAATGTTCTTCTGGACCTCCCTCCACACATCCCCCAATCTTTGCACTGCCGTATCAGCCCCTGGACATCCTGAATCCATCCTAGAAAATTTGCCAAAATGGGAGTAAAAACCATAGTTACAGAAGAATGGACAGGTGCCCGTGGACTGGTTAATCCGATTGTTAAATGCAAACTTAGCCACGGGCAACGAAGAACTCCAATCATCCTGCTGAGACGTTGCAAGACACCTCAAAATCTGTTCAAGTGACTGATTGGTCCTCTCCGTCTGACCGTTGGTCTCAGGATGGTAAGCAGAGGAGAAGGTTAAGCAAATACCCAATCTTTTACAAAATGTCCTCCAAAATTTGGACACAAATTGTACCTCTATGAGAAACCACATTCAAAGGCACACCATGCAGCCATACAACGTGCTCAGCAGCTAAATGTTTCAGCATTAGGCAATCCTGCAGAGGTGCAAAATCCACCTGTTTACTGAATCTGCCAACCACTACTCAGATTACGGTTTTGCCATTAGAAGCAGGGAGATCAGTGATAAAATCCATGGACAAATGAGTCCAAGATCTATCCTGAATTGGCAATGGCACCAATTCCCCGGCCGGCCGGTTATGGGGAGCTCTTAGCTCGGGCACAGGTATCGCAAGCAGACACAAACACGGTGATATCAGAGGTCATGGAGGGCCACCAAAACAGCCTAGCAATGGCTTTCCAGGGTGCTGAGATCGCTGGGTGTCCACTGAGAGCAGAATCGTGGAACTCCCGGAGAACCCTCAACCAGTACTGAACCGGGACAAAGAGCTTATTACCAGGCAAAGAGGGAGGAGCAAGAGACTGAGCCTTCCGAATCTCCTGCTCCAATTCAGGGGATACCTCCGCAAAAACCACCCCGTGCTGAAGAATGGAGGGAGGAGATTTGGGGGTGATATCGGATCAAAGCTGCGAGATAAGGCATCAGCCTTGACATTCTTGGAACCAGGCCGAAAAGTGACTGAAATGTGAAAACGAGAAAAAAAATGACCCCCTAGCCTGTCTAGGAGTTAACTGTTTGGCAGATTCAATATAAGACAAGTTCTTGTGGTCTGTAATCAACGTGATCTGATGAACTGCCCCCTTCCAAAAAGTGCCTCCATTCTTCAAAAGCCAATTTTTTGGCCAATAACTCCCAGTTACCAACGTCATAGTTCCTCTCTGCAGAAGAAAGCATCCTGGAGAAAAAGGCAAATGGTCTTAAATTGGTCAAAGTAAAGGGTCCCTGAGACAACACCGCCCCTACTCCCACTTCTGATGTGTCCACCTCTACAATGAACGGTTCAGATGTAAAAACACTTCTTTAATGTAACAAATTCTTCAACTGCCAAGGGTGACCAAACTTTGAGATCAGCCCCCTTGCGAGTGAGATCAGTGAGTGGCTTGACCACCTGAGAAAACCTCTTGATGAATTTTTGATAATTGGTGAAACCTAGAAAACGCTGCAACCCCTTGAGGTCTCTGGGTTGCACATAATCAACAATGGCCTGTGCCTTTCTGGGATCCATCCGGAACCCATTGGCAGAAAGGATGATCCCCAGAAAGGAAAGCTCCTGGACACAAAACAAACATTTCTCGGGTTTAGCGAACAAAGAATTTCTCCTTAACCTGTGAAGAACAGCACGTAAATGACCAATGTGGGATTCCTTGTCAGGCGAGAAAACAAGGATATCATCCAGGTATACAACCATAAAGCACCCGATAAAATCAGAAAAGATATCATTCTTGAAGTTCTGAAACACCGCGGGCGCGTTCGTGAGACCGAAGGGCATGACCAAATTTTCAAACACACCCTCGGAAGTGAGAAATGCCGTTTTCCACTCATCCCCTTCCTGAATGCAGATAAGGTTATATGCTCCCCTGAGATCACGTTTGAAAAACCACTTCGCCCTGGACAATTGGTTATAGAGATCAGGAATGAGTGGGAGAGGCCAAGTATTTCTCACCGTAATTTTATTTAGTTCCCGGAAATCGAGGCACGGGCATAAACTACCATCTTTATTCTTTATAAAAAAGAATCCCGCGGCCCCTGGTGAGACAGGTGGACAGATGTGACCTTTGCGTAGACTATCAGAGATACAGTTTTTCATAGCAGTACGTTCCGGGCCAGAAGGATTGTACAAACGGGCTTTGGGCAATTTAGAACCCGGAATAAGATTAATGATACAATCATAAGGACGTTGGGGTGGTAAGACCTCAGCCTTTTTTTCGGAGAACACATCCCCAAATTCCTTTAGGTACTCCGAAATACCCTTTGGACTAATGGCAGACACAAAAACAGCAGAAAGATAACCATTGGAATGAATAGGACCCCGTTTAACAATATCACGAGATCCCCAGTCTAAAACAGGATTATGCCTCTGCAATCATGGGAACCTCAACACCAGTCCCGCAGGAAGATTATTCATAACATAACATGAAATTCGTTCCTGATGCAAGGAACCCACCTTGAGGGGGAACTCAGAGACAAACTTAAGGACATTTTGAGCCAACGGTGTCTTATCAATGGCAACGATATGGATGGGAGTCTCTAGCCTAACTGTCCCTAACTTTAACTTGGACACCAGACTAGAGTCAATGAAGTTCATTGAAGATCCACAGTCCACAAACGCTGAAGTGGATGCAAAACCACGTCCATAACACAGTTCCACCTTTAACAAAACTTTTTGAAATGATGAAAATGGTACATGTGAGTCTGGATGACCTCCTAGACCATCACCCAGACTCTGCAGCTTGTTACTCGATAGACAGGGGCAGTCCTTCTTCCAGTGTCCCGGATCTCCACAATAAAAACATAATTTCCCATCACGTCGTCGTTTCCTCTCCTTCTCCTTGAAGTTGGTGGCACCAACTTCCATAGTCTACTTGAATGACATCACCTCAGACTTGGCAGGCAATACAGGAATCTCACGCTGGATAATTCCTCTCTCCCGTAACCTCCGGTCCATACGAATGGCCTGGGTCATGGGCTCCTCCAGGGAACTGGGTGGCGTAGGAAGGGCCAGCGCGACCTTGAGATGATCAGAAAGTCCTCTCTCAAACAGGCATCTCAGAGCAGAGTCACCCCAAGACACCTCAACAGACCACCGCCTAAACTCAGAACAATACTGTTCAGTGAGTTCATTCTGGGAGAGGCCCATGATCATGTCCTCTGCTACCCTGACCCGGTCTGGTTCGTCATAAATCAGTCCCAAAGTCTCAAAGAATCTGTCCACAGACACACGTTCAGGGGCAGAAGCAGGTAAAGAGAAAGCCCACGACTGAGGTCCCTCCCGCAGTAAGGAAATTATTATCCCCACCCGCTGACTCTCATCTCCATAGCTTGCAACTCTCTTTAAAATTATGGAATCTCTCCCTCTCCCCGGAGAAGGTATCTGGGAGCTTGACTGTAGGTTCAGGAGAGTGCAATGAGACATCAACAGTGTTAGAGTTCTTAGTCAGTCTGCAACAATTTTACTGTGTCAGAAAGCTCCCTTTGCAGGTGGTTATGAAACGATGCCAAAGCCCTCTGTTCCACAAACAGGTCTTGTATCATCACTGTCAAACTGTCCATTTGATCTGCCAAGGTATGGAGCGGATCCATAGCAAACAGAGCAGAGAAAAAAATGCGGAAATCCCTTTAAGGCTTAGTGCACACACATTGCGGATTTTGCTGCGGATCCGCAGCGGATTTGACACTGCGGATCTGCAGCTGTTTTCCATGCGTTATACAGTAGCATGTAAACGTATGGAAAACAAAATCCGCAGTGCACATGCTGCAGGAAAACAACGAGCGGAAACGCAACTGTGATTTTTCCCGCAGCATGTAAGTTCTTTGTGCGGATTCTGCAGCGGTTTACACCTGCTCCTCAATAGGAATCCACAGAGGTGGAATCCGCACATAAACCGCGGCAAATCTGCAGGTAATCCGCAGTGCTGTTTACTTGCGGATTTTGCAAAAACTGTGGAAAAATCCGCACACCAATCCGCAAGGTGTGCGCATAGCCAAAATGTATTGGTCAGCTATAATGTCATGCTGCTGTGGTGCAGTGTAGCGCAACCTCCACCAGAGGGAGCTTGGGAGGGAAGTGAGACTGCGTATATAGAGAAGCACCACAGAGTAGCAGCACAGGCGCCACCAAGTGGCAAGAGAGTGGTCAGACAAGCCGAGTCAAAAATAGGCAGAAGTACTAAAGGGATCAGAGGTACACGTGGTCAGGAACAAGCCAGAGGAGGTTCAGCAACAGTCAGGAGTGGATAAGACAAAGTCAGTAGGCAGAAGCAAGTCCCAATACAAGCCACTTCAGAAACCATAGAATCAAACCGACAAACAGGGAAACGCTGGGAAAAGGGCAGACAGAGGGAGTCAACAGACACACGGGGCAAGTCAGGGATCACAACAGGACAAATCAAGGGCTACCAGAGTCAGGTTCACACGCAAAAGGCAGAACTATAGCTGACAGCGCCAGCAGGATGCATAGGAGCTAAATAGCAAACCTGAACCCAGAATGAGGCAGAGCAAAGTTAACCCTTGACATGATCCGCCCGGAAAAAGGGCAGACAGGATTAAACCCTGGAACGGATCATGACATATACTCTTGTTTGGAATTTCTATGTCTAGGCTTAAGTTCCTAGAATGTGTTTTTGTTGAGTTTTGACACCTCTCATTTTTTCGGCACAAAAAAAAATGCAGCGTCTTACAGATCCATCAAAGTGGATGGGATTTATAAATGTTTCATGCCCAATTGCATGTGCCACCAAGTGCGCCAGTGTGAAATTTCAAATAGAAGAGGTAGGTCACTGAAAATGTAGTGACCTGTGATTTAAAGACTGGATGCAGGCAGAGGGGTCGGGGAATCGCAGACATGTAGAAGACCATGTGGTCAGTTTGGCCCTGTGCACCCACATCTACTTACCAGAAAACTTCAAGCGGATATTACAGAAGAACAGCAAAGGCCGCCTTGTCACTTGTAAATGGGCACAGACACTTTGAACCAAACGAGTGTTGAGAACCTTACATTTTTTTCATGTGTTGAAATCATGTGATTTATGTAATATGTTTTTGAGTTTTACATTGTGTTTGTAATTCTGAGTAATGGTAATATAAATTGGTAATCTTTCAGTTACCATCTCTGCAGTTAATTTGTATACAGTCAGCCTTTCATTATAGGCAATGTGATCCTGGGGGCTGTGTGCTTCAATATTGAGTCAGCTGATTATTATTGATGAGACGGTGGGTTTATAGATTGCATGCCCACCCAAAAGACAAAGATTTTAATACTTGTACAGGCTGAATGAGAGTTGCTTTAACATATACCGTATTTTTTGGACTATAAGACGCAGCAGATGCAACTAGGTTTTAGAGGAGAAAAATAGAAGCAAGAAATGTGGTCATGACACACTTATGAGGGGGAACTGCTGCTGACACTGCTAATATCCCCAAGATGGGGCCATCTTGGTATATATACCATTCCCCCATCGTAAAATATCTGTCCCCATCCTGATATACATGCCGCCCCATCTTGGTATACATGGCCCCATTACACTGCACACACACAAAAAAATAAACAATTCTACTTGCCTTCTCCCCACTCCGTCGCAGCGGCGTCCTGTTCTGATGCCAGCAGCTGATTTTAGCGTGTAACAGCGCCTGACGTCGCTGCCATGCGCCCTCACACTCTGAGGTCAGCTGTCAAAATACTCACTGCCCTCCACGCCTGGGATTCTGGAATTGGAGAGCAATGAATATTAATATTCTTCACTAGCAAGCACAGTGTTGGCCGCAGTCTCCGGGCGATCACGTGTGCCCGCTATTAAAGAAAATGAATATTCACTGCTCTCCACTCCATTCTCTTTAAGCGCGGGCACACGTGATCACACAGCCGCTGCAGGAAGCCGGCGGCTGCTGCTAACACTGTGCCCGCTATTAAACAGAATGAATATTCACTGTTCTCCACAACCATGGAAGCGGACAGCAGTGAATATTCATTCATTTTAATAGCTGGCACACGTGATCACCCGGCATTTGGCAAATATTAATAATTATGGCAATCCCAATTGACTTAAAACGGGAAAGGTTTATACTGATTTCCTGTCATAAATTGAGAAAAACATGCACAGGTGTCTTTTTATATACAGTATAGTGTATGAAAACGTCTAGCTTCAACTGTATATAAGGTACACCCCCCACACTTTCCTCCCAAATTTAGGAGGCAAAAAGTGTGTCTTATAGCCTGAAAAATTCGGTACATGTTTTTCCTAACTGTGTATTGAAATTCCATCTTGTAGTGATATGCAGTACCAAATACATAATAAATTTCTTAAAGTAAAGTAAGATAAAATGTGTATAGATAGCTATACAGTATATTAAATGAGAAATGGAGGCAGTTACCAATATATTTCATGTATAAATTGTTTACAGCCCAGTAAATATTATGGCTGCATGTACTGCATGTACTGTTCAATGAAAGGTACGTATTTCCAGTTTTGCCAGCAAGGATTAAAAAGTTAGATTTTATTCAAACATATTTAAAACAACTATCATAAAAATAATTTAACAAAAATAATTTAGTTTGTTTCAGATAATACTCATGATGACATAAGTAACGGAAGTTCCTTAGATATTCTGTTTTATTATGGGTGTATCCCTCATTTTGTTTTAATTATGTCTAAATAAAATCCAAGTTTTTAGTCCTAGTTGGCAAAAGTAAAAATACATACTTTGCTTCCCTGCCTGCCACTAGAACGTGTGCTTATCCAGCATTATCCAGCATTTTCAGAAAGTCTAAGGCAGTGAGCTGATCCTATTTTGTTTTCCTCCTAGTTTAGATACAGGTCATGTATCTAAGGCTTCTTTCACACTTCAGTTGTTTGGCGTCAGTCTGCTCCGACATAGTGACGGATCCATCACATTTGTTGAGAAAACGGTTCTAACGGATCCGTTTTTTTTGACGGATCCGTTACTTGGGGGTTGTCTGGGAAAAGTATCTACTTATTGGAGCATGCGCAATTGAAAAAGCGGATTGGGGCGACGGATCCGCCGAAATGACGGTCGCGACGGATCCGTCGCCCATAGGCGCCCATTCTGTGGAATGGTGGACGCGACGGATCCATCGCGAACCTCCATTTCGGCGCAGACAAAAACGTTATAATGTCCGTCTATGTCCAGATGACGTCCGCCAAATATCGACGGATCCGTCACATGGCGGATGGAACGGACGACAATCCGCCACAATCCGTCGCTAATGCAAGTCTATGGGAAAATAGCGGATCCGCCAAAAAAAAATGGCGGATCCCCTATTTGATGAAAACGGCGGATTCAAACTGACGCCAAAAGACTGAAGTGTGAAAGAGGTTTAACACTGCATTACATTGACAAGTCCATATAACAAAGTGATGTACTCATGTGAACACATCCAGCATTAATTGTGCAAGTTAGTATTACATGTTGAAGCTGCTGAAAGATAGTTTGTTTTTAAGAGCTAAGGCCCCCATGTATATTATACAAATGTCGGCTGAACCCGCCAATATCAAAGGGTTGGGTCAGTAGTCTAATGCAGGACTGGGTAAACTGCTGCCCGTCGGCCATATCCAGCCCTTTGCCTGTGCCTCCAGCAGTGACAGCTCTCTGGAGTATGCAGGTCCGGTAGCAATTCAGCGTGTAGTGAGGAGTCTGAGCGGCCAAGGACTGCAGCAAGCATAAGGTTTTAGGGGGTGCGGAGCTGCCATGGACTGCAGCAAGGATAAGGTTTGGGGGGGGGGCGGTGCGGCCAGCATGGGAATATCAGTGGAGGGCGGAGAGGAGGCAGAGCGGAGGGCGGTGCTGTTCAAGGTCCTGAACATTACTGTGTGCATCTGACCTGCATAGAGATACCTAGAGACGCAGGTCAGATAACCACTGCACGCTGCCCTGGATTTGTCACAGTGAGTACTCCAGCCTCAGTACACCCCCACTATATAAATCTGCAGTTTTATTAAAGGCATGTCCCAGGTAAGAATATTGGGCTTCATACACATGTGACATGTAGAGTGCACGGATCCACGTGTGCATGAGGCCCTATATATTTTAATACAAGTTAAAGGGGTTGTTCAGAGTTGGAATTACAGTCTGTAGTCACTCTGTGTGACCTATAATTCTACATGTGAACCCTCACATAGCGCTGTGTGCACATTTCTCCAGGAGCGAGCAGGCAGTTGTGTGTCACAGGTTTGGGATTTTTGTACTCACATTAGACACAGCCTCGATTAATGCAAGTGTATTAAATGAGGCTGGACACGTCTACCCAAAATGTGGTCGGAGGAAAGCAAATCACGTACTTGCGGTCACACACCTGCCTGCTCACAGAGAATCCTCACAATGCATACTCCGTTACATAGAGTAACTGCAGACTTGCGCGAGGCCCAAGCCTGGATAACCCCTTTAAATAAGGCACATGTTTATAATTGACATTCATAATATGTAAATGCTATTAACCTGCATATAAAGGTTTAATCTGCAGGTTAATAGTGTTCTACAGCTGTGCAGCCACATTGACAGCTCCGCTATGGGAAGAAATGAACTTTAATCCTCCCGGCAGCCTCAGGCTGAGACACCGCTACAGTTATTGCTCAGTACATGGTGAGCAGCAGGTGTAGCATGTCTCGAAACTTTGACAGCTTGTTTTGCAGCGCATCAGTGCACACCTGGCTGTACTGCTTCCACCGCCGCTCGCCATGTACTGAGCAGTGACTGAAGCCGCGTCTGAATGTCAGATGCTGCCCGTAGGAATAAAGTAAATTTCTTCCCCGTTGCTGGGCTGTCATTGTAGCAGCCGAATGGCTTTCTAACGGTATGTGCCGACAGCCAGGAATTCCTGCGGGTTTGAAGTTGCGTACATGCGCAGTGTCAAAACCACAGCGGCTAGATGTTACACCATAGTGGATGGGATTTCAAGAAACCCCATGCTTACTATGCGTCCACAGACACTCGCAGCTCACCTGTGGACACTGACATGTGGCGCACCTTTCAGGACCACAATATGTCAATTTGTCTTGCGGAGATGCGAGCCTTCATAACAGAAATGACACCAATAGTCTAGTAGATTTTACTATAAAGCTTACTGTAACCTGTCTTCTTACCCATATATACATCTCATCAAAACCGTATTTTCAAAAACAATAAAATATTGAGCTCAATTAAATTCAGCCAATTGGTTCGGCCCTCCACAACTGTCCCAGTTCCTCATGTGGCCCCTTGGCAAAATTAAATACCCATCCCTGGTCTAATGTGTATCCCGGGGGCACCAGGTAACTGATGGTCTGGAGAGATGTTGATCCCGCATATCTGATTTTGGATTGATTGCATTGTTTTCTCTTAGGTGAGCCCCAGGCCGATATGTCATTCAGCAGGTTTCTCATAGAGAACCCTGGAGAGAGAACTCTTGTGTCTGGGAGAGTCGGCTGAGATGGCTGTTGGCCGAACTATTGGCTGGATCATCGTTTGATCAACAGCCATCTAATATATATGGCTGGCAATTTCTGACAGCGGCATTTAGCTCATGCTTACCGGAAGCGTGTGCTTTAATCGGCCCATTGGTGACCCTGTCACATGATCGCAAGTCACCAATGGGTCGGCATGACAACCATAGAGGCTGTCATAGCCAGATTGCTATGAGCGCCGCCCGGTGTTGGCGCTCATAGCAATAATAATAATCTTTATATAGTGCTGACATATTCCGCAGCGCTTTACAGGTTGCACACATTATCATCGCTGTCCCCGATGGTGCTCACAATCCAAATTCCCTATCAGTATGTCTTTGGAATGTGGGAGGAAACCGGAGGACCCGGAGGAAACCCACGCAAACACGGAGAGAACATACAAACTCTTTGCAGATGTTGTCCTTGGTGGGAAATGAACCCAGGACTCCAGTGCTGCAAGTGAGCATTTCTGATCATCGCCTGTGTGTAGCAGAGGCGATTGAAGTAGGGCAGCTTCCAGTCTCCCATGCAAAAAGTAAAAAAATAAAAAAATAAAAAAAATATATATATATATATATATATATAGTTCAAATCACTTCCCTTTAGCCCCATTCAATATAAAACAATTGAAAAATCAAACATACACATATTTCGTATAGCGTTCAGAATCGCCTGATCTATCAATATAGAAAAGAATTAACCTGGTAGCTAAATGGTGTAATGAGAAAAAAAAAAAAATTGCCAGAATTACATTTTTTGGGTTGGCACTCCATTGCAATAAAAAGCAATAACAGGCAATCAAAAGATTGTATCTACACCAAAATGATATCAATGAAAACACAATATGTTAAACCTAATGATGTCGTTCAAAAGTACAACATGTCCCCTCACATGGCCATATTGACCGAAAAATAAAGTTATGACTTTGGGAAGAAGGGGAGCAAAAAACAAAAATTACAAAACTGAAATACCCCTGGTCGTTAAGGGGTTACAGGGGATTTCCCACGAACAACATTTTTAATCAATAGATCTTAGAATAATAATAATTTCGACAATTGGATGTCTATAAATAAAATGATGAGATAATCTTATAAATGTGCCCCTGCTTTGTACTGTGTAATGACTGTGTCTAACTGTACAGGGACATGGTCTGATCATACCACAGCTCCTGGGCAGGGTTATTTTTGTGAGGTAAAATATTTCCCTTCCTATTTTAATAATATTTTACTTCAAAGAATCATTTGCGATCCCGTGCTGTAATGTCTGTATACTCTTTTGCTTTCCCCCCGCCCAAGAGCTGTGGTATGATCAGACCATGTCCCTGTACGGTCAGACACGGCCATTACACAGTACACAGCAGGGGCACATTTATAAGATTATCTCAGCACAGGGATATTTTATTTAAACACATCCAATTGTGGAACTTATTATTAACTTATTATTATGCTAAAATCTATAGATTAAAATCAACTTTTGTTTGTGGGAAACCTCTCTAAGTTATTCCGTAAACTGACTGTTGGAAGGCTCGCCATAATAATACTTACAGTATGTCTGTCAGCCTGAAATATACTATTATTGTCTTTCTTTTGAAGACATTATTTTTTAGTATTATTCTCATTCTTTGTTACAATACTGCCCACTTTTTTGTCTTCTGTAATGATTCTAACCTTGTGAACCAGCCTGACAAAGCTTGTAAAGTCAGAGCCTTTAATGAAACACAGGAGAAGCAAAAATGGCTAATGCCGCCTCTCTATATCTAATGAGTACTGTGTAATAAACCATAGCCTCTTCAGCATTTCTGAGGAAAATGGCGTGATTATTTTGGATGGCTGGCCCGTTGTGTATGGCTCATTACAGTCTGGCATAATGTGTATTGATATAACCGGTAATTGTCAACTCCTATTTGACATGCTGCCTCTAATAAATGTGAGGTGCTTGACTGGAGCCATCTCATGGTTATAAGGCAAACTATAATTAAAGACAATATTTTTGAGTTATTAAGCATAAATCTGAGGCAACACATATATGGACATTAGTAGAGATGTTACTGAGACATCAATATGATTTCCGTTGTCAAATCTGCACAGTGAAATGTAACCCTCTCGTATCATTATGTGCTACTTTCCATACTGCATTTTTTCACAGCTTGCTAAAACGGTTATCATAGGTATTCTTATAATAGGCGAAAAAATATGCAATACTTGGCATGCTAGAAAAGATGAATTATTTTGTGCTGGTGCTTAACCACCTGCTTTGAGCCGGCTTCCGATCCACCAGAGACATAGGAGGAGACACGATGCCAGGAGGGCACAGATTCAGCAAAGCTTGTAAGTGGTTTTTCCGATGCAGGAAGGAATATGTTGTGGTGAGTGTCTGTCGCTATTGTTCCACCCAATATTTTCTCTCTGTAGTTAGTGATATGTAAACAGTTGTCATCTCAGTGAACTAAAATATTTCATATATTATTTCTACAGCCATATTATATCAGTCTGAAATTATTTTGATGACCAGTAGGTTCCGGAATCCTCACACATGCTTTGGTTATTTTTTTTTTTTATCCCCTTTACCCCCAAGGGTGGTTTGCACGTTAATGACCGGGCCAATTTTTACAATTCTGACCACTGTCCCTTTATGAGGTTATAACTCTGGGAACGCTTCAACGGATCCTGATGATTCTGAGAATGTTTTCTCGTGACATATTGTACTTCGTGATAGTGGTAAAATTTCTCTGATATTACCTGCGTTTATTTGTGAAAAAAATAGAAGTTTGGCGAAAATTTTGAAAATTTCGCAATTTTCCAACTTTGAATTTTTATGCCCTTAAATCACAGAGATATGTCACACAAAATACTTAATAAGTAACATTTCCCACATGTCTGCTTTACATCAGCACAATTTTGGAACCCCAATTTTTTTTTGTTAGGGAGTTATAAGGGTTAAAAGTTGACCAGCAATTTCTAATTTTTACAACACCAATTTACAACACCATTTTTTTTAGGGACCACATCTCATTTGAAGTCATTTTGAGGGGTTTATATGATAGAAAATAACCAAGTGTGACAACATTCTAAAAACTGCACCCCTCAAGGTGCTCAAAACCACATTCAAGAAGTTTATTAACCCTTCAGGTGTTTCACAGGAATTTTTGGAATGTTTAAATAAAAATGAACATTTAACTTTTTTTCACAAAAAATTTACTTCAGCTCCAATTTGTTTTATTTTACCAAGGGTAACAGGAATAAATGGTCCTCAAAAGTTGTTGTACAATTTGTCCTGAGTACGCCGATACCCCATATGTGGGGGTAAACCACTGTTTGGGCGCATGGCAGAGCTCGGAAGCGAAGGAGCGCCATTTGACTTTTTAATGCAAAATTGACTGGAATTGAGATGGGAAGCCATGTTGCGTTTGGAGAGCCACTGATGTGCATAAACATTGAAACCCCGACAAGTGACACCATTTCGGAAAGTAGACCCCCTAAGGAACTCATCTAGATGTGTTGTGAGAGCTTTGAACCCCCAAGTGTTTCACTACAGTTTATAACGCAGAGCCGTGAAAATAAAAGTTTTTTTTTTTCACAAAAAATATTTACCATACCAGAGGTTACCTCTCAGGAGCTCCTGAAATATTTTTTAGCCCCCAGTTTTGTATTTTTCCAAGGGTAACAGTTGAAATTGGACCCCAAAAGTTGTTCTCCAATTTGTCCTGATACCCCATATGTGGGGGGAACCACCGTTTGAGCGCATGGCAGAGCTTGGAAGGGAAGGAGCGTCATTTGGAATGCAGACTTAGATGGATTGGTCTGCAGGCGTCACATTGCGTTTGCAGAGCCCCTAATGTACCAGTACAGTAGAAACCCCATATTGGAAACTAGACCCCCCAAGGAACTTATCTAGATGTGTTGTGAGAACTTTGAACCCCCAAGTGTTTCACTACAGTTTATAACGCAGAGCCGTGAAAATAAAAAATCTTTTCTTTTCCACTAAATTTATTTACCATACCAGAGGTTACCTCTCAGGAGCTCCTGCTCCACATGTTATTATTATTATTTATTATTATTATTTATTGTTATAGCGCCATTTATTCCATGGCGCTTTACAAGTGAGGAGGGGTATACATAATAAAAACAAGTACAATAATCTTGAACAATACAAGTCATAACTGGTACAGGAGGAGAGAGGACCCTGCCCGCGAAGGCTCACAATCTACATGTTGACTCTTTCAGTCCCAGGTCCTCAACACGGACTGTCCAGGTCGACGGTCCCTCAGTGCTTCCAGGATGTCTCCACTGCCAGGAGACTCCAACACACAAACCACTTAGTGTCAAAACCCAACCATGTGCTATTCAGGAATCCTATTCCCCAGGACTTCCAACACTAGCTTTCAGGGTCTTGCACTTGGACCATTCAGGTCCACCCACAGGAACCCACATAAACCACATGAACCACATTACATACCTGTAACCACCCCCCTGGGTGGGCGTGTGGGTGTGTGTGGCTAGTTTGACCCTCCCAACTCTCATAACTAGCCCTGCCAGTCTCCCATTAGAACTACACAATTACTTGTGGGACTACAGGTCCCAGAACACCACATAACTTTAGACTGACATCACAGAGTGTCTTCCTCTGCGACACACATACTGGCCATTTATAATCCGGCCGGACTTTGTCTCACGACTACAGTTATACATCCAAGTGCATCCTGCAGCGCACACACAGCACCCCCTGGCTGTAACATTAGTCACTGCACCACACCTAAAAGATGAGCGTTCCCACTGCTAGTCCGGTCCAATGGGCATCACAGTCCAGTCCGGCGCCTCCCATCTTCATCAGATGATGTCCTCTTCTGGTCTTGACGCTACGGCTCCGGCCCTGTTGAGGGCAGAGCAAAGTACTGCAGTGCGCAGGCGCCGGAAAAGGTCAGAGAGGCCCAGCACCTGCGCACTACAGTACTTTGCTCTGCCCTCAACAGGGAAGGCAAAGTACGCCTGCGCCAGAGCCAGAAGAGGACGTCATCTGATGAAGATAGGAGGCGCCGGATCGGACTGCCCGCCCAGGTGAGTATAATCTAACCTCTTTTTCTCATCTTTTAGGTTACATTGGGGGGCTTATCTACAGCATTCCATAATGCTGTAGGTAAGCCCCTGATGCCGGTGGGCTTAGCTCACAGTCGATTTTGGGGGTGACCGGTTCCCTTTAAGACAAAAATCTTGTATCTCCCTTATACCATACATCTACAGGTATGTCTTACAATTCACATGCATTGTTTTGTAAATTTATTCATGATGAAGACAGCTGAAGATCATTGATCTTCCAGTCTGGTATGTATTGCTTGTAGTATGAACCATCAGTCCAACCCCACTTTAGTGTTTGTGCAGATGTAGCATGCGGCCATATCTCCCATTATTGTAGAAGATGACCTCTTTCACTTTGGATGAGCACCACACTACATTATTGTCATAGCACGCTGAGGCCATGATATCATCTCCAAGTGTGCCAGGTTCTTCATTTGACTGTGTGCCCTTTTTCCAATGTTATTTCTAATTGTTCCACTTTACAGAAAGTTTGACTTCTGGACATTTCCCCCTATAGTTTATTCTTGGCTAGTACATATGTTCAAAGTAGCAAACTGGTCAATGTCTAGTTTGGTGAGATCCTATAATTATAGATAGCCTCATCTTGACTTCTTATATTCATGTTTCATGAGAACAACTTTGTTATCAAAATGACCCCATAATCAGCTGATCTCTTTAGGACCCAAAACTACCATCCAATCTGAGAGAAGCGTAGACCGGTTATACACTGTTCTTGCTGGAAAATAGTATTACATGCTGACCAGTCTATGAAATGTCTGTCCATAGAGTAGATTAATTGCAAAAAAGAGATTCGACCTTGCAGAGTGGATAATGACAGCAAGTGCAAAATAAAAGTATTCCTTGTTTTATGTCAATGATCTATATAATGGAACATTGGACAATTGGAGCTGGACACGACGCATACCTTGTGCCACCATATTAATACGCAAGATGCCAACAAAAAAGAAAACAAAGTATTTACTAGCCAATTGGCTGCCGTAAAACTAGTTTAGCACACAGACAGATAAAGTTGTTAGGACCTGGTATATAGGTAGTCATTTGTTTAAGATTTGTGGTCAATATTAATTTTACTGTATCACAGCAAAAAGAACAGTGAATCAATAAATGTTATTCACAAACAAACAGATTATTACCAATTCCATTTTGCAAGACAGGGATTATGGTATATTTCCCTTATTCTCTGGATCAACCAAATCTTTTGATTATGTCATCCAAAATGATGGCTTAGTTCATCCAAAAGGTCTGACCTAGCCATTGAAGACTTGACCAAAGGCACCAATATCATCATGTCTCGCTGTCAATAATACAGTGACATGTAAAAGTTTGGGCACCGCTGGTCAAAATTACTGTTATTGTGAAAAGTTAAGCAAATTGAAGATGAAATTATCTCTAAAAGGGCTAAAGTTAAAGATTATAGAATTCCCTTGTATTTTTTGCAAAATAAATATATATTTTCATCTTTTATAGTTTAAAAATTACAAAGAAGAAAGCAAATGTTGGGGCACCCTGCGTGGTTGTAACTAGTAGCACCCCCTTTAGAATGTATCACAGCTTGTAAATGCTTTTTCATGACTATGGATGGGCTGCTTATGGCTCCTTTCTGGTCAGGTCTGGGTTAAATTAGTCCACCTCTCTTTGGTTCTGGGGTGGCTATTTAATGCTGCTAGTTCCTGGGTTCTGAGTCGGTTATACCTCCGTCTACTCGGTTTGAGATAGCTGACCCAGGTTATTCATCTGTAATCGTTGTGCCTTGCTGTGTATGACCCAGTTTGCCCTCTGACTACTGCCCCTGTTTTCTGCTTGGTACTTCTCTTTCTGTCCTGGCTTTCTGACCCCTTGGCTTGTCTCTGACTAATCTACTGTTTTTCCCTTTGGTACCTCGCTCTCGTCTGACTCCCGACCCTCGGCTTGTCCTTTGACTACATCTCTGTCTTAGTACTCTGTGTCCTGCGTTTTTTAGTAGACCCTCCGTTCTTGCGCATTAGCTCCGCCGCCGCTGTCCCTGCAGTGATCACGTGACCTTCCTACTTCAGGTCCTTTGTGCACTGCATGCCTCATTCCTCCTTCTCTCTGCACTCCCGCTAGCGCCCCCTTAGGCTGCCTGTCTACAACATCAGGCAGCGTCATTACACGCTTTTTGTAGCCAGCCAAGAGTCTTTTAATTTTTGTCTGAGTTATTTTTATCCATTCTTCCTTGGAAAATTGATGTGAATTTACTAAAGCTGGAGTTTTATACAACAGCCTTAAATAGAAACTCGACGGTTTAAGATGCACAGTTCTAAGGACCCATACCATGTAATAAATTTGGTGCATCTTTGGCTCTCTGAGTGTCACATGCTTAAATCAACGGGAGCTTAGTGCTGCGAGCTTATATGCCAGTTTCAGAAGAAAATTACTGTAATTTTGGGAGACAATTGTTCTCAGTTCTCTTGATAAGCCCAACCCACTGTTCAGAAATGTGGTGAGAGTGGAGTAAAAATGAAAAAAATTGTTACAAATTTTGGAACTTTTTTTTTTTAATAGGTCAAGGCTTTCTAACTCAAACCTTTTGCCGAGACAATGAAAATGTACATAAATTCTTAATTGACACATGCATTCCATTTGTAAGAAAAGTTAACATTTTGAGCACACAAAGTGAACTTTTTGTATTAACAATCTTTTGGATCTTTAAACTTTGTTGCTGTCTCAACTGGACAACTTCATCATAGAAAGTTCTAGCTTCAAAAATGCCTAGGGATCAGTGAATGTCACCTCGGGGGAAGTCTATGAAGTCACAGATTTTTCCCTGTCTGAAAAACAGAACATCTTTGTCAAATTATACAGTAACTAGCTGGTGGCCCGATTCTAACTCATCGGGTATTCTAGAATATGTATGTATGTATTACAGCAGCCACATAGTATATAGCACAGGCCACGTAGTATATAGCAGACACGCAGTATATAACACAGCCACGTAGTATATAACACAGCCCAAGAAATATATAGCACAGCCCACGCAGTATTGAACACAGCCCACGCAGTATATAACACAGGCCATGCAGTATATAACACAGGCCACGCAGTATATAACACAGGCCACGCAGTATATAACACAGGCCACACAGTATATAACACAGGCCACGCAGTATATAACGCAGGCCACGCAGTATATAACGCAGGCCACGCAGTATATAACAGTGGCCACGCAGTGTATAACACTGCCTAAGTAGTATATAACACTGCCCACGTAGTATATAGCAGCCACGCAGTATATAACACAGCCCACGCAGTATATAACACAGCCCACGCAGTATATAGCACAGCCCACATAGTATATAGCACAGCCCACATAGTATATAACACTGGCCACGTAATATATAGCAGCCACGCAGTATATAACAGTGGCCACGCAGTATATAACAGTGGCCACGCAGTATATAACAGTGGCCACGCAGTATATAACAGTGGCCACGCAGTATATAACAGTGGCCGCGCAGTATATAACAAAGGCCACGCAGTATATAACACAAGCCACACAGTATATAACAGTGGCCACGCAGTATATAACACAGCCCACACAGTATATAACATTGCCCACGTAATATATAACACTGCCCATGTAGTATATAGCAGCCACGCAGTATATAACACTGCCCACGCAGTACATAACAGCCCACGCAGTATAACACTGGCCACATAGTATGTAGCAGCCACACAGTATATACACGTAGTATATAGCAGTGTGGGCACCATATCCCTGTTAAAAAAATTAATTAAAATAAAAAATAGTTATATACTCACCCACCGCCGTCCAGCGAAGCTGTCCTGATGCGCGCGCTGCTGCCGGCAGCTTCCGTTCCCAGCGATGCATTGCGAAATTACCAATATGACTTAGCGGTCTCGCGAGATCGCTAAGTCTTCTGGTTAATTTCGCAATGCATCTCTGGGAACTGAAGCTGGCGGCCGCCGTGTGCATCGGCGGACGATGGAAGTTGAGAATAGCAGTTTTTTTGTTTTTTTATTATTTTTAACATTAGATCTTTTTTCTATTGATGCTGCAAAAAGTTGGTCACACAGGGTTAATAGCAGCGATAACGGAGTACGTTACCCGTGGCATAACGTGGTCCGTTAACGCTGCCAATAACCCTGTGTCAGCGCTGACTGGAGGGGAGTATAGAGCGGGCGCCGGGCACTGACTGGATGGAAGTAGGGAGGGACTAATTCTCGGCCGGACTGTGCCCGTCTGTGCCTGGTGGCCGCGACCAATCAGCGACGCGTGATTTCTGTTACAGACAGACAGACGGAAGTACCCCTTAGACAATTATATATATAGAAATTTGTCTCAAGTTCAAGTTCTCAATGATCTACACAACTTTGTTTTTTTTATGCAGGAGTCAAGACCGTGAGGGATTAATTTCATACATGGTTTTCTATTTTTTATGTGTGTAGTAGTGACTATTCCCAGGAATGCCATTATTCTGTAAGAGTCATGTTTAGGAGATGTAGAGAAGTAGAAGGAATGGAGTGAAAGAGCGCTCTTCTCACATCCAAGCGTTTTACTCTGAGACAAATCCTTTATGAAATGAGCCTTATAACAATCCTCATTAGCAGACTGTTCTATAGCCTGCGCGCTGAAGAGTGGTATGGCTAGATAGTCTGCAGATGGTAATGCAGAGCTCGCTCTTACCCTAGTCCTGGCCGACTTAGCATTAGTGATGGAATTTTCTATCTGTTCATTAAAAGCTTATTAAGTAAAGAAATTATATAGTCACAGTTCTGCTTGAATAGCTAGGTCACGGAGGTGGAGCTGATCTCCTTGGGATATTGATGTTTCCTTCAACTGAGGAAATGAGCCGTTACCTAAATTAGCTGCTTCTTTTAGATCTCCGCACCAGGGATTCCCATTTATATTTGTATCTTCTTCACAAATGGAGAAAAAAAGCTAACATGAAGCTCTTCTCTTTATTTAGTATTCAGCACAGGTCCTCAGCCTTGCCCAGGGCAAGACTTTTTATTGTCTGTCAGCTGTCCATCGGATGTAGCTCTCTCCTATGGACATCTTCTCAGAGGGCTGGCTTGCCAGTTCCTATGAAAATGACATTTTCTTTATACATTTCAGCTTTATTTTATTGGATGGGATGAGAAATAGAACTGTGTATTGTTAGTAAATAAATAGCGGGAGATGAACAATTGTTTGTTTACATGATCTATTGTAATTTGCTCTTTTACCGCTTGTTCCCATAATTAAATACAACACTACGCTTATTTGCTGACATCCAAGATAATTGTTTTTTGAATCTGTAACCTTCCAGCAATTCTCTACTCCTGACCGAGAACAAAGCCGAGTTTCTTCACAATGATATCCACTCGGTGCACTCGAGAATGACAAAGTAGCTGCTTCTATTATTTGTATGAATCATTAAATCCACGCTATCAGTATATTGGAGGTGGCCATCTGCTTAATGATATAATGAAAATGTTTCCTGGGAAGATTGCTGGCCAGAGGAACCGACCTCTTGTAAAATGCAGGAATAGTACTAATGCAGATTTCAGAGAAGTACACAGCAATTTTTTACCATGATTACCTAACCACCCTTTAAAGGGAATCTGTCACCAGGTTGTTGCTAAATAATCTGAGAGCAGCTTAATGTAGGTGAAGAGACCCTGATTCTTTCACTGCATCAGTTGGTACTTAGTGTAGTTTTGATAAAATCACTGTTTTATGAGCAGGATGTTGTCACTAGAGGACTACTTGCCTGCTGCTTGCTAGTCCTTCCACACGCCTACCAATGATTGGCAGCTTTCACGGATAGCTTTCTGTCAAATCTGCCAATCAGTGGTGTGGGCTGGGTTATACAGAGCTCAGCTTTCAGAGAACTGGTAGATCTAGAGCAGATGAAACGTTTTTAATTAAAGCTGCAGCACCCTGGAAAGTAAGTGACACATTGCTGGAATCACAGTATCTGCCCCTACATTATTCTGCTCTGACAGTTCTGATTCAGTACCTTCGTCCTACAGCTCAGTCTATACTACTGTGACATGTTGGCAGCCTATCAGTGATTTGGAAAACTTTTGGAAGCTGCAGATACTGGGGACTGGAGGTTTTACAGTACTGATTACAGCATTTCGGTCAAGACCTGACCGGGACAGATAGGTGAGCAGCTAACTGCTATATAGAAATCATTAGGATGGAGAGAAGTGAACTGGTATCTCAGGAGTTAATTTCGTAACGTGAAGTGTAACTCCTACTCGACCAGTCTCTAGTTATCATCTCCTTGTCAGCAAGCTTTAAACTATGTCAGATAAAAGCTCTAATAGCAGGAGAATGACAGCAGATAGAATAAGCCACTTTTAACATTTGCTTATTTACATGCTAATTTAATTATACCACTTTCATAACATAACACTCCTGATAAAACCCTTTAATGTGGGATACTGGGACTTACTTCTCTATACCTTAAACATGAATGTTCCACCATTCTGAATATGCATGTGCTTGTTGTAGTTAGAAAACATAGTTGTTGGCCAAGACAGTATTTGACCGCTTTAAACCATTGACAGATGTTTTTTAACCCCTTTTCAACATATGTTCTGGTACATGATGTAATGGATCCCCATGTATGGAGCAGGCGGGGAACCATACCCAAGAGATGCTGGCTGTGGTGCACAGTGAACATCTTCAGATAACAGCAGCTGTTTGAGCTCTTTGTTTGCTGCTGTCTAACCATTTAAATGGCCCATTTGCTGGTGTACACATGCATCGGCTGCTGTCAACCAACTGCAACGCAATCACAGGAGTCCAATGGGTTGTCATTGCGGCCAGAGGCATTCTGAAAGCTGTCTGCCATCTTTGTCCTCCTGTGAAGGTGAGCCTCTGTGAGGGCTTCATAGTAGAACATCATTCTGTCTAGTACTAAATACAACCGTATTGCAGTATATAGAATAAGCTTTCAAACATTTGTAGGTTCCAGTATATAATAAAGTAAACAATTAAAAAACTGTAAAGAAAAAAAAAAAAACATGTACATTTCAAATCATCCCACTTTTCATCCATCAAAAATAAAGAAATGAAGGGTTAAAAAAAACCCACTGGTATTGGCTGTGTCCGTAAAATTAGATCTATCAAAATATAAAATTAATTAACCCGACTGGTAAACGACAAAAAAGGAAAGAAAAATTGAAATGCCAGAATTGCAGTTGTTCAGGGGGCCGCAATATTGTAAAAAATGCAATAAGAAGCGATTCAAACTTTGTATCTACCTCAAAAAGACATCAATGAAAATGGTTGCTCTTCACTCAAAAACAAGCCCCGACACAGCTACATTAATATAAAAATGAAAACGTCACAGGTTACCCTAGTAAAATAGTGACACAAGCAAAAAAAATAAATAAATAATAATTCTACAAATTTCTGAATTCTTTTTTACCACTTGAAAGTAAAAATTCATGCAAGTTTGGCATTGCCGTAATTGTTCTGACTTGGAGAATCATACGGCCAGATCACTTTTAAAGCAGAAAAGTGGAAAAGCGTCCGAACGTGGTTGATACTGAGCACAGGGGTACTTCTCTATGGTAGCCACATAGAATAGAAAGTTTGAGCTTCACTGTGAAATGAAGTAGACACATTTGGCCTCATAAGGATACTTTCTTGTACACTCACACACAAGTATCGCTAAGATAGTGGCTGATGAATATAATGAAGTGGCTTTAGTGTTCTAAAAAGTAAAATAATAGTGAAACTGTTACTTCTGATCCAGCATTGATATCAGAAGTATGAAGTAAGGATTGCTTACAGATAATGACCTCTAAAGTTGATTTTGATGACCTGTGCATTCCCAATAATTAGCTGATGTCAGTATTTCATTAACTAGTTTGCTCTAAGTCATTAAACTAATTAAATAATTTTGCTACTGCAGTAGTTTTCTGATTAATTGCTCTACTCAAGTATAGGAATTTGTCATAAAGTATTATTTTTTTTAAAAACTAAGTGCCTCTGGTTTTCAAGTAAAGAAAACAACATGATGTTATACCTTGATCAATTGCTACTGAAGCCTGATTTTCTTCATTGAATTAATTGTATTGCCTACAGAATACTATAGGTCAAGGCATTATATTAATATGCAGGTGCACATACATACACACTATTCAACAGCACCTGTCTCCACGTCTTACGTGGCCATTGTTTGCCCTTATTTTAGTACCGCTGCTCCTCTGAGAGTTCCACACACATATATATATATATATATATTTTTTAATCCAACATATGACCTCCGAGATAAACAGCAATGTATCTTTTTATTTAATGGCAATTTTTATGGTGTTTACTAAGGTGTCATAGGTTACAGGATTTTCTGGGGACATATCTTTAGGCTGCTCTGCATAATTATCATGTGAGCAGTGCCCTCTTAATCAAGGATCTACAATTAGGAGTAAATAACATATATGCCCATATCTCTGCAACCGACTGACAGATTTTACACAAAAAAAACCATAGAACACGCAGGGAAGCAGTTGGAATAGAAATACCAAAAACTGGCCACTTTTGACCTGTTCACAACTCCTTTTTAAAGGGAACCTGTCACCCCCAAAATCGAAGGTGAGCTAAGCCCACCAGCATCAGGGGCTTATCTGCAGCATTCTGGAATGGTGTAGATAAGCCCCCGATGTATCCTGAAAGATGAGAAAAAGAGGTTAGATTATACTCACCCAGGGGCGGTCCGGTCCGATGGGCATCGCGGTACGGTCCGGGGCCTCCCATCTTCTTACGAAGACGTCCTCTTCTTGTAGTCACACTGCGGCTCCGGTGTACTTTGTCCTGTTGAGGGCAGTGTAAAGTACTGCAGAGCGCAGGTGCTGGGCCTCTCTGACTTTTCCCGGCGCCTGCGCACTGCAGTACATTGCTCTGCTCTCAACAGGGCAAAGTACGCCTGCGCCAGAGCCGCAGCGTGACTACAAGAAGAGGACGTCATCATAAGAAGATGGGAGGCCCCGGACCGGACCGCAGCGGGGACCGCCCCTGGGTGAGTATAATCAAACCTCTTTTTCTCATCTTTCAGGTAACATCGGGGGCTTATCTACAGCATTTCAGAATGCTGTAGATAAGCCCCTAAAGCTGGTGGACTTAGCTCACCTTCGATTTTGGGGGTGACAGGTTCCCTTTAACCTTTTTTTTAATGAAAAAGTGTATGACATTCAGCAACAACAAGCTGACCTTATTGGGTGAACCCTAACCCTAGTGACTCACATCATGCGACTAATTTGGCCTCCCATGAACTGGGGAAAAATTAGGATCCAGCTTCGCTCTATTTGAAACATGTAAAGAGTGGGTAACAGGGTGAATAAGGGTGCACAGCCCAGGAAGAAATCCTCCGATACCCACATTGTTTAATACAAATTTAGAGCAGAGGCACTACTGCTATAGTATTACATTAATGTGCAGGTGAGTAGAGTTATAAAAGTGTGCTTGTTTGATTGATTTTCTCCAAATAACAGAAAGTTTGTAAATTTTGCTAATAATCCTAATTTGCAATGGGAGTCAATAGTTTTGATTGCAACTGGCATTGTGGGTTATAGATAATTTAGCGACAAAGAATTTAGAATTGGTGGAGAAAGATTGAACTTGATCTGAGTCTTTTTTCAACCTATGTAGCTATGTATGTACGGTACTTGTACAATCTCTCTTTGTCATGAAGCAAATTTTTTTCTTGTATGCTTTTGTCATATATAGGTCCAACATTTCATGTGGAGCTTTGGTTTTCTATTACAAATCTCTTGCATATACACAAATTGAAATAAAACATCCTGGCTGCTTAAAACGAGCTAGAGCGAGCCTAGAAGCTTACTGAATACTGTCATACAAGCTGATTTAAAAAAAAAAAAGGATGGACTCTGTAGTCATAACCGAGAGAACATAACAGAAGCTTATTAACATGAAAATACACACTATCCAAACCTTACCTATACACTACAAATGTTCAAAATTATTTCCATTGGTGAAAGGGAAGATGTCTAAGCAATAGTCCAGATGCTTGCCAGCACGGATAAGGACTTCACTGTTCAGTGATGCATTGTATCAGGTCAGTGCCATAACTAGAGTCTGATGGGCCCCAGTTTAGGATTTGGATATGTGTGTGTATATTATAATACAATTGTGCTCAAAAGTTTACATACCCCGGCAGAATTTTTGCTTTCTTGGCCTTTTTTCAGAGAATATAAATGATAACACAAAACTTTTTCTCCACTCATGGTTAGTGGTTGGGTGAAGCCATTTATTGTCAAACTACTGTGTTTTCTCTTTTTAAATCATAATGACAATCCAAAACATCCAAATGACCCTGATAAAAAGTTCACATACCTCATTTCTTAATACTGTGTATTGCCCCCTCTAACATTAATGACAGCTTGAGGTCTTTTGTGGTAGTTGTGGATGAGGTTCTTTATTTTCTCAGATGGTAAAGCTGTCAACTCTTCTTGGCAAAAAGACTCCAGTTCCTGTAAATTCCTGGGCTGTCGAGCATGAACTGCGCGCTTGAGATCTCCCCAGAGTGGCTCAATAATATTAAGGTCCGGAGACTGAAATGGCCACTCCAGAATCTTCACTTTGTTCTGCTGTAGCCAATGACACGTTGACTTGGGCTTGTGTATTGGATCATTTTCATGTTGGAGCGTCCAAGTACGTCCCATGCGCAGCTTCTGGGCTGATGAGTTCAAATTTTTCTCCAGTATTTGCTGATACCGTGCTGCATTCATCCTTCCTTCAACTTTGACCAAGTTTCCTGTGCCTTTGTAGCTCACACATCCCCAAAACATCAGCGATCCACCTCCGTGCTTTACAGTAGGAATGGTGTTCCTTTCATCATAGGCCTTGATGACCTCTCTGCAAATGTAACGTTTATGGTTGTGGCCAAAAAGTTCAATTTTGGCCTCATCACTCCAAATTAACTTGTTACAGAAGTTTGGAGGCTTTGCTTTGTGCTGTTTTGCGTATTGTAGGCAAGATACTTTGTGGCATTTGCACAGTAATGGCTTTCTTCTAACGACTCGACCATGCAGCCCATTTTTCAAGTGCCTCCTTATTGTGCATCTTGAAACAGCCACACCACTAGTTTTCAGAGAGTCCTGTATTTCAGCTGATGTTATTTGTGGGGTTTTCTTTGCATCCCAAACAATTTTCCTGACAGTTGTGGTATATATATGTTCCCCATCCTGTTGGAAATATTCCCCATCCTGGTATACATGTCCCTTATCCTTGGGCTGGCGTTGCCATGCCCCCCATCCACATGGGCTCGGTGGTGGTCGTGACCTTTGTGACCATGGTCGTTACGCTCCTATCTTGGGTCAATTCACCAATGTTGCTCTAGCCTCCAAGAACTCCCGTTCTGACATCCAGCAACTTCTCTTTGTGGGGCTACATTAAGGATGCAGTGTACAGGAAAAAGTAAATGTGACCTTACCACAATAGAGAAATCTTGGTAGCATGCATCGGTGGGTGCCGAATCCTGCTGGTGATAATCAGCAATTGCATAAATAAAAAGAAAAAAAGTGTTTTTTTTTAAGCTCAACCACTGGTAAAATCAAAATTGTTTTATTTGAAATCAATTAAAAAACCGAGTCCAACATGATCAGTAAAGCGCACTCTGGCGTGTTTCTGACATGCAAAGTCCCCTTTGTCATGGAAGGACTCTGCGCCCCCAGCCACAGGATCTGAATGACCTGAGACATGATTGAAAAAGTCCAAATCTGAGGTATCTGAGGTTATGCTAGCACGTGTCTGGACAGAACTAGACTACTAATTAGACATCTGCTGTGTCGCTAATGGAAATCACTTTGAACATTTATAGTATGTATATAAAACTTAGTGGTCTTATCATGTTAATAAATTTGGGTTATGTTCTCTCGGTTATGAATATTGTGGATATAATTTTGCACCATCATTTTTAAATCAACCTGTATATTGATTGAATGGTTAAGTTGTTTTATGATACTTAACTACAATGTAAATTCTTGTTTCCCTGTGGGACAAAAGCACGGCAGTGAGCATGGAACTTAAGGACTATAAGATACCCTGCTGCCCTGTAGTGCCATGAGATACTGTAGGTGATGCATTCAGGTGGAGTATTAGGCTATGTTCACACGATGCGGATTTGTAGCATTGCCGCAGTGTTTCTTCTGCACGGAAATGCTCCAAAAACGCAATGGATTACTTAAGCAATGATAATTAATAACATTCCTGAAGTGTTGTGCACATGTTCCTGAAATTTCCGTCCTTATTTGCAGCATTTTATTTTCTGCAGCATGTCAATTCTTTTTGCGGATCTGCAGCAATTCTGCACCCATTGACTTCCATTGAGCCAGTCAAATCCGCTGCAATTTGTCAAAGGGAAATTATGTCAGAAGGAGGAAGAGTGTGTGGGCGGAGAATATGGGTGTGTGTCTTTGTGTGTGGGCGGAGAATATGCGTGTGTCTGTTTTTCTGTGTGTGTGTACCCATGCAACGTGTGTACCCAGCCGTCATCTGATGGGACTACTACCCCCATCCAGCTACGTGTTGTCACATATAACAGAGACAGCATGAGCCGATGATGGGAGAATAGTCTCATCATCAGGCGCCTGTGTTCAATTGTAAAAAAAATCCAAAAAACGTATATATTCACATACACAATACATACTCACCAAATGCCTAATCCCCGATGCCCGTGTCTACTGCAATCAATAAAAAATAATAACCCAACATATACTCCCTGTCCGCCGTAGTCCATTTAATACCGAGTGTCCCACGTCGATCTCACCCGGCCTCCGGCGATAGACTGACAGGAAGTAATCGCTGTTATGACCCCAATGGCGAGGGTCTCAGAGGAACGTGGAAGTCTGCAGAATACAAAAATCCAGCTCATAGGGCAGTGGTAACTGGGTTGACCATATATCTACTCCTAACGCCAACACTAGAAGTAGCCGGGGATCATTCCTATGTTGATTCTAGATGACACGCGCCAGCCGGAGAATCTAGCTACCCCTAGTAGAGGAAAACAAAGACCTTTCTTGCCTCCAGAGAAGGGGACCCCAAAGCTGGATAGAAGCCCCCCACAAATAATGACGGTGAGGTAAGAGGAAATGACAAACACAGAAATGAACCAGGTTTAGCACAGAGAGGCCCGCTTACTGATAGCAGAATAAAGAAAGGTAACTTATATGGTCAACAAAAACCCTATCAAAATCCACACTGGAAATTCAAGAACCCCCGAACCGTCTAACGGTCCGGGGGGAGAACACCAGCCCCCTAGAGCTTCCAGCAAAGGTCAGGATATAGATTTGGAACAAGCTGGACAAAAATATAAAACCAAAACAAATAGCAAAAAGCAAAAGGCAGACTTAGCTGATATAACTGGAACCAGGATCAGTAGACAAGAGCACAGCAGACTAGCTCTGATAACTACGTTGCCAGGCATTGAACTGAAGGTCCAGGGAGCTTATATAGCAACACCCCTAACTAACGACCCAGGTGCGGATAAAAGGAATGACAGAAAAACCAGAGTCAAAAAACTAGTAACCACTAGAGGGAGCAAAAAGCAAATTCACAACAGTACCCCCCCTTAGTGAGGGGTCACCGAACCCTCACCACGACCACCAGGGCGATCAGGATGAGCGGCATGAAAGGCACGAACTAAATCGGCCGCATGAACATCAGAGGCGACCACCCAGGAATTATCCTCCTGACCATAGCCCTTCCACTTGACCAGGTACTGAAGCCTCCGCCTGGAGAGGCGAGAATCCAAGATCTTCTCCACCACGTACTCCAACTCGCCCTCAACCAACACCGGAGCAGGAGGCTCAGCAGAAGGAACTACAGGCACAATGTACCGCCGCAACAAGGACCTATGAAATACATTGTGAATAGCAAACGACACAGGAAGATCCAGACGAAAAGATACAGGATTAAGGATTTCCAATATCTTGTAAGGCCCAATAAAACGAGGTTTAAATTTGGGAGAGGAGACCTTCATAGGAACAAAGCGGGAAGAAAGCCATACCAAATCCCCAACGCGTAGTCGGGGACCCACACCGCGGCGGCGGTTGGCAAAGCGCTGAGCCTTCTCCTGTGACAACTTCAAGTTGTCCACCACATGATTCCAGATCTGCTGCAACCTATCCACCACAGAATCCACCCCAGGACAGTCAGAAGGCTCCACATGACCCGAAGAAAAGCGAGGATGGAAACCAGAGTTGCAGAAAAAAGGCGAAACCAAGGTGGCGGAACTAGCCCGATTATTAAGGGCAAACTCAGCCAACGGCAAGAATGTCACCCAATCGTCCTGATCAGCAGAGACAAAACACCTCAAATAAGCCTCCAAAGTCTGATTGGTTCGCTCCGTCTGTCCATTAGTCTGAGGATGGAAAGCAGACGAATACGACAAATCAATGCCCATCCTACTACAAAAGGATCGCCAGAACCTGGAAACGAACTGGGATCCTCTGTCTGACACAATATTCTCAGGGATGCCGTGCAAACGAACCACGTTCTGGAAAAACACAGGAACCAGATCGGAAGAGGAAGGCAGCTTAGGCAAGGGAACCAAATGGACCATCTTGGAGAAGCGATCACATATCACCCAGATAACGGACATGCCCTGAGATAGCGGAAGATCAGAAATGAAATCCATGGAGATATGTGTCCAAGGTCTCTTCGGGACAGGCAAGGGCAAGAGCAAACCGCTGGCACGAGAACAGCAAGGCTTAGCTCGAGCACAAGTCCCACAGGACTGCACAAATGACCGCACATCCCTTGACAAGGAAGGCCACCAAAAGGACCTGGCCACCAGATCTCTGGTGCCAAAAATTCCCGGGTGACCTGCCAACACCGAGGAATGAACCTCGGAAATGACTCTGCTGGTCCACTTATCCGGAACAAACAGTCTGTCAGGTGGACAAGACTCAGGCCTATCAGCCTGAAATCTCTGCAACACACGTCGCAGATCCGGAGAAATAGCTGACAAGATAACTCCATCTTTAAGAATACCAACAGGATCAGCGACTCCAGGAGCATCAGGCACAAAGCTCCTAGAAAGAGCATCGGCCTTCACATTCTTTGAACCTGGTAAATACGAGACAACAAAATCAAAGCGGGAGAAAAACAATGACCAGCGGGCCTGTCTCCGATTAAGGCGTTTAGCAGACTCGAGATACATCAGATTTTTGTGATCAGTCAAGACCACCACACGATGCTTAGCACCCTCGAGCCAATGACGCCACTCCTCAAATGCCCATTTCATGGCCAACAACTCCCGATTGCCCACATCATAATTTCGCTCGGCAGGCGAAAACTTCCTAGAGAAAAAGGCACAAGGTTTCATAACAGAGCAACCAGGGCCTCTCTGCGACAAAACGGCCCCTGCCCCAATCTCCGAAGCATCCACCTCAACCTGAAAGGGAAGTGAGACGTCAGGCTGGCACAAAACAGGCGCCGAAGTAAACCGGCGTTTCAACTCCTGGAAAGCCTCCACGGCAGCAGGAGCCCAGTTAGCTACATCGGAGCCCTTCTTGGTCATATCCGTCAAAGGTTTCACAATGCTAGAAAAATTAGCGATAAAACGACGGTAGAAGTTAGCGAAGCCCAAGAACTTCTGAAGACTCTTAACTGACGAGGGCTGAGTCCAATCAAGAATAGCTCGGACCTTGACTGGGTCCATCTCCACAGCAGAAGGGGAAAAAATGAACCCCAAAAAGGGAACCTTCTGCACACCAAAGAGACACTTTGAGCCCTTGACAAACAAAGAATTTTCACGCAAAATTTTAAAGACCAACCTGACCTGCTCCACATGCGAATCCCAATTATCAGAAAAAACCAAAATATCATCCAGATAAACAATCAAAAATTTATCCAGATACTTCCGGAAAATGTCATGCATAAAGGACTGAAAAACTGAAGGCGCATTGGAGAGCCCAAAAGGCATCACCAAGTACTCAAAATGACCTTCGGGCGTATTGAATGCGGTTTTCCATTCATCACCTTGCTTAATGCGCACAAGGTTGTACGCACCACGAAGGTCTATCTTGGTGAACCACTTGGCACCCTTAGTCCGGGCAAACAAGTCAGACAACAGCGGTAAAGGATACTGAAATTTGACAGTGATCTTATTTAAAAGCCGATAATCAATACAAGGTCTCAAAGATCCGTCATTTTTTGCCACAAAAAAGAATCCCGCACCAAGAGGGGAAGAAGACGGACGAATATGTCCCTTCTCCAGAGACTCCTTGATATATGAACGCATAGCGGTATGTTCAGGTACCGACAGATTAAACAGTCTCCCCTTAGGAAACTTACTGCCAGGAATCAAATCTATAGCACAGTCACAGTCCCTATGAGGAGGCAGTGCACTGGACTCAGACTCACTGAAGACATCCTGATAATCAGACAAATACTCCGGAACTTCCGAAGGCGTAGAAGAAGCAATAGACACAGGCAGGGAATCCCCATGAATACCACGACAGCCCCAACTTGAGACTGACATAGCCTTCCAGTCCAGGACTGGATTATGGGTCTGTAACCATGGCAGCCCTAAAACAACCAAATCATGCATTTTATGTAAAACCAGGAAACGTATCACCTCGCGGTGTTCAGGAGTCATGCACATGGTAACCTGTGTCCAATACTGCGGTTTATTTGCTGCCAATGGTGTAGCATCAATACCCCTAAGAGGAATAGGATTTTCTAATGGTTCAAGAGTAAAACCACAGCGCTTAGCAAATGAGAGATCCATGAGACTCAGGGCAGCACCTGAATCTACAAACGCCATGACAGGATAAGATGACAGTGAGCAAATCAAAGTTACAGACAGAATAAATTTAGGTTGCAAATTACCAACGGTGACAGGACTAACAACCTTAGCTATACGTTTAGAGCATGCTGAGATAACATGTGTAGAATCACCACAGTAGTAGCACAAGCCATTCCGGCGTCTATGAATTTTCCGCTCATTCCTAGTCAGGATTCTATCACATTGCATTAAATCAGGTGTCTGTTCAGACAACACCATGAGGGAATTTGCGGTTTTTCTATCACATTGCACCGAATTAGGTGTCTGTTCAGACAACACCATGAGGGAATTTGCGGTTTTGCGCTCCCGCAACCGCCGGTCAATTTGAATAGCCAGTGCCATAGTATCATTCAGACCTGTGGAAATGGGAAAACCCACCATAACATTCTTAATGGCTTCAGAAAGGCCATTTCTAAAATTAGCGGCCAGTGCACACTCGTTCCAATGTGTCAGCACGGACCATTTCCGAAATTTTTGGCAATACACTTCAGCCTCGTCCTGCCCCTGAGACATAGCCAGCAAGGCCTTTTCTGCCTGAATCTCAAGATTGGGTTCCTCATAAAGTAAACCGAGCGCCAGAAAAAACGCATCAAGATCAGCCAATGCCGGATCTCCTGGCGCCAGCTAAAAAGCCCAATCCTGAGGGTCGCCCCGTAAGAACGAAATAACAATTTTTACTTGCTGAGCAGAATCTCCAGATGAACAGGGTCTCAGGGACAAAAACAATTTACAATTATTCACGAAATTCCTAAACTTAAACCTGTCTCCGGAAAACAGTTCAGGAATCGGTATTTTAGGTTCTGACCTAGGATTTCTGATAACATAGTCTTGTATGCCCTGCACACGAGTAGCCAGCTGGTCCACACTTGTAATCAAGGTCTGGACATTCATGTCTGCAGCAAGCATAGCCACTCTGAGGTAAAGGGGAAGAAGAAAAAAAAACTCAGAATCTTCTTTCTTATAATCCCTCTTCTGCAATGCATTAAACATTTAATACTGGCCTGGCAAACTGTTATGACCCCAATGGCGAGGGTCTCAGAGGAACGTGGAAGTCTGCAGAATACAAAAATCCAGCTCATAGGGCAGTGGTAACTGGGTTGACCATATATCTACTCCTAACGCCAACACTAGAAGTAGCCGGGGATCATTCCTACGTTGATTCTAGATGACACGCGCCAGCCGGAGAATCTAGCTACCCCTAGTAGAGGAAAACAAAGACCTTTCTTGCCTCCAGAGAAGGGGACCCCAAAGCTGGATAGAAGCCCCCCACAAATAATGACGGTGAGGTAAGAGGAAATGACAAACACAGAAATGAACCAGGTTTAGCACAGAGAGGCCCGCTTACTGATAGCAGAATAAAGAAAGGTAACTTATATGGTCAACAAAAACCCTATCAAAATCCACACTGGAAATTCAAGAACCCCCGAACCGTCTAACGGTCCGGGGGGAGAACACCAGCCCCCTAGAGCTTCCAGCAAAGGTCAGGATATAGATTTGGAACAAGCTGGACAAAAATATAAAACCAAAACAAATAGCAAAAAGCAAAAGGCAGACTTAGCTGATATAACTGGAACCAGGATCAGTAGACAAGAGCACAGCAGACTAGCTCTGATAACTACGTTGCCAGGCATTGAACTGAAGGTCCAGGGAGCTTATATAGCAACACCCCTAACTAACGACCCAGGTGCGGATAAAAGGAATGACAGAAAAACCAGAGTCAAAAAACTAGTAACCACTAGAGGGAGCAAAAAGCAAATTCACAACAAATCGCTCCCACAGTGTATCACTGAGCCCCCGTGAGAGTTCACCGGAGTTCATCAGCTGATCAGCTCTGGTGCTCTCACGGCACTGCTGCATGGGAAAGTTCTCACACAGCGATAGTGCCATGAGAGCATCGGAGCTGATGAACTCCGGTGAACTCTCATGGCAGCTTAGTGATACACTGACAGGAGGTAATCGCTCCAGCAGTGTATCGCCGGATGCCGGGTAGAGCGGTCACACCACCTGATGTGACTGGTTTACACGTGAGATCGCCGTGGGGCACTCGGTATTAAATGGTCTACGTCAGACAGGATAGTATTATATATGTTGGTTTATTATTTTTTGCTGGAGACGAGGGCGTTGGGGATTAGGCGTTCAGTAAGTATTGTAAATTTAGATTCAATAAAGGAGTCTGTGATTATTTCAAATAAAGGACTTTATTCTGGCTGTGTCTTTATTTACCATGTAACTGTAGGATTAGTAATCGATAGGTGTCTTATAGACGCCTCTCCATTACTAAGCCGTGGGTTTGATGTCAGCTGACAATACAAAGGTGACATCAACCCCACAAATATGAACCCCACAATCTTTTTTGCAAGTTTTGCAGGGTGGCTTTCGAGGTGAATGTGTCTCTGCCCGTGTGCGCTAACAACGTGGGCCGTGTGGACAGAGCTTTGCGTGTGGAGTGGGTGTGGCTATGCAGAGTGGGAAGGGCTATGTGGAGTGGACATGGCTTGATACATACACATACATACACATACTATATATATATATATATACACTGTGTTACAAATTATTATGCAAATTGGATTTAAGTGTCATAAAGATTTAATTGTTTTGTTTTTAAAATAAGCTCGTGGATGTATTGTATCTCAGGGCTCAATGGATCACTGAAATCAATCTTAAGCACACGTGATAATTAGTTTTCCAGGTGATTCTAATTAAAGGAAAACTACTTAAAAATGATGATCCACATTATTAAGCAGGCCACAGGTTTCAAGCAATATGGGAAATGAAAAGGATCTCTCTGCTGCTGAAAAGCGTTAAATAGTACAATGCCTTGGACAAGGTATGAAAATATTAGATATTTCATGAAAACTTAAGAGTGATCATCATACTGTGAAGAGATTTGTGACTGAAACAGAGCAAAGACAGAGTTCATGCAGATAAAGGCATAATGAGGAAGGTTTCTGCCAGACAAATTCATTAGATTAAGAGCGCAACTGCCAAAATACCATTACAAACCAGCAGTTATTTGAAGCTGCTGGTGCCTCTGGAGTCCCTCAAACTTTAAGGGGTAGGATCCTTCAAAGGCTTTCTGTGGTGGATAGACCTACTATTTGGCCACCCCTAAACAGTGTTCACAAGCAGAAACGGTTGTAGTGGGCCCAAACATACATGAAGATTAATTTTCAAACAGTCTTGTTTACTGATATGTGTCGAGCAACCCTGGATGGTCCAGAGGGGTGGAGTAGTAGATGGTTGGTGGATGGCGACATGAGCAAGGAGGTGGAGGAGTCATCTTTTGGGCCGGAATCATAGGGAAACAGCTGGAAGGGCCCTTTAAGGTTCCTGAAGGTGTGAAAATGACCTTTGCAAAGTATATAGAGTTTCTGACTGACAACTTTCTTCCATGGTCTAAAAAGCAGAAACGTGCCTTCAGGAGCAAAATCATCTTCATGCTGACAATGCCCCATCTCATGCTGCAAAGAATACCTCTGAGTCATTGGCTGCTATGGGCAGAAAAGGAGACAAACTCATGGTGTGGCCACCATCTTCCCCTGTCCTCAACCCTATAGAGAACTTTTGGAGTATCATCAAGCAAAAGATCTATGAGGGTGGAAGGCAGTTCACATCAAAACAGCAGCTCTGGGAGGCTATTCTGACTTCATGCAAAGAAATACAAGCAGAAACTCTCCAAAAACTCACATCAAGAATGGATGCAAGAATTGTGAAGGTGACATCAAAGAAGGGTTCCTGTGTTAACATGTAACTTGGCCTGTTAGGAGGTTCTGGAGTTAAATAGCTTTTTTGTTCAGTGAATGTGACCTCCTAATGCTGCAAATTCCACAAATGAGCATTTTCAGTTCTAAAACAAATCAAATGTTTAGAAATTCTACTGTGCCTAATAATTTGGAACAGTGCATTTTAAGTTTTTGTTCATTTTGGAGATTATACTGTTATCATTGGGAGGTTTCTTCAATAAAATTCGATGTATAATCTAACGGGTGATGACTTTTATTAGACTGACTGTCATTTGCACCGACCATTTAGGAAAATCCGAGAAAAATTTAATTTGCATAATAATTTGGAACATGGTATATATATATAGAGAGAGAGAGAGATTAATGAGGGTTTCTGGCTGAAGAGGTTGAACAAGGAAATGACATCACAATTCTTTTCTTTTTTTTTAATAATAGATCTTTATTTAGCATTATAGATTTACAAAATCGTATGAAAAACCGCCTCAAAAAGTTTAAAGTCCGCATAAAAAAAATGTGCCGAAATTCCACCACGTTTTCTGCCAAGAGATGCAGAAAGCGCCTTGAAATTTCCACAAGCAAATCCGCAATGTGCGCACATAGCCTTAACGTCATGCAATAAAGATATTTCCATGGTATGTACAAGTACAGATACATTTTCCTTTATTCTTGCAGAACAAGTGCTTACAATTTCTAAATAATGATTCTAGCTATCTTGTTAAAGTGTGTGAGTCAACCTAGGACAGAGCTCTGTTGGGGCTAGAGCCAGACTGGTTGCAAAGTGTCCAGATTAATGGCCCCCTTGACATTGGTTATACAGAAAGGTCCCACATTTTGATTAATTCCTCTGGGAGTTTACTCACACCAAGATCAAGGTCATTTATATTTGTAAGATTTAGGCAAGACTTGCTGGTTAATGAGATAATACTCAATATTGCTTTTCACACTCATTTTTGGATTACAGTATGGTAGAATGAGGTGTAAATGTATTTAATTTATAAGCGGTAAACTAAGTCTTGTTTTTAACAATTTAAAAGCATTTGGACACAATAATCAATTGTTTGTTTTTTCAACATATGTATTTGTGATGTAGATTTAAATTGAACTGTTTTCTTTTAATCTGTTTTATAATCCGATAATGTTCTTTTAAAATTCACATGTCAAATGTATAAAACGAAGTGCACAATATTGTGTAATGTAGCAGGTTTAATTAAAGGGTTTGTTCAAGCTGTATAACATTTTTCAAGCATGCAGTTAATGGCATAAAATAATGACTAATGCTGTACTCTACTCATCAGCACAGACTTGAAATGATGGTATCCTGTTTTTAAGTCACTTTACTGCTTGTGATTAACTGCAGCAGTCAGATCACTGAAAGGGGACATCATTAATTGCACCACCAATTATGTCCAGTTTCAGTCACCTGAACTCTGAGGCATGTTTTTGGCCTTGTATTGAAGAACGATAAGTCATCACTTTCAATCCCAGGCAAAAGTACCATCGCAGACGGCACTGAATACATAGAGCGTTAAAAATAATGAGTATAGATAGATAGCATCATATGTTATTTTAGACTAATAAAATTGTAGTCTGGCGCTGCTCTTTCCTGCATGAGAAAGTCACTGGGGCTACTGACGTTGCATCTGCACATGCCTGCCTCTCCTAGAGAAGTGAGTGGTGCTACTGACGTGGCATCTGCACATGCCTGCCTCTCCTAGAGAAGTGAGTGCTGCTACTGACGTTGCATCTGCACATACCTGCCTCTCCTAGAGAAGTGAGTGGTGCTACTGACATTGCATCTGCACATGCCTGCCTCTCCTAGAGAAGTGAGTGCTGCTACTGACATTGCATCTGCACATGCCTGCCTCTCCTAGAGAAGTGAGTGGTGCTACTGACGTGGCATCTGCACATACCTGCCTCTCCTAGAGAAGTGAGTGGTGCTACTGACGTGGCATCTGCACATGCCTGCCTCTCCTAGAGAAGTGAGTGCTGCTACTGACGTTGCATCTGCACATACCTGCCTCTCCTAGAGAAGTGAGTGGTGCTACTGACGTGGCATCTGCACATGCCTGCCTCTCCTAGAGAAGTGAGTGGTGCTACTGACGTGGCATCTGCACATGCCTGCCTCTCCTAGAGAAGTGAGTGCTGCTACTGACGTTGCATCTGCACATACCTGCCTCTCCTAGAGAAGTGAGTGCTGCTACTGACGTGGCATCTGCACATGCCTGCCTCTCCTAGAGAAGTGAGTGCTGCTACTGACGTTGCATCTGCACATACCTGCCTCTCCTAGAGAAGTGAGTGGTGCTACTGACGTGGCATCTGCACATGCCTGCCTCTCCTAGAGAAGTGAGTGCTGCTACTGACGTGGCATCTGCACATACCTGCCTCTCCTAGAGAAGTGAGTGCTGCTACTGACGTTGCATCTGCACATACCTGCCTCTCCTAGAGAAGTGAGTGGTGCTACTGACGTGGCATCTGCACATGCCTGCCTCTCCTAGAGAAGTGAGTGGTGCTACTGACGTTGCATCTGCACATACCTGCCTCTCCTAGAGAAGTGAGTGCTGCTACTGACGTTGCATCTGCACATACCTGCCTCTCCTAGAGAAGTGAGTGGTGCTACTGACGTTGCATCTGCACATACCTGCCTCTCCTAGAGAAGTGAGTGCTGCTACTGACGTTGCATCTGCACATACCTGCCTCTCCTAGAGAAGTGAGTGGTGCTACTGACGTGGCATCTGCACATACCTGCCTCTCCTAGAGAAGTGAGTGCTGCTACTGACGTTGCATCTGCACATACCTGCCTCTCCTAGAGAAGTGAGTGGTGCTACTGACGTTGCATCTGCACATACCTGCCTCTCCTAGAGAAGTGAGTGCTGCTACTGACGTTGCATCTGCACATACCTGCCTCTCCTAGAGAAGTGAGTGATGCTGCTGACGTGGCATCTGCACATACCTGCCTCTCCTAGAGAAGTGAGTGGTGCTACTGACGTGGCATCTGCACATGCCTGCCTCTCCTAGAGAAGTGAGTGGTGCTACTGACGTTGCATCTGCACATACCTGCCTCTCCTAGAGAAGTTAGTGGAGCTGCTGACGTGGCATCTGCACATACCTGCCTCTCCTAGAGAAGTGAGTGCTGCTACTGACATTGCATCTGCACATACCTGCCTCTCCTAGAGAAGTGAGTGGTGCTACTGACGTTGCATCTGCACATACCTGCCTCTCCTAGAGAAGTGAGTGCTGCTACTGACGTTGCATCTGCACATACCTGCCTCTCCTAGAGAAGTGAGTGGTGCTACTGACGTTGCATCTGCACATACCTGCCTCTCCTAGAGAAGTGAGTGCTGCTACTGACGTTGCATCTGCACATACCTGCCTCTCCTAGAGAAGTGAGTGATGCTGCTGACGTGGCATCTGCACATACCTGCCTCTCCTAGAGAAGTGAGTGGTGCTACTGACGTGGCATCTGCACATGCCTGCCTCTCCTAGAGAAGTGAGTATGCTACTGACGTTGCATCTGCACATACCTGCCTCTCCTAGAGAAGTTAGTGGAGCTGCTGACGTGGCATCTGCACATACCTGCCTCTCCTAGAGAAGTGAGTGCTGCTACTGACATTGCATCTGCACATACCTGCCTCTCCTAGAGAAGTGAGTGGTGCTACTGACGTGGCATCTGCACATGCCTGCCTCTCCTAGAGAAGTGAGTGGTGCTACTGACGTTGCATCTGCACATACCTGCCTCTCCTAGAGAAGTTAGTGGAGCTACTGACGTGGCATCTGCACATACCTGCCTCTCCTAGAGAAGTGAGTGCTGCTACTGACATTGCATCTGCACATGCCTGCCTCTCCTAGAGAAGTGAGTGATGCTGCTGACGTGGCATCTGCACATACCTGCCTCTCCTAGAGAAGTGAGTGCTGCTACTGACGTGGCATCTGCACATGCCTGCCTCTCCTAGAGAAGTGAGTGCTGCTGCTGTCATTGCATCAGCACATACCTGCCTCTCCTAGAGAAGTGAGTGGTGCTACTGATGTTGCATCTGCACATACCTGCCTCTCCTAGAGAAGTGAGTGCTGCTACTGATGTTGCATCTGCACATGCCTGCCTCTCCTAGAGAAGTGAGTGGTGCTACTGACGTGGCATCTGCACATGCCTGCCTCTCCTAGAGAAGTGAGTGCTGCTACTGATGTTGCATCTGCACATACCTGCCTCTCCTAGAGAAGTGAGTGGTGCTACTGATGTTGCATCTGCACATACCTGCCTCTCCTAGAGAAGTGAGTGGTGCTACTGACATTGCATCTGCACATGCCTGCCTCTCCTAGAGAAGTGAGTGCTGCTACTGATGTTGCATCTGCACATGCCTGCCTCTCCTAGAGAAGTGAGTGGTGCTACTGATGTTGCATCTGCACATACCTGCCTCTTCTAGAGAAGTGAGTGCTGCTACTGATGTTGCATCTGCACATGCCTGCCTCTCCTAGAGAAGTGAGTGATGCTGCTGACGTGGCATCTGCACATACCTGCCTCTCCTAGAGAAGTGAGTGCTGCTGCTGACGTGGCATCTGCACATGCCTGCCTCTCCTAGAGAAGTGAGTGGTGCTACTGACATTGCATCTGCACATGCCTGCCTCTCCTAGAGAAGTGAGTGCTGCTACTGATGTTGCATCTGCACATGCCTGCCTCTCCTAGAGAAGTGAGTGGTGCTACTGACGTGGCATCTGCACATGCCTGCCTCTCCTAGAGAAGTGAGTGCTGCTACTGATGTTGCATCTGCACATACCTGCCTCTCCTAGAGAAGTGAGTGGTGCTACTGATGTTGCATCTGCACATACCTGCCTCTTCTAGAGAAGTGAGTGCTGCTGCTGACGTGGCATCTGCACATGCCTGCCTCTCCTAGAGAAGTGAGTGCTGCTACTGATGTTGCATCTGCACATACCTGCCTCTCCTAGAGAAGTGAGTGGTGCTACTGATGTTGCATCTGCACGTGCCTGCCTCTTCTAGAGAAGTGAATGCTGCTGCTGACGTGGCATCTGCACATACCTGCCTCTCCTAGAGAAGTGAGTGGTGCTGACGTGGCATCTGCACATGCCTGCCTCTCCTAGAGGAGTGAGTGCTGCTGCTGACGTGGCATCTGCACATGCCTGCCTCTCCTAGAGAAGTGAGTGCTGCAGCTGATGTTGCATCTTCACATACCTGCCTCTCCTAGAGAAGTGAGTGGTGCTACTGACGTGGCATCTGCACATACCTGCCTCTCCTAGAGAAGTGAGTGCTGCTGCTGACGTGGCATTTGCACATGCCTGCCTCTCCTAGAGAAGTGAGTGGTGCTGACGTGGCATCTGCACATGCCTGCCTCTCCTAGAGAAGTGAGTGCTGCTGCTGACGTGGCATCTGCACATACCTGCCTCTCCTAGAGAAGTGAGTGCTGCTGCTGACGTGGCATCTGCACATGCCTGCCTCTCCTAGAGAAGTGAGTGCTGCTGCTGACGTGGCATCTGCACATGCCTGCCTCTCCTAGAGAAGTGAGTGCTGCTACTGATGTTGCATCTGCACATACCTGCCTCTCCTAGAGAAGTGAGTGGTGCTACTGGCTTTGCATCTGCACATACCTGCCTCTCCTAGAGAAGTGAGTGCTGCTGCTGACATTGCATCTGCACATATCTGCCTCTCCTAGAGAAGTGAGTGGTGCTACTGACGTGGCATCTGCACATGCCTGCCTCTCCTAGAGAAGTGAGTGCTGCTGCTGATGTGGCATCTGCACATACCTGCCTCTCCTAGAGAAGTGAGTGGTGCTACTGGCTTTGCATCTGCACATACCTGCCTCTCCTAGAGAAGTGAGTGCTGCTGCTGACGTGGCATCTGCACATACCTGCCTCTCCTAGAGAAGTGAGTGGTGCTACTGGCTTTGCATCTGCACATACCTGCCTCTCCTAGAGAAGTGAGTGCTGCTGCTGACGTGGCATCTGCACATGCCTGCCTCTCCTAGAGAAGTGAGTGCTGTTGCTGACGTGGCATCTGCACATGCCTGCCTCTCCTAGAGAAGTGAGTGCTGCTGCTGACGTGGCATCTGCACATGCCTGCCTCTCCTAGAGAAGTGAGTGCTGCTACTGATGTTGCATCTGCACATACCTGCCTCTCCTAGAGAAGTGAGTGCTGCTGCTGACGTGGCATCTGCACATGCCTGCCTCTCCTAGAGAAGTGAGTGCTGCTGCTGACGTGGCATCTGCACATACCTGCCTCTCCTAGAGAAGTGAGTGGTGCTACTGGCTTTGCATCTGCACATACCTGCCTCTCCTAGAGAAGTGAGTGCTGCTACTGATGTTGCATCTGCACATACCTGCCTCTCCTAGAGAAGTGAGTGCTGCTGCTGGCGTGGCATCTGCACATACCTGCCTCTCCTAGAGAAGTGAGTGGTGCTACTGACTTTGCATCTGCACATACCTGCCTCTCCTAGAGAAGTGAGTTCTGCTGCTGGCGTGGCATCTGCACATACCTGCCTCTTCTAGAGAAGTGAGTGCTGCTGACGTGGCATCTGCACATACCTGCCTCTCCTAGAGAAGTGAGTTCTGCTGCTGACGTGGCATCTGCACATACCTGCCTCTCCTAGAGAAGTGAGTGCTGCTGCTGACGTGGCATCTGCACATACCTGCCTCTCCTAGAGAAGTGAGTTCTGCTGCTGACGTGGCATCTGCACATACCTGCCTCTTCTAGAGAAGTGAGTTCTGCTGCTGACGTGGCATCTGCACATGCCTGCCTCTCCTAGAGAAGTGAGTTCTGCTGCTGACGTGGCATCTGCACATACCTGCCTCTTCTAGAGAAGAGAGGTGCACATTTCTGTGTAATGTGCACAAGTCCTCATAGGGATGTACAGAGGCAGCGTCCGGCACTCATTCTTCCATTGCAAAAGTGGGCAGCACCAGACAACCCTTTTAACTGCCTGGCTGTAAATTTTTTTAATTAAATTTGGAAAACCCCTTAAAATAACAAAATAAGACTGTTATTCACGTACACGCCAAAATACTGAATCAATAGTAATTTCCATTTTTATTAAATAATGTTAAAATTAATTCAGAATTTTGTTTCAATGAATTCTAATGTGGACAGAGGATCTGGTAGGGTATGTTAGGACCTTGTAATACTGTCACTCATTGATGATAATTTTACTGTTTTCACAGCCAGAGAAACCTAGCTGAAATTACAGAGCTGATCCATACAGCTTTCCTGGTGCATCGTGGGATTGTGAATATTGAAGAGCTGAAGAGTTGTGATGGACCTCTTAAGGATATGCAATTTGGCAATAAAATGGCAATTCTAAGTGGAGACTTCCTCTTGGCAAATGCTTGCACTGGACTTGCACAACTACAAAACACAAAGGTAAAAAATAAATATTCATTTTTCCATACATTAAGCAACGTGCACACATTGAGTATTTGGTCAGTATTTTGCATCAGTATTTGTAAGCCAAAACCAGGATTGGGTGATAAATCCAGAAGTGGTGACCTGTTTCTATTATACTTTATCTCTGACTGTTCCACTCCTGGTTTTGGCTTACAAATACTGAGGTTAAAAACTGACCAAATACTCAACGTGTGAACGTTGCCTAACTAAGAGAAGGCTTGGTAAATGTGTATTCTTTCTGAGATGTATCCGTATATTGCATTTACTGTGAAGTCAGTTCAGCATGTCTGGATAGAATATAGAAGTGCTTCTAAAACTATGAGGTGTTTCCAGTAGAAAAAGTTTGAGAAATGCCAAAGTAGAGGAATACAGAACTGCAAACATAAAAATCTTTCCACATTCGCATATGATTCTCTCTGCTCAGTCTGGTCTCTGTGAGACCAAATCCCATTGTGGACCATCAAAACCCTTCATGAAAATATGTAGGAGAATCACCGCTATTCCATTTTAAAATGTTTTCTTTTTATTAAAAAATCCATTAACAACTCCATGTAATAATTTGTATTGCACCTGACATGCAGATTGATGCATTTCTGGCCTACAGAGTGCCTTTCGTCATAGTGAAATCACGGAATAATGGGAAAGCCTTTTAGAACCAATAACCTCCAATCATGTGTGAATACATCATAACCATATGAATTAATGACTTAAATGCCATCAACCTTGTGAACCATCACAGTATGAGTATGAACAATTATCAGTCCCACATCAATAGATGAATGAGAAATCATTCCTAATGCAGAACTGCATAATGTGCTTAACGTATCAATGCCGCCAAGTTCAGCTCCCGACGTCTGTTCCTATAAAATGCACAAGGTGACAGACATCCAATGAAAAGTAATGTCTTTTGACCATGACTGCTGATCTTATTATATAGGACGCATCTTTCATGGTGGTCACTAATTCATGCAAGTTTCTAGCAGCTTTACATCACATGAGCTTTACATCATCACCTACAAGTGCCATTGTCATAGGATACTGACTTCTAGATATAGATTTTTAGAGATTACTTAATGGTATGTTCCTGACATAGCACAAAAATTCCAACACAGATGGTGCTGTGAATAAGTGCCAATTCGGCAGCAGAATTTGCATGTTACATCAGATTTTGCTTAGGATTGTGCTCTGGATTCACTGTGACTTTTCCACAACATAATGAGTAGAGATGGGCCAACCTCTGGATGTTCAGGTTAGGCCGAACAGTTAAAAAAAAGTTTGGTTCTGGTACCAGAACATTACCCGAACCTAGACCCTATTAATTTGAATAGGGGTCCGAACATCCAGTGTTTGCCACACTGTCATCTGCATGACAGCACGGCAAGCATTGCCTCTGATCGGCGGTAAAATCATTACCATCAGTCAGAGAGCTGCGGTTCCCATGCTGTCAAATGACAGCGTGAGCCAGCAGCTGTGGTCGGAGAGTTATTCTACTCCCATCAGCCTATGCCAGCAAGAGCAGGCCGCTGCTGATGGGAGTATTCATCAGCTGGCTCCTGCGCTCTAAGTAAATAATAATAGTAAAAAACGGCATGGGTTCCCCTGTGTTTTTGATAACCAGCCAGGCAAAACTGACAGCTGCGGGCTGCAACCCTCAGCAATCAGCTTTAGCAAGGTTAGTTATCAAGAATAGGGGTCCCCATTCTGTTCTATAAAATTATTTAGAGAAATAATTTTTAAAAGGCGTTGGTTCCCCTCCATTTTTGACAACCAGCTTAAACGGCTTCGTAATGGAGAGGCATCTACAAGACACATCCATTACTAATCCTATAGTTATATTGTCACTTATCAAAAAATGATCCAGAAATAATAATGTGCTTCACATATCATCTAAATCCATCCGTTACATTATCTAGTCCAACCAGGAACTGAACAGAAATGCACAAATTCCAAAATTATAATAAAATCTAATTTTTATTAATTACCGTATTCTTTAAGATATCAAACAAACTACAATATAATAGCTATAAACCAATGAACCTCTGATGCGAGGGACTACCAGGCTACTAGCCTCATTAATCACACTGTAGACATCATTATACATGTAACTAAATATAGTTACAAATCAAAATTCAGATTATCAACACTTGTGCAAATAATTAACAGTTATCATTAGTGACCACTACAAAGTCTAAAGGGATAATAACCATCTATTGGGAGTGCATGAGCAGTCAATATGCAAAGTTCCTCATGTCACCTATGTATGCATAAGCTTCCCTTGCGATCCTTATGATACTGCTATAAACACTGACGCCCCCTGAAGAAGTGTGGACGAAACGCGCGTCGGGGTAGAGGGACACGGCACCAGCCTCACTCTCTGTAAGTAGCCTTCAAAATCATGTTGATATCACATGTCTAGTGTTTATAGCAGTATCATAAGGATCGCAAGGGAAGCTTATGCATACATAGGTGACATGAGGAATTTTGCATATTGACTGCTCATGCACTCCCAATAGATGGTTATTATCCCTTTAGACTTTGTAGTGGTCACTCGTGATAACTGTTAATTATTTGCACAAGTATTGATAATCTGAATTTTGATTTGTGACTATATTTAGTTACATGTATAATGATGTCTACAGTGTGATTAATGAGGCTAGTAGCCTGGTAGTCCCTCGCATCAGAGGTTCATTGGTTTATAGCTATTATATTGTAGTTTGTTTGATATCTTAAAGAATAATTACTAAAAATTAGATTTTATTATAATTTTGGAATTTGTGCATTTCTGTTCACTATAGATATATTGTACATAAACATACAGTCAGAATTAAGTCATTTATTTAAAATTAAACACACTTTTACTTTTTTGTTTAAAAATAACATACACAGTTATACTTACCTAATGCCCAATCCACTGATGCCATTGTCTCCTGTAAAAAATGTAAAAATAAACAACATTAAATAAGAAACAACTAAAATATTCACCCAATGCCCAATTCCACTGAAGCCAACGTCTCCTGTAAAAAAACAAAAATAAAAAAGCAACCATATCACTCACCTGTCTGTCGTTCTGTCCACGACGTAATCCATGAATGGGGATAAACAGTTTTCCACCTGGACAGTGATCGTCCAGGCTGAGAACCACTGAGGAATGAGCTGCTGTGAGCTCAGCCTCAGTGACCAGTGGTGAAAAGTCTCGCAGTGCAGCGGTTAGTTCACCGGGAGAAACTTCACCGCTGAAATGTGAGACTTCTTAATTCAGGGGACCGGCTGGGAACGCAGGCTCAGTGACCTGTAGTGACCACTATGATGTCACTGAGGCTGAGCTCGCAGCAGCTCATTTCTCAGTGGTTTTCAGTCTGGAAGATCGCATTTTGGCATCGTCCAGGTTGGAAACTGTTTATCCCATACATGGATTATGGTGTGGGACAGATGAGGGATATGGTTATTTTTGTATTTTTTTTACAGGAGATGTTGCCTTCAGTGGAATTGGGCATTAGTTGAGTATAGATCTGTATGTTATTTTTAAATGAAAAAAAAAGTGTTTTTTTTATTTGAAATAATGAACTTTAGTCTTGATGTGTGTTTATTTACAATACAACTATAGGATTTGACGTGGGCTTGATGTCACCGGACAATGGAAAGGTTACATCAACCCCACAATTATGAACGCCACTTGCCATTCCCACAGGGCAAGTGGGAAGAGTCGGGCAAAGTGTCAGAATTGGCACATCTAACAGATGCGACATTTCTGGGTGGCTAGGAGGGCCAATATCCATGGCCCCTTACCAGTCTGAGAATAGTAGCCCCCAGCTGTCTGCTTTAGCTTGGCTGGTTGTCAAAAATGAAGGGGGCATGCCTTTTTTTCTAAATTATTTATTTAAATAAAATAAAAAAATAAAAAACGCGTGAGGACCCCTCTACTCTTCATAACCAACCTTGCTTTATCTGACAGCTGAGGGTTGCAGTCCACAGCTGTCGGTTTTGCCTTGCTGATTGTCGAAAATACAGGGGAACCCACAGCAGTTTTTTATTTTTAATTATTTATTTAGAGCGCAGGCACTCCCATCAGCCGCCGCCTCCTCTCGCTGTTATTAGGGGCAATAGGCTTAGGCTGACTGGAGTAGTAGTCCCATCACCCCACACCACTGACCGTAGGTAAACATTTTACCTCCAGTTACAACTGCTGGTTCATTACGTCATCTGACAGCGTGGGAACCGTAGTGCTTTTGACCGGTGGTATTAATCTTATGGCCAATTAGCCACTGGTGTTTCTCACGCTGTCATGCAGATGACAGTGCGAGAAACACCTGGTGTTCGTGGGGGCCTGAACCAGAACAGTAAAATGGACTTCCTGGTGAAGTCCGTGTTCGGGGTCTGTGCCCGAACAGTAGGTGTTCGGTACGGCCCTGAACCTTACTGTTCGGGTTCAACCATCTATAATGAGCACTCTTGTTTTTCAGTGAATAGTGGAGTTTTTCCACTACGGGTTGTTTGGGTTTTTAAGATTTTGTCCACATGTTATTATACTGTAAATTGCTGTGGATTTGTAGTGCAGAAAGCTCATCTCATATCCAAAGAGGTTGGATCCAGCCAAAGTCATATGTCCATGGTCCTAAGTCATTCTAGCTGCTCCTATGATTAGGAGAGTGGCTGAGTGACAGATCCCTCTTCCAGAACCGCTGACGCTATTTACTTTTTAAAGGACTGCGCTTAGACACCTTTCCTGGCAGTAATCCTTCATACCTGGTTCATATGCGCAGAAGAGTGTGTCACTTTAGGTATAGGGGCTCCACAGAAGAGAACATTTTTTATGGGGCTTCCCCATTGTCAAACCTTTCGTAATATTTGTGTTGAGAAATTCTTATAACGCGATCAGTCCCTTACACAATCTGATACATTTTTTTTTACATGTAGCACAGTTCAAAGTTGAGCTCAAACACTAAGCAGCTACAGTATTCTAGTACAGTCTTTTATCGTGCTCCGTATGATTAACTTCTTTTAGGTCCACTCTTGGGACTAGCAATTAGTTGTGAATATCTAAAGCCATAATGAAAAGCAAAAGCTATTTTATGATTGTCTGCGGTAAAATTAGCAAAGTCAATTATTTCCCCTTAGGCATTTTTACTGTAGATATTAAGAGGATAAAAAATAATTGCCTTAGGTAGTACTTTGATTCTTAAGTAACAGAAATAACATGCTTCTAATTCTTCTAATTGCATTTTACTATGCTAAATATTTAGTCCAGAGGTAATTAAATTGTTTGTCTTTATATGTTAATAACCAATGAATAATGTAAGGGGAATAAGAGAAGTTGCAGATTTCAGAGATGCCATTTACCAGCTGGGTCTCTCTAAGTTACATAGTTTCATCGTTTGAACATAAAATGGAACTTGCCACGTACACTACTGTATAATAGGTGAGTAAAGGAAGATGAGTAGGGCAGCACGGTGGCTCAGTGGTTAGCACTGCAGCCTTGCAGCACTGAGTACAAATCCCACCAAGCACAACATCTGCAAGGAGTTTGTATGTTCTCCCGGTGTTTGCGTGGGTTTCCTCCCACACTCCAAAGACTTACTGCTAAGGAATCTAGATTGTGAGCCCCGATGGGGACAGTAATGATGATGATGTTTGTAAAGTGCTGTGGAATTAATGGTGCTGTACAAGCGAGTCAAATAAATGATTCTTAACCATCCTTTGTTATTGATGGAAATAGACTTCTAAACCAGCTTGTGCCGTTTGACTTATAAGTTCAGTTTACCCCACCTGTGAATCAACAGGTTGTCGATGCTGCCACCTTGGGACCCCAACTGTGCGGGAAAACAGGAGCAGTGGTTTTTATTACAGCGAATCGTGTACATCCTTGTATTGCTTAGATGATCATTTATTTACCATGTTACATGCTAAGTCATAAGCAAAATCGCTGCTGCACAACATGTCTAGGTAGTTCGTATCCCAGATATATACATCTGTGAGGTTGGGAGAATCCCTTTTGCCATTATGTGGCTCTTTAGTCATTGGACTCCCTTTCTCATATTCTATGTAAATCCTGCTGATAGGTTGGTTGCTCAGTGTTACATTTTCATATACAGTAGATTGTATATGTTAGTAAATAATAATTACGGTAGCACCATCTCTGTAAATAGAACAATCACCGCTTTGTTTTTGGTTCTCTGTTTTAAACTGATCACCCCATAAAAGGCCAAGAAGTAATTGTAATGTATAGTAGTCTTAGGCCAGGGTCACATTGCCGTATATTCTCTCACGCGGGAGAATCGGATCTATTATGCTAATGTCGCTCGGATCAAACTCTCAGAGTTTGAGCCAAGTATCGCCTTACATCCGATTCTTTTGCATGATATAATCACAGCACAGGTGTGGAGAAGATGAAGAACTTAATTTCTCCATCTTCTCCATTGTCTGTCTGCGAATGTCACACTGCACTCGAATGACATCCGAGTGCAGTCTGATGTGTTACACGCACCCATAGACTTGCTTTGATCTGCATGGTCCAATATTCAGAGCCACTAGCATGCTGCGATTATTCTAATGTCGATCGGCATGAGAAAACAATCACAGAACTGCCCTATAGAATAACATTGGGCCATAACACATTGGATAGCACTGGGCCGTGTTATACACTAGTGTGCGCGAACCCTACAGGAGAGAATTGTCCCACTATAAATCGATCTTCTGTGTTTGGGACATACAAACTTTGTCTCTTGACAAGCTTTAAAGGATGTTGATACTGATGGCAGCAATCACTGCTAATATTAAGAGGCATTATTGATCGCATTACACGCTTCATTTTCTTATTTGTTTGTCACTTCTGTCTCTGCCACTTTCTATTAGATAGAAACAAGCAGCTGAAAATAGAAGCAGCAGAACATGTTCCACCTAATTACTCGTTTCCAAATGCCTGGAAGATTTTCTTGCACTGTAAGGTACTAGAGTTCTAAGCATCAGACCTGCAGGCTAACAAGCCCAGGGATTGCAGAAAATAGCCATCTCATAAATATAGTCTGAGAATAAGACATTTATAGGTTGAATAGAGCAATCATTAAATGACAGGCTCCAATTCTAGACTGTTTTAACCCTTTTCGTTGCAGTTGTCTGACTCATTAATGGTGGTCAGGTGTCCAATCTATTTATGCATTTTATACTGAGAACTTTACTAACCACCATGACAACATGAGGCTTTGTTCACACTGCGTTTCTGCAGTGCATTTGAGGAATTTTGCCTAAATACCTGTAAAAACAGGATTCAACCTGCATTTCTGCAGCATTTTCTGGGGTTTCGCCTCAATTCCCTTAAAATAAGATTCAGACAAACCCTTGGGACATAGACTGCTATGATATGAACGGAGTTTAGCCAAAATCCTGTAGGTACTGCAGAAAGGCAGTTTGAACATAGCGTATCAGAAATCCCTGACCATAATTGGGCTTAGTAAATATATATCTACTAGATGATGGCCCGAGTCTAACGCGTCGGGTATTCTAGAATAAGTATGCGTAGTGTATAGCACAGCCCACGTAGTATATTGCGCAGCCCACGTAGTACATTGCGCAGCCCACGTAGTACATTGCGCAGCCCACGTAGTACATTGCGCAGCCCACGTAGTACATTGCGCAGCCCACGTACTACATTGCGCAGCCCACGTAGTACATTGCGCAGCCCACGTAGTATATTGCGCAGCCCACGTAGTATATTGTGCAGCCCACGTAGTATATTGCGCACCCTACGTAGTATATTGCGCACCCTACGTAGTATATTGCGCAGCCCACGTTGTATATTGCGCAGCCCACGTTGTATATTGCGCAGCCCATGTATATAGCAATGTGGGCATGATATCCCTGTTAAAAAAAGAATTAAAATAAAAAATAGTTATATACTCACCTTCCGTTGGCCCCTGGATCCAGGAAGCGGTTACCGACGCTCCTCGTGCGCTCCGGTCTGAAGAGTGCATTGCGGTCTCGCAAGATGATGACGTAGCAGTCTCGCGGGGAGGAAGGAGCGGTCATGTTGCCGTCGGACTGCGCCTGTCGCTGATTGGTCGTGGCAATGGTCATGGGCGTTTTGCCACGACCAATCAGCGACTTGGATTTCCATGACAGACAGAGGCCGTGACCAATGAATATCCGGGACAGACAGACAGACGGAAGTACCCCTTAGACAATTATATAGTAGATATATATAATTGTCTAAGGGGTACTTCCGTCTTTTTGTGCACAACTTCCGTAACAGAAATCCCGCGTCGCTGATTGCTCTCGCCAGCTGCCTGTCATGGCTGCCGCGACCAATCAGCGACAGGCACAGTCCGATTAGTCCCTCCCTACTCCCCTGCAGTCAGTGCCCGGCACCCGCATACTCCCCTCCAGTCACCGCTAACACAGGGTTAATGCCAGCGGTAACGGACTGCGTTATGCCGCCGGTAACGCACTTCGTTATCACTGCTATTAACCCTGTGTGTCCCCAACTTTTTACTATTGATGCTGCCTATGCAGCATCAATAGTAAAAAGATGTAATGTTATTCACAGGAAAGCCTTCATGGGATGGAAATACGAGGATGACATACGGGTTGGTGATATCTTACAGCGTGGCGAGATTCCCACCCTCTGTTCCCTCCAAACCCAATCTCCCTCCTCTAAACTTCTTTGGTGGGAGTACTTGCAGGTCTGGTCCTTCCTGGCCTCTTTGAATTTGCCAGGGGGTTCGAACTGTAGACTCTCTCCCTTGGAACTGTTGTTTGCCGGTGGAGACGCCCCGAGCAGGGGAATCTCTTCCCTCTACTCAATTTTTTCAACACCTGTCTCTGACGCAAGGCTCTATTTCCAGTCTGCTTGGGAGAAGGATTTGGGGCGGACTTTGTCGGATGAGGAATGGAAGCGTTGCTTCCTGATGAACCATAAACTCCCGAGTTCCAGTGAGGCCTCGGAGAAGGGGTATAAACTGCAATATAGGTGGTACCTCACACCTGACAGGTTACACAAATTTTCTCCCTCAATTTCAAACTGCTGCTGGAGGTGTGGAAATGGCATTGGCTCCCTTTTGCATATCTGGTGGGGCTGCCCCTTGATTAGAACATTCTGGGACCAAGTGTTCCGAAATTATGGTTTGATCACAGGCAAGCACATCACCGGTACTCCGGAGATGGCATTGCTCTCCATGATTCCCGGTTCGGTGGGATCCCAAAAAAAGGACATCCTTAAATTTTGCCTAGCGGCTGCTAGGACGGTGGTCCCCCGCCGATGGCGAGACCCGGTTCCCCCCGATGTTGTGGAGTGGTTTTCAGAATTTGAAACCATCTTTAGGATGGAGGAAATTGATGCAGACCTTTCACAGACAAGGGTCTCCTTTTTGGGTATCTGGACTGAATGGATTCTATTTAAAGATTCTACTCGTTTCCCTGACCTGTTTACCTGAATACACCTGTCTATTCTTCAGTCGATTACTAAGCTACTCTTCTTTTCTTTTCGGTTCTAATTTTATATTTCTTTTCTTGAGCCCCACCTACTTGGGCTCCCCCCTCTATTTCCTCTTTCTATCTCCCCCCTGGGTGAGCTGTTCACCTTCCACCAGTTCGGTGTGATAGGTCTGTACCATGATTTACCAGTTACTTTTATAATGTTACTATTTGCGTGCATGTCTCGCTCTAGGGGACATGGGCGAATTGATTTTAGGTATGCTTTTTTTTTTTATTCACGGTAATGAAAGTCCTCGCCTGTTGCGGGGGCAAGGAGTTATTGCTTATATGTTAAAGTTACCGTGGTCATTCTAGAGGGTTTACTCCCTCTAATTTTTTTCTTTTTTTTCTCTTTTATGTAAGATTTATGCAAGGTTTGTGAACGAGTGTTTTTTGTGTTACTCTTCTCGAATTGTATATTATAAGGAAAAGTACTTTGATCATTGTCGTAGTTTTCAACTACTGTTTTTCTTGTAAAATTCTTTTCTCTTTAATAAAAATATATTTACCTAAAAAAAAAAAAAAAGATGTAATGTTAAAAAAAATTAAAAACCTGCTATTCTTACCCTCCGTAGTCCGCCCAGGCGCGAGTGGCTGCCGCCATCTTCCGTTCCCAGAGATGCATTGCGAAATTACCCAGAAGACTTAGCGGTCTCGCAAGACCGCTAAGTCATGTGGGTAATTTAGCAATGCATCCTGGGAACGGAAGATGGCGGCAGCCGCACGCGCATAGCCAGAGCTTCGCTGGATCCCGGCAGGTGAGTATATAACTATTTTTTATTTTAATTATTTTTTGAAACAGGGATATGGTGCCCACACTGCTGTATACTACGTGGGCTGTGTTATATACCGTGTGGCTGCTATATACTACGTGGCCAGTGTTAGATACTATGTGGGCTGTGTTTTGTACTGCGTGGGCTGTGCTATATACTACGTGGCCAGTGTTAGATACTATGTGGGCTGTGTTTTGTACTGCGTGGGCTGTGCTATATATTACGTGGCCTGTGTTATGTACTACGTCGCCTGTGTTATATACTGCGTTGTTGCTCTATACTGCATGGGCTGTGTTATATAGTACGTGGGCTGTGTTATATACTGTTTGGGCTGTGTTATATACTGCGTGGCCACTGTTATATATTGCGTGGCCTGTATTAACGCATCGGATATTCTACAATATGTATGTATGTATATAGCAGCCACATAGTATATAGCACAGGCCACGTACTATTTGTCTGCTATATACTATATGGCTCCTATATACTATGTGGCCTGTGCTATATACTATGTGGCTGCTATATACATACATACATATTCTAGAATACCCGATGCGTTAGAATCGGGCCACCATTTAATATATATATATATATATATATATATATATATATATATACATATATATATATATATATATATATATATATATATATATATATATATATATATATATATATATATATATACATACACACATATATATACACACACAGTGCATGCTTCAAACATAAAGATAGCAAATGTAAATTTTTGGTAAAGAATCAACAACAAGTGGAGCACAATTGTGAAGTTGAACGAAATGTATGGCTTATTTTAAATTTTTGTGGAAATTCAAAAACTGAAAAGTGGGGCGTGCAATATTATTCGGCCCCTTTAGCTTAATACCTTGTTGTGCCACCTTTTGCTTCGATTACAGCTGTGATTACAGCTGCAAGTTGCTTGGGGTGTGTCTCTATCAGTTTTGTACATCGAGAGACTGAAATTCTTGCACATTCTTCCTTGGCAAACAGCTCGAGCTCAGTGAGGTTTGATGGAGATCGTTTGTGAACAGCAGATTTCAGCTCTTTCCACAGATTCTCGATTGGATTGAGGTCTGGACTTTGACTTGGCCATTCTAATACCTGGATACATTTATTTGTGGACCATTCCATTGTAGATTTTGCTTTATGTTTGGAATCATTGTCTTGTTGGAAGACAAATCTCCGTCCCAGTCTCAGGTCTTTTGTAGACTACAACAGGTTTTCTTCAAGAATGGTCCTGTATTTGGCTCCATCCATCTTCCTATCAATTTTAACCATCTTCCCTGTCCCTGCTGAAGAAAAGCAGGCCCAAACCATGATGCTGCCACCACCATGTTTGACAGTGGGGATGGTGTGTTCAGGGTGATGAGCTGTGTTGCCTTTACGCCAAACATATTGATTGGCATTGTTGACAAAATGTTCAATTTTGGTTTCATCTGACCAGAGCACCTTCTTCCACATGTTTGGTGTGTCTCCCAGGTGGCTTGTTGCAAACTTTAAACGACACTTTTTATGGATATCTTTGACAAATGGCTTTCTTCTTGCCACTCTTCCATAAAGGCCAGATTTGTGCAGTGTACGACTGATTGTTGTCCTATGGACAGACTGTCCCACCTCAGCTGTAGATCTCTGCGGTTCATCCAGTGTGATCATGGGCCTCTTGGCTGCATCTCTGATCAGTCTTCTCCTTGTTTGAGACGAAAGTTTAGAGGGACGGCCGGGTCTTGGTAGATTTGCAGTGGTATGATACTCCTTCCATTTCAATATGATCACTTGAACAGTGCTCCTTGAGATGTTTAAACCCTTAACGACCGCCAATACGCCTTTTAACGGCGGAAGTTAAGGGTACTTAAACCACAGCGCCGTTAATTAACGGCGCTGTGGAAAAAGTGAATAGCGCCCCCCAGAGTCGGATTTTCTCTGGGGTCTCGGTTACCGGGGGTAGCCGAGACCCCAGAGAACATGATTCGGGTTTTTTTTACCGACCCCCGAGTTGCGATCGCCGGTAATTAACCGTTTACCGGCGGTCGCAAAAAAACCCAAAAACCGCGATTTGCCATTTAATTTCTCTGTCCTCCGATATGATCGCACATCAGAGGACAGAGAAATGGGGTCCCCGATAGCCCCCCAATACTCACCTGTCTCCCCCGGCCTCCTTGTGGCTCCCGATGGGCGCCGCCATCTTCTTCTGGCCAAAAAATGGCGGGCGCAGTGCGCCCGCCGGCCGGCACCCAGGAGATCTTTGGGGTCTCGGCTGCCGGGGGTAGCCGAGACCCCAAAGAACATGATCGGGGTCAGTTTTTACCAACCCCTGTTTTGCGATCGCCGGTAATGAACTGTTTACCGGCAACCGCAAAAAAAAAAAAAAAAAAAGCGATGTGTATTTCTCTGTCCTCGGATGTGATCGCACATCAGAGGACATAGAAATAGGGGGATTCGGGGACCCTATCATACTGACCGGTGTCCCTGGGTCCTCCTGTGTCCTCTCCTGGCTGCCGGCTTCTTCCTTTGGTAAGAAAATGGCGGGCGCATGCGCAGTGCGCCTGCCATGATCTGCCGGCCGGCAGCTAGAGGAGTTGGGGCTAAATTTAGGGTTTGGGCTAGGGTTAGGGTTGGGGCTAAATTTCGAGTTAGGGTTAGGGTTGGGGCTAAATTTATGGTTAGTGTTAGGGTTGGGGCTAAATTTAGTGTTAGGGTTGGGGCTAAATTTAGGGTTATGGCTAGGGTTAGGGTTGGGGCTAAATTTAGGACTAGGGTTGCGGCTAAAGTTTGGGTTAGAGTTGGGAATAAGGTTGGCATTAGGGTTACGTTTGGGATTAGGGTTAGGTTTGGGATTAGGGTTAAGGTTAGGGTTGGGATTAGGGGTGTATTGGGATTAGGGTTAGGTTTGAGGTTAGGGTTCAGATTAGGATTAGGGGTGTGTTGGATTTAGGGTTATGATTAGGGTTATGGTTGTTTTGGGGTTAGGCTTGTGATCATCGTTAGGGTTGTGATTAGGATTATGGATCGGGTTGGCATTAGGGTTAGAGGTGTGTTGGGGTTAGAGTTGGAGTTAGATTTGGGGGGTTTCCTGTTGTGAATTTGCTTTTTGCTCCCTCTAGTGGTTACTAGTTTTTTGACTCTGGTTTTTCTGTCATTCCTTTTATCCGCACCTGGGTCGTTAGTTAGGGGTGTTGCTATATAAGCTCCCTGGACCTTCAGTTCTATGCCTGGCAACGTAGTTATCAGAGCTAGTCTGCTGTGCTCTTGTCTACTGATCCTGGTTCCAGTTATATCAGCTAAGTCTGCCTTTTGCTTTTTGCTATTTGTTTTGGTTTTGTATTTTTGTCCAGCTTGTTCCAAATCTATTTCCTGACCTTTGCTGGAAGCTCTAGGGGGCTGGTGTTCTCCCCCCGGACCGTTAGACGGTTCGGGGGTTCTTGAATTTCCAGTGTGGATTTTGATAGGGTTTTTGTTGACCATATAAGTTACCTTTCTTTATTCTGCTATCAGTAAGCGGGCCTCTCTGTGCTAAACCTGGTTCATTTCTGTGTTTGTCATTTCCTCTTACCTCACCGTCATTATTTGTGGGGGGCTTCTATCCAGCTTTGGGGTCCCCTTCTCTGGAGGCAAGAAAGGTCTTTGTTTTCCTCTACTAGGGGTAGCTAGATTCTCCGGCTGGCGCGTGTCATCTAGAATCAACGTAGGAATGATCCCTGGCTACTTCTAGTGTTGGCGTTAGGAGTAGATATATGGTCAACCCAGTTACCACTGCCCTATGAGCTGGATTTTTGTATTCTGCAGACTTCCACGTTCCTCTAAGACCCTCGCCATTGGGGTCATAACAGTTTGCCAGGCCAGTATTAAATGTTTAATGCATTGCAGAAGAGGGATTATAAGAAAGAAGATTCTGAGTTTTTTTTTTTTTTTTTCTTCTTCCCCTTTACCTCAGAGTGGCTATGCTTGCTGCAGACATGAATGTCCAGACCTTGATTACAAGTGTGGACCAGCTGGCTACTCGTGTGCAGGGCATACAAGACTATGTTATCAGAAATCCTAGGTCAGAACCTAAAATACCGATTCCTGAACTGTTTTCCGGAGACAGGTTTAAGTTTAGGAATTTCGTGAATAATTGTAAATTGTTTTTGTCCCTGAGACCCTGTTCATCTGGAGATTCTGCTCAGCAAGTAAAAATTGTGATTTCGTTCTTACGGGGCGACCCTCAGGATTGGGCTTTTTCGCTGGCGCCAGGAGATCCGGCATTGGCTGATCTTGATGCGTTTTTTCTGGCGCTCGGTTTACTTTATGAGGAACCCAATCTTGAGATTCAGGCAGAAAAGGCCTTGCTGGCTATGTCTCAGGGGCAGGACGAGGCTGAAGTGTATTGCCAAAAATTTCGGAAATGGTCCGTGCTGACACATTGGAACGAGTGTGCACTGGCCGCTAATTTTAGAAATGGCCTTTCTGAAGCCATTAAGAATGTTATGGTGGGTTTTCCCATTCCCACAGGTCTGAATGACACTATGGCACTGGCTATTCAAATTGACCGGCGGTTGCGGGAGCGCAAAACCGCAAATTCCCTCATGGTGTTGTCTGAACAGACACCTAATTCGGTGCAATGTGATAGAAAAACCGCAAATTCCCTCATGGTGTTGTCTGAACAGACACCTGATTTAATGCAATGTGATAGAATCCTGACTAGAAATGAGCGGAAAATTCATAGACGCCGGAATGGCTTGTGCTACTACTGTGGTGATTCTACACATGTTATCTCAGCATGCTCTAAACGTATAGCTAAGGTTGTTAGTCCTGTCACCGTTGGTAATTTGCAACCTAAATTTATTCTGTCTGTAACTTTGATTTGCTCACTGTCATCTTATCCTGTCATGGCGTTTGTAGATTCAGGTGCTGCCCTGAGTCTCATGGATCTCTCATTTGCTAAGCGCTGTGGTTTTACTCTTGAACCATTAGAAAATCCTATTCCTCTTAGGGGTATTGATGCTACACCATTGGCAGCAAATAAACCGCAGTATTGGACACAGGTTACCATGTGCATGACTCCTGAACACCGCGAGGTGATACGTTTCCTGGTTTTACATAAAATGCATGATTTGGTTGTTTTAGGGCTGCCATGGTTACAGACCCATAATCCAGTCCTGGACTGGAAGGCTATGTCAGTCTCAAGTTGGGGCTGTCGTGGTATTCATGGGGATTCCCTGCCTGTGTCTATTGCTTCTTCTACGCCTTCGGAAGTTCCGGAGTATTTGTCTGATTATCAGGATGTCTTCAGTGAGTCTGAGTCCAGTGCACTGCCTCCTCATAGGGACTGTGACTGTGCTATAGATTTGATCCCAGGCAGTAAATTTCCTAAGGGAAGACTGTTTAATCTGTCGGTACCTGAACATACCGCTATGCGTTCATATATCAAGGAGTCTCTGGAGAAAGGACATATTCGTCCGTCTTCGTCCCCTCTTGGTGCGGGATTCTTTTTTGTGGCAAAAAAGGACGGATCTTTGAGACCTTGTATTGATTATCGGCTTTTAAATAAGATCACTGTCAAATTTCAGTATCCTTTACCGCTGTTGTCTGACTTGTTTGCCCGGATTAAGGGTGCCAAGTGGTTCACCAAGATAGACCTTCGTGGTGCGTACAACCTTGTGCGCATTAAGCAAGGTGATGAATGGAAAACCGCATTCAATACGCCCGAAGGTCATTTTGAGTACTTGGTGATGCCTTTTGGGCTCTCCAATGCGCCTTCAGTTTTTCAGTCCTTTATGCTTGACATTTTCCGGAAGTATCTGGATAAATTTTTGATTGTTTATCTGGATGATATTTTGGTTTTTTCTGATAATTGGGATTCGCATGTGGAGCAGGTCAGGTTGGTCTTTAAAATTTTGCGTGAAAATTCTTTGTTTGTCAAGGGCTCAAAGTGTCTCTTTGGTGTACAGAAGGTTCCCTTTTTGGGGTTCATTTTTTCCCCTTCTGCTGTGGAGATGGACCCAGTCAAGGTCCGAGCTATTCTTGATTGGACTCAGCCCTCGTCAGTTAAGAGTCTTCAGAAGTTCTTGGGCTTCGCTAACTTCTACCGTCGTTTTATCGCTAATTTTTCTAGCATTGTGAAACCTTTGACGGATATGACCAAGAAGGGCTCCGATGTAGCTAACTGGGCTCCTGCTGCCGTGGAGGCTTTCCAGGAGTTGAAACGCCGGTTTACTTCGGCGCCTGTTTTGTGCCAGCCTGACGTCTCACTTCCCTTCCAGGTTGAGGTGGATGCTTCGGAGATTGGGGCAGGGGCCGTTTTGTCGCAGAGAGGCCCTGGTTGCTCTGTTATGAAACCTTGTGCCTTTTTCTCTAGGAAGTTTTCGCCTGCCGAGCGAAATTATGATGTGGGCAATCGGGAGTTGTTGGCCATGAAATGGGCATTTGAGGAGTGGCGTCATTGGCTCGAGGGTGCTAAGCATCGTGTGGTGGTCTTGACTGATCACAAAAATCTGATGTATCTCGAGTCTGCTAAACGCCTTAATCCGAGACAGGCCCGCTGGTCATTGTTTTTCTCCCGCTTTGATTTTGTTGTCTCGTATTTACCAGGTTCAAAGAATGTGAAGGCCGATGCTCTTTCTAGGAGCTTTGTGCCTGATGCTCCTGGAGTCGCTGATCCTGTTGGTATTCTTAAAGATGGAGTTATCTTGTCAGCTATTTCTCCGGATCTGCGACGTGTGTTGCAGAGATTTCAGGCTGATAGGCCTGAGTCTTGTCCACCTGACAGACTGTTTGTCCCGGATAAGTGGACCAGCAGAGTCATTTCCGAGGTTCATTCCTCGGTGTTGGCAGGTCACCCGGGAATTTTTGGCACCAGAGATCTGGTGGCCAGGTCCTTTTGGTGGCCTTCCTTGTCAAGGGATGTGCGGTCATTTGTGCAGTCCTGTGGGACTTGTGCTCGAGCTAAGCCTTGCTGTTCTCGTGCCAGCGGTTTGCTCTTGCCCTTGCCTGTCCCGAAGAGACCTTGGACACATATCTCCATGGATTTCATTTCTGATCTTCCGCTATCTCAGGGCATGTCCGTTATCTGGGTGATATGTGATCGCTTCTCCAAGATGGTCCATTTGGTTCCTTTGCCTAAGCTGCCTTCCTCTTCCGATCTGGTTCCTGTGTTTTTCCAGAACGTGGTTCGTTTGCACGGCATCCCTGAGAATATTGTGTCTGACAGAGGATCCCAGTTCGTTTCCAGGTTCTGGCGATCCTTTTGTAGTAGGATGGGCATTGATTTGTCGTTTTCGTCTGCTTTCCATCCTCAGACTAATGGACAGACGGAGCGAACCAATCAGACTTTGGAGGCTTATCTGAGGTGTTTTGTCTCTGCTGATCAGGACGATTGGGTGACATTCTTGCCGTTGGCTGAGTTTGCCCTTAATAATCGGGCTAGTTCCGCCACCTTGGTTTCGCCTTTTTTCTGCAACTCTGGTTTCCATCCTCGCTTTTCTTCGGGTCATGTGGAGCCTTCTGACTGTCCTGGGGTGGATTCTGTGGTGGATAGGTTGCAGCAGATCTGGAATCATGTGGTGGACAACTTGAAGTTGTCACAGGAGAAGGCTCAGCGCTTTGCCAACCGCCGCCGCGGTGTGGGTCCCCGACTACGCGTTGGGGATTTGGTATGGCTTTCTTCCTGCTTTGTTCCTATGAAGGTCTCCTCTCCCAAATTTAAACCTCGTTTTATTGGGCCTTACAAGATATTGGAAATCCTTAATCCTGTATCTTTTCGTCTGGATCTTCCTGTGTCGTTTGCTATTCACAATGTATTTCATAGGTCCTTGTTGCGGCGGTACATTGTGCCTGTAGTTCCTTCTGCTGAGCCTCCTGCTCCTGTGTTGGTTGAGGGCGAGTTGGAGTACGTGGTGGAGAAGATCTTGGATTCTCGCCTCTCCAGGCGGAGGCTTCAGTACCTGGTCAAGTGGAAGGGCTATGGTCAGGAGGATAATTCCTGGGTGGTCGCCTCTGATGTTCATGTGGCCGATTTAGTTCGTGCCTTTCATGCCGCTCATCCTGATCGCCCTGGTGGTCGTGGTGAGGGTTCGGTGACCCCTCACTAAGGGGGGGGTACTGTTGTGAATTTGCTTTTTGCTCCCTCTAGTGGTTACTAGTTTTTTGACTCTGGTTTTTCTGTCATTCCTTTTATCCGCACCTGGGTCGTTAGTTAGGGGTGTTGCTATATAAGCTCCCTGGACCTTCAGTTCTATGCCTGGCAACGTAGTTATCAGAGCTAGTCTGCTGTGCTCTTGTCTACTGATCCTGGTTCCAGTTATATCAGCTAAGTCTGCCTTTTGCTTTTTGCTATTTGTTTTGGTTTTGTATTTTTGTCCAGCTTGTTCCAAATCTATTTCCTGACCTTTGCTGGAAGCTCTAGGGGGCTGGTGTTCTCCCCCCGGACCGTTAGACGGTTCGGGGGTTCTTGAATTTCCAGTGTGGATTTTGATAGGGTTTTTGTTGACCATATAAGTTACCTTTCTTTATTCTGCTATCAGTAAGCGGGCCTCTCTGTGCTAAACCTGGTTCATTTCTGTGTTTGTCATTTCCTCTTACCTCACCGTCATTATTTGTGGGGGGCTTCTATCCAGCTTTGGGGTCCCCTTCTCTGGAGGCAAGAAAGGTCTTTGTTTTCCTCTACTAGGGGTAGCTAGGTTCTCCGGCTGGCGCGTGTCATCTAGAATCAACGTAGGAATGATCCCTGGCTACTTCTAGTGTTGGCGTTAGGAGTAGATATATGGTCAACCCAGTTACCACTGCCCTATGAGCTGGATTTTTGTATTCTGCAGACTTCCACGTTCCTCTAAGACCCTCGCCATTGGGGTCATAACAGTTTCCACTGTTTAGGTACATCAGGGGGTCTCTAAACGCCACAGCCAATTTTGCGCTCAAAAAGTCAAATGGTGCTCCCTCCCTTCCGAGCTCTGCTGTGCGCCCAAACAGTGGTTTACCCCCACATATGGGGCATCAACAACTTTTAGGGTCCAATTTCTCCTGTTACCCTTGTGAAAATAAAATCGTGGGGGCTAAAAAATCTTTTTTGTGGAAAAAAAAATATTTTTTATTTTCACAACTCTGCATTATAAACTTGTGTGAAGCCCTTGGGCATTCAACGTTCTCACCAAACATCTAGATAAGTTCCTTGGGGGGTCTAGTTTCCAAAATGGGGTCACTTGTAGGGGGTTTCTACTGTTTAGGTACATTAGGGTCTCTGCAAACGCAACATCATGCCCGCAGACCATTCTATCAAAGTCTGCATTCCAAAATGGCATTCCTTCCCTTCCGAGCTCTGCCATGCGCCCAAACAGTGGTCCCCCCCACACATGGGGTATCAGTGTACTCAGGACAAATTGGACAAGAACTTTTGGGGTCCAATTTCTCTTGTTATCCTTGTCAAAATAAAAATTTGTGGGCTAAAAAATCTTTTTTGTGGAAATTTTTTTATTTTTTTTATTTTTTTTTAAATTTTCACCACTCTGCATTATAAACTTCTGTGAAGCACTTGGGCATTCAAAGTTCTCACCCCACATCTAGATAAGTTCCTTGGGGGGTCTAGTTTCCAAAATGGGGTCACTTTTTATGGGTTTCTACTGTTTAGGTACATCAGGGGCTCTGCAAACGCAACATAACGCCCGCAGACCATTCTATCAAAGTCTGCTTTCCAAAACGGCGCTCCTTCCCTTCCGAGCTCTGCCATGCGCCCAAACAGTGGTTTACCCCCACATATGGGGTATCAGCCTACTCAGCATAAATTGCACAATACATTTTTTGGTCCAATTTCTCCTGTTACTCTTATGAACGTAAAAATTTGTGGGTGAAAAATCATTTTTGTGGAAAAAATATGATTTTTTTATTTTCATGGCTCTACATTATAAATTTCTGTGAAGCAGTTGGGGGGTCATAGTGCTCACAACACATCTAGATAAGTTCTTTGGGGGGTCTAGTTTCCAAAATGGGGTCACTTGTGGGGGGTTTCTACTGTTTAGGTACATCAGGAGCTCTGCAAACGCAACATGACGCCCGCAGACCATCCCATCAAAGTCTGCATTCCAAGCGGTGCTCCTTCCCTTCCGAGCCCCGATGGATGCCCAAACAGTGCCCCCCCCCACATATGGGGTATCAGCGTACTCAGGACAAACTGGTCAACAGATTTTGGGGTCCAATGTCTCCTGTTACCCTTGAAAAAAAAAAATTGCAGGCTAAAAAATCATTTTTGAGGGAAAAAAAAAGGATTTTTTATTTTCACGGCTCTACTTTATAAATTTCTGTGAAGCACTTGGGGTTTAAAGTGCTCACCACACATCTAGATAAGTTCCCTAAGGGGTCTAGTTTCCAAAATGGTGTCACTTGTGGGGGGTTTCCACTGTTTAGGCACATCAGGGGCTCTCCAAACGCGACATGGCGTCCGATCTCAATTCCAGCCAATTCTACATTGAAAAAGTAAAACGGCACTCCTTCTCTTCCAAGGTCTGCAGTGCGCCCAAACAGTGGTTTACCCCCACATATGGGGTATCGATGTACTCAGGAGAAATTGCACAACAACTTTTGTGGTCTAATTTCTCCTGTTACCCTTGTGAAAATAAAAATTTGGGGGCAAAAAGATCATTTTTGTAGAAAAAATGCGATTTTTTTTATTTTCACGGCTCTACGTTATAAACTTCTGTGAAGCACCTGGGGGTTTAAAGTGCTCACCACACATCTAGATAAGTTCCTTAAGGGGTCTAGTTTCCAAAATGGTGTCACTTGTGCAGCGTTTCCAGTGTTTAGGCACATCAGGGGCTCTCTAAACGTGATATGGCATCCGATCTCAATTCCAGCCAATTCTGCATTGAAAAAGTCAAACGGCGCTCCTTCTCTTCCAAGCTCTGCGGTGCGCCCAAACAGTGGTTTACCCCCACATATGGGGTATCGGCGTATTCAGGAGAAACTGCACAACAACATTTATGGTTAAATTTCTGTTTTTACACTTGTGAAAATAAAAAAAAAATGGTTCTGAAGTAAAATGTTTGCAAAAAAAAGTTAAATGTTCATTTTTGCCTTCCACATTGTTTCAGTTCCTGTGAAGCACGTAAAGGGTTAATAAACTTCTTGAATGTGGTTTTGAGCACCTTGAGGGGTGCAGTTTTTAGAATGGTGTCACACTTGGTTATTTTCTATCATATAGACCCCTCAAAATGACTTCAAATGTGATGTGGTCCCTAAAAAAAAATGGTGTTGTAAAAATGAGAAATTGATGGTCAATTTTTAACCCTTATAACTCCCTAACAAAAAAAAATTTGTTTCCAAAATTGTGCTGATGTAAAGTAGACATGTGGGAAATGTTATTTATTAACTATTTTTTGTGACATATCTCTCTGATTTAAGGGCATAAAAATACAAAGTTTGAAAATTGCAAAATTTTAAAAATTTTCGCCATATTTCCGTTTTTTTCATAAATAATCGCCAGTAATATCGAAGAAATGTTACCACTAACATGAAGTACAATATGTCAGAATCAGCAGGATTTCTTGAAGCGTTCCAGAGTTATAACCTCATAAAGTGACAGTGGTCAGAATTGTAAAAATTGTCTCGTCATTAAGTACCAAATTGGCTCTGTCACTAAGGGGTTAAAGTTTTGGAAATCATTTTGTATCCAAATCCGGCTTTAAACTTCTCCACAACAGTATCACGGACCTGCCTGTTGTGTTCCTTGGTCTTCATGATGCTCTCTGTGCTTCAAACAGAACCCTGAGGCTATGTGCACACGATGCAGATTTAGTGCAGATCTGCAGCGTTTTTTTCTGCTGCAGAAACGCTGCAGATCTGCACTGTGATGTACAGTACAATGTAAATCAATGTGAAAAAAAAAAAGCTATGCACATGGTGCAGAAAAATTTGCGCAGAAACGCTGCAGATTTCAAAGAAGTGCATGTCACTTCTTTTGTGTGTTTCTGCAGTGTTTCTGCACCCCTCCATTAATAGAAATCCGCAGTGGTAAAAACTGCATAAAATCCGCGCAAAAAACGCATCAAAAACGCATCTAAAACGCAGCTGCATTTTCTGCCAGGAGATGCAGATTTTGTGCAGAAAATTCTGCACCCAAATCTGCAACGTGTGCACACAGCCTGAGACTATCACAGAGCAGGTGCATTTATACGGAGCCTTGATTACACACAGGTGGATTATATTTATCATCATTAGGCATTTAGGACAACATTTGATCATTCAGAGATCCACAATGAACTTCTGGAGTAAGTTTGCTGCACTGAAAGTAAAGTGGCCGAATAATATTGCACGCCCCACTTTTCAGTTTTTGAATATCCACATTTATCCACAGTTAGCCATTAAAAGGTATCAACCACTGAGGACTCTCAATTCTAAATATTTTTGAATATCCACAAAAATTAAAAATAACCAATACATTTCGTTCAACTTCACAATTGTGTTCCACTTGTTGATTCTTCACCAAAAATTTACATTTGGTATCTTTGTTTGAAGCGTGATATGTGGGAAAAGACTGAAAGGTTCCAGGGGGCCGAAGACTTTCGCAAGGCACTGTGTGTATATATATAGATATATATATATATATATATATATATATATATATATATATATATATATATATATATATATATATATATATATATATATAATAATGGTCAATGGTAAAATGATTGGTGTCGATTAATAATAATAATCTTTATTTTTATATAGCGCTATCATATTCTGATGTATGTAAATATTCATATTTACATACATTATCATCGCTGTCCCCGATGGGACTCACAATCTAGATTCCCTATGTCTTTGGATTGTGGGAGGAAACCCACACGAACAAGGGGAGAACATACAAACTCTTTGCAGATGATGTCCTTGATGGGATTTGAACCCAGTACTCCAGCGCTGCAAGGCCACCGTGCTGCCCTAGCTACATGTGCTGAAAAAAAAAAGTATGACTCTGGGAAGAGGGGGAGGAAACAAGTTAAAGTTCAAAAATGGAAATGCTGCGGGAAGGTGTAATTACAGAGATATTGGCATTTGTTGCTAAAATGAGAAAATCAAAATACTTCCTGATAACATGTCATCTTGTAGCTGGAGCTATACCCTGTGCTAATGAAGAGGTTGTCATCACTTTCTGAGAAGCAAATCTGCCACTCCAATATATAAGATAAAGCAAGGCAGACTAAACTAAAGGTACTGTCACACTCTGCAACTTTCCAACGATCACGACCAGCGATACGACCTGGCCGTGATCGTTGGAAAGTCGTCGTGTGGTCGCTGGAGAGCTGTCACACAGACAGCTCTCCAGCGACCAACGATGCCGAAGTCCCCGGGTAACCAGGGTAAACATCGGGTTACTAAGCGCAGAGCCGCGCTTAGTAACCCGATGTTTACCCTGGTTACCATTGTAAATGTAAAAAAAAAAACCACATACTCACATTCCGGTGCCGGGCGTCCGCTTCCCTGCACTCCTCCTGCATCCTGTGTAAGCGCGGCCATAAAGCAGAGCGGTGACGTCACCGCTGTGCTCTGATGTACGGCCGGCCGGTGCTGACACAGGATGCAGGAGGAGTGCAGGGAAGCGGACGCCCGGGGACGTGACAGGCACCGGAATGTAAGTATGTAGTGTTTTTTTTTTTTACATTTACAATGGTAACCAGGGTAAACATCGGGTTACTAAGCGCGGCCCTGCGCTTAGTAACCCGATATTTACCCTGGTTACCAGTGAAGACATCGCTGCATCGGCGTCACACACGCCGATGCAGCGATGTCAGCGGGTGATCCAGCAACTAAATAAAGTTTCAAACGATCTGCTACGACATACGATTCTCAGCAGGGTCCCTGATCGCAGTAGCGTGTCAGACACAGCGAGATCGTAACGATATCGCTGGAACTTCACGGATCGTGCCGTCGTAACGACCAAAGTGCCACTGTGAGACAGTACCCTAAGAGATTTACTTATTTGACCATTTTTAGGTTTTGATTACAGCCTTTTTCTTATATCGGAAATGTACCTAGCTATTTCTATATAGTATCAATATAGTACACCACATATAAGATACACAGATTGTAATTCTCACTCATTAGTTGTTTCTCAAAATAAAATATCATAATCCCATATTCTATTGGCAATTCCATAGGACGTTATTTGCTCGTAGTCAGATTCAGACTCTGATCCTGAACTGCTCGCCAACATATGGTATAATCTCTTCACAATTGTTGCCACTTTGCACATGACCTTATTGATTGTGGATAAATGATCACAGTTCTTTAAATGAATGCAAATACATTGCGTGATTATTTCCTCTGAGTAGAAATAGGATTGGCCTTGCTGCCAGAATGTGCTCTATTCTGTTTTGTCAATGTTATCTGACATGTTGTGAATTCTGCTCTTGGGCTCCCTCCGGTGGTTGTAAGTGGTAGCGCTGCTGTCTCTGAGTCGCAGCATTTGTCAGGTGTGTTCACTTTTTGCAAATCTGACTGGGCTATTTAGTATTGCTTCACCCTTTAGTCAGTGCCAGTTGTCCATTGTTCCTGTAGGATTCACATCTCTGCCTGGTCTCTCCTGCTTTGCAGTTCTTTTCAACAAAGATAAGTTCTGGCCTTGATTTTTTGCTGCCCACATGCTGTGGCCTTATTGTTCAGTTCTTTTCCATGTTTTTGTCTTGTCCAGCTTGGTCTGTATAAGGATTTGTTTAGCCAAGCTGGTATCTCTGGAGATGCAGATATACCCTCCATATCTTTAGTTAGCTGTGGAGTTTTTGTATTTTCTGTGGTGGATATTTTCTAGTGTTTTAATACTGACCGCATAGTACTCTGTCCTATCCTTTCTAAAAGTGGCCTCCTTTGCTAAATTCTGATTTCAGTCTGTGTATGTTTTTTCCCTCTCCTCTCACAGTCAATATTTGTGGGGGGCTGCCTATCCTTTGGGAATTTTCTCTGAGGCAAGATAGTTTTCCCTTTTCTATCTTTAGGGGTAATTAGTCCTTCGGCTGTGTCGAGATGTCCAGGGAGCGCTAGGTACATTCCACGGCTACTTCTAGTAGCGGTGTTAGGTTCAGGGTCTGCGGTCAGTACAGGTACCACCTTCTCCAGAGTACGTCTCATGCTGCTCTTAGGCCACCATATCATAACAGTACAACTGGCCCACAATGAGTTAACCGCATCTCAGAAGAAAGGAAGGAAAGTGCTGAGCCATTTTTTTTTCTGTAGTCTGTTGTGGTTTTTTTTCTTCCCTCTTTACCTCTGGGTGGCTCAGGAGTTCAGCGCTGGTATGGATGTTCAGGGATTGGCTTCTCGTGTGGATCAACTTGCTGCTAGAGTACAGGGTATTTCCGATTATATTGTTCAGACTCCGGTTTTAGAGCCTAGAATTCCAACTCCTGATTTGTTTTTTGGGAATAGGTCCAAATTTCTGAGCTTTAAAAATAACTGTAAACTGTTTTTGCTCTGAAACCCCGTTCCTCTGGTGATCCCATCCAGCAGGTTAAAATTGTTATATCTCTGCTGCGTGGTGACCCCCAGGATTGGGCATTTGCCCTGGAACCTGGGAATCCGGCGTTGCTTAATGTAGACACCTTTTTTCAGGCGCTTGGGTTATTGTATGACGAACCTAATTCAGTGGATCATGCTGAGAAGACCTTGTTGGCCCTGTCTCAGGGTCAAGAAGCGGCAGAATCATATTGCCGGAAGTTTAGAAAATGGTCTGTACTGACTAAATGGAATGAGGATGCCTTGGCGGCAATCTTCAGAAAGGGTCTTTCTGAATCCGTTAAAGATGTTATGGTGGGTTCCCCACGCCTGCTGGTCTGAGTGATTCTATGTCTCTGGCCATTCAGATTGATCGGCGCTTGCGCGAGCGCAGAGTTGTGCGCACTAGGGCATTGTCTTCCGAGTGGAGTCCTGAGCCTATGCAGTGTGATAGGATTGTGTCTAGAGCTGAACGACAAGGATTCAGACGTCAGAATAGGTTGTGTTTTTACTGCGGCGATTCTGCTCATGTTATTTCTGATTGCCCTAAGCGTACCAAGAGAATCGCTAGTTCTGTTACCATCAGTACTGTACAACCTAAATTTCTGTTATCTGTGAACCTGATCTGCTCATTATCGTCATTTTCTGTCATGGCATTTGTGGATTCAGGCGCCGCTCTAAACTTAATGGACTTAGAATTTGTCAGACGTTGTGGTTTCCCCTTGCAGCCTTTGCAGAGTCCTATTCCTTTGAGGGGCATTGATGCTACACCGTTGGCTAAAAATAAACCTCAGTTTTGGACACAGCTGACCATGTGCATGGCGCCAGCCCATCAGGAAGATTGTCGTTTTCTGGTGTTGCATAATTTGCATGATGCTATTGTGCTGGGTTTCCCATGGTTACAGGTGCATAATCCGGTATTAGATTGGAAATCTATGTCTGTGACTAGTTGGGGTTGTCAGGGGGTTCATGGTGACTTTCCTTTGATGTAAATTGCCTCCTCCCCCTCTTCTGAAATTCCTGAGTTTTTGTCAGATTTCCAGGATGTATTCGATGAGCCCAAGTCCAGTTCCCTTCCACCGCATAGGGACTGTGATTGTGCTATTGACTTGATTCCAGGCTGTAAGTTCCCTAAGGGCCGACTTTTCAACCTGTCTGTGCCAGAACATACCGCCATGCGGAGCTATGTTAAGGAATCCTTGGAGAAGGGGCATATTCGGCCATCTTCTTCACCATTGGGAGCAGATTTTTTTTTTGTTGCCAAAAAAGATGGCTCCTTGAGACCTTGTATTGATTATCGCCTCTTGAATAAGATCACGGTCAAATTCCAATACCCTTTGCCTTTGCTTTCTGATCTGTTTGCTAGGATTAAGGGGGCTAGTTGGTTTACTAAGATTGACCTTCGAGGGGCATATAATCTTGTTCGTATTAAGCAGGGTGACGAATGGAAAACTGCGTTTAATACGCCCGAAGGCCATTTTGAATACCTTGTGATGCCATTCGGACTCTCTAATGCTCCATCTGTGTTTCAGTCCTTTATGCATGATATATTTCGGAATTATCTTGATAAATTCATGTTTGTATATTTGGATGATATTTAGATTTTTTCAGATGATTGGGAGTCTCATGTGAAACAAGTCAGGATGGTATTTCAGATCCTTCATGATAATGCCTTGTTTGTGAAGGGGTCTAAGTGCCTCTTTGGAGTACAGAAGATTTCTTTTTTGGGCTTCATTTTTTCTCCCTCATCTATAGAAATGGATCCGGTTAAGGTTCAGGCCATTCATGATTGGATCCAGCCCACATCCGTGAAGAGCCTTCAGAAATTTTTGGGCTTTGCTAATTTTTATCGCCGTTTCATTGCCAACTTCTCCAGTGTGGTTAAACCCCTGACCGATTTGACGAAGAAAGGCGCTGATGTGACGAATTGGTCCTCTGCAGCTGTTTCTGCCTTTCAGGAGCTTAAACGCCGATTTACTTCTGCCCCTGTGTTGCATCAGCCGGATGTTTCTCTTCCTTTTCAGGTTGAGGTTGACGCTTCTGAGATTGGGGCAGGGGCCGTTTTGTCTCAGAGGAATTCTGATGGTTCCTTGATGAAACCGTGTGCCTTCTTTTCTCGAAAGTTTTCGCCTGCGGAACGCAATTATGATGTCGGCAATCGTGAGTTGTTGGCTATGAAGTGGGCATTTGAGGAGTGGCAACATTTGCTTGAGGGGGCCAAGCACCATATTGTGGTCTTGACCGATCATAAGAATCTGATTTATCTCGAGTCTGCCAAACGGCTGAATCCTAGACAGGCCCGATGGTCCCTGTTTTTCTCCCGTTTTGATTTTGTGGTCTCGTATCTTCCGGGTTCTAAGAATGTTAAGGCTGATGCCCTCTCTAGGAGCTTTTTGCCTGATTCTCCTGGGGTCCTTGAGCCGGTCGGTATTCTGAAGGAAGGGGTGATTCTTTCTGCCATCTCCCCTGATTTACGACGAGTTCTTCAGGAATTTCATGCTGATAAACCTGACCGCTGTCCAGTGGGGAAATTGTTTGTTCCTGACAGATGAACTAGTAAAGTGATTTCGGAGGTTCATTGTTCTGTGTTAGCTGGTCATCTGGGGATTTTTGGTACCAGAGATTTGGTTGGTAGGTCCTTTTGGTGGCCTTCTTTGTCACGGGATGTGCGTTCTTTTGTGCAGTCCTGTGGGACTTGTGCGCGGGCCAAGCCTTGCTGTTCCCGCGCTAGTGGGTTGCTTTTGTCTTTGCTGGTCCCTGAGAGGCCTTGGACGCATATTTCTATGGATTTTATTTCGGATCTTCCGGTTTCCCAGAGGATGTCAGTTATCTGGGTGGTTTGTGACCGGTTTTCTAAGATGGTTCATTTGGTACCTTTGCCTAAGTTGCCTTCCTCTTCTGATTTGGTTCCGTTGTTTTTTTCAGCATGTGGTTCGTTTGCATGGCATTCCGGAGAATATTGTGTCCGATAGAGGTTCCCAGTTTGTTTCTAGGTTTTGGCGGGCCTTTTGTGCAAGGCTGGTCATTGATTTATCTTTTTCTTCCGCATTTCATCCTCAGGCAAATGGCCAAACCGAGCGAACTAATCAGACTTTGGAAACTTATTTGAGATGCTTTGTGTCTGCTGATCAGGATGATTGGGTGGCTTTCTTGCCATTGGCCGAGTTTGCCCTTAATAATCGGGCTAGTTCTGCTGCCTTGGTTTCACCCTTCTTTTGTAACTCTGGTTTTCATCCTCGTTTTTCTTCGGGGCAGGTTGAGCCTTCTGATTGTCCTGGGGTGGACTCTGTGGTTGACAGGTTGCAGCAAATTTGGGCTCATGTTGTTGACAATTTGGTGTTGTCTCAGGAGGGGGCTCAGCGTTTTGCTAACCGTCGTCGGTGTGTTGGTTCCCGGCTTCGGGTTGGGGATTTGGTCTGGTTGTCTTCCCGTCATGTCCCTATGAAGGTTTCTTCCCCTAAGTTTAAGCCTCGGTTTATTGGCCCTTATAGGATTTCTGAGATTATCAATCCAGTGTCCTTTCGTTTGGCCCTTCCAGACTCTTTTTCCATCCATAATGTTTTTCATAGATCTTTGTTGCGGAAATATGTGGTGCCCGTTATTCCCTCTGTTGATCCTCCTGCCCCAGTGTTGATTGCTTGGGAGTTGGAGTATGTGGTTGAGAAGATTTTGGATTCTCGTTTTTCGAGGCGGAAGCTTCAGTATCTTGTCAAATGGAAGGGTTATGGCCAGGAGGATAATTCTTGGGTTGTTGCCTCCGATGTTCATGCTAATGATTTGGTTTGTGCCTTTCATTTCGCTCGTCCGGATTGGCCTGGGGGCTCTGGTGAGGGTTCGGTAACCCCTCCTCAAGGGGGGGGTACTGTTGTGAATTCTGCTCTTGGGCTCCCTCCGGTGGTTGTGAGTGATAGCGCTGCTGTCTCTGAGTCGCAGCATTTGTCAGGTGTGTTCACTTTTTGCAAATCTGACTGGGCTATTTAGTCTTGCTTCACCCTTTAGTCAGTGCCAGTTGTCCATTGTTCCTGGAGGATTCACATCTCTGCCTGGTCTCTCCTGCTTTGCAGTTCTTTTCAACAAGCATAAGTTCTGGCCTTGATTTTTTGCTGTCCACATGCTGTGGCCTTATTGTTCAGTTCTTTTCCATGTTTTTTTGTCTTGTCCAGCTTGGTCTGTATAAGGATTTGTTTAGCCAAGCTGGTATCTCTGGAGATGCAGATATACCCTCCATATCTTTAGTTAGCTGTGGAGTTTTTGTATTTTCTGTGGTGGATATTTTCTAGTGTTTTAATACTGACCGCATAGTACTCTGTCCTATCCTTTCTATTTAGCTAGAAGTGGCCTCCTTTGCTAAATTCTGATTTCAGTCTGTGTATGTTTTTTCCCTCTCCTCTCACAGTCAATATTTGTGGGGGGCTGCCTATCCTATGGGAATTTTCTCTGAGGCAAGATAGTTTTCCCTTTTCTATCTTTAGGGGTAATTAGTCCTCCGGCTGTGTCGAGATGTCCAGGGAGCGCTAGGTACATTCCACGGCTACTTCTAGTTGCGGTGTTAGGTTCAGGGTCTGCGGTCAGTACAGGCACCACCTTCTCCAGAGTACGTCTCATGCTGCTCTTAGGCCACCAGATCATAACACTGACAGTTGTTAAATGGCTTTTACAATGGTACAAGTAAATGGTCTGTAAGGAATTGTGAGCTCCAAAGATCACAAACCATGTCAATTTGTGCTTTACAACCTTGACTGATTTCATTCACGAACCAATTTGTCTGTATTTAATTTATACATATATTTGATTTAAAGAGTAACCATCATTCTATTTTTTTCTCACTAACCATTAGGATATATGGAAATAAGTAGGTAACTTTAAATATTTTATTGGATAAATCCACTTTTACTTCCTCCTGGACTAATCTTTCATTCTCAAATAACAAGTAAAATCTGTCTTCAGTGAATACAGCCTTTCCAATAATTGAGATATGAGACAACAGTTTGTGCTCATAAAGGCCTATGGAGAACTGTAACTGATGTTTCTGTAGGACTTGCAGCAAAATGTTTGTCTGCCTCTAGCTCCTCCCTTTTCTACTCTGAATAGAGTGGCATGAGTTGCAGCCAGGGACATACACAGAAGAAGTTCTAATTGTTCCCCCCCCCCCCAAAAAAAAAAAAAAAAAAAGGGAAATCCCACCACCACCGAACCAGTAAACTGAGACAAACCTGCACCATAGTAGTGAATAGGGCCCCTACAAACTAAGTCTGTGAAAAGATAAGAGAGAAAACAAAAAGTAATGACATTATATGGTATCAAACTCCGTATGACTTAATGCTACACAATGGAATCTTATAAATGTAATAATTCATTATACAAAAAAGTATATCCCAGGGTCACCTGTGTGTATAGCCCGATGGTACCAGAGATCGCGAAGAAAATAAATAACACAGTGAGAGACTGTTAATATTACAAATCTATATATATAATTATACATCCAAAAAAAGGAGAAAGAGCTATAGCTTTAAAAGTATGAATACTTTATTTGAATCAATAATAAAAACATAAATGAAAAAAGAAACAAAAGAACAACAAGAGATTGTTCTGTGTGTGTGGAGACACTGTGCACACTATAGACGGACCAGCCTATGGAGGATAAAGTGTTGGGGGTTCTAATAATAAAGATCAAATGCGTTGATAATTGTTACAAAAAATGTGATAAGTAAGGAGCAAGTGCAACTTCAATAGAAATAAAGGGTTAAATAACCTAAGTATGTAGAATCCCCAAAGAAAATAATGGTAAAATTGCTCAGTGGCATGGGCACATTACCTCCGTAGGTGTGGACCGGTTCCCCGACGCGCGTTTCGCGTGTAGCTTTATCGAGGGGTGAGTACTCGATAAGTACTCACCCCTCGATAAAGCTACACGCGAAACGCGCGTCGGGGAACCGGTCCACACCTACGGAGGTAATGTGCCCATGCCACTGAGCAATTTTACCATTATTTTCTTTGGGGATTCTACATACTTAGGTTATTTAACCCTTTATTTCTATTGAAGTTGCACTTGCTCCTTACTTATCACATTTTTTGTAACAATTATCAACGCATTTGATCTTTATTATTAGAACCCCCAACACTTTATCCTCCATAGGCTGGTCCGTCTATAGTGTGCACAGTGTCTCCACACACACAGAACAATCTCTTGTTGTTCTTTTGTTTCTTTTTTCATTTATGTTTTTATTATTGATTCAAATAAAGTATTCATACTTTTAAAGCTATAGCTCTTTCTCCTTTTTTTGGATGTATATGTGTTACATGAGCTGGCTGTACCTAGGCATGATATTATTCTGAGGTCACTATATATATAATTGTCTAAGGGGTACTTCCGTCTTTCTGTCGGCAACTTCCGTCACGGAAATCCCGCTTCGCTGATTGGTCTCTCCAGCTGCCTGTCCTGGCTGCCGCGACCAATCAGCGACGGGCACACGAGAATTAGTCCCCCCCCCTACTCCCGTCCAGTCAGTGCCCAGCGCCCGCTCCATACTCCCCTTCAGTCAGCGCTGACAAAGAGTTAATGACAGCATTAACAGACCGCGTTATGCCGCGGGTAACGCACTCCGTTAACGCTGCTATTAACCCTATGTGACTAACTTTTTACTATTGATGCTGCCTATGCAGCATCAATAGTAAAAAGATCTAATGTTAAAAATAATTAAAAAAAGCAAAAAACATGCTATTCTCACCTTCCGTCGAGGCGCGCGCGGCTGCTGCCAGCTTCCGTTCCCAGAGATGCTTTTCAAAATTACCCAGAAGACTTAGCGGTCTCGCGAGACCGCTACGTCATCTGGGTAATTTCGCAATGCATCCTGGGAACGGAAGATGGCGCCAGCCGCGCGCGCATCAACAGAGCTTCGCTGGACGATGGAGGGTGAGTATAGAACTATTTTGTATTTTAATTATTTTTTTAAACAGGGTATGGTGCTCACACTGCTAAATACTACGTGGGCTGTGTTATATACTGCGTGGGCTGCGTTATATACTACATGGCTGCTATTGTCTACGTGGGCAATGTTATATACTGCGTGGGCTGTGTTATATACTACGTGAGCTGCGTAATATACTACATGGCTGCTATATACTACATGGCTGCTATATACTACATGGGCAGTGTTATATACTATGTGGGCAATGTTATGTATTGCGTGGGCTGTGTTATATACTGCGTGGCTGCTATATACTACGTGGGCAATGTTATATACTATGTGGGCAATGTTATATACTATGTGGGCAGTGTTATATACTGCGTGGCCTGTATTACCGCATCGGGTATTCTACAATATGTCGTGGCCTGTGCTATATACTATGTGGCTGCTATATACATACATACATACATATTCTAGAATACCCGATGCTTTAGAATCGGGCCACCATCTAGTGTTTAATAAAAGACTTCATATTCCCTGTTCAGGCCATGAGGTTCTAACGTTTGTAAAGAATAAATCCAAAACGCCTCTCTCTCTTTGAGTTTCTGAATTCTATTACCACCCCTCCTCATCTGTGGTACGTGCTCAATAACCTTGTAGCATAGCTGGGAAATGTTATGATTATGGGAGATAGTGTGCAGGAATAGGAAGCATTACTCTTTTACATCGAATAGAGGACTTGTGTTGTGATATGCGGTCTCGGGTATGTTGGGTGGTCTCACCAACATATCCGGGAATGCGAGGACATGATCTCTGGTACCATCGGGCTATACACACAGGTGACCCTGGGATATACTTCTTTGTATAATGAATTATTACATTTATAAGATTCCATTGTGTAGCATTACGTCATATGGAGTTTGATACCATATTATGTCCTTACTTTTTGTTTTCTCTTATCTTTTCACAGACTTAGTTTGTAGGGGCCCTATTCACTACTATGGTGTAGGTTTGTCTCAGTATACTGGTTCGGTGGTGGTGGGATTTGCCTATATATCATATTTCCTATTGTCTATAATCCTGATGTATATTGGCTATTTATATACAGTTACATCCATATATATTTGGACAGAGACAACATTTTTCTAATTTTGGTTATAGACATTACCACAATGAATTTTAAACAAAACAATTCAGATGCAGTTGAAGTTCAGACTTTCAGCTTTCATTTGAGGGTATCCACATTTAAATTGGTTGAAGGGTTTAGTAGTTTCAGCTCCTTAACTTGTGACACCCTGTTTTTAAAGGGACCAAAAGTAATTGGACAATTGACTCCAAGGCTATTTCATGGACAGGTGTGGGCAATCCCTTCGTTATGTCATTCTTAATTAAGCAGATAAAAGGCCTGGAGTTGATTTGAGGTGTGGTGCTTGCATTTGGTTTGGCTGTGAAGTTAAAGTGAACCTGTCACCTGAATTTGGCGGGACAGGTTTGCGGTCATATGGGCGGGGTTTTCGGGTGTTTGATTCACCCTTTCCTTACCCGCTGGCTGCATGCTGGCCGCAAAATTTGATTGAAGTTCATGCTCTGTCCTCCGTAGTAGACGCCTGCGCAAGGCAATCTTGCCTTGCGCACGCGCAGTATGCTTTGCCCAGCTGCGGATTAGTGCGCATGCGCCGGCGCACTATGTCCCGGAAAACAGCTAAATACTTCCGGGACATAGTGCGCCGGCGCATGCGCACTAATGCTTTTCGGTTTTGCCCGCAGATGGGCAAAGCAAGATTGCCTTGCGCAGGCCTCTACTACGGAGGACAGAGCATGAACTTCAATCAAATATTGCCACCAGTATGCAGCCAGCGGGTAAGGAAAGGGTGAATCAAACACCCGAAAACCTCGCCCATATGACCGCAAACCTGTCCCGCCAAATTCAGGTGACAGGTTCCCTTTAACATGCAGTCAAATGAGCTCTCCATGCAGGTGAAACAAGCCATCCTTAAGCTGCGAAAACAGAAAAAACCTATCTGAGAAATTGCTACAATATTAGGAGTGGCAAAATCTACAGTTTGGTACATCTTGAGAAAGAAAGAAAGCACTGGTGATCTCATCAATGCAAAAAGACCTGGGCGCCCATGGAATACAACAGTGGTGGATGATCGCAGAATAATCTCCATGGTGAAGAGAAACCCCTTCACAACAGCCAACCAAGTGAACAACGCTCTCCAGGAGGTAGGCGTATCAATATCCAAATCTACCATAGAGAGAAGACTGCATGAAAGTAAATACAGAGGGTTCACTGCACGGTGCAAGCCACTCATAAGCATCAAGAATAAAAAGGCTAGACTGGACTTTGCTAAAAAACATCTAAAAAAGCCAGCACAGTTCTGGAAGAACATTCTTTGGACAGATGAAACCAAGATCAACCTCTACCAGAATGATGGAAAGAGAAAAGTATGGCGAAGGCGTGGTACAGCTCATGATCCAAAGCATACCACATCATCTGTAAAACACGGCGGAGGCAGTGTGATGGCTTGGGCATGCATGGCTGCCAGTGGTACTGGGTCACTAGTGTTTATTGATGATGTGACACAGGACAGAAGCAGCCGAATGAATTCTGAGGTATTCAGAGCCATACTGTGTGCTCAGATCCAGCCAAATGCAGCCAAACTGATTGGTCGCCGTTTCATACTACAGATGGACAACGACTCAAAACATAAAGCCAAAGCAACCCAGGGGTTTATTAAAGCAAAGAAGTGGAATATTCTTGAATGGCCAAGTCAGTCACCTGATCTCAACCCAATTGAGCATGCATTTCACTTGTTAAAGACTAAACTTCAGACAGAAAGGCCCATAAACAAACAGCAACTGAAAACCACCGCAGTGAAGGCTTGGCAGAGCATCAAAAAGGAGGAAACACAGCGTCTGGTGATGTCCATGAGTTCAAGACTTCAGGCAGTCATTGCCAACAAAGGGTTTCCAACCAAGTACTAAAAATGAACATTTTATTTAAAATCATTGAATCTGTCCAATTACTTTTGGTCCCTTAAAAACAGGGTGGCACATGTTAAGGAGCTGAAACTCCTAAACCCTTCATCCAATTTTAATGTGGATACCCTCAAATGAAAGCTGAACGTCTGAACTTCAACTGCATCTGAATTGTTTTGTTTAAAATTCATTGTGGTAATGTCTATAACCAAAATTAGAAAAATGTTGTCTCTGTCCAAATATATATGGATGTAACTGTACATTGTACTGTAGGGACCGCCACTTTATCTTCCCCTTTCTCAGCTATGTCTTCCTCTCTCATTCTAATTGGCACTTTAACCTTTGCGGTCATGCCCCACTTCCGGTTTCTGGTTAGACACTGACACACGTCCGTCCATATGGACGATGTGCGCACGCTCCTTTTTTGAGCTTTGACGCATGAGCCTCTTCACCTCTCATGTTTTGACGCGCTGCCACACTTCCGGTTCGCCAGCATAAAACGGTGCTTCCGCCATCTCCGTTACACAGAGGTTAATCCCTGCCTCGTGACACAACTTTACCAGGTATGGTCTCTTTGTGTTTTATCCGTTTTTGCTGCAGCTTACTTATAGTTCTTTATGGCTGCGTTATTTTTGTTCACAGTTAGTTAATACAGCCCAACATACAGGTAATTATCCTGAGCCTTTTACCCTTTTCACTTTCTTGGCATGAGCGGCGGTGGGTCTTTTCCATCTTTCATTTTTACATCTCCTCTTCTGGTGCTTTAGGGCGTACCCCTCATCGTTTATTTTACATGTTTTTGTGTATGCTTTAACCGTTGGTGTGTAGTCTACCTGTGTATTGTGTTTATATTATTTTTCTTTTTTTTTTCTTTTCAGCTCACATTGGTCTTAGATTGAGGACTCTTCTTTGATTTTGTATTCCTGGCATATGATATGGATATGTCTTTGTGATTAATTTTGTTGGTTGTCATTATGGTCTTGTTTTTCATATGACCAATCATGTGTTTACTTTATTGGGTTCATTTTTCTGATGTTATATTTCCATGTCATTTTGTCTACAGATACCAACATTGACAAAGGCCGTACGGTCGAAACGTCGGTCCTGTATGATTGGTCGTAATAAAATTACATTTTTTTGTCAATCTTTTCAGTATTTGCCTCAGGTTTATCCATTGATTCTGCCCTGTAATATGGCGCTCCTTCCCTTCTGAGCTTTGTACTGTGCATCAAAAGTAGTTTTAGACCACTTATTGGGTATTGATGTACTCGGGAGAAATTGTGTAACAAAATTATACTGTTTTTTTCCTATTACCCCTTCTGAAAATAGCAAACTTGGGGTCAAAGCAACATTTTAGTGCTAAAAATAGAAATATTTAATTTACTCAGCCCATTGTTATACAAGTTTGTGAATCACATGAGGGTTAAAAATACTCACTACTCCCCTAGATCCATACAGTATTAGGGGCCCCACATAGTCCTACGTGCATAAAAAATGAATACTCACCTGTCCCGTTTCCCCACTGCTCTGTTCTCTGCAGCAGGTGTTCTGACCCACTACTCTGCGCTGCACAGAGGGCGTGCTGTAGTGATGTCATCGCACCCTTTGTGCTAAGACGTCACAGAGCTCAGACACAGAAGGGAATGATGGGAGAGAGATCGTCAGCGTCCAGGACCAGGATGCCAATACAGCTGAAAGTACGATGAAGTAGGGAGGGGGGGTGCCAGCACTGACATCGGGCCTCCCCGACTCACATGGCCCATAGCGGCCTTGTGGTCTGCCGCCCTTGGGGGTACGCGACTGCTTGGACCATATCTGTGCACAATGGCATAACTAGAGTTCGATGGTCCCTGCTGCAGAATTTGGACCTGGGCCCCCACCTACATGATGGTCAGATGTATTAGTCCTTGTGGCATTCTAAATCTTATAAAGACATAGGTGTTGACCCCACTGTAATGTAGTAATGTACCCCATTCTTTACTAATGTCACCCACCCTGGGCCCATTCTTGGTATAATTTCTTCCATCCTTTGCCCCTTCCAGTAAGAATGTTCCCCATTCTGGACCCTTTCCAGTATTAGTGGAACATCCTGATCAGCTAAGAGAAGGGAATATTTTATTTAATTTATGCCAGAGCAGAGATGCGTCCCACGCCCCAAGGATGAGGAACCATGGAGCAACAATGACTTTGGAGAGAGGCAAGTATTAAAAATGGCATGACTAAGCACACAAATCGGGATAGCCCTGCTGAATCTGGGACATTTGG